>NC_139896.1:13763933-14963933 GCF_905171665.1 Trachurus trachurus
ACAGTGGGACAGTGAAACCTTATGGACTTGCCATGAACGTACTTCTGAGTGAGTCTGGACATTGGGATTGAGCCTAATTGTTGGACTTTTAAGACAAAGTTAAAGACATTGAACAATTGGCCCATATAGTTTGCATTAAAATAGATCCATGCAAAGCTGTCACAGTCAGATTCATCACTTTTTGTGCTGGCTGGAAACATTTCTGCATTTCAGCTGTTGTAAGAATTTGCATCACTGCGCTCAAACTGATGAAGATGTTTGCTGAATTTGCTTGTGCTGTTTGTGTCCATTTGCCTCTGCATTGAGCTTTCAGGGCCACCGTACAGATCCACATTGGACAGCTGCAGGTTATTCTTGACTCCATAAGGAACGATCTCAGTGCACGATTTAAAGGAGCATCATAGTGATTAACCACACAGGATCATGAAACGAGACTTTGCCCACCTTTTTTTTTTTCCTTCTGAAGCCACCTAACAGCACTTACTCATCAAGTCCCGTACTGATGATTGTCACCTGATCCACTCACAACTCTCATCAAACGGTCGTTTTAAACAGGCATTTTTGCATCACAAGGCTCCGGCACCTTATTAAAATTCAGGGCTGACCAGATTAGACGCTAGTGGGTAATTCTGCTCTCGAACAGGCCAGGGAGGGGGAGGGGAGCTTCTCTGAATACAGAACGTTTCCCAGTGTGTCGCATAAGATCTTACTTTAAATTGGCTTGTCTCTGTATGACTTCTCTATTAGGGATAAAAAAAAAAAGTTTTTTCTTATGTCTGGAAAATGTAAAAAACAAACAAACCCTTTTCTCATAATTTCACCTCATAATTCTATTTTGCTGCGCATGTTGCTGTCTGTCACGTCTCATCATAGAGGTCTACTTGAATCCATCCTTCATCCTGGTTCTCCTCTCACTCTCCAATGACTTCACTGGGCTGTGAAACCGCAGTTATTAGGGGCGCCGATTAAATGGATGGTGCATCCCACGCAGTTTGGTCCTATTAATAATTAAGCAGGGCGAATATTACACAGTTCACATACTTAAAACATGGAGTTCAGTGAGTAGGTCAAGAATGATTACACACTGCGGGCTGACAGGAAGCAAGAAACCATTTGTTCAGCGGTAATTAGCCTAAATGATAAAGTAAAGCACCCCCATTAAGGGAGAGAAGACAGAGCATTTAGGAGGAGACTGAAACTGCCGATGAGCCACAACAACATACAGCGGCGCAGATCAAGGACGACAATCTGCTCAATACTGTGTTTACTCTGGAGGCTTGAAAACAACACTGATAGCCCCAACCGCACAGGGTGATATCATTTCACTCCTTCAAGTAATTCAGCTCATTAGTTATCAACACAGGTTTTGGAGTCTTCTACGCTTACACACTTCACATCACACAGTTTTTTTTTTTTTTAAAGGGATAGTTCACCCAAAATTCAAATTTCACTCATTATCTACTCAACCTCATGTCAACTAATAGCTGTGAGAATTTTCAGAGTCCTCCGTTCCTTCTCTGAGTTACGGGGGGGTCTGCGCAGCAGTATTTGTCCATATAATGGTTGTGAATGGACACCACGTTTCTTCGTCCAAAAAGACACACCAAAAAACATCCAAATACCTCCATACTGCTCGTCTGTAATGTCCCTCTTGTATTGAAGCCCCGACATGAGAAATTGTTCTGAAAAAAATTAAATAAGTCTATATTTTAAGCTTGTTTGTAGCGGAAGCTCCCAGTGTCTCAGTTCACTGCTCTGCCTGTGTAAGTGCAAATCTCACGTGATTTGCACTGACCGGCGGAACAATTTCTCATGTCGGGGCTTCAATACAAGAGGGACATTACAGACGAGCAGTATGGAGGTATTTGGATGTTTTTTGGTGTGTCTTTTTGGACGAAGAAACGTGGTGTCCATTCACAACCATTATATGGACAAATACTGCTGCGCAGACCCCCCCCCCGTAACTCAGAGAAGGAACGGAGGACTCTGAAAATTCTCACAGCTCTTAGTTGACATGAGGGTGAGTAGATAATGAGTGAAATTTGAATTTTGGGTGAACTATCCCTTTAAGTATATTTTTCGGCTTTTTGCCTTTATTTGATAGTGATGACAGTAGAGATAGACAGGAAATGGGGAGGCAGAGAGAGGGGGAATGACATGCAGGAAAGGTCTGCCTGACGCGGGATTCGAACCGGGGACGCCTGCGGTGAGGACTGTAGCCTCTACATGGGGCGGCCGCTCTACCCACTGCGCCACGCACCGCCCCACATCACACAGTTTGAATGCTTCAAAATGCGTTTGTCTGCTCTAACCTCACATTGTTTAATCTGAAGAGTAGCCTACACATTAGCACTGTAATGGTACACAGGCTATTGTTAGATAAATCATATTTTTCTTTTTGTTGACTTACCATGGGTGGTTGGAGGTCTCTTCCTGGTTGAGCAAAAGGTGCAGTTGCAGGTTGAGGCCTCTTAAATCTGTCTGCCCAGCTGATTGGGCCAAACCAACTGTGGGTGTATCATGGGAGGGATTTGGGGTTTAGCTAGCTTTGCTTGGTGTTTTGTTCCATTTTGTTTCCCCATTGTGTGTTATTTGGTTTGGCCAAGCCACTATACAGTATGCTCCCTCGTGGTTCATTGTTTGGGTCAGTTTGTTCAGTTAACACATTATTTAGTTGTTATATTAAGTTTAGTTATGTTTTGTTAACCTTTTTTTATTGGGCCTAATTATTATGCTCATGCTTTGTGAGGCTACGTGGGTGAATAAAACCACTGTGTTCTGGTTGTCTAGCTGCTTGGTCCCTAACACGATGAACCACAAACAACACACACACTGCAGCGCAGATCGAGGCCAAATAATCTACCGTGTTTTTTCTCTTGAGGCTGGAAAACAGCCCCTGATCCTGATCTCCGAAAGAACGGCACACTTGAAAACCAAATAAAAACCTTTGGCAGTCATGTTTAATGTATTAATCATGTAAGCAGGATGTCTAAATGGTGTCAGAAGGCGGTGAGTGGGCCCTGAGGGCGAGCTGTGACACATATCACAGGCTGGGTTTCTGACCTCAGGTGAAGCTGCTTTACAAGGCTCTCAAGGCTCCAAGGTTCATCAATAATTTACCGCACCGCCGGTCATGTTAACACTATCCTTAAGTGTGCTCATTATGTACCTCTGAAGCGTACACACACGCACACATTCAACATGCATATACAAACGGTGATAGTTCTCGCAAACACAGATAGTGGGCTGCGGTCATAAACTGATCCTCATTATCTTGTATCATCTTGACCAGACGCAGATAATAACAAAGAGGCCAATAGCTCTCCCGATGTGGTCTATTCTCAGTGAAGGGGGTTGTCAAATAATCCAAGACGCACTGGATTGTCTGAAATGAGTGTTTCGTTTTCTGTTTAGCTCTTGGCACAAAATAGGAAGAAAATATGCAGCAGCTGTGAAAGAAAAAAAAGAGTCCTCCCACAGACAGGCTGAAAAAAGAGAGGTAAAGTTCTTCAACAGAGATTTACTGTTCCACTTTATGAGCACCGAGGCTGTTGCTCAATAAATCCTTTATCATTTTGCTTTTATTGGGAGATTTGATCTCAGCAGACAGATGGGGGGGGTGGGGGCAACGTTACAAATCCATCTTACTTGGCTCTGGTGTTGTGTTGTTTGAGCACACACAGGCACAGAGAGGGCACGCTGGAGCTAGTTATCTGCAAAGCCTACACCGATCACGTCGGTGTGATGACGCTCGTGGCTGAGAAAACGCTCACTCATGTGATGAGTAATCACAGCTGAAGCTGGAGCCTCCCCACAGACCTGTGAGCCCCCACAGCTCGTGTCTCTGCGAGCTCCAGTGGGTTGTGGTCTGGTGATTGAGACATCTTTATTATGATCACATCAATAGAAAAAACAGCACAGGGCTCTTTAGTCAGATGTCTCAGAGACTAGCGGTCATCGCTGCCTGGCCCAAAATTACACAGCGCTCTTCGCAGAGAAACATTTGTTCCCTCAGAGTGGAGCTTGATGTCATAATGATTGATAGGCACCAAATCAGCAGCTCTGTCTATTGTTTACAGCTGTGGAGGTTAAATCAGGACTGCTGAGGTTTATGTTTCACTGTATGCGTTTTTTTTTTATAGGCTCCTGCTCCTGATAACAGTGTTCAGAACCCTAGGTTCAGGGTAATAAAACAAAAACGCTTTCAGTTTTTATTTCAGACCAGTTTAAACAGAGAGTCTCTTTTGATGTGATGTCAAATGGTAATTCTATCTTCTGAAACAGCCTCCTCATTGTTAATACTGAATGATGGGTCCACTGAGACTGAAACATCAGTTCATCTTTGGGACTCTTGTAAAGCCTCTTGAGAACAGGCTTGTTACTGTAGCTCACACCTTTGATCGTTGATTTCTATTATGCAGACGCTCAGAACCAAAACAGAGGTCGGACTTTCATGATGCAAGCAAACAAACGGCCACATACCTTCTCTAACAAGCTGCAGACATTTGAAATGATGTAATTCTTATCTCATACTGAGCTCTCTGCCGTTTTGAGTAGAAAACCAGAAAACTCTTTAAAGGCCACTTATCGGCCAATATAACAACAAAACAGCAGATTTCCAAGGGCAAGTCAACCTGGAGGAGGGTCAACTCTGAAACTCCAACACGCAAAACTATATCATACTGTAGCTACAATCTATGTAAAAGCAATGCTTTTCCTCTTACAGTAAGTGGCATTTTAATGTAACAGAATGAAGCACACAGAGCTGTTACTAATTATTTACCTCTATGCTGACTTAGCTTAGTCTTTGTTAGAGCACAGAAGAAATGGAACAAAATTACAATTGATGAAACACTGTTAAATAATGACACAAACTGTTACAAAAATGACACAAAATGCCCGAGACTACAAAACGTGCCTGTAACATTAGCTGGGTGAACGTTAGCAGACACTATCCATTCATTCCTGAATGTTTGGTTGTGTGTTTATCTCCTTTTTTATTATTAACTTTCCTTGCGTATCCACTGTTGTGCTCCAGCACGGTTTACCTGTTCATTCTGTTGGTTAGTTTCTTTCATGATTCCTCACGTGTCTGTTCATTTCTCCCTTTTTGTTTCTAAGTTTTTGGTCTTTGGTTTCCTCACCACTCCTGCTCGGATTTTTGTTTCACCTGCAAAGTAATTGTAAGTTTCTTTATCAAATAAATCTTTAAACAGTAGTTTAAGCAGCGCAGAGGTCCTAACCACGACCATTAACTCAGACATATTTCTCCTTGTATGCAAATGAAACAATAACACATAATGATGGAAAAAAACATTTTTTTTCTTGTAAGTAAGTTGCGTTCAAAGATTGTCAGGAATTAGAGCTCTGCTGCAGTCTTTGATGAAAACTCTTGCCACACATTATAGTTTGCTTGGGTAACAGGCACAGCAGCAGTGATACTTGAACCACACACTGGCAACACCGATGTCAGTATTCCTGTTACTTTAAACTTGTGACGACTGAAGCCATGGTGCCTCTTTTAGCTAAACATCTTTGGATCCAAGGAGAAAATATCATCACCAGTGAGTATGTGAGTGGAGGATCAGCAGATGAAAATAAAACTCTTTGCTTTGGCGGCTGACGTCGGCCCTGTGGTCGACTGCAGAGGTTCCATCCCTGAGAAAGGATCCCGGCGGTGTGGTGGCTGCAGGGTCTTGAGACGATGACCTGCTGAACTGATTTGAAAAGTGGCTGAGGATTAACCGTCAACGCTGCCCTTTCACAAGTGTTGAACGGGCTTATTCTGATTGGCCAAGCATGAGTAATGATTGGTAACGACATGCCTCTCAGAGCCCGGTGGCTGTGTGCAATAAAACATCATTCTTACCATCAATTGTTGCCAAGGTTTCTCTAACTTCCATCTGTAAATGTCACGTCTTGCCATCAAATTCTCACGGTGTGACACAATCTAAAGCTCTGGAATAAATGAGTAAGGGGATTTTGAGATTGAGATTATTTTGTGAACTTCTGTTCCTCAAGAATAAACAAAAAAAAAAAAGAACTCGTGAAACATGATTTTCAGTTTGACAGTGAACAGATGGAGGAGTGTTAGTCAATACACGCTGGATGAAATGACTCACTTGAATTTTGCCTCTTGATGACAGCGGCTCAAATGTAAAAATAAACACCAGTGAGCCGAAGCTGTGGATGATGATACACAGCTATTTAAACCGTCTATCTTCCCCAGCGCTTCCGGATCAGGCACGACTGCAAACATCACAGAGCTTTGTGGTTCAAGAGGAAATATGGCTCACTTCACCTCCTGTCTCGCACATTGCCAGCGCTCTGCATCGAGCCTATTGATTTCCTTTTCACATAAAAGCGGCGGTTTCTTATCTGCAGATGTTCAGCCCTTCCTTGGCATATGGATCTGGTCGCGGCATGTGCGGTTTGGGGTTGGCAGAAGGGTCGACTCCAGCAGAAGACGCTGATCTGTTTGGACCTTGACCTGAATGAAAATGATCCTGGTGAAGTTTGTGTCTGCAGCTCTCAGAGAAAGAAAAGAAGAGCAAGCAGAATGGTTTCCATTTTGCTGTCTGACGGACGAGAGCCGCCAGAATTAAGTCCTAAATTTCACCCTCATCTCCCCTCTAAAAAACACACCAAGGGATTACCGATATCTCCGTCTGAAGAATTTTGACAGACCTTTTGAACAAACACAGTAATGGTGCCTTCAAAGAAAATGCCAACTTGTTCCATTTTTACTCCCATCACATCAAATGGCAATTTTATTTCGAGTTGAAAGCCACCAGATGTGTCAGGTTTTTGCCCTTGCTACTTGAGTGGTGACCTGAAAGCAATTTTCTTTTTATGATATACTTCATTTATCCCTCAAGGGGGAGATTCTCCGCTTTGCCTCCTCAAGGGCCCTGGAGCAGGTACAGGTTAAGTATCAGGGCTCAAGGATACCTGGGGATGCGTAACCAGAGGCAGGATGAAT
Source organism: Trachurus trachurus (assembly GCF_905171665.1). NCBI lineage: Eukaryota > Metazoa > Chordata > Actinopteri > Carangiformes > Carangidae > Trachurus > Trachurus trachurus. The sequence continues at coordinate 13,770,916 of NC_139896.1, forward strand.
ACCAAAACATCCTGCTTGGACTAAAAGAGATGCTGATTTGATAGCAGCCTAAATTTACTTTAATGACATTTTAACAGTTGAGTAAAATCAAGAAGTAGCTCACAAATGTACATGAAGAAAAAACAGATCTATATTTGAGAGACTACATGATATGTAGCCTACACTGAAATGCAACAAGGACAAAACTGAACATCATTAAGTGCATAGATTTAGAACTCATCTTTCTCATTTAGCGGCAGTGATTCTGTAACTGTCTGTTGAATATGTCTTTCCCCAGTTTCAAAGGCTGACATCATTGAAACTTACTGGATGGTCAAAGTGAAAATAGATACCCTGACTTTTAGTCCCCAACAAAATTTACCATTACATTTTTCTCCCCGTCCAGTAAACACTTGTTTCTGTCACACTGCCAGATATTTAGTTTGTGGTCAGAACCAGGTCATATGAAGGTCAAAATATATACATGCATCAGAAATGACACCTCAAACATTTGACCTATTTGGACATTCTTTTTGATGAACAAAATCAAAAAGTTTTGTACTGGGGCGCCATGTGCAGTGGTTTAAGCAGGCACCGCATATGCAGAGGGTGCAGTCCTCGCTGCAGTTGGTTCCAGTTCGAATTCCGCAATGGACAGCCCTTTACTGCATGTCATTCCCCTTCTCTCTGCCTCCCCATTTTCTGTCTCTGTCAACTGAACTATCAAATAAAGGCAAAAAAGCCCTAAAAATATACTATAAAAAAAAGTTTTGTACTGACAACCTTTGAAACTGTTCTCAATGACAGAGGGTGGAACATTTGGAGAAGCTATTAATGTATAAAGCAGAGAGAAATGGAATAAGCCACACTCCCATGGTGGAAAACCTCCATTCAGAAAAAAAAGCACTTAAAACAAGAAAGGGGTGAACTATTCCCTTCTGCTGACTGACTTCCATATCTGTGCGGATTATCAGTGGCAACAGAGGAATGCAGTCATCGGTCAGAGCTTTTATATGGCGCATTAGTGGGCCGCTAAGCAGCCTCTGGAGGGAGGCATGATTGAAAGCTGTTGTCAATATGAGGGGTCCCTCATGTCATGTGTCGTTGCACTGCGGAGGCTTCCTCTCCTACAAACACACGCTCCCTGGGACATCTCAATCAATATGTCTGCCATCTCAGATACACACCAACTTCCTGTTTGTAAAGCAGCTGAACTGTATGTATGTATGTATGCGTGCATGTGGATGTGGCGGAATCAATGAAGGACACAGCGCAGGCAAGAGAAATAGATAACTTTAACAATTTTATTTGTGAAAAACTACAAGCAAAATTCATAAATAGACATTTCTATTTGAAGCAGAGGAAAATGATCAGGTTAGCCTATAAGCGCAAAGTCGTGCACATGCCAGAAACATGTATTATTTTAACATTATAAGCTAGACAAGGAGCCGTGATCTGCTGAAAATGCTGCATACATTTTCACACCAGGAACATAATGTGACCATTTCACAAGGGGAAACAATGACACATCAGCTATAAGTTAAAAAAAGAAAAGAAAAGAAAGAAAAAAAAGAAAAATTAAAACTGGATTAAACAAAGAATGGATTATTGTACTGTCCCTACATTTTTTTTCCATTTTCTTTTTAAAACCGAGCAATAACTTTAAAAGCATTGTACAAGACATTGTTATAGGAAGAAATGAGTTTGTATAATACACTTAATTGGAAATTCACGGATAAGGTTATACAGTCAGTAAAACAAGCATTCTATATTTGGGTCTCTGACAAACAAAGCTAAAAAATGTAACCATCTTTACACAGTAAATTAAGGTTACTGGTCGCACACAAGAACAGAACTGCTTGCGCGGAAAGGAAACAGGAAACAAAAGACTTCAGCTCCGATGCCATTATTCATAGTGTTTGCTTTTGCATCTTTTTAAAATTCTATTTACAAGCAATAATTCATATATTCAGCAAAATGGCCATTTGTCAATAATTTAACAATGAATCCTTTCTGTTGGAGTACTCAGTCAAGTGAACGTGGTTGCAGATAAGGCAGGTGAAAAGATGGCTTGTTAGGCCCATTTCTAAACAGATTGCATTACAAAGCAGGGTTTTTATTCTCAGTAAAAATTGGACAAAACATTTCCCCTTTGACCCGACAGTCTCACTTTTTACTTCTATTCACATTGCTTTTCCTCACTTTGAACACTGATTCCATATTTGTATGCAATAAAGTACATAATTACATATTAACCATAGCTTAGAAGCGGAAGAAAAAAAAAGGTATGAACACATATCTCCTGGCCTTCAAACATTGCTTACGACACGTATTATCGTCCCTACGTGTGAACCTGCGGGTTTTCAAATCCTGCTCCTCAGATTCCTAGTAGGAGTTTTTCTGGGCTGCGTTAACCTCACCTAACCTGGCTTCAGTTGCTCTGGGAGGCTCAGCTGATGAGCTGGGGCCTCTGTTAGGGGCAGCTACCTGCACTGTGGTGGTCTCGCAGAATGAAGAGGGGATTTACTAAAGGTCAAAAATCTTCAACCCAGCAGACCCACAGCTCTCCTCATCTAGCCCACACCACACCCACAGTCTGCTCCTCATCACCTGCACAATGAAGCAACATCCACCACTGAGAGTGAGAGCCGGGAGTTGTTTTTTTTTCTTCAACTCTGGCTCACGCTGCTGACAGCTCTCTGCCCCGATTTAGCCGTGCACAGAGACAAGTGGACAATAAGAACACCATTTACATGGATTATATTAGTCTTTATTTAAACTGTTATTCATCTCACACATTAGATAATTGCATTTCAAATTGTTATTCATCTGTCTATGTATCATGTCATTATGAAATTCCTTTGGTCCTTCAATAAATAAAACTAAGATATCATATACACATTTATTCTTTATACAATTTCATACAGTTAAAAGGAAATTATGTTGGTCTAGTATCAGCTAAGGTGAAAAGTGAATTAAAACCCTTAAATAAGCCTTGCTGTTCTAAAAATTGAAAGAGCAATTGTGTTCTATTAACTACTGCAATATTTTTTCGCCTTCAATGACAGGAGTCATAAATTAATTAAAAAAAACAAAAAAAAAACAAGTCAATTGAATTGTCAATCTCTGTAAATCGTTCATGTCTTTGCACTTGTTTTCTGGGATATCAGGTTGAGAAAAGGAAGATCCAAAGTCGTCTTCAGGACCACAACGAAAAGAAGGGGAAAGAAAAATGAAATCAATTCACAACAGCTTGACACAACAGGTCTTTTTTTACAGTCCGATTTTGGTTTTACCAAAAGTGGAACTGAATGTGACCATCCTTCAGTGGCAACAGAAAAGAAAAAGAAAAGAAAAACTCTCTGGCCCAAGAGATGAGAGGACAGCTCTACCTTCAGCCAGAAAACTCAGTATTTAAGTATGGAATGCAGAAAATATCAACAGCTTTTTAGTGTTTTACACAACAGCCTACACTGTACAGTTAAGGACATAAGATACTGTATAAGAGATCTGCTAGAGCATACTAAATCATAGACAATCTAGTTGAAAAAGTCACAGGTGTCTGAACTTCAGGTGATCTTCTTCTGATGCACATTGACCTGTACAGAACGAGCAGACGGACCTGATGGAGGTCCAGACAGTGTTCAGAGTGAGACAGTGTTGTTGAGAAAAGTGAATGAGAATTTGATTCATCAGCACTTTGTCACATTGAGTGAATGGGCAATCCCAGATCTGCAAAAACCGCTTCACAGTGTATCTAGCACCAGTGTGTGTGTGTCTGTGTGTGTTATATGTGTGTGTGTCTGTCTGTGACTCGAGTCTTGTCCTATCATTTTCAACCTGTAATAAAAAACACTGAAGGAACGATCGATCGGCAGAGCTACACAGCAAAGCTTCAACATAAAAAGGAGAATATCAAAGTATACAGGTGAAACAGGTAATAAATAAGGGTAATAATAGTTTAAAGTCATTAAAATGATGGTGGTTATTGTGCCCAGCGAAGAATTCTTCTTTACAAAAAAAACAAAACAAACAAACAAAAATAAAATGTCGACTTGGCCTCACATCCACATACAAATATAAAACAATACATACAAGTGTCTGGATGCTACCGCAGGGGGCGGGGGAGGAGGAGGGGAGGGGGGTTGGGGACGGGGCGTTACTCTTTGTAGCCCAGCTCTCCTCGCCTGTGCCACGGGTGGGAAGTTCTCCCAAGCAGGGCGTTTTGTTTTTCCCCGACAGGCGCACCGCACTGTTCCTCTCAGCCGGCCAGATCCTCTCATCCAGCATCCGGGGGTTGGTCATGGAATGGAGGCAGGGCAGCGATGGGGAAACAAGGGTGAAATCTCTCCCCCTATGGGATCCATAGTGTCCAAAAACGTGGTTGGTGGAGGGGGGAGGGGAACGAGGGGGCCGTGGAGCAGGGTGAAGACAGGGGAAGGAAAAAGGGCCGGCGGTGCCCCTTCAGAACGACTCGTCATGCCCCACAGAGAGATCCCCTTTAGGCGTGGAGGCGCGCGACGAGCCCTTGTCCATGCTCTCGGAGCCGGAGCTCTGGTGCTGCTGTTCGGAGCCTGCGCTGGACGTGATGGTGGACGAGGACGTGGAGGAGGAGCGGGTCTTCTCCTTAAAGTCTGTTATGATAACCGTCACGTTTCCTACGGTGATGGCCAACTGCTGGGCGGTGCTCCGGTCAATGTTCTTCAGTTTGGGTCTGAGAGACACAGACGGAGAGATAAATTAAAAAAAAAAAAAAACCACACACACACACACGACCTTAATAACCAGAAATATCAAGCACAATATGTGTGTCTCAGCAACAACAAGGGGGAGGCTGCCAGCACTGAGGGGGCGGTTACACTAAATTGCTCAATTCATCGGGTGACACATGAACAGTCAGAACAAGTGTATATAAAGTGAGAGTGGGTGTTTAGTGTAAGAGATCATTTGTGAATCATTTGAGGTTTTCTCACTTGCCGAGTGCAGCGTGAGCTTCTCTGAGCGGAGGAGCTGTGTAGTCGTGGATGTGAAAGTGTGAATTGTGTGTTGTTGTTTTTTTGCCACAGACATGCGGAGCAGCAGAGGCTGCTACACACCTGGAAATGTGAGAGTTCTTGTTGGTCTTGGTTGTTGATTTGCCAGACTGTATGCTGTGTTTGTCACTGGGTGGACTCTGGTGGTTGTCCGATTTGGGTCTGGAGGGAAACAGATACACAGAAGTGAGGACGCAGGAGACACCAAGAGACAGAAGTGTCAAGCCGTCAACATTTACACACTGACCTGGTCTTTTTGCTGCTGGGCTTCTTCGTGACGGCCGGGATGATCTCCTTCTCTCTGTCGGGTTTGTCTTGGATCGGCTGCTCCTTCTCCTTCTCCTTCTCCTTCTCCTCCTTCTCCTTCTCGCTCTTGTCCTTCTCGGGGGTGTCTCCCTCTGGCCTCACTCTCTCTGGACGCTCGACCTCTGGGCGTGCCTCGCCGATGGCGCGCTCTCGGTCTCGCTCTCCCTCTCCCTCCGGGCGCTCCTTGTCTGTGCGCTCGCTCCTCTCCCTCCGCTCCTTCTTGGGCGGGGGAGGCATCGGGTACTGCTGAGCCACCTGCTGAGCGACCAGCTGGGAGTTGATCCTGGGTTTCCTGTGGAGGGGATCCAAGGCACAAACATGGATTAGCCTCATAGTGGAGCCGTGAGCCGACGCTGGCCGCGCACCAGCACAGTTACACTGCGGCAGACAAAAGAGAGGTGGCTGAACCTAGAGGCCGGTGAGAGAAAAGGGGCTGCTGCTGCTGAGGCAGGTTTACACAGCCACTTCCTGGTGGAGCAGCTCTGTTTTGAGGGCTAATCTCATTAGCTCGCTGCTGTAATAAAATGAATGCACAGGATCACAAGGTGGGACATTTGCAGCACGTCACTTAGGTCTTCTAATCTGATTACTGCGGGGTTGGCCCCATTTGTCACAGGCTGAGATTCAGTCGAACGCGGTGTAGCTCCTCCGACCGCTCGCCAGCGCAGAGCTGTTCTGTCCCCCTTTTTCATTCAATCTATAACACGTATACGCACATTAACACAAACCATTACCTCTTCAGTTTGATCTCTCTAATCCATCAAAGGCGATAAAGGCACGGGAGCTGAATGTCATTTAAGAAACCCACTGAAACCATCCTCTTCTGAGATCTATCACAGACAAACATGCATGCACCAAGAGCAGCATCTTGCTCCATCAGCTGTGCATAAGAACCCACAGTGTGGCTGCCTGAGCTAGCTAGCACACACACGCACACACCTGCAGCATAATGGACACCAGCTGGCAGCATCTGGGGGAAACAGGACCTCGGGGGGAGAGGGATGAATGACTGCAGCCTTCCAGAGACTCCGTCTCAAGCCGAGACCAAACTGTATCCAGCAACATGGATAATCACAGGCCAGTGCTGGGCAAGCATGGTGAGGAGCAAACCACACAGTACACACACACATAACAGATCTACACACACACACACAAATGCGCACTTGAAAAGCTTAGCATACAAACAAACAGCCTGGCATGGCTTGATGGCAGCTCAGGAGGCCGTTCAACGGGAACACAACAAGTTATACTATCTAGCAGTGTACGCAACCTGTCCAAACCCAATTCTAGTCTTGGCAGGAGGAGTTATTTGTGATGTCCCAACGGTGGAGAAGTGGGCCCTTGATCCCAAGGACTGCTTTATGAGACCTGTGCTCAAGTAGGGAGTTCTGAAAGTGTCAGTCAAAGTGTTGCTGCTGAAAACGAAGCTTCCTCCGATGAAAATTAATGTTTTTGACTCTACTGTTGAAATAGGGGGGGTGGACCCAGACTTAGAGCAAATGCATGTGGCAAAAACAGATTAAACTTCACAGTGCGTCCGACTGACGATGCTGATTTTTGTGGCTTTCAGTGCAAAGTGGTTTTCAGACAGCTGCTTACATGGTTAACCTCAGTGTTTTCAGTTTGGTAACATCATACGGTCAGTCCTCTTACTCTTATTTCAGCACTCCCATCCTCCCGGGTCTTTCAAAATTGACTCTCCGCTCCTACAGTCCATGTATCTTTTAGTAGCCTTGCACTATTAAACCTTTTGTCAATCCTTCCTATTGCTTTCCAGCCCAATTCTTTCACGACATTTTCCCCCACTGCTCCATCAAACTCATCTCGTATCCGCCTGCTGCAGCCCTTCACTGTCTGACAGCGGCTTTGAGGAGGGGTTGGTGGGCATGCAGCCGGTTCCCGAGGCAATCTATCTGGGCATAATAGAGCATCATGTCGTAATGCTTGCACTACACTCCAATCAATACACCAGCTGTGGCGAATGCTGATGAGCCCTCGGCTCTTGATCCAGTATCCATTCGCTGCCGCGGCTCTTCTTCAGAGCCTCGGGGTCTTTCTACCTCCAGCCCTCGAGTGGGGCAACCTCTGAGCCCCAGAAGAAGCTGAGAGTTAAGAGGGTGATGTGGGAGTGAGATTTTCCTCTCATCCCATCCTGGCTTCAAAACTGCCAACTTCGTCCTGTCCCATTAAATAAATCCCAATTCCATTTCAATCTAGAGTAATTACTGCCCCTGTTGAGTAAAGCTCCTCCTTTCAGTGCTTTGATTAATCTAACAAAGTAAAATAAATCATATTGCAATTATTTGGCAACCCTTTAATTTACAGGCCGCTAATTACGTGATAATGTCAAGAAATAGCCAAAAAATCATGTATTGTCCTTCATAAAGGCAAAAGATTACACATGCTTTTCATGCTTTGAATTTTTTGGGAAAGGTCAGACTTTTTCTCCACCAAGTCATTGCAATTGACCATTATTTCTGGGCTATTTCTACGCAATCAATCGTTATTTCTTGGCTATATTTCTCAACATTACTATGAATTGACAATTTTTCTAAACTATTTCTAGACATTATGAGCAATTAATTAAGATTTCTTGGCTATTTCCTAACATTGCCCTGTACACATGCCTGTAAATTAAATGGTTACCAATTATTTTAACAAGTGACGGGACTGTAATTAGTCACAATTTCAGCAGGAATGGTAATTAATTTGTGTATTTAATTTTCACCTGGAAAAAAGAGTATGTGATTTTTGCTGGGATATTTATAAGACAGAGAATATGAATTGTAGGCCAGCACATCTCACACCACAATGCTTCACTTACAATGATTTTTACCTTCTTTTTTTTAATCAAAACATAGCAGCTCCTATGATTTGGATATTACATTAACAACTTGCTACGCCTCGCAGCTCTACTGCTCTGCTTTTTACAATTGCATTAGCACGGTCTGGATCACAGACACACAGACAGGACCAGTAAACCTTTACGGATTTGGCCGAGTCAGCGTTCCCATCAGGATGTCTTGATACGCCCGATGGCCAGTCTGGCTTTGGCTCTTCTTCTTCTGGGGGCCGAGGTTGCTAGTAAGCTTTCCAACCATTATATCTAGGTTTCCAACTGAGCTGCTACAAATTCCCTGATGCTTAAGCCCAGTGGGGGGTCAACTTAGGGCTGGTGAGCCGCCAGGCTTCAAATACACTGGTAAAACCCTGGATTAATTATTCGGCCCCTGTTGGTGATTTAGTTGATGATTAATCAAGAAATGGTGATATTAAGTTTACAGTTCTGACAACTGCAATTTGTCAAAACAGCCTCATACCGTATGACATATTTTCTAAATGTACATTGAGCGTGTAATAGATGTCACAACCTCATGCCGAACTAGTCGAGACATTTGAAAACAAACGTCACATGATATTAATGTAAATTCCTCCGCTCTCCTGCACACCTCTAAGCCTTGGTTTTCCCTGTCATGTCCCTATTCTGATGACAGTCCAGTGTAGCGCACATACAGCCCCACAGTGTGTCTAATGGAGTACCACAGGATCCCTGATCCAATGTCAACAGCTGGAGAGAAACTGTCAACATGCCACTGAAACAGTGCGACAAAGAATACAAGTGTTGGGTTGAGCTACATGAGAAACCAGCGGTGATCAAAGCTGCAACGCTGACGTGCTCACCCACATTCACCCATCATGAAAAGATATTCGTCTGTCTAACCCGCAGCCGTGAGTGAGTAAACAGATTTTGAACACAGACGGAGTTCGACGAAACCAGAAATCATTTAGTTTGGCAGTGGGAGCTCAGAGCCGAGACGGTGATGAATAAGTGATTGATTGACAACATCCGCGCCTCCTCCGCCTGTTGTGGAGCCGAGGCCCCGGTCAGAGCCGGAGGTTTGTGTCGGCGGCAGCAACAGAAGCAGAAGCAGAAGCATCCGTGGTAGTTAAGCAGTGATTCAGTGCCAGCTGTAACTCAGCCATGAGATGCTGCTGGCGTGATACAGCCACTGCTCTCTTTGCCCCATTATTTATTTACTGACCAGACATCATGGCTTTGCATGGCGCTGCTCTGCGGCTCATTAACATGGCTGGAGATTCTGCATGACACCACATGTGTGTGTGTTTGTGTTTTTCGTGCCACTTGAGTTCATTACATAGTGGTGGTCCTAAACAGCTGGAAAAGCCTCAATACGTTCCACATTCAAAATTAATTGTTGTTTATATTTAAATAATCTCTGCATGTCACTGGTCATAGAGTGTGCTAATTACTACAAAATTGTTTTAAAAAGCACCATGCAATTATTACACAAACATCCAAATTAAACAGTGAGGATCTGCTGTCTAACACAAGAGGTATTGGAAATGATACCGGGCCCCGGACCAGGAGTGAACCCTAGGGTCCAATTGGAGAGACTGCTCCAACCTCCCACTGCTGCCAATATATTCCTGGGGAATCAGTGCGACAGTGTGTGTGTGTGTGCCTGCCTATGTGTATAGTGTATAAATCCTGCTGTCAAATCATTTCCCACTGTGAGGGCTTACAGCATATTACCTCCCCTGCGCACAACAATAAGTCGTGATTGACAGCTCCTCCTCCGCTTGCCCCTAAATTCCACCTTCTAGGGGAGGGAGGAGTGGGGAGACTCCCTCCGCGGGATGCCCTGAAATAACTATCATCATGCTTAAAAGCTCCTAATTCAGTCAAGACTGACACCCATAGTTAGACTGCTCCTCTCAGCCTGAACCATCCCAGAAGCAGACACACCTCTGCTCAGCTGGGGGGGGGGGGGGGGTCTTGCTTGGCCGATTCTGCCGGCCCTCATGTGCAAAAAGCTGAAGCTGCCGGTTTTTTTGGAGAGAGAGGGAACTCTTTCTGCAGAAACCGAAAAAAAAAAAAACAATGAGGCTGTGCACTTCGCGGAGAGACAGAGTAATGAAGAGAGTGAGCGAGCGATGGAGAGTGTGATAGAGAGAGAGGCGCAGGAAAGCCCTCATTAACACAGCTCTTTTATTTGAAGTGCTGTGTGGAGGACAAGCAATTATTTCCTGCCAGGCTGAGTGAATGCAGTGGCAGACAGCTGAGTGGGGAGGAGAGGGAGAGTGAGACGGCCGACAGACAACAGTCTTCCTCAACCGCAGACAGCCCACTGAAGGGGCCCTCTCATTCAGACCGTGTCTACACCAGTACGAACGTGGGCTCTCTGTCCTGTGATGTGAAAAAAGTTGTTGAGAAACATGAATCCGCTGTTCGCATACATTCATCAGTGACCTGGTTTCGCCCCCACACACTTCCACACACACAAACAGGACTGAGAGACTATCACATCCTCTGCCTTGAACACATCTCTCAGATCCAACAAATGCCACAGGGCTTTAGTTTAATCACAGCACCTCCCTGTAACATGCCGGAAAACCATGTCACCAAGGATCTACACTGTGTCCACACTTGTTGTACACCTTAATTATTATGCAGAACAACGTGATACCTCGCCCCTCCCCCCCAACACCAGTACGAGCCCAGAGCTGCCTGCCCTGGCCTGTGCTGCTTCCAATTTGTTGACCAGTCAGCAGGATTTCATACGTCGTGTATGCTGCTGCATTGTTGTATTGTTGAACGCTGGGCAGTCTTTCAGGAATGACTTGAAGTGTGCCTGGGAATAGCAGCGCGTGGCCCCTGCCTGATCCAACTCATGGGACTGACAACTGCCAAAAATCTTCCCTTAACGACACAACAGTGCAAGAAATTGTTCTCTGTATATCTTTTCGCAGGGAATTTAATACCAAAAGCTGCATTTCAGGAGTGTAACGTCATGTTTATGAGTGACGAGCTGAGCTGAAAAATTATCAAACAAAAAGTCATTGTTCAAACAGAAAATCTACTCATTCATTGTTTGTTCAGAAAGTTTTAAAGACCTGCATCAGTACACATGAACAACAGCAAATAGACAAATACAAATACCACATAGTATACCTTACAATCAGTTGAATTGACAAGTATCCCTATTACTTTGTCCAAACCAGTGAAAACCAATGCTTTTTGTATCATTCAATTCTGTTCAACAGCGCAACAAACAATGAAGATCCAGATGAAGATGGGTTTCAGTGAAACTGCATAGGTTTTTTGTCATTTTGGCCGCCCCAGCGTTTTGCCTTCTGCGGCTGAATTGCGTCCGTTAAATCATCATCGATCATCGTATCTGCACCGACACGACTCCCAGTCAACATTCAGTCCACTCATGTTTTGAGTTTGAATACAGTGGGGGAACTTTCCATCTTCTTCTCCGTTTTTGGTGTTAATGTGTGGCAGCATTACTGCGCCACACACGCTCCACACAGGCCTACGGCGTTTTCAGTGGATCTGTGTGTACACAGATATTTCTTGAAACTATGCTGTATGGAGCTTTTTTTCAAAATGAGCAAGAAAGCTCAGTTTTCATGTGGACAAGGCCTAAAATGACCATACAGTTGAATAAACACCTCTCTTGAAAAGTTTGAACAGAAACTGAACATCATAACCTTCATGGAGGAGGATTCATCGCAGGACTGTTGTATCAGACTGCGTTAGTTTTAGTTCGGTGACAGCTGAGTGTTACGGTCCCAGTGAAGAAACTTTTTGATCAGTCTGAGCCCGAGGTAACTGAGGAACTGTTGTCACCTTTAGCAATCCATGGGTAAATAAATGAGTGTGAGTGGGTGTGTGTGTTTTTGAAGGTTGAATGAGGATAGCACCTGAAGAGCAGCCTGGGGCGATAAGTGCTTCTCAATTCATTCCCACTGCCCACCAGAGGCATTTAGTATTCATCCTTTCATCCGTCCCTTCCAGTCAGGATTTTGAGGGCTTACTGATACTGTCACTTTCCCCCCTCTAACCCCTTCACCTTCTCCTTGTGGGGGTCTGTGGCTCCCCCACAAAGTTTCCATCAAATTTCTCTGTCAGTTTGCACAGCAGGCTCCAGAAAGCATCCCCACAACTTATCCTGGAATGACAGGTATGACATTTAGTTCTTGCAGTACTGTGTACTGACAAGGGGTTTTCATTTCATTCAGCATTTTTATGATGATCAGCATCGTGCTGCTGTTAAAATTGATTGATTTTGGTTGTGACTCTGCCATCACTCCTGGTCTGCAGTCACCATTCTGATTTCTAACAACTGTCATGCCCTCATCACCATCTGATTGGTAGCAAGCAGTGGCGACTGGTCATTAGAGGCAGGTGGGGCAGTGCCCCACCAGTCGTCACGAGAGGAAAAAAGTGCAAACACATTATGTTATTACTAATCTTCAATGGTTATTATCTTCTATAATTTACTATCTACAAATATAGCATTTTTCTAAATTATATATTATTTGTATTACGATTCTTTATTTGTCCCTGTCTCGCTGCATCAGACCGCAGTTCTCCTGATTCGCGCCGGTGGGGCAGAGCTGGGGCGGCCCCTCTCTCTCAATGCAAAGTACTGTACACGAGAAAACATGACTGTGCATGCTCAGAGCGATGCATTAATGTGGATGACAGGACACCACAGCGTCATCTCACATGGCGGAGCTGACTGGCTCTCCGTCAGTCGGCTAGAAGGGGGAAAAACAAAACTCTCCCAGAGGAAACTGTCTGAACTAACCCTGATCTAGCAAACACTAACTAATTTGGAAAAACAATCAACGTCACCAGGTGTAACCGAGGTTTTCACAGTGTCAACCAGCTCAGTCTTCTCAGAGTTTGTTCAGTCATTCTCTGAGTTTGACTGTGAAGATACGGCCTGAGAAACAGAAGAGTTGAAGTCTGACCACCCGGTACCGCCGCACTGAGCCCCAAAACCGGTAAGATGTCTCTGTCTCTGTTAACCGTCATCCATGAGAACACCTGCCGAGGCACTGCCGGTCTACCGACAAGTCCAGCAGTACAGTATTGGTGAGTGACAGCATATTCATCATCATGCTGCCTTTGTGGTACTGGCCTGTGCATTTACTTTGTTTATTTATTTCATTCAATAGGAACAATATGTTGTTAAGCAGTGGGATAATTCATGTTTGTAATTAATTGTAATTGCAATCTGCTACTGTTGTGCTGGATCTCTATAGATGGTGAAGAGTCGTAAGGTTGTTGTCATAGAATGGATCTGGATCCCTAACAGTCGTGTGTGTGCTCCCTAGTGGCCTTCCGTACTGAGCTCTTCGTTGCTCGCTCTCTGTTCTCTCATTTGCTGTGAGCTTGGTTTTAGAATATTGTATTCCTTATTTAGGCTTGTGTGATTGCTACAATGCATTGATCCCTGATGAACACAGTAACAAGAGAAAGCACTGCAGTTTTTCTGGTGTGCAGCCTTTTTGTTAAATGGTGGTGCTGGTGCCCCAACATTTTTTTTTACATGTAAAAACACCACTGGGTCAGAAGTGAGTGCCCATCAACACCGAAGTTTAGTGTGTTCACAGACGGGCACAGACCGGAGCAGCTCCAGAGAGCGAGTAGAGCTGTTTGTTGCAATAAACATTACAACCCTCTGCGCTGACGTTGCAAAAACACTGGTCTTATGAACAAGTTCAATTGTGGGGAGAGAGAGTAGGATTAACAAGATTAACAAGAAAGTTGCCAAAAGGAGAGAGCTATGGGTGCTTGAGCAGAACTAATGTAGGTTTAAACATACAGTGAGAAATTAGCTGCTGTGATAAAAACAACAGCAACCTTAAGTTAGTTGAGATAAAGCAGCAGAAATGATGCCTGTAGCAGAAACTCTGCAACTGGAAAAGAGACAGTCTGCTTACTGCAGCACCTCAGCATGAGAAAGGTACCATTATTTCAGTTTGTTGAAGAGGTCAGCTAAGAAGTTTCACAAAAACAAAAAAGGGAGAAGAGGGGTTAAACAATATTTAATGGTGATGATAAAGATTTCCTTTAAAAAAAAAACATTTGGCAGGTTCTTAGCTACATCCAGCAAAAACGGATAAAGTCTAATACAACAGTCCTTTATTACCTAGACCACCAGATCTTGCATTGCAATTTTTTCCCCTACTAACTACTGATAATTTCCGACAAGGCAAACAAGAAACAGAGAAACCTTCAAAAGTAGGCTATCTAAAACTTCTCAGTAACATACTTCAAGCAGCATGCTGGCTGTCAGGATTGTGATTGTCTGCTTCTTTTCCTAAGCAACAGGAGTTTGGCCATCTGACTTTCTGTAGCCTACATCTGAGTGAGACATGGGCGAGAAGAAAAGGAGGTAGACGGCGGAGGAATAAAAAGAGGAAGTGTCTAAATTTGTGTGTGCTCATGTGTAAAAGACAGTTTATCTTCACACTGACAAGTTTTTCCTTTCCTTGACTGACCGTCCAGGCTCCGAACTGCCTGGCATCAGGAAGACGGACAGACAGAGAGTCACTGCAAAGGCGCTAAGCACGTACGAGCTACTTCCATCAGCAGCACTGTGTCATGTTTCTCAGTATCACTCGTTTGTTTTCCTCCCCTCTCCATCATTGTCTCCGTCTTCTCCTCTGCTCTCTCTCTCCACTTTCTCCCTGCGCATTAGCCACCCCCCCATCCCCCATCCCCCCGCAGCCCTCCCTAAATCCTGCTGGCTTTAAGTAGGTCTCTTCTTCACCTCTCTTCAACCTCTCTCCTGCCGCTTGCCTTTGGTGTACGTGAGTTATCTGTCAAGTAGACCCCTTCACCGCGTCTCGCTGCCGTCCACTCATTCTTTGCCCGTTTGCCGGAGTATAAACACAGCCCGGTTTGAATTTACTCAACAAATCATCAAGCAGCAGCTTCACAGCAGGCACTCGTGCGCTACACGAGGAGAACAACAAGCAAGACAACAAATCAACAAGTTGGGGGAAACTTGACACCAAGAGGACAAACACAAAGCGTGTGAAGGATTACAACAGCCAAGATTCAAATCTACCTAAAATGATTTGAGTTTTCTTAAACTCAGGCTTCAGACTAATGCTCAACATGGCTTAACAAGCTTTGAAAGTGAATTTAAGATCAATAAAGATTAAAACACTTGAAAGCGTGACAAAAAATAATCCAGTTTGGTTTTTCTCTCTCAATCTCACACATGGAGCAAACGACATGTCAGAGGCTACTGTTCTTTTCCCATGCACGGATGGCGGAGCTGGTAGAAACAGAAGAGGCTGTCCAGTCCACCCCTCCCTGGGTAATGATGTGCCTTCGCTCTGGTGTGCCCCTGGAGACTCTCGGCTGAGTGAGCACATCCCCCTTGCAGCCATTCACCCCCCCCCCCCCCCCCCCCTCCTCCTTCCTTCAACACACACACATAAATGTCCAGACGCTACGCTCCTCTCTGTCTCTTCACCGCTCTGTTTCTCTCCTTGTCCTCTTTTGCCCTCGTCGTCTTCTTTTTTACTCCTCAGCTCGCGCCGACTCCATACTTAACAACTCCCTCGCTTCCGTCCTCCTTGTCCTCATATTCTTTTGTCTCGAGTTTCTCCGAGACACCTCGCTCGCTCACTGTCACACTCATTTGCCTGCCTCGTCTTTTTTCCCTGAATGGGAGGAGCCGCGATTCAGCGGCTCTCTCTCAACATTTCTCTATTTTGTCAGATTGCCAAATTGGCCATTGTATTTAATCACTCACACTCTGCCAAATCCCATGAAGTAATTAAGAACTTTTAAATCCGGCAATTAACGTAAAGATTAGGGCTACCCGCTCGTGCTTAGGGTTTTAGTGCAGATGCTGATAATGCTGGATAAGCAAAAGCAGCTTCCTCTGAGCGGGGGCTGCTGTGGGGGGGGCACAGGGTGGGCGAGGAAGTGCAGATATAAATTGAGCGCCTGCATGTCCCTCTTATGTAATTCCATTATCCAAGACAATTTGCCTTAATGTGACAGTGGGAGAATCCACGGATTATAATGACTCTATTCCATCATTGTAAAAGACAGAAAGGCACACACACACCGAGACACACGCAAACACACACAGCAATCATTTTCCAATAATTGTGCAGCCTCAACACTTACAGAGGGAAAGAAGAGAGAGAGAGATGCACTTTTACTTTCTTGGCCCAACTACTAACCCATAGCTTTAGGGCTGGGTATCATTTAGATATTATCCTTCCTGTTCATCCATCCAGCCTCTAACATTCATAATCTGTGGATTTATGGATTTCCCATATGGTCTTGCTATAAAGCCACAAAACTAAACGCAGAACACATTTGCTTAAGCACATTTGCATCTGTAAATATCTCCAGAGCCGTGGACAAATTACAGTAACCACCGATGGTTGACTGGTTTGGTTTGCCACAGTCATCATCAGAAAGACGCAACAACGTCGCACAGGCTACAGGTGACTGAAAAGAAAAGTGACTTGTGGTGAGGCTGCGCTGCGCTGTGAGAGAAAAATCACAGCACAGCAGTCTCACATTTTAACCAACTGCTGCAAAAGCCAGCCATAATGAACCTTCAGAGATAGCCACGCAGATATAAAGAAAAAGTATATGTGGAAAAATATGTCATGTGCTTTTATTTGAATCACCTCAGATCAGGTTTTCAAGAGTTACGCCTTTGCTGCATATTTCACACTGACAGTCAGGATTTTTTGGACAGGTTAGGTTTGTTTTACATAGACATCTGGACTCCACCCATTCACTAAACCTGACACAAGTTCATTAAATCAAATCGGAGCACTGCAGTTTGCTAACAAGTCAGAAACACCCGTTTGTTCTCTTTTATACAAAGCACATATGGAAGCTACTTGAAAATGGTTGACAAGAGAGCAACAGCGTGAAGATAACAGCGCAGCAGTCAAAAGACTGAGGTACCTCAAGACTTCCTGTGATCCCAACCATCAATCAACTTTAGAGGCTCCTAATGGTTTTCTCCCTGGGCCCGGGGGCTGCCAGAGGTGCATACCAAACACCACCACAAAGCAAACTGATGTACAGCAACGCGGTGTCACGTTCGCACAACGATCGGGTTCAGATGCCAGAAACATTTAAATATGATCGCATGCACCGCACAGGGCATGCTAATGCAAGCCGTCCTCCTATTACCAAAAGAGGCAGGGACCGAATTGTAGCACGGGCTGCTCGGACTTGTAGATTAGCAGAGAGGTCAGGTGCAAAAAAAAAACAGGGTGCTTTCTTGTTTAAGAGTCAGAGTGGCAGAGGCTAGATTTAGCCTACTTGGGTATCATGTTACATCACTGAGCTGGACTGGGTCAACAGGTTCATTAGGGCTGTGCTCGGACGGGGGAGAAGGGGGCCTCTCCCTGCATGCTGATGCCACAGCTCTCGTTAACACACATTCTTGCCTCCATTAGCACAAATCGGAGCTGCCTGACCCGCAGTTACCTAGCTTACCTACCGCTGGCAGGGGACAAAGTGTGATTCAAGTCTTGCTGAGTGCAAGCCGGCACTGTCTGTCAATCACTGCGGATCATGTTAATTGTGTATTCTCCGTCAACACCTGTGGAAACAGCTGGTGTCTCGATGACCCGGTACAGAGCTGTGAGAGATATGAATGTATCTAGCTTAGGGGGATGTAAATATTAATGTGATCTTCAGATTTCACTTCGGACAGGAATGACTCCACTAATGGACTGACTGCAACCTGTTGTGCCAGTGTGTGCAATTACCCGCACCCAAAACTTAAGTTGCATTCATTTTCTCCTTTGCTATAGTCAGCTACAGTCACTACTGGCTGACCTTTGTCCCAGGACACAGGAAGAAAACAGGCATTTGGAAACTGTGGGAGGAGTATTTGAGAAAAGAGCACGCTTAGACGATGCAGAACAAGCAATTTCAACCGTGTCTTAAATGTAATCAAATCACTCTGAGTGCAAAAATCAATACCTAACCTGATCTTTCCTGTAGAAAAAAAAACATAACCATGCCTTCAGCATAAGACAAAACAAGTGTTTTGACTCCAACCAGCTGTGAGGAGGAACCCTAATTAGCGAACACACGTGTCCTCATGCATAAAAGCACATTCAGAGCGAAGCCTCAGATAAAAGCAGCAAGACAAACATCCACACGTAGCCTTAAGTATGAATCATTTAGCTAAGAGCGCGTTGCTTTGTCCCATGCTTTGCTGCAACACATCACACGCTGAAGAAAAGACAGCTAATTAGGACTCATTAGAATAAGAGGCAGCCCCGCAACTATACAATTGCATTAATCAAAGGTTAACTATTCAGATCAAACAGCAATGTGTGTGACACACACACACACGCTCCAGTGATGTCATGTGCTCCCATTTACCAAATAGAGGCAACTGGGCTGTTGCCAAAGAACAGTGGCAGGATGGCTATACGACATGCTTGTCTCCGCTTCCTGCTTTCGTGCGGCGTGCTCAGCCTGCATCATCAGCTGTGGTCTTAAGCGAACGACACGCTGCTGGGAAAAGCTCAAAAGGGGGGGAGGGGGGAGCCAGACAATTAAAATTGAGCCCAATCTTTAGGATTCTCAGTAAAATAACGCGTAAAATGTGTTCTCCCTCGTCTGAGGGTGCACCAGAGGTGTCAGTCGAGCCACTCATTGTAAAACCACAGCTGGAAAGGTTAGAGTGCAGGGGACTTGTCAACAAACCCGCAAATGACTCATCTATCTCTCCACCTCATCGTGCAACTGATGACATGAGCAAACAAACTCACACAGTGTCACACGCAACTCATCATCAAAAACATTCCCCAAAACAGAAGGAGGCGTCTCAACAGACCAAACCGAAAGGGAATCCTGTCATGATATTCATGTTAACACTGTGATTTCATCTCAGTTTCCCATAAGGCGCCGTCGTCAACTGACATCTCATTTACCCTGAGCTGAGCTGAGGGGAAATAACGGGGACATACAAGCCTGTTACTATAAATGCTGATATGATTAATCTTACCATCAAACAAGAGTGAATTCACATGTAAACAGATCTGAAGAACAAAGCAAGTTTGTGGTAGACTGAGTTTTGAAAACGATTACTCACAGCCAAGTGTGTGGATTGACATTTAAAAAATACCAAGACTGGATTTTTTTTTTTTTTTGCAACATTGTGAGAAACTGGCAAACCTCTAAACACTGTGCCACACCAGGCTGGGTATGAAATGACTGCAACTGCATGGCACAAGTCTGACTTGACAAAGACATATCAAAAGCCTATTTCTGTTGTTGTGTTTAATTCTGCTTACATTCACTTGTCTTAACCCAGAGAAATGCAACCATGCTCTTACTGTATGTCATCTCCCCACACAATAAATTTCAGAACAATACAAGAACCTCCGCAATCCTACAGGTAGGTGACATGTGCATACATGCAATCACCTGGTTTCACTCCATGAGACAGCAGCCACCCTTTCACCGTTGCTCTGCTGATGCACTGTAGCTGTACAGCCATCATGAAGTATGGTCCCTTCTTCCCCACCCCATCCCCACCCCCCCCCCACCTCCCTCTGGCTAGTGAAGCAGCCAGCCTACCTAGACCAATGCATTTAAAAAAAAAGCAAAGCAATGTTAGTCGCATAAGATGAAAAAAAAAAAAAAAAGACTACGGATAATCCAGACAACGACCGGGAAGATGTGTGCAAGATTGTCCATCAACAAGTCTCCACATTCGCTCACAGACAAATAGGCTGTCGATCAAAGTTGTCATTCCCATAAATTGCGATGCAATGCTGCTGCTGCAGCCAGCCAGCCGAGCTGAGGAAAAACGAGACGCTCAGACGAGAGAGAGGGAGAGAGAGAGACAGAGAGAGAGAAGAGAGAGAGAACGCTACGTTACCTTGTGGATGTGCCCTTCCTCACATCGCAGATGCTGCATTTGAAAGCCTCGGCGGTGTTCCTGAAGGTGCACACACTACAGTCCCAGTATCCGTCGTCAGCGGTCTGTTTGGCTTGTCTTTTTGGCCTGTTGTTCATCAAACGAGACAAATGTTAAGTTAGTTACGATTAAGCAATGCCACCACCAACATATTTCGTGAATTAACAAGACCGGAGGAAGGGAGGGAGATGATTGTGGCAAACATAACCTGTTGTGTATTAAAGCGACGTAACGCGACACAAAGCATGGTGGTGGTGTTGTCATTAATTTTGTTAGGTCGAGTCCCGGCAAGTGGAGCTCCTTGGTTAAATAAATAAATCCCCCTCCTCCTCAGTCAGTGGCGAAGCGGACGACTATCCACACCGTCCGATTGTATCGCCAGCTAGGCTAGCAGGCAGGCAGGCAGGCAGGCAGGCAGGGAAGCATTGCTAAAAATTTTCGGCATCGAAGCTTAGCATGTCGGCTAAAGAAACCAATATCAAACAATGTCAATTTCGACATTGGCCCTGCTAAAGGCTTCGTCGAGACGGAAGAGCGTTTCAGGGAATGCCAGGCGTCTCCTCTGAAAAATTTCCCTTTGTCTGGTTTAAGTGACTGGGTTTGTAGGGAGCGAGAAGCCGCCATAGTGACTGCACTATTCTAGCTAGCTGTGGCATACCAACTGAAAAAAAGGGGAGAAACGAGCTCAGTGAGAAGAGAGGAGAAACGCGTCCGAATATCGAGCCCGAAAAACGGCCATAACAAGTGTAAAAATCGACAGCGGGCGGTCGCATTACCTGGTAGGGCTCTTTTTGTCGCCCATGGTGAAGAGTAGTCCCTCGGAAATAAGAAGAAAAAGGGGGCCTCCTTTTTTTAATTGTCAGTTGAGTGGTAGTAGGATCCAGATAGAGCCGCTGCTGCTGAAGCTGTTGGCAGACAGGCTCCACTCAGTGCTGGCTCGAGGCACGGCACAGCGACTGACTGCACTACACCACGTGAGCGGCGCCGCGGCCAATCAGAGGCCGAGTTGGTTTAAAAGTCTGGATGGATATTTAGTGGCTATTTTAATAAGGGCTAGAGATTTTTTTTATTTTTATTTTTGATAGACCTCACCTCAACCTATTCACATACATAAAGTTAATTAGGCAATAATATTGATTATGTTTGTGTAAAAATAGATAAAAATAAACAGAGAAGTGGTGAAGCTCTTTCAACATGTGGAGTTCATTTACAAAAGAAACCTTTTAATTTCTGGTTTATAAAAGTACAGGGGTAATATTGCAGCTCATTTGTGGCAATAAAAACATCACATCATTAATAATTGTGGTGTTACAGAGATATGACAATGGAACAAATGCTCTTGAGTTACATTTTTGTGCACCATCATCCCAGAATGCAAAGGATGACATGGGAGAAACCCTGTCTGGTGAATGCTTCACATGTATTGATTCATTTTTGGACTATGGGGATGCCATTAAACCCAGGAGGCAACTCCATGAGCATGCACTCTCCACATATAACCAGGGGTATGCAGACCATCACTGACAGCTTAACTCCATAAAAGACAGGTTTTTTTTATGTACAGCATGTACACAGACAGCTTTTAATTTGTCTCATTTCAAGTTGAAAGTAATTTTCTTGCATGGAGGATTAGGCTTATCTGCACAGATTATCAGTCGTCTTTCATTACCCGTTAAACCACAAACAGTTTATCTTGAGGGCACTCTGGAACATCAGGTTGAACAGACAGTGTCTTGGTGCATGCGGCACATCGTCCTTTGTTTACTGAAATAAACACATCCACAGTGACCGGAGTGATTCAAGACTCTTATAAGACAGTAAAAAAAACACTTTCATTCACCCAGCCATTTGCAAGAGAAACTTTCAATCGCCCCCTTTGCCCTCCTGGATCTGACGGCTGTGTCATGGAATGTGTGCAAAAACCTGCACCTCTTGTGCGCCTCTGCTCTGCCCAGGACAAGGCTCTCTGTGGGGGAGACCAAGCGTGAATCATGTAGGCTCATTAGCTGCTCTCCACGGCTCCAGGTCCTATTGTGAATCCCTCGCTTTTTCTGTTCAGAGTGAATATCCGTGCCTCCACATAAGTCTGCCCTCCGCCCAGTGATTACCTCTGCTTAGCTCATAGCATGCTGCTCTAATTGAGCTTCATCACGGTGGCCTACTGATAACTACAATTCAGTCAAAACAACATTAAGCCCTGCCTCGCTGGTTTTGTAATGAGTTCTTGGGAAAGCTGTGCTCTTTTGTTTTAACTTGCAAAGTTATAGCATGGAAGTTCATTTATATTCATAGGTGGGATGACTCCTTGCTGCTACATATGTTTTGAGACAGACCACAATATCAGCACAGACTGGTTAATTTATTGATACAACAGGGATGAGGAACATATTAAAGAAGGCATTTACTGAGAACAGCTGGCCCAAAGGCAGGAGAGGCGCACTTGTGGAGCAGATTCTTCCCTCCCTCATCAACTGCACCCTTGAGCAAGACGCTTACATTACTCGCAGACGATTTCACAAGACAAACAGTTAGCCCTCATTCATTATTTATGAGAGGTGAGTAGCGGAGTTTGAACAGCATGACATTAAGGTGGAGAAACAAATCAAGGGTGAGATACGCTGGAAGAATTTTTGTGATGCAAAGGGTGGTGACAGTTATGCCAATCATGCATGCGCAAAAAAAGTGTATATAGAGAAAAAAATCATTCCAGCAGACTCAAAGAAAGTGAGAGTTGCTGTCAGATTGTTGTTTACCTACAACATAAAACTGTTCAGACTCCTTCTGAGCACACTCGACGTCTCAAACAGCGTTTTGTCTGAGGCACGTAGCAGCCTTAAATTCCAGTAACTCCAGAGGGCTGCTCAATGTTTGACAGTAGAAATTGAGGTTGTAGCCTACTGCTCTAAGGCATAATGTGTAAAAACCTGAGTTATGTCAAATGTTTGGACAGGTCACATATTTAATCTCAGCAGGTATTGATATGCTGATCAAACATCATCACCACAGTGTGATATACTCAGCCCGCAGTGTCCCAGGAATTAAGTTCATATTGGATGATTCCACACCTCCCAGTTTTCATCTAACGCTATTGTTAAGTGCCACTGGCAACTCAAAATGGTATGACATGTTTGACGGTGTCATAAATCAAAAGTGTTTATAGTTGTTCCAAATGGCTGCACTTAAACGTGGAGTGGAAAGCCAACTGTCATGGGGTGGGAGGTTAGTTGGCTGGAGCATTAATGATAAAAAAAAAGAAGAAAATGTGGCTAACAGTGCACATTATCTCACAGCCACGCCTGACACACATTCATGGTGTTGTGCTTGTTTGTCAATATGAAACTTGACAGAATTAGGTGTGTGAAGGATGAAAAATGAGAGCTATTGGGAGAGAGAAGTTTAACGCCTGGTTCCTTTCTCACCTCTGCACAGCTGTCCACATGTGGCGCGAAGTGAGTGTGAACGTCTGAAGTTCAGTTTCGGAAAAGTGACATAAATAGTTGCACACAAAGGTGTTGAAGGGAGGGATGTGTTTCCACAGCTGATGAGCAGTTGTGATGAGACATACTGGGCAGCAGGATGGCGAACGGCCGGGTGGCAAGTTTGCATAACGCACACAGAGCTACATATATCACTCAACTCTGCTCAACAGTAACCATCAACCTTATAACTATATTTGCCATTGTTCATTTACCGTCACTATGTTTTTTTCCTTCCCTAATCCAAAAGTGATTGGCATGCTTAGAGCAAACTGCTTCATATATGTTGTCCAAACATGTTTGGAGGAAACACATAAAACAAGAAGTATAGTTCTCATGGCCTCAGGTCATAAACCAGCAGTCATAGCAAGACAGGCTCACAGTGTGTTGCTCTCATTTCTAGACAGGAAAAGTGGAATGAAGTAAGTGCGTTCTCACACCTACACACATGGACATTTTTTAATAATGCTGGAATTTAATATAACAAATGTACATACTTGAATGTGAAGGTTTGCCAAATGCATAAGAGACAGGGTGAAGGTAAATGTTTGCACATGGTGTGATGGTTGGTGGGTGGAGTGGTTTTATACTGACCACAAAAAGTGGTGTGATCTACTGGTCCGAACTATCATGATATACAAAGGCTGTGCAGGTTGTAAGAGTCTCCAAAATACTGAAACCAAAGAGACTCCAAATAGAATCTTATTTGTAGAACCTGAAATCAGAGATTGAGCAAAACTCATTAAATCCTCGTACTTTTTGTGTTGTGATCATGTTTTTTTTTTTTTTAAATTACCAGATTAAACTGGTCATGACTCTCTTACAGACTTAATTGGCAGCACAAAAATATACAAAATCTCCACAAAGATCCCATTCAAAGCGTGGGCAGTAATGGACAGGAAACCCAAGTATGTGGCAATTAGATTTGTAATAAATCTGTTCATCATCTTAAAAAACAAGCCCTCGTGCTTCAAGTACTTTCAGTTTGTATTGAACATCCAACATTTGACCTGAATCTCCAAACTCCTCTGCAGTTTCCCCAGAGGAGCCCACTGTGTAATTTCAATATGCCACTGAATCATTTATGTGGGCACACAAAAAGATGCTGTGCCACGTACACGCCTGGTGAGCACAACCACCCTGGAATGGGAGGAGAGAAATCAGCTCCTCAAAATCTCCGTCTGGGCCATTTCTCTCTGTTTACCCGTTCCTCGAAAACATTCAGAAACTGAGGAGAGGAGATAAGATGGAGAGAGCGAGGCAGAAGTGGCAGAATTGGCTGCTAAAAAGGCAGTGGGACGGCAGATTGAGGACAGATCCTCTCTCTCTCTCTCTCTCTCTCTCTCACACACACACACACACACACTTTTTCTGGCACTGATCCATACACACGAGGGAGAAAAGTGACTTTTGATTAATCATCTCTCACAGAATCCTCCAATAAGATTCCCTAATCGATACGCCTCACATGCCAGGGGAGAAAACACTGAGCTTATAAATAAGATTTGAAATGATTTAATGCCTACTTTTGGGCTCCGGTAGCTCGCTTCAATTCCGTAATTTTTTGTTTGCCTTTTGTTCAGAATCAGTCCCTTGCGGCCGCTTCCCTATGTGCCTACTAATTACACAGTTTATTTTTTATTCACAGTGAAGCTGCTTTTGTCATCAGGACTCATCTCTCTGCGTTGTCGTGACGACACCCAGGCTGCTGTTGCGTGTGCTCTGGTTCCACCGCGTTACCCCGATTAGACCTACTTGACCTTTCACATGTAGATGATGCCCATGTGAGCCCTGTCCATTGTTCCCGACTCTCTCTGTATCTTATTGCGTTCATCAGACGTTAACAGAGCTTTGCCTTTTTTTAGATTTAATTGCTTTCGCCCAGACCTGCTGTCTGCTTTCAAAGAGCGCTTCTGCAATGTTAAACAAATTTGCTCTTCTAACAGGCACATAACAGCCCTCCAACTGCTCTCCTCGTGCTCTTCACAGTGATGTTTGCTTTTCAACTAAAGCCTCCATAGATTTCCAATGTATAAAAAAAAAGAAACATACAGTAGAAGCACCTCTCAAACAACTTATGGATAAGTGAGGTGGGAAAGCACCCTAAAGAGAAGCTTTTTATTTCACAGTCACGATCCCCTAATTCCTAAACCAAAAATTTTGACATGACAGCTCATGACGATAAATCAAGTGGATACGTGTCTTTACGAAATTAAATTCGTCCTTTGTGTTGACTCAGACGCCCTCTCTCTCTCTCACTCCTACAGTAAATACCCATGCGCGCATTCACTCTGTCTCTCTCATACATAGTCATGCACACACTCTTTCTCCCACTATTTCTGTTCTCATACACACACTCGCACTCGCAGCCTCCCAGCCATCTTCATTTCCATGTGCATGGCTGTAGCTGAATGGCTGTAGTCTGTGCCCGGTCTTGTCTGTCTGTCATGTTTGTGTGTGTTTGTGTGCGCTGATTGTCCGGTGGTCAAGCCCCGGCGGAGCTGTGTGGGATGTGTGGAAGCTTCTAGAGGGGGGCGGGGGTGGGTTGGAAAAGAGGGGAGGGCGGTTGAGGACACTGTTTCCTTCAGCGGTGGAATGTCTTCATGCGTGTTCCTGTTTGGAGAGTATGGCTCCCAGAAATTGGCAGGAAACCACATGCTTATAACACTGGGCCGATAAGACGGAGGAGGAGGAGGCAAGAGGAGAGGAGAGGAGAGGAGAGAGGGGAGAGGAGGGAGGAGGAGAAGAAGTGGGGTTATGCGGTGGGAAGGGAGGAAGGGAAGGGTGCTTTAGCAAACCTTCAGGAAGGTAGATTATCCCACGAAATGCTGGCAGAGCTTCAGCCTTTGTGCATGCCTGTGTGTGTGTGTGCGTGCATGTATGTGTGTTGGGGGAGAGAGAATAAGGGTGTGTGACAAAAAAGCAGCTCCTTCAGCTCACTCAGCAGTGGAGAGTTTCAATGAATCCGGGACAGGCTCCACAAAGGGCTGCAGAACAAAAGGCCTGCAAGCTGAGAATGTGCAGCGTAGAGGCACGGCCCAATCTCACGCTTTGTTAATTCTCAAACATAACACTGAATAAAGACTAAGACAATCACGCCTCACTTGTCAATTACCTGCCTGTTGATTACAAATCTGACAGCGCAACACCTCAGACTGTGGGATTTGTGTGTGACTCCTGCTGTATAGCCCCCTTTGCAGGATTACCGTTTGCTGTATTTCCTTGAAGCTGAGCGTTGTGGCGCTCTGCATGTTTATCTATTCTGAGCACGCCACTAGACATTTTAGGCAAAGAAAAACGTGTACTTTTTAGGTGCAAAGGTTATATTTTGTCAAGAAATAGTGATCAAGTAAAGAGCAAATAATTACGGGCGAACAAGTCGATTCTGTGCACAACCAGAGCCTCTCCACGTTTCTGCAGGGTGAGCTTTCAGGTTTTCACATCAGAAGCATTAATACAAGGCTATAAAATCACCCCATTATATGTGAAAGCTCTGCATTAAAACGTAAGTACAGTATAAGCATCAAAATGTATGACACAAAGAATCATCCTTATATGTTACCATTGATCACTGCTGTTAATGTAGGCTACTATTATTGTTGTAGTTGGAACCACAGTGTTAAGCTATAATGATATATTCTATTTTCTATACACACCATCTCTGCAATATTCCTGATCTGCTGCTGTTTTTATATATTTATATCTATTAATCCATGCTAGCTGTTAAGCTGTGAAATCTTATTTTATTTTATCTTTTTGACAATTATTTGGAGAAGACGGTGGAGGGAGATGGGAAAGTTAGGGAGTGAGAGAGGATGACATGCAGCAAAGTGAAGGGAAGTGGTTAAATGTATTTTGTCTTAATGAGTGTGCAGAGAGATCTGTCTGTGTCAGAATGTATGTTTAGGACTAGAACACAAATATGATTGTCTTAAGAGTTTTAAGAGAACCCCTTAACTCGTTATAATGTTATACTTTATTACACAATGTATTATGGTGGATCAAATGAGATAATGAACCTAATCTTCATAATAGTCATGCCGAAAGAAACGTAACAAATGAGATTGGATAAAAGGGTCGTCATGGGTCACCAATTTCCTCCCCACAGCCTTGCTTTTAAGAAGGTAGAGCTACCAACTAAATGGCAAAGAAACACAATTTAGCTGCACTTCTTGGAACTTGCTTCGTTGAGCAAATGAGCCTTTTCAATACAACTGCATAGGCTGAGCCTTGCGCATGTCCATTCACAGTCTTCTATAGTAATTCCCACAAGTGCGTACGCGCGCGCGCGCACGCACACACACACACACACACACACACACACACACACACACACACACACACACACACACACACACACACACACACACAATCCAAGGGATTATAAATCACAGGCACTTGGGAGAGGGTTCAGATGACTACGGCTGGTGTTTATGGTTTTCTATGACTGATTCCAGCTGTTTGGAGCCGCACAATGCCCAGAGAGGTGCAGTCAATTTGGCATATTAACGTATTGACAGATGGTGCGCCATCCATCCAACAATCAATATGTTTTATTTTAATCCTTTCAAATGTTTACTCAACAATCTGGACACAGAGCCCTCCACTCCTCTTAGGCTCCAGTGGCTATTATACTGTATCTCCGCCCTCCTATTTACACCTCCTTCCCTTCCCTCCTCCATCTTTCCTCTCCTGCTTGGAATGACTTCTTCTTTTCTTTTTTTTGCCATTCACGCAAAAGCAACACTCCCTTGCTCAAAGAGTGCAATGGGATATGCTCCCCCCTCCTCAAGTAGGGCAGCCAAATTGAGCAATCAGACAAGACATCCATCACTATCCTGTGGGGTGGAGTAAATGACCTTGATGCAGTCTTCACACTCAATTTCAGATACCCTTGGGCTCCATTATGGGAAGATTTAAGCAGCGAGAGCACGGCCGGCCTTCACATTTGATTCTTACGATGCTAGATGTGATAAGTGTGTGATGCTGCTCAGAGAGAGAGAGAAAGAGAGAGTTATATGGGAGGTACAGAGAGGGGTGAGATGGAGAGGGTGAGTCAGCAGGTGATGAAAGCACAGCGGAAAATTAAGATGGAGTAAGAGGGCTCCAGGAGATGAGAGGAGGAGATGGTTGGAAAATAGGTGGAAAGAGCAAGCAGGTAGAAGTTGGCTGCGTATGGAAGAGGATAAATTGCTTTTCAAGGACTTTAAAAAAAAAATAAAAAAAACTGGGTGCTCTCTGTCTCTCCCTTTGCACTTGCTGGTGGAGAAGAGAACCCATTTCTGAATGGTCATCTCCTAACTCCTCCCCTACACCCTTCAACTCTCTCTGCTGTCTGGTGGGAGGAGGAAAAAAAGAAAGAAGAGAACATCCAGATGAGCACTCACAAATGGAAATATGTTTGCATATTAGCATCTCAAACAGCACTTTGGTGCATCTGTTCAGACGGCGCAACAAGAAAGTGACTCAAAAAAAAAAAAAGACTAAAGCGAGCAACCCGCTGAGTTTCGATGTAAAGTGATTTGGACCATGGTTTCCTTTCTCGGTTTCACTTTTTTCCCTTTCATTACACGCGTGTTCTTCCTTCCTTTCCTACCAGTCTGGCGGCGTATAAGCGCACACACGCCGCTCCACTGGGAGTTCATTTGAGAAACACCACCTGCAGGTTTGAGTGGCATCATTAACAAAGGTCAGATGTGCTCACTGAGAAATTATACACACATGAATTTCTCATTGACTTGTTAATACACCTGATTTCCTTGCCCAGGGTGACAGTTTGCCCTTTGCTGTCTGCCACCGGGACAGTTAGACACAAGTGCACTACGTGGGCGCCGTGTATTTGATTTAATTAAGAGGCTGCTGATAACTCTTTACACTTGAGTTAAACGAGCATGTAAATAAAATCAACATCATTAACGAACCGAGGGGCAAAACAAATCAATATGGGATACCCAGAGTGTACGGTGGATTGTGGCGCTTTAATCCCCCTCTGAGGCTGCATGTTCGCATGTGTCCTTAAGGAATTGAAGAATTTAGGACACTCACTGGCTGTGCCCTGGAGTCCAGCTAATATTAGCTCACACGTTTATATTTCTAACATAATCTTGCATTTTATTGTATTTAATGTTCTAAACTAAAAGGTCAAGTGATGCAAATTAATTTGCTTTAAACATGCCTTTAAAACAGGTCCCCATTCTTCACAGTGGCGTAACTACCCAAGGAATTCATGATTAGTCAGCTAATACAATCCTGTTGAATCTCATTCACCCCTTTCTTTAGATGCTTGGTTTGTTAGTGTAGTTTTCTAATTAGCTATACTTTCTTGCATATTATGATGATCTAAGATCCACAACCTAAAGAGTAATGACCTTATGTTGTTTTACCATAAAAAGTAAGGCTACCGTCAGCTGTGGTTGCAGATTTGATCTTATCTTGTTGCTTTGACAACAGCTCCGGAGAAAAGGGAGAACAAAGCTGAGAAGGCTTGTCTATACAGGAGGAATTTCAGCTGCATTTTTCTCTTTGTCTTATGCACGTCTGATGGGACGGATACGCTTCTCTTCTAATCAATACAGCTATGGAGATGAACTACACTAGATTCTGTGCCTGAATGCATCCTGAGGACCAACACTGCTGCTGCTGCTGCTCTGCTCTGCTCATTATGCTTGTGAGTATACAGCCACACTAGCAGCTGTATGAGGCTATATTATGGCACAGCAGAAAATGATGGGAATTGGTTTTAGGGTGTTTGGTCAAAACCCAAACACGTTAGATTTACAAGTCCAATATCACCCAAGTGATCATAGTTCACCCTGATGTGAATATGAATGTTTATATCATGTTTCAGAGTCCATTCGATTACTTTCAAAACATTTCACTCGAAATGTGAATATTAACCACATGGCAGAGGCAAAAAAAAAAAAAAAAGTCTGAAGATCAGTGTCAGTTATCCTGGTGACCATCTGTACAAATCTTTATCCATCTGAACTGTGGCAGACTGACAGACTTGATGCTGCCATACATAGAAAATAGTTTTAGTCAAATCACTGACAATTACAGGAAAGCTAAACCCCTGTTATCCACGATCACGATGTCAAAGATATGTGTAGTGAGTGGCTGCTCCTGCTGATTAAAGGCAGGGGAAATACACCAATAAGCTATCATGCATTTAACCTCACATCACCCACATGCAGCATATCACCGGTTAGGTCAAAGAAGTACTTCCAGATTAATCTTATATGTGCATCTCCCTAATGGTCCCACATAGCATGCACAATTTGCGGTCATAACATTGTGAGAGGGGCTGTCATGTGAGGAGAAACACGCCATTAAGAGTCAAGCAGCTGTGTCAGATCAGACTTTTACACAGCCCGCTGCTTTGTCACGTCAGAGAAGGTTGCGCCTTGTCCTTGTCCACTGGAGCGAGTGTTTGCACAGTGGAAACAGGCCCACGGCAGGTTATCTGTTTCGCACTCATCCATGTAACTGCAACATATAAAATACTGCACGGTGTCTCTGCCTTGTGAGCAAGCATTGTTGGGCTCATGTGTAATCGTGGAAACATAGGGGAGCCAGGATTGCGAGGAAGAAAAGCTGGAGGATGTCATAATACATGAGAAAAAATGGGGGATCATTTGGGAACATGTGAAAACGTTTTTACAAATGATTTACAGTCGACTTAGAAATGTGTGTCTCCCAAGTTAAAATTTTGTTTTTCAGATTTATTACCAAGTTGAAAATAGTGGATCTGTAAATTTGACACAAATATAAAACATATTTCTCCTCTTGAGCTGTTATTTCTCAATTTACTCTTGGTCACACTTTACTTTTTTACAAAAACTCATATGAGACATATTGATTTAATTTTCATTTCCTAATGAATTTGGGCTGATGAATAATTTCTACTAGTGCTGTCAGAGTTAACATGTTAATTTTGGCGATTAATTTCAAAAATGTTATGCGTTTTAAAAAATGCAGTTAGTTTATCCAAATGACGCCTGCTGGAAGTTTGCTCCGACGTTTTGGGAGAAGTGAAGCTCTATCTGTGGGAGCAGTGACCGGGACCAGCGGGTCATATCAGAGGCAGCAGCCCGGTCTCCTGAAGAGGTCGGCCGGTCAACCTGCATCACCACCCCGGGGTAAGAAAGAGAGCCGATGAACATACCTGCAGCAGGTCTTTAAAGGTTTATCGCCGGGTGGTTTAATTCTTTTTAGGAGATAAATGTTGGTCACATTGACGAAACCTAACAACTGTGGAAGCTACATTAGTTTGTTTGAATGAAAAGTGAAATTTCATGTGTGAACTGACAGAAGAGCAGTGCTGCCTCGGGGCTCTGTATGTACAGAAATCATCACATTTACATCAATAAATTAATGTTTCATAATGAACCAATCAGTCTACATTAAATTCAATTTACAGAGGGAAATTCAGTGCGATGTGCTTGTTTTTTTTAAATTATTATTAGTGGTGACCAGCATTTCCTTACTTTTGGTTTTGCGGTCATGGGAATAACGCCGCCGAATCGGCGTTTATGGTCGGAACTACGACGGTATCTGATCGTCTTCGAACCTCTGACTTTCATTCTTGATGAATGAAAACATTCTTGGCAAGATGTCCGTCTTGCGCCAGTCCAAGAATTTCACCGTGCGCGCGGAGGCTCATGGTAAATGTAGTGTGAAAACACTTTGCTTTCCAAAACTCGTTGTGCCCCTGATTAATTTTTAAAAAATCAACTGACAGCCCTAATTTCTACAAATTCAAGCAAGCTCTTATCACAACTTTGTTGGTGAATAATGAGTTTACAAACCAAATATCAACACATTCCAGTGAAATTAATGAATAAATAGCTTTTCATTTTGGTATTGTGGTCAGGAGCACCTCCAGCATTGTGACTGCATTTATGTTGTGTCATGTTAAAGACACTATTTGCCAGTTTTGCTATTGCTAAATATCCAACATTATCATTATTAGCTGCTTACTCACCAGTCTAGAAGAAACATTGCAAGCTCAGTTTCAAACTTCCTTTACCATGGTGGCCCTGAGGGCTCAACACCAATGAAGAAAATACATACAAAGCCTTCAACAAACTCAGAACAAAATCTTAATTTGACAACAACATACAAATTCAATTCACACTTCACAACTTTAAGTGTGTCCAGGTGATGGTTTAAAAAGTGTTAAACCTGGCAGATAGGCCCCTCCTCGTTAATCCTAATGAGCATGCTAAAAGCATTCAATAACAAGTGTGTCCCAGCAGGTTCAACACTTTGTTCCTTTCAAGTCATTGTGATCTCAATTCCAATAGATAGAGTGAGAAAGAGATGGAAGAAAAGGCAGGTAGGAAGAAGGAGAGGATGGAGCAAAGGGCCGCAGGTTGGACTTCAATGCGTGTTGCTGCGGTCAGGATCACGCCTTTATAGAGCCCTCCTAGCATGCGTGTGTCTACCAGAAACACTTCCATTGTTTATGCTAACCATGACAGCTGAGATCCATCAGGCGTAGTTGCAGTATTTCAGGAAACACTTGATTGTATCTTGTAGGAGAAAAAAAAAAACTTGTTTAGGGCCTGTTGTCTTGTCTATTTGCACGTGTTTTCTTAAGCTGCATACTTGTTGAGTCCTCAGGGGGGGGCCACCATACTTTTAGATGGCTTCTTGTAGCCTACCGAATATAGCATGTTAACTGGCTAGCCCCAGCCCAGACGGACTGTCTTGTCACTTTCCGTTAGTCCAGGCTGCTCACAGGGTGTATTATAATCTCTCGTCTTGTGAAGCTCTTGCCAAGACTAATAAGTTAACAGCTGTCAATGCTGTTGCGAGAGAAAAATCTCCAAATGGCAGCTTAAAAGTCCTCTAGAGGTAGAAACAGATTTCTATTAAGAACCTGCCAGTTGGCCTATACCTAGTAACAGTGTGCTACGGCTCCCACTAAGTGATTCTAACCCAACAACTTGTTCTGAAATGTGACAATGCATCAGGTTGAAAGCAAAGGAGGTAATGAATTTAAAGGTAGTCATTAAGTATCTTGATTCGAGGCCACTAAACATCAACAAACACACTTAAATGTCAGACGAAACGTCGGCAACTTGACAGACACACCACAGACTTTTCCTAATAGATTCTAAATAGACATCATCTCACAGTTTGGAGGATGACAAGATGCTCTCAATCACTGGGGTCCAGAATCAAGGTCTGTTCTCGATTAGAGCCTGTCACCGTGCCGTCTGTCACGTCGCCGCATCCTCCAACACGCTGGATGACTGTGACACTGCCAAGCTGCACCTTTTCCAAGAATGAGACTTGTTCTGTTGGCACTAGACTCTCTGCTATATGTTGTTCTCCCTCTCTCTCCCTCTCTCCTTCTCCCTCCCTCTGAGATGAATACTGACAATGACCCACTCTTGGATTTATTCACCGCAGCCTCTCTGACCCTCTGTGAGAGAAAGGATGTCTCTGTCTGTCTGAGTTGAATGCTGAGCACTTGTCGAGCTCCTTGACATGAACACAATGTGAGACTCAAAGGTCTCAAACGGTGTTGATTGATGTTGCACCTCCACCTATTACACAGTGGGTTGAAATTGATTTTTGCTATGCTTTAGGTTATTTCCCAGAGAAAAATCGAGCTTTTAAAAAATCATTTTTATATTAATTTATTACAGCACCTTGTGACTTCACACAAACACCACAAAGCTCTTATATTTTGCAACAGAATAAATGACCTGTCTAGAACCTTTGAGCAGTTTTCTGCTTATTTATTATATTGATAAAGGATAAAATATTTTCTTGAGATTGCTACAAGCTCTTAGAAGAAATAGTTTCATATGTTTGCTAAATCTGCCTATTATTTATGAGTGATATATGAAGATTGATTCCACATGCTCCATACGAAGTCAGGGTTAACTGGCAGTTTGCCGAGCTTAAAGACTGGCAGTGTGGGGAAACAGCTAGCCTGGCATGTTTGGGAGGGGAGAAAAACACATAAATACTTACAAGTCTCTCTAAGGTTCACTTATATATACTTATTATATCTGGCATGTTTTATCTATTGTAAAAGCTTAAAGTAAAAACAACACAGTGCAGCTAAATGGGGATTTAAGGATAAATCTTCAAATACAACTGTGATTCATTATAAAGATTATGCATTTGTAGCTCCACTTCATCCCAGGAGGGGAAGTGACACATTTTCTCATATTGTCTGTACACTTAGAAAGGTCTTGTTGTCTCCTGATAAGATTCATAGCAGGTGTGTCCTGATGTTACCTCTAGGCTGAGGGGAGGTGTGTGAATGAGTGTGCACGGTTTGTCGACACACTTGTAAATCCAGGAGTGATGCTAACATCCCACAGATGTGTGAAGGCTGGACTCTCCTGACTCAGCCGCAGAGATGAAATGTTGTGTGGGTGGGCGAGCGGCTCATTGATTTTCGTGTTGGAGAGATTAGTGCACATTAGGGCTGGGATATATTAAAGAGAAACGTACGCTTTTAGCCTGGCCGGCAATCCTGTGCTCCCATCACCCTCCCTCTCTGCTCAGTGAGATCAGAGGATGGACCGGACCAGGCTGCAAACAGATGTATTACCAAAAATATGCATCTCAAAGTCTTTTGATCTAATAGCGATTGTTAATGTTATTTGAGTGAGAAAATCTGGGATGAAATGAAAACATGTGTTTCTAATTCAAATCAAGAGATTTATGTGAGGATGGAAGTTCATCTTTGCCCTTTGGGAAGAGTCCATGTAACAAGATACTCCAAGCACGAACGTCCACTTTCTAGCTTTCATCTGATGGCCTTTATTCTGCAAATGGAGCTGGCTCCGTTGTCACCATACGATCCAAGTGAGAAACTTTGATCACATAATAACAAGTAGACATAGATGTGGGAAAATTACACCCTCTGTTTCAGTCCAAGGGTGGTGTCAATGGTCAGTGGCATTAACTCCCTCTTCAATCTGTCCTGTGGCTAGTTTGGCTCTGGTGTTCACTGACAGCTGATGACTGTTTTCCCATCCAGTGTATTGCCAAGGGTCCTTGCATCATACAAGAAGAAACTAGTTTGACGTGATTTGAGTATTTGACATGGAGTGTTATCCTGCTGGAAGAACATCAGAAGATCAGTGTGGTCAAAGGGATGGACATGTAACAATACTCTGGTCGGCTGTGGTGTTCAAGCGATTGTCAGTTGATTCTACGAAAATATCCCCCACAACATCACATCACATCACCACCACCACCTGCAGCCCGAACTGTTGATCCAAGGCAGGATGGATGCTGTATGTGCCAAATTCTGACCCCACCATCAAGAAATCAAGACTCATCACACGTGGCAACGTTTTTCCAATCTTCATTTGTCTAATTTTGGTGAGCCAAAATGTAGCCTCAGTTTCCTGCTCTTAGCTGACAATGCCATTTTAATCCCCCTTTAATGTGTTTTACCCACTTAAAAATGTATTAGCTCCAGAACTACATTGTCTCAACCATTTAACTACCGCAATCCCACACACAAAGGCTTAGCTCTTCATGACTGTAAAATAAATGAAATGAAATGAAAGGAAATGACTGGGGTTAGGGTTTGGTTCACAATGTGTAGGTCCAAATAAAAAAGGTTAAGAAAGAGCTAGATAAAGCAGACAAAAAAACAAAACAAAAAAAACCCATCTTAATTTGATATCAGCTTTGTGTGGATAAAACATTTTTTCATAATGGCCCTCGTCTGCAGCAGCATGCCGACCATGTCTACTCCTTCAAACGGAGGGTTCACCGATCTTAATCTACTGGAAGTGATACTGTGACTATT
Source organism: Trachurus trachurus (assembly GCF_905171665.1). NCBI lineage: Eukaryota > Metazoa > Chordata > Actinopteri > Carangiformes > Carangidae > Trachurus > Trachurus trachurus. The sequence continues at coordinate 13,807,265 of NC_139896.1, forward strand.
AATAAGCTCCTCAAACAAATGCACATTAAATAACCACAACTTTTTCTCTCAGGGCCCAGTATGTTTCAAGCAAACTAATTTTCACATGGTGAGTTCACAGACGAACATGTTTAAAGCCGTTCCAGCTGGTCTCACAATGTGACATCGTACAATTGGGGATACTGGTGAACACTATTGGGGAATTTGTAGGCGTGACATTAGGCTGTGCAATGAGACTTGCCAACTTTGCTAACCTCGGATCACCTCGACCAGATGGGTCTACCTGTCCTACTAACACTGACAGTGAAAGGGCATGGGCTGATTGTTCATACAACCTCTTATTAGGAAAAATCACATTTTCCTCCATCAATCTGTTGAAGATGTTTTCTAAAACAGCCTGTCCATTGCTATCAACAGTCTTTGTTGCAGCACACCTTCAGAGCGATCAAAGTCCTCCCTCTGCATGCACACAGGTACTCCATTATCACCCCGTGCCATTTGGACCAGCTAAAGGTCAGTGAGAGCAGTCACTCTGGCTGGGGCTCAGAGGTCTTACAGTTTCCTTGTGTACAAGTAAATGGGTCCAACAACCTTATCAACTGTCAAGTGCGAGCTGATAGCCGCCTCTGTCTTGTGAGTGCCGAGTCACTCAGCTCACAGCGCGCTCGCAGATTGTTTCATTCCACATTATCAGTTTATCTGATCTGACACCGTTCCCGCAGCTTGACACTGCATTAACATACAACATACGTATTCTGTTGCTCTGATGTCAGGGAAATCCAGCGAGCTGCCAGTCATGCTGCAGCAGACTTGGATGGCAGAGCCGAGGCCCCGCAGTCTGTAAGACTAATGACACTTTAGTCATTTTCTGCTCTTTACTCCTGGTTAACACGCTTCCCTGGGATGTTTCATTCATCTCAAGCCTGGCCCCTTTGATGAGAAGCAGCACAAGTTTTTTTTTTCCAAGCAGCTGGATAGAAAAGTGTGAACAGGAAGTTCAGACAGAAGCGCTACGCTGACAGTGATTTCCCCCTCCCCCTCTTTTACCTTCCTCTCTTCTCCCCCCTTTAGTCTGTATTTTTCACTCCGTTGATGCTGCGTGTCAGCTGGGAGGCACGGCGCTGTACCATGCAGATGTAATCTACACCTCTCCGGTGCCAGAGAGCAGCGATTCAATCGCAGCGGGTAGCCGATCTGTGACATGTCGACAGGATCGGCATGGCAACACATGCGTGGGTATCAGCTTTCATGCAACACACCCCAGGGGAGGAGAGAGAGAGGAATATGGTGGGGGCCAACTCCTGTGATGTGCATAGGGGTGAGAAAGAGGGAAGGGGGGGCGGGGGGGGGGCTGGAAACGCTGCACGGCTGGGCGGGACGGCAAACAAGGTGACTGACAGCACTTTGAAAGGATCTGGAAAGAGAGTGAGTTTAAGCCAGGTGGAGATAAGACTCAAGGCCACAAGTGAGAGGGTTGGGTTGGGGGGAAGGGGAGTAAAAACAGAAAGAGCAAGGAAATAAGGTTGACTATATGGACTGTAACTGGGAAGTCAACCATGGAGGAGGAGGATGAAGCACGGCAGGATGAAGCTGTGTTCTGCTTCAGTGGCTGCGATCAGGGTGGAAACTCCAGTTGTTTGCTTCGTGCATGTCAATGGAAGCACTGGGACTGACAAATCCAGACAAGGAGCCGAGTGTGTTTCTGTGTTTACGTGAAAGCACAAGCTTTTTTATCTGTGTCAAGATCTGTTGTGTTGGTAATGTCAGGGGAGCTTGTCTACAGAACGCTCGGGGAGTACAAGCATGAGAAACCTTTGTTCACCGTCTGGTTGCAACATACCAACATCCGTGAGGCATCATTAGTCTGAGGCTCAGGCTGCTCTGCTACGCGCTGAGCCGAGAGGGGCAGAAACGTGGACTTCACATAGAGGCTAAAGGGCATCGTCCCATGGACATAAGGCAGAGCAAACACAGCCACTGCCTCGGAGGTTTGGCTCAGAGCCCCCCTCCCTTCCCCTTGCCACAAATCTCTCATCTGCCTGCCTCTGAACAGAAGATATCAAACAGTCTGCCCAATGATTGTTCAATCTCCCACAGCTTGGAATGAAGCGATGCACCAACAGTTTGTTGACACCAACCAGGAGCGCTTTACCCGGTTTATTTTGATTTACATCCTGTGCTGGTGCGTTTCAGGAGTCATAAAAGAGCCACTCAGCTACATGAAAGCAGAGCAGGAGAGTGGCAGATATATACATACATATGTATACAATACTACTGTATATATACAGCAGACACAGCCGAAGAGGGAGAAAGGCAGAAAACAACAGTGTTGGTTTGTTGTTTTCAACTCCCCCAGCACTTAAAGGTTCCCTCCAGCACAGTCTCTCACTGAAATATTAATCGTGTTTGACAGCTGTTTTGGCTATGAAAACAAACACAAGACCGGAGCTCTTTTGGAGGAGCGTGTGGAGACACAACGCTCGAGCGAGGACCGGCTCCGTTGAGGAGTGTCTGTCGAGGACGAAAGGAGAACAGGCTTGAGGCACCGCAGGGTGGAGGCAGCCGCGTTAGGAACTTGACGCCGTTTATCAGTGTGAAATCACGCAGAGCTCTGGCGCATCTCAGCTGTCGTGTCCTCAAGAGCAGCATTGTGATGCATTCATGGACCGGAAATAGATATGGAAGTAATCTCTGTGACATCATCTACAGGTTTCTGCAGAGTGGCTCTGAAGTTCGACTTCCTCCACTGAAGTCCTGGCTGATACAAAAATGGGAAAAGAGGATGAGCTGAGACTTTAGTCCCGTTTACATGAAGGAAGTTCCTGGTAAAATTAAGGAGGTGGGACCTTTACAAGAACGTTGTCTCACCCGGATGGCTGTGTCGTTTGTTGTTGTTTTTTCTGGCAGATAGATGCGCTACTTTTTTGTTGGGTTTTAAAAATACTGCGTAATTTGGTGCTTTCTGTTGCTGCGTCGCATCCCACTTTGAGTATAACCAATCAGCACCGAGTAAACATCAGGCCCCACCCAGGAGTTTTTCGGTGCTGCTCCGAGTAGGCTACCTATCCCGAGGCAGGGACTCGTTTAGCCTCTGTGAAAGTCCATGAGATTGTACTTTGGGGGCGGTTTCTGCTACAGAGACACGCGCCAATGACCCTGGCCCCGGCCTCACCCCTGTAAAATTACTCCAAAGTCCCCGTAGTGGAAACGGAGTTTCTGGTGCATACGCTTACCTGCTTGTCACTCCATGCAACGAGGCCCTTGATTATACAGAATTTTATGTTTTAAACACAGTACAGTTGTGGAGAAGAAGGAATTCAGCCATAAAGACCATAAAGCATGTTTCCTACTAGGCAGTAACCTTGTTGAATTGGAACATTTTAGCATGAGAGACTGAGTCACTTCTGGAGCCAAAGTAAAACAGCCATTTGAAGACTTGCAGTTTTTGTTATTTCATTGTTGTCATCATTCTCCAGCCGCGGAGGTTTGCTGCTCGGGGGCACTAAGTGGAAGATTTTATAATGTTCATTCAGATCTCAGCAGGTCAGGGTCTGTAGTCAAGGCTACTCTTCCAGGTGATTCTCCTCTACCTTAACACTTTAACAATGTCCCTCCAACCCCCCTTGGTGCACTTAACAAGGTGGTATAACGATGAGAAGCGTTCCTGCTCGGTCTCTCTCTCTCTCTCTCTCTCTCTCTCTCTCTCTCTCTCTCTCTCTCTCTCTCACACACACACACACACACACACACACACACACACACACACACACACACACACACACACACACACACACACAGCTCCAGCATGGCAGAGGCAATTTGCAGCATTAAGCTGCCTGATAGCACATGTCCACTGAGAGTTAGGGAGTGATTTAACGGACATTGCTCACACCAATTAGAGTGAATCAGCCAGGCAACGCTACCGACGACAAGTGGATGCCGACGCTGTCAACACACACATGCTCCCACAAACTGCGGATAGGGGCTATTTCGCTGTTTCTTTTGTGATTAAGAGCATGAAAATAGCCCATTTAGATAATCCCTCCCTGTCAGCACTGTCAGCCCGACAGACACTGACACATCCCATGCACTCGTTTCCCTCATTACCATACACCAGTCATTTCAAGAGGGCCGACTACAAAGCGCGAAGAATGGAGCCGAAGGGAACGGGCCACCTGCTTCTCTTGCGTGTGGCACCGGAGCCGCTGTTCGTCTCTTCGCCGGCCAAGCCTGGAGCGACATGACACAGCACCAAGGCCACAAAAAGAAAGGGAGAGCTGAGCCACACCGGGCGACACAGCTGCTGGAGAAAGAGGGCACACAAAAGGATTTTTTATTTGCACACCCATTGGACGAGTCAGGCCCTGGAGAGCACCTGATTCATTTCTTCTTGAGGGCTATTAATCTCTTCAAGCACCAGAATCACTTTGCCTCTCAGGAGCAGGAGAGGAGATTGAGTTTTCTATTACTATCAACCAGAGGCAGTGTGTGGCGGGGAGAGGGGGCGGTGACGACACCGTCCTTGCTGCTCCCCCTCTTGCCTAAAACAAACACAAAGGAGGGGAACGCATTTTCCCATCAGTGAGATGATTCTGAAATTTCTATACACAAGCGAGGCAAGCAAGGTCACAGTGTATACGACTCCAATTAATCTTCACACACGTCCAACCTGAATGATTTCAAATGAGTCCATGTGTTGGTCCATGTGGTCAAATTCCTCTTCCTCTACACATACAGCAGGTGGCATTTTTATATTAAGAGAGATTCACATGCCTTTTTTAATTATTTCTCTGAGAGTGTAAATTTACCAGAAACCTAAAATGTTTTATTCAGTCACTCAGGAAACATTCAGCCAATGAGAGGAGAGGTTTAGAGTCTCTCTTCTGATTGGGTCTCAGACTGGTTGTTAATAGAACTGCAGAGAAGCCTGAGAGAGGAGTAAAACAACATTACTGGTGGTTTTTAGTTCTTAAAGCCACACATATATCTTCTCATGGATCTACACTTACATAGGAAACACCTAAAATAAGACAGAAAAGTATTAAATATGGCACCTTTAAGTTATATTTCTGTCATATACTGAACTGCATTTTTCTTTCTTGATTCTGAATAAATAACATTGGTTGAAACTGTGTTGCTTTTTACTTCAGTTTACATGTGTAGCTACATGAAGTCATTCCATGAGGTAGAAAGCGACTAAAAACTAGAAAGATAGACTAAGAAAGAAAACTCTCTCCTAGATGAATTAGATGGGAAGATCAATATACTCTCCAAACCTATCTGTTGAATATGAAGCATCAAATTCAGGAGATGGTTGCTTGGATTGCTGTGAAGACCAAAGGAAAAGGAGACACTTACAGTTAAAAAAAAAGAATGGTTTGCCAATAACAATAAAAGATTAAATTTGTTGAGGCTTTTTAAAAGCTGATTTATTTATGGTTATTTTTTCAAACTAATATTTTGGATATTCATTATTGGCTCCCAAATGCAATTAATGATTTTATTTCCACTGTGCAAAATGTAAAACCCTCAGAAAAGAAAGACATTGTGATATCAGCCAGAGATGATCTACGTCAGCTTCTCATAAAATACAGACTCCTTTGTGCTGCACGTATGGGTTGCTCAAAAGGGAATATATCATGAGGCTTGGTAGAGCTCACCCTCATTATTGGACAAGTGCTGCTGCTAATGGGCTAATTTCCAAGGTGGCCTACATGAGTCCTGGACACATTAGTGCAGTTTCTGAGATCCTTGAAGGTCAAAGGGCACACTCAGTACATGGATAAGGAGCTGATTTATCAATCTGAGTCAAAATAGAGCATAAAGATCACATTAATTACTGCCTTGTATAATTTATCAGCTACATTCATTAAAACATGGCCTAGTCTGTTGGAGAATGTCAGCTGCTGAGGGGTATTAATTGCAGGAGAACCAACTGAAGTGCCGGGCCCCGACCGCGCATCCCCCTGGTCAGGCTCCGAGACGGCTGCGCTAATGGAGGAATATGGAGGCCACTTTAAGATGAAAAACGGCAGTGTAGCCCAGTGTCACTTAATCAATGTGAAACCCCAGTGGGGAGAGGGAACCACTGCCTGCGGGGGAAGCTCAGTCCCCGGACTCGTGTCCCCAGGAATGAAGGAGGGGGGGTGGGTGGGTGGGTGTGTGGGGGTTTAAATGGGCTGACGATCGCAGCGTAACTCATCTCAGTCACAGCGACGATGACGCTCTCTCCTGAGGGGGCTGGTGCAAGGAGGTTGCCTCTTCTTGGGAGGTGCTTAACAACACCATCCATCTCAGTAACACAGAGCTACAGACAGTGTCTACCTAAGGAGCCATCATCCCCGGTGCCTCCCCGAGCTGCTTTCACTCACGCTGGATTGAAAATTCCCTTTTTGAAAAGAGCCTGAAGCAATGCAGGGGCCGTGCTTCATCAGTGGCTCCCTCTGCCAGTTATGACCCATTTGGATCAAAAAACCTGACAAATCCTGCTAATTTGGGTCATTTCTGCATTTCTTTTTTCTTCTCCAGGGAACACAGAACTGTGCACCCACCCTCTTGCAACAGAGGAGCTGCTTTCTGCCGCTGCCATCTCCAGCAAACATGGACACGAGTGAGCTGGCCGGAGTGTCAGTTTGCCTCCGCTGGCTCTCTGCTGGCCTTCTGCTCTTCTATCTCGCGGCTGCCTCAGGCCCCAGGGTGCTCTTATCTCTCAAACAAACGTCTGCCGTGCCGCAGCCCCGCTCGCAGCCCTCATCTATCTGCCTGACATGTGCTTCCTTGTTCGTTTTCTCCTTGCCTGCTAGACGCGGCCGATGATATTGAGCTGTGTCGACGGCGCTCCTCCATTCATGCCAGATGAATCAATCACTCCGGCGTGCTCTGCGGCCCTGTTTAGTGCCGACAAAGTCTTTTCCTCTTCAATCAATGCCAGGGCTTTAGGAAGGGGTTAGTGCATTTCCTACTATTTATTAGGAAAAGAATAGCTCTTTCAAAGTAGCACTGCCAGCCTCCTTGGCTGAGTGATATACGGCAATGAACAATGACAAACGTTTGTCAGCTTCCTTGAGAAGACATTCCCATTTGGTTTATTCAACATGAACGTGCAGCTTGAAATAGCTCATGAGTACAGAAATGTAGATGGATAGTGGATAAGTTTTACGTTATTAGCGGATGTTCACACAGGCTTTTCAGTTACTTTGAACAATTAAAGAGAAGAATGAATAATTCATACAAAATCAAGCAGAGTGTGTTCAGAAATTACAAGTGGAGTTGTAGCAATCGTACAAAAGTCAAATAACACAAGGCGAAGAAGAAGGAGGAGGGAAACTAAAGCTTACACATGCTTGTTAAAATCATCTAAATATGAAATAAGATTTTTAATGAGGCTTAGTTAGTGAGTCCATCAAATACGAAAATATAATCCAAGATGGAAAATAAGGTCCTTTAGAAAAGAGATAAAACAGAAATCATTCCCTTGGTCTCTCAACAAGAAGCAAAAACATTAAAAAATTTCCAAAAGTCCAACACATTTTCTAACACGGAGTCAATAGTTCATTCCACGGCTGTCTCAGCTCTGGATCAGCTGATGAAGTCGCTGTCATCAGGGTCATCCTGTGTCTGGACGATGAGCAGAGGGTTTCTTCGAGGGCTCAGCTCTAAAAAAGTCCCACTGCTGCTCCTCCCAGATGTTGCTCCTGTCTTTGCCTCGCCGGTGCTCAGCTGTGAGCCGTCTCTCTCTGCGTTACAGCCCGAGTCATGAGAGATTTTCAGCTCCTCCGCCACCCGCTCCCCCAGCTCCTGGATCAGCTGTCTGGTGCCGCCTGAAGCCGAGGGGAGGGCGTCCACTTTCCTCTCCGCTGAGAAGGCTGCGCGTGTTGGCTCCTGGGGGATGGGAGAGGCAGCAGTAGTGGAGGTGGGCTGGGGCTGGAGAGGGCTGTCCTTAGACGTCTCTCCTCCTCCTCCTCCTCTTCCCCCCTGCTTGGATTCGGTGCAGCCTTGCCCTTCAGCCTCAGATTCCTCGCTCTCATCAGACGAGCTGCTGCTGCTGCTGCTGCTGCTGCTGCTGTCACTGGAAGCGCTGCTGCTGTCACCGCGGGATACCACAGCGCTACTGGAAGCTCCCTGCTTTTCATCTCCTTCTTGTTCCTCCACCACCATTGTTGCTGCCTCCTCCAGCTCCTCCAGCTCCAGCTCCAAGTCTTTCTTCTGCAGGGAGGCTTTTTGTAACATTGCGCCAAAGGCTGTCACCTTCTTGGACCTGTGAGGATGAAGAGGAAGAAATGGAGACAAGTTAGGAGAGAAGAGAAGTTGTTGAATTTTTCATAGCAAAACTGGTGAATGACTACACAGAGAAGGAAAAAAAAAAAAAAGACATCCAACTACAACTTAATCAGTGGCACTGGAGAGGAGTGAGGCACAAGGACTGACTGATCGACTGGCTCTGCGTACTAAAGACATAGCCAGAGGATAACCATCTACAAATCTAATACCCATTAACCAAATCCCATTCTCATCTGAATGCTAAGTAGACCGCGATTTGCCGAGGCGCGGGGGGCTCAATGAAATATGGAAATATGGATGTTTAATAATGTAGGGAGAGGAGTGCTGCTGATACACAGGGCTTCTCCTCCCCCTGCTGCTGCCGCTCTCCCTGCGAGAGGTGATAAGAGCCTGAGAGGGATTACAGAGAGAGGCACACCCCTCCTCCTCCACTACCTCGGTCCACACACACACACACACACACACACACACTCTTTCACCTCCGCTTTCTGCAGTGTGAGAGGAGATGTAACGGTGATTGGTAACAAACAGACTAGGCTTGTGTGGAGGGTTGATATCAAGCAGGGAAACCTTTCACACCAGACAAGAAGAATGCGTTTCAAGAGCAGCCTACAAGGACGGTGAATGTTTTGACTCAGAGATAAAAGAAATAAAAAATAAAAAGATTCTCTATTAAACTTTGGATGTATTACCCAACTATCGGGGGGGGGGGCAGTGGGATGTGAGAGAACAAACGGGTACAGAGAAATCCTGCTCAATAGGAGCAGAGTTGGACAGTGGACGGCTAAAAGAGTTTGTGCTGCAACACGGTCAATAAAAAGCCTGGACGGAGAATGGCTGTGAGCTGCAGCCCCACAGCTAAATGTCTCCACAGATTAAGATTAAGAGAATGGCCTCATAGAGCAGTACATTACACAATGTTCCTCTCCCGTAGCCTCCCGTTTTATAGCTGTGTCACCGCAGAAGACACAACAGACTCCTTGAAGGGAGAGAGGTGTTTTATTGCTGATGAATGTCCTCCTACAAGGCCCCATTTGTATAAAGCCATCAGATTGTTGGGAGGCCCCCGTCTGCACATTATTCATGCTGGGGATGCCCGCCATGCTGCCAAAAAAACTTAAGTGGTTGCTATTCGTCTCCTCGGTTGCGGCTAGGGCGTGTGTGACGCCCCCATTGCCATGGCGATTATGGGCTGACCTCTGTGGGTCACCGCGATTCAGACGACGTCCATTCAGGGTGGGATAAAAAAAAAGTGCGCGGAGCTGTGCTGGTGTGTGTGTGTGTGTTTATGTGTAGGGGGTGGTGTGTACGTGTGGAGAGGCTACTCCTTCCGCTGCCATTCACGTTTTCACACTCGGCTCCAGTTGCCCTCTCTGGCCCAATTAACCCACTGCTGAGCACCGGGATGGCTCCTCATTACCGTGCAGCCCTAATGAGCTCCCTATTCTGGAGAGTAAAGTGTTTATGGAAGCAGCATGTGGAGGCTGTGCATTCATTTAAGACCTCAGGAGAGGCTGTGTAAACAGATCTTATAGTTGTGATATATCATCTGGATGCACATTCTTCTCTGTTTACTTAGAAACAGGAGAGAATAAAGTGGGGGAGGGGAGGGGAGGGGGGGGAAGGGCTCCTGCATGCAAAAAAATGTTTTGGCAGTTTTCTCTGTCACTGTGAAGCAGATTTTGAAAACAGTAGCTGAAGTCCATTTTCCTGCTAAGATGCTTGGGCAGCTTGCCAGCTCACAACCTTTCAAGATCTCTAAGAAACTTTTCCCCTGTGGTTTCAGTCATGGAGTTGTGCGTGTGGCTGGAATACACAACACTACTCAAGCAAAATACACTCTGTAAGATCCTATTAAATAAAACCAACACGACACATCAAAGAATATGATATATAAATTGAAAAGGAGGTGATCACATTGATTGATTTATTGCATTAAGAGATAAGTAAGACATTCTAATTTCTCTTTACGGTCAATAAATCACCAAAAACCATTGTTCCTATTAACAAGTGGAGTTTTACATACATTTTATTCCTATGTCGCTGTTGCTTGTTCCTTCATTACCACAGTGCCCAGCTGATGGAGAAATAAATAAGTCTCACAACGACAAAGAAAATGAGTGTTTTTGGTCTGTTTACATCTTCAGTAGGAACCAATGGCCCTGGTGTTTAAGCTGCAAAAAATCCTCATACAGTTTGAAACTGCTGTGCAGTGGTTTGGCAGCTGTCAAGCCTTCACATTCACAGATATACGATACTCATACTGGACTTCCTGGATCGTATTTCATGTCTTTCACCAGTGCCTGAAACAACACGTCCCCTCCAACTCAACCCCAGGCATTGTTTTAACACGGGCCTGATTGAGGTCTGAATGCTCGGTGCTTCGGGCTAAACGCTGCTGTCGACAAGCAGGTACAAGCTTTACCAAATTCACCTGATGGGAATACCATTAGTTTTGTAGGAATTTGGTTGTAGATGAAAAGCTGATCATGAATGTGGCTGACTTTTCATGGCAAAAACATTTTTTTTGCCTAAAACTTCAAATGTTAACCTACATTTTAGAGTATGTTTCTAAAGAGACCCCAAGGAGTTTGCTTTTGGTTATAAAAGAGTGGATGATTCTACATTACCCACACTTGTTAATGGGTCCATTTTATAGTCATTTTGATATTATTATTTAGTGGTCGACTCGCCCAGCATTTCCTAGTTTCGGGTTTCCGGACACTGACCGGCGGGTCATGGGAATAACGCTGCTGGATCGCTAGTTGGCAACGTTTATGGTCGTAACTACGGCGGTATCTGATCGTCTTCGAAACTCCTCCATGGGAAATGTAGTGTGAAAACACTTTGCTTTCCAAAACCCCTCATAGTCCCTTTAAGGTAAGAAATTGTAAACTGGGTGCGGTGTGAAAATAACCAAGATTTATTTTCAGGCCACATTGCCCAGTTCTACTTCAACTTCATTGTGGTGCTAAATGAAAAGTCAGAAGTGTGTGGGCACCATGAATATCTACAGCAAATGTAATGTCAACAGTTGTTAGTTGCTGACGGATTTCAGTCCAAACACTACCATCCTTAGATCATAGAAAAGAGTATGATTGACACTTGAGAAGAAGAGGAATTTTCTGTTTACATACTCTTCAAACCGTGCAGTACAGAAAAGGAGAGTACTGGAGGCACTTTATCTCATGTGAGTGATGCCTCATCTCTACACACAATCAGATAATGTGTTGACACACACTCTGTCTGAAGAGGTGATTACATGTGAATAACAATAAACCGGTGCATTCTTCAGATAACTGACTGTGGCGCGTTTGTGAAGTCCCATGTGTGGATGTCGTTAAAGCTACAAGCCACAAGTCCGACACAACTTCAGCGAACCACAAATGACTTCTTCAAACATTACCAACAGGATATCAAGACATTAACACAACCTGGACTAATGATGATGACTGTGTGCAGGCTGCGTGGAGCCTGCCGAGGTCCCAGGCTCTATAAAATCCATGCGAGAGCTTCCTGTAGCGAGACTGGGGCAGAAGAGGCTCCTGCAGCACAGCCACTTCAAAGACCACCCCGTATTCCCTTTCCCCCGTGGGAAGTCATTATTGAGTTAGCATTGGAAAGGCGCGCTTGTTTTCTCTCCCCTGCCTTGCTCTGTGGTGGGAGAAGCTCGGCCTGCGGTGAATACAAAGGCTCTGTCCAGGAGGGGGGGGAGGGATAATGTTGTACACAATCCAGTCATTACTACACCACTGTTGTGGCTTGCCTTCATTAAACTGAGGAGGGGTGGTGTTTTCAAGGTTGGAAAACTTCTGGCGAGACAAAGACGCCTCCATCTGCCAGGGTCTTTAGATGAAAATGGGAAGAGTGCGTGAATGTGTGTGTGTATGTGTTTGTCTGAGTGTGTAGGTGAAAGAGGCGAGCTAAATTACAATGTGACATTTTTTCCATCAGGCTCGTGTTCAGTGAAAGAGCAACTCATTCGGCGTGTCTGTGCTCTTGAAAACATTTCAGATAAAGCTTGTCTTCAGATGTATAAATCTGTGTAATATGAGCACCAGATTTCCTCAGTGTAACTCACAGAATGCATCATTCACTAGCTGAGGGAGGATAAAAGCCGACACCGGGAGATGTGATCCGTCAGTGTGACTGAACACTGGAACGGTCCGAGGCACTGGATGCCACTCTGATTCCAGAAACGAAAAACACAGATGTATTTATTCAGTGTTGGAGGCTGTACTTATAGCTGCCTAGAAAAAAAGACTTACTGTACTGTAGGGCCGCTGGTTTTGAAGGAAGAGATTTTTTTTTACAACTTGTTTTTTTGTAGGTTTTAGTTGTCAATGTCATGAAATGAGGTGAGAAAAATACTCAAGATTTCTCTCAGCTCTTCTGTTATTTGTTACACAAACTGCTTGTGGTCCTACACATGTGTCTTTCATGAGATATTGTTCATAAAACAGTGCTGTTATCTTATCTCATATTATATAAACAGACTTGCATGGTGTGCACATCCATCTCTACCTAGTGTAGTGTTACATAGTTATAGTGTATCGTCTCTTCTCCCTTATATTAAAATATCAATTAGGAACGTCATCTGGCAAAGTGTGTACCACTTGCATCCAGACTGCTATGTTTCCATTTTATGAAGACGCATCTTTTTGCTACATTGTCTACACTGTCCGCACTTCTTTAGCATTTTAGAGCCTTGAAATCAGAGAGTTCTGAGAAAACCTTACTGACCCCCTTCGCCTTGTTTGAAACCTCCGAAGATCTTTGTCTTCCCTTGACCAGACAAAGAGCTTTGGAAACGATGACGTACGCACCCACGGTCGCTCCCTGATTGGATTTTCTCAGCCTGGTCTAAAGATAATGAGATAAACTGTAACTGACCTTGGTGTCTTGTCTAGCAACTGTTGTCCAGTTAAATTCTGCATTTTTAACACTGCAACTGTCTGCTGTTCCTCCCTCACAGTATTTTCTGCAGAGGATAATCTGCCCTGTGTCTACAGCGGCGTGCATGTGCCCAGTGACCATGAATGCTCACTGGGTATGCATCATGTATGCATTTCAAGGTGTGATAGTGTTGATGCAGATTGTCTCTGATGCGGAGCTAAGTCACATATCTAAATGGATGGACGGTTTTTAGGAAAATGTAGTTGTGTGGGTGGCGTGCAGTCTAAGGTTTAGTCCTGACCACAGAGGCCCTGGTTTGAGTCCCACCTGTAACCTTTTTTGCATGTCATCAATCTCTGTCTTATGCCAACATCCTGCCTCTCTCTCTCACTATGGCTATAAAGACAAAAAATGCATGAAAAAATAACTAAAAAGCAGAGACCAAATAAATGAAACAGGAATCTTAACCAGTAGAAAAAAGGCCATATCTACAAAGATAACACTCGCATTGTGGAAACGAAATTTTGCTTAAAGGCTTTTGTGGTTGTGGTGGAACTTGAGTCGGGTTGTAGTAGAACAGAGTATGCCCCAACTAACAAGGCTCTGTTGTATTCCCACTTCATCATTTAAGTTTAAAAGTTGAGCTGAAATTTTCATCAATATACAGTAGGTTGGCTAAAAAAAAGTTAAAGCCCCTCAGGCTTGGATTTGAGAGTTCCTGTTTTTTTCTTCTACTTCTTTTTAACAATGCAGCTTGAAAAGTTTAAATTTTCAGGTCTGAGCTACTCCACAGTTGAGATTCACTACAAACTATGTTCAGCTCTTCATCATCTGCTGTTACCGTCTCCTCTCTCACCTTTTGATCTGTGAAATCCTTCAGACGTTCGAGCCTTGAAAACTTGTCTTAGCTATTCAGCCCGCCTGCTTTATCTTCAGCTGTTACTCCCGTTACATCTCTAAAAAGGTTGTAGACAGTTGTTTTACGGGGCCTCGGCTAAATACGCGAGCCTGTGAAGCTGCAAAGACAAGGAAATCCCTTCACTCTAATCGACTGTAATAACTGCAGTGGGCACTTGAAATGTGCACAGAGGAAATTATGCAAACATACTGTGTAAGTCTGTGTTTAAGATGAGCCTGTGTACTCAAGACAAAAAAGCTGGAGTGGCCTCATGCTGGGAGGAAATCTGTACTACTTATCCCTGTTAGCTGGGAGACATTTGTGCCTTTGTTCTCCCCAGCGGGGCCTCGAGGATCTCCTTCAGGGCTGAGGCTAACATCAGATAGAGCAGCACCATTATCTTTCAAAGCCTCCAGTTGTGCAATGTTTTCCAGGGAAGTCCTTTCCAGCACAAGTCTGGATGTCGCATCAGCTGTGTGGACGGTGCTAGCGGTGGTGGGGGTGGAGGGGCAATCCCAGGAACAGCCTCCAACACCTCATTTTAATTCCCCAGAGAAAGCCCCCAGGCACAAGCAAAATGAAAACACCTATCGCGCTAAACAGCCGGTGGGAAATCGGGGTAATAAGTGCCTTGTGCCTTACAATCACAACATCAGGTATGCTGCGCTGCGGTGAACTGACCCGCCATGCTCAGCGGCGGGGGGAATTGGGGGTGGGGGTGTTTACCACGCCACCACGCACAAGTGCACTTTCAAGACGTTTTGAGCGCGGGTATGCCGACACGCTGACCCCCTACGCTCCGACCTCGTTGCCCTCGGACGCTCCCAGCTGTTGGAGCCCCAGATGCTTTTCCCTGCGGGGGGAGCTGCTGCTGACAGCCCTCCCCAGTGGCATTGTCATGCAACACAATGCAGAGGATGAATGAGACAGGCGAGGAAGAGAGTGTGTGGAGACCCCGAGGGCTGCTTCGTACTCCAAAAATAAAAAGAAGGAGGAAAAAAAAAAAGATTGTTGACAACTTCATCTTTGGCAGGTTCTTTTGTTGTTTTCATACAGAGCTGCGCACATTCTTCTTTCTGTCATTGTACTCCTTTTCTTCGGTGAAAACAACACCCGGTGTGTTTTTTCGGGGACTGCTCCCTTCACACATAACCCATTAATGATTATTTGAGTCTGTCAAATAAGCTGTTATGGTGCACAGCTCAGTCTGTCCCTAAACCATTTTCCACCCTCAGGAGCTACAGTATGTGCGATTGTCCAATTCACACATCTAGTAGACAAATTCACTTCACAAAAGGAAAAAGAAAACCCAGAGAGCCACTTTTTCCCCTTTAAACTAATGACTTCATATGGAAACATGAGTCTTGCCTCACTTTCCCTCCTCTCAGACTAACCCTGGAGCACTTTGCTTGAATGCTGCCATGTTATTTCTTTATTTTTTTTCCCCAGCTCGAATCTAATTGACCCAATTAATAAGGGTGGGTGGGTGGTTGTGAGTGAACCGCACAGAGAAAGGAAGTTGTAGCCCTTCTGATTTTAACCGAGGTACTGCAACACAACACTGGGCCTTATAAGCTGTTTCTGTACTGGCTGCCATGAATCTACACTGGCGTCTCTCCAAGCTTTTTGATAAAGGGAGGAAAAGAGCGAGGGAGAAAGTGAGGCAACTCGTGTCTTTCTCTGCAGTCCAGAAGCTCTGCAGGGGCTTTGGCATTTGAGGACATTCTTAAGCACACACTGAGGCTAATTGACTGGAGAGGCTGTGGCTCCATTTGGAGCAATGCTTTCTGCTAACAATCCAGGGATAATTAGCCCTGGACCAGGTTGCGCTTGGGACGAGTTAAAACCGTGTTGGTGTTGAATTCTGCAATGATGACACCAACAACAACGGTGAAAAAGAGAGCCAAGTTCCACGACGCTGAGCAATGTGTTTTGTGGTTTCACTTGTGACTCCAGTGCGCAGGGTCCTCCTCTGACTCCGTGTGTGTGAGAGTAAAGGGGAAGCGCCTGCCCTGTGGCTTAAATCACACTGAAGTCTTTACGAGGTTGTAAATTCGAGAGCCATGTCTCGGCAGTCAGAGGAACTTTAGGAGTAGAAATGCATGTGGGGACAGCGAGGAGATTAAATAAATCAACCCCTCTAGCCAGCAAACATCCATTAATCGCTGTGTCCATCATACTGCGCTGATCGCGTCTGTCTAGCCGGCAGCACGGAGTGACAAGATACAGGGATTGCATGGGGGTAGTGGGGGTAGTGGGGGTGGTGGTGGGGGGGGTATAGATTACATCTCATTTTACCCACCCCGGCTCCCAGAGACGACTCACTTAGCGGTGGATGACAGATCCAGCACGGGGGAATATCTCACACTGAAGAAAACAATGCCTCCGCGATCTGTCATCAAACCTGTCAGATGACACAAAAGGGCTGCCACAACAAACCGCATGTGTGATAGCGGAGGCCGGTCTGCGGAAACCGATCGTTCCAAAAACCTCACACAACGGGGCCTGGATCTCCGGTGCTGCTTTGCATTTTGACTGCAGGCTTCTTCTTCTTTTTTTCTTTTTTTTTTTTATTTTTTTACAATGTTTCACTCCAAACATGGGAACATAGTTTCACAAACCACAAGTGGAGACTCTATGGAATTTCTGTTGAGCCCGAAAAACCCCCACCGAGACAACGAAACGCTAAACAAGCTATGCCGTTCTCTCAAGTGGTTGGAGGTGACAGAAGTGGTTTCTGCTAATCTGAATGTCTTTTCCACAACATGACAGCTTTATATGGGAGGAAAAAGAAACCTCTGTGAATTTCACTCTCTTTATTGACCTGAGAAAAAAAAAAAGAAGCAAAAAAAACACAAAAGGGGAAATGTAACAATTCAATCACAGGTCAGACCTACACGAGTACGGGCTAATCCATCTAATGATCGATGCGGGGCGTAGTAGGAGTCAGCGCGTTAGGTCAAGTGTTGACATTTAGTTCCAATGTAGCGCAAAGGAAAGAGAGGAGAAAGAGTGCTCCAGTGCCCCTGAGCCAAGAAGAGACTGATTGAGTTTTTCAGTGAGTTGACAGAGATTCAACAGCTCCATGTGCTCACGGAGTAAGATAGAGCGTGTGTCTTCTCTCTGGTCACTGTCTGGGAGAGACAGAGAGAGAGAGAGGAGATCACACCAACACTAAGCTTATCTACTGATTTGTCCCACACACTGAGATCCTGGCATCCGTAGCGTTTTTAAGAGCAAAATTCAAGACTTGTGCTGGAAAAATGTAGAAATGAGAATGTGAGGAGGACGGAGGGGGGAGAAAAACAGCACTAAATCCCCGCAGACCTTTTATCGTGTCTGCATCTGGGCGCCGAGCCTACAACATCAGGCACACATTTTTCAACTGGGCTTTTTCCAGACGAGCACACCACTTGGCTGAACTCTGGCCAAGAGTAAAACAGAGCTCATTACTGAGTAATGCGCTTGCAGGCTCACATTTGAAATGTGTAAGTAATTGTAAAATATGTGCTAGGAGGAAGAGAGAGTCTTCAAACCTATATCATTTCTTGCAGCTTTGGCATGACTGGCTTGAAATGCTGGTGGACGGTTTCATCCATGGAGGATATGAGAAGCCCCAGCATATGCACACACGCACATGTGCGCTCTTAAAGTTTAATACAAAGCGAATCTGCTGACTGCAGCTGGCTCCTTTGAGAGTCAATGATGGTACTTTTGACACACGATAATGGAGACAAGGGGGATTGCATCTATCGCTGGCTTTGGTCGTTCAATTGGCCCTGCTGTGACAAGTGACTCGTCTAATCCTCTCCTCTAAAGCACCGATGCATCGTGGGGGCTGAGTGGCACTTCCCTTGGCTCTGAAGGTGGCTCTCTCTGTGTTGAAGGTCTCTGAGGTGCGTTCCCGCATGAATTCATGTGTGCGTTGCTGAACTTACTTGACCCTCTGGATCCAGATGCAGTAGTCTGTGACGTACAGATCGTTCAGTATGTAGGCCGGGTCGTTCTCTCTGAAGACTTGGTGAATATCCAGCAGGCATTTGAGGACACAGGCTTTCCCTGGGCACAGGAACACACCGTGGCAGGCAAATGGAAAAACAGTGTTATTCTCGCGCGGTATTAAGGATGACAATGTACTCCAGCTGCTGGCAGACGCAGCTTGAATCTAAAGGCTTGCACTCATTGTTCCATACATAAAAGCCAAGGTACAGGATCAGAGGAAAATCCCAGTGAGCAGCAGTGTAATTTGATCCGGACGGTTTGAGAAGAGTTCCTGGTTAAGAACTGGTTTATATGAGACAAAAGAACCATAGACTATGGCTCTATTTCTGGCATTCAATCCGTCAATTTAATGGTGGTTCTGTTCTGAATTTGTCAAAAAATATGGTGTGCCTTTATCTGTCATAAACAGGACTGTATGTCTCTGATGATCTTCCACTTGACATCTATTCTAGTCGGTCCATTCAGCCATTGTGCAGCCCCACAATTGTCCTAATCTCCATCCATTATTCTTGTGATCTGACAAACACGAAGGTCTGATTTACACACTTAGATGAGATCAATAATTCAATCCAGCAAGGAAATGAATGTTATTCTAAAGGCTCCAAGGCTGTTTCAGGTCACTTAACTACACAGTGTGAAGCTTTTAAAAAACGGCTTCATTTTTGTCTTTTGTTCAAGAAAATAATTTTCTAAAAGTGCTCTCTGGTCTTAGGGGCCTCATATTTTACTATTTTCCAGTATTTCATCTGAAGTGTTGATATCTGTAAGAAGAAGAAGAACAAAAAACCCTCTTTATATGGTTTTACATCTTAAGCTTCTCTCTGGGGTTTTTGTAACTACAGGGAGGGTCTGAGCCTCTCTTCAGATTGTTTTCTGAGAGGTGGAATAAAAATATGTCAGATTTCAGAGAAACTAAATCCTTAAAAGTTGGATTGTGGGTCTGGGTGGGCGACGCTTGGGGCCAGGTGGAAAGCACTGACTACTTTATGAGACCTTCCACGCCTTCATCACATCCTGCCTCGATTACTGCAACAGCATCCTTTATGGTACAACCTCCAAACTCCTCAATAAACTCCAGTGCATTCAAATCTCTGCTGCACGCCTCCTCACACACCACATCACCCCTGTCCTCCAGAACCTCCACTGGCTCCCTGATCCACAACCGATAGAATTTGAAATCCTCCTCCTCACCCATAAAGCACTCCACAACCAGACCGGCCCCCTGCCACCTCTCAGACCTTCTCCACCCTTACATCCCTTCACGTACCCTCCGCTCTTCTGATGTCATTCTCCTCAGACAGAGCCTTCTCCACTGCTGCCCCCTGTCCTCTGGAACTCCCTCCCCAAACACATCCAAGACACCACTGACCCCACGTCATTTAAGTCACAACTCAAAACTCACCTATTCCGCTCTGCTTTTAACATGTAGTACTTCTTGATATATTGTCGTATTTGTTTTAATCTGTATTCAAATGTTTTCTATGTTTTAATGAGTTTTCCCCATTTTTTCTATTTTACTTGTTTTATCTGCTGTTTTTATTGTCTGCCTGAAAAGCGCTCTATAAATAAAATGTATTATTATTATTAAATGTATTATGATGACATCACAACGTTACAGAAGTCCTGATGGCTCATTTTAAGGCTCAGTTTTATGAATATAAGCTGTGTGCATCCCCCTGCTGACTGAGGCTTTGATACTTTACAGTATTAATATTGAACCAAGACCTACTTTACAATTTAAAAAAATACATGGACGTAATCTACCTTTAGATGATATGAGACGTTTAATTTAGGAGGATAGATGTGTTAAAGTTGTTCCTTGAGTGTGAAAGCAGCTTGTTAGTGTTGAGTCAGAAGCTCTCAAATCCCCCACCCCCACAACTGCCTTAAAACTAATCTGGGTAATTTGAGTGTGCTTAATTTTCTACTTATCAGATACAGCTACACTGAATCAGTATGCAGTATGAAATATGGACACAGCTACTGTGTCGAAGTCTGGTGTTTGAATTAGCCTTTGTGATACTTAAAAACTGCCCCAGACAGACAATTGTGATACTACCGGGCTAATGCTTGATTTTGATTTCTTAAGAATGGGAGATAAAAAACTCTATGACAGCAATAATAATCAACAATGCTAACTTAACTTAAACTCCAGAAGACAAAAGGGCTTGAGAAAAAAGTCTGTTGCCCAACCCTCCATACTGTTTAATGCAAATGTATTCTGCCAACAGACACATGTTTATGTGTTTTCCAAACCTCCATTTTTGATGCTTTGAGCAGCATAAACAAAATTCCATTCACCTCAATGGAAGAGGGGTGGAGGCAGCGGACGTCAAGATGAATGTCTCTGCACAGAAAACTAGAACTACATCCAGAGTTAGATATCAATTACATGTGAGTAAGGAAATATGTCCACCTCAGGGACTTGGGTGAATTGATGCCTTAACAGCTTTAAATAAAAACAGCACAGAAACAACTGTGTGGTTTGGTTGAGGCAAAGACAAAAATGTGCAATACAATGTTAATAAATACCTACATGTTTTATTAAACTTTGCATAAAAGCTGTTTTTAGGCTTTATGAAATTTAAAACACGTATTAAGTCACCTTTTTTCTGAATGTTCATGTGCCTTTTGGGATTTAATAATTAGTGTAGAGACTGGAAAGAGGACAGGCCACAATTTACAGTCCTACAGTGGGTACTAGTTTCATTTGGACGTTTCCCTCACGGAAAGCGTGATTCACGCGTTGCGTGAAATTGTAGGTCACATTGTAGCCACTAGGTGGAAGCATCGTACTGAGATGCAGCTCAAAAGATTTGGGGGTAATTCCACGTTTGACCACAACGTAGCTGCAATGGAGAGTGGCGCTGTTCATATGCCATAATTTGCAGCTGTGGTCGAGAGAGCTAGAGAGTGGATGGAGAGAGGGACCGCTACGCCGGTCAATCAGATCAATGTTGTTTTTTTATTGTTTCACAGTGGTTACAGTAGCCTACGTTCAACAGGATCAGTGGTTCTCAGCCTTTTGGGGGTCCCCTGCATATTTTTGATCTCTCCTGTAGCCTGGCTGGGTGGCTCCAAGTTTGAGTAGTTTGAGTTCTGCAAGTTCTGGTGAATGTAACAATCCACTCATAGCCCACGATCGCTACGTCTGTGCCAGCAGCCTGGACCCGATGCTGCTGGACTCACGAGCGGAGCAATAATGCACATCTGTCAGCAGCTGCTCTTGAAGGGACAGATTAGATGCTGATTTTGTTAACAGTGACTTTGTTGCATCCAAACATTTAGCATATCTGTCGGGTGCTGTCTCTTATCCGGTACAAAGTGGGAGATGACAGAACTACTTTAATCGAGGGAAAGCTACATTGTTGCGAGTGACTCCGGCCGGCGTGTGCACATGCACTAAGCCTGTGAATATTCTCATTTGTCCCGGACTCCCGGTCATAGTTATCTCAAGGAAATTTAAATCGAATGCAACTGGACTTGGTTATTTGTCTAGGTTTCACCTCTCATCCAAGAGGCTGAAGCATCTTGGATTACAAGTTACAGTTGCATTCGATTTAAATTTCCTTGAGATAAGTGCACACTGTTTCTGCTGTCAATTCGGTCATAGTTCATTTGTAACGTGTTTTCTTCATTCTTCATTAGGCTAATGTTAACACTAGAACCACCCAGATGGTCTCACACAGACGTTTGTGTTTTTCTTACGTAAATGACTTTGTTTACATTAAAACTACAGGTCTCTCAGTCCGTGACTTTTCCATGTGTGATGGTTTCTGAAGCTTACAACTTACACAAATGAAACATTCGATTTCTGGGCATTTATACCTCGGGCCGACAATAGCTTATTTTTTTCTTCAATTATTGTTTTCATCTACAGTTATATTTATCATAATATGCCCAATTCGGGAGGGAGGGGGGGGGGGGGGGGGGGGTCACGTTACATAATGTAACAGTTTCCAGAAAAATACAAAACAGGATATTTATTCATGTTACCCTCTGTTTAGGTAGATAAAGGTCTCAGTCACATTTGAATAAAAATAATGCAATTAGGCTAAATATCATAGGATCTTTTTTTTAAAGATAGGCCTATTTTATTTTTAGTTCCATAATTCAGAGATGATTTTCACTTAACGAAATGAAACGAAACAATGAAGCCTACAGTTTTGTCCTCCGGCTTATGAAAAGTGTGAGGAGAGGTATATTGTAAGAACCGGTTTTTCTAAGCTGACTGAACAGCTGTGTGAAGTTCTGTGGGGGGCAGGGCTGTAGCCTACTTGAGTGAAGTATCCACAAGCACACCTATTGATCAGAGATAAATGAAGGTGCTAATGTGTCGCTGATGTGTCTATGGTCCTACAGACCGCTGCATATAAACCCCACTGTAGCGATTTTCACCTATAGCCTCACTTTCAATAAAACACACACTAGCATTCTATAGCCTAATTGCAATCAGTGAAATATATGAAATCAATATAAAACACAATTTAAATATGAGAGTTGCTGTTGCTCTAGTTTAATAGCGCTGCAGCTGCATTTGCCGTGCGCCCCTGTCTGTATGTGAACCTGTGTCTGTCTATGTGCAGGCAGAGATCAGAGATGGTGTTTTTTTTTTAATAACCATGCACCATCTCTCATCTCCGCCAGTCAGCCTCTCAACCTGCCGCCTCTCTCGCGTGCGGTGCCCGCACGTAAACACACGTGCCGTGGACACATGTATTTATTTATTTATTTTTTCTGTGGGAAACACTGATCAAGCTGTGCGTACGCACAACTCTCCGCAATATTCCATTGATACATCACACCGGACCCAAGAATGGTGCGGACATGAACACACCTCATATTCCACCCCCAGAATGCCTCACAACCATATATGGTCAGCACGTGCATAATTAAGTAGCCATGTGCGCTCTGTGGAGCGACAACAAAGTGACAACAAAGACAACGGGCGGAATGATGCTTCGGCGGACCTGCCCTCGCTTTTGAGGTTGGTTGTGAGAAAAATGCCTGCTGTCCAGACAACTGTGTTTTTTTTAAAGCACCCCTGCATTACACAAACACACACATACGGTATATATAGCCGCACATATAGGCTATATCAGTGATCGCCTCTGGGCTGGTTGCTCCTGCCCGGTCTGTACACTCCTCTCATCCTCACTTCAGCACCTGTCCTGGGCTGCACAGTGTCGGCTCGGCTCGCTCCTCGTTTTAAATGACTTTTAAAAGTAGCGTAAACAGCCTACTGTTCTCTGATTACTCATACGCATATTTAGTTAGGCTAAAAGTTGCATTATTATTAGTTATAGGCCTACTTCATTCAATCAAAGAAAAAAAAGGACGGTGGAGCGAGCCAACACAGATGCTGAAGTGGGGAGAGGAGTGGAGAGACTGGGCGTCCGCAGGGTTTTTGCAACATGCGGATCAGTAAGGGCGGAGGACCGACATGACGGGGGGTCTCAGTCTCCTGATACCTGTGCGGGCCAGGACCGCGGAGGTCAGCGAGACAGAGAACACGTCCGCCCCGGCTGTAGTAATGCCTTGAGGAACGCACGTATCATTCCACCGCCGCCTGCCGCCACAGAGTGAAGCCTCTTTCCCCAGAAGGAGGTCCAGGTTGAACACAATTAATAAACGCAGGTCCCTAATAAACGCCTGTTGATTTGAGCGATTTAAGCAAATAAATGCCCGGGCCTTTATTTGGTGTTTTACGGTAGGCTATTGCCCGTTCATTCATGAGAAATCATCCAGCTACACTCTCAGTCAAACAAGGTGGGGAATGAACACCTACTGTAGCCTACAGTAGTTGGCTCATTTTAAAAACACACCGGCAGCATCACCCACTGAGTTAATTAGCTGCTGTGTAGAAAACCACGCTGTGGTCCGTAATCGCGGTGCAGATGGGTGTGTTTGGAGCTGACAAGAGGATCGATAAAAGAGAGTGAGACGTATAGCTGCCGTCGTTACATTTTTCTCATGGAAAAACTATAGGCTACTGTATTATTATTATATTGCATTCCCCATTCGTGTTCACTTCTCCGTGCTGCTCTCTTATAGAGGCGCTCTGCTGCTCACAGATGCCACCTGGCGGTTGTTTGGGCACATTGCAGCTTCTGGTGAAAACACAATTACTCCTCCACAAAAAATCCGCGTGAGCCTCCCGTGACTCACGCGTGAATCTCGCGTGAAACCGTCCAAATGAAACTAGTACCCACTGTACATGTGTGCAGAAGAGGAGGTAACCCAAGAGGTTTGCTTTTCTATCCCACCATCAACATAAACAATGTCATGGAGATGGATAGACTTGAATTACTGCTTTCATTTATTTAAGTTCATCTAATTATACACATACAATGGTATCATAAGTATTATCATACCATCTACGTTAGCCATTGTGTGGTTTCCTTAAAATTACTCGACTCATTTCATCTATGCCTTAAGTTAATGTGGACATTGTGTGAACAGGACTGTATGGTAGATGCATTCAGCATGTGAGTTGAGCCAAATCATGATTTAAATAAATCATCATGGTAACTATCAAATGAGTTTAGCTGCTAAATGGTGGGAGCTTTTTAAGCTGTGGTCCATGTGACGTGGATTATGGTTGTCACCTGCACTTTGGCAACGTGTTTTGGAATTGTTTCAGCCACCATTCAACACCACAAAGGCTAAACTACACTACGCAGAGTCTCCATTTGTTATCCTGACAAATGACTTTTCCCTTAAGTATTCAACAAACCAAACTGCCACAGCTCCCCCCTCCTCCCAAATCAGGCATATAAATAGCCTTATGATGTGGCCAACAATCCACTGAGGGCAAGAGAAAATGCTGCTCTCCACCTCTGCAGGGCTGGTTGGCATTGTCCAGAGAAATTCCAGCCCAATCAAAATAAACAGCACACTTGCAGAGAGGAAAACCTTAAACAAACATTTGGTTCTCATTTAGACATGGGATCGTATGCAGGGAACTCTGCCCTCAAATTCAGGATCTTGGATCATGTGAAGAAAAAGCACACTTGCTTCCAAGATTTGACTTTTCTTTTTCCTCACAAGGAAGATTCATGAGTTGTTTGCAGAAAACCGGAGGAAAGGTTGCTCTCGACACCAGTCCACCTTTTGTGATTCTTGGTGAGATGCCCATGTCAAGTGAGAAAGTTATGTTAATGGCTGAGGGAAAAACGTGCCCACGGCTGCTGAAAAATCAGGCCTGCATTGATGCAGCAGTGGGAGTGAGGACGACCAAAAACAAAGGCTGCTGTTTCCCCTGGACAGAATTGCTGCAATGCCAAAAATGCAGAGGCAGAGAGTTGAAAATGACAGCTCTGAGCTCTGTGGTTTAAGAATTCATAACATAATCAGCATGACACACATGATAGGAGGACCAGTGCTGTATCATTACATTAAGTTGAGGATTATATTATGTGTACCAATAAATGTCTCATATGCCACTGATGTATTAATTCAGTCTAATGCGTGTGCCCATGCCTCCATTTACACTGTCTAACAGACACATATTTATTTAAGAGAGAGTGGATTCACAGTCCTCTGAGTGTCCTGAAAAAAGGTCATTGCAGCAGCTTCATAAAAGATGCAAAATGTTTCAGTAAAAAAGAACAGTCACTTTTAATTTCATTTTGGGATTTGATCATTTCCATCTGACTCTGATTCTGATCTGATCTCAGATTACTTTACAGTAAGCTTTACAAAACAAGGCTGAAGGGGACAAAACTAACATTTATTCTGGCTAGGAAATACATTTGATGATGATATGGAATAATACCCTCAGACTACACCTCAATGAATAGTGCTGGATTATTTGCCACAGTCTTTTTTAAAGAGAAATTTAAAGATGCAGACCCTGTACTGGGTTTGCAACTTTCAGACACTGCATTTGAAGACTGATTGTGTCACAGCGGTGTGACCAGGCTCTCACATTTTAAAGGCTCCTTCAAACGTGGCCAAGAAATGCAGCCTTCCTTTTCCTGGGAAATGAAGCCTCCAGCTCGTGGCCCAACTTATCCAAAGATTCATCCTGCACCATGAATACAATTTATATGGCGGCAAACAATGACAACAGAGCCAGAGGATTGCACTTTCAGTTGTAAGTATTAGATTTCAGTTGAACATTTAATAACATTTCTGGGACCATCTCGTGGTTTAGCTTCTCGGTAGGATACAGTACAACTACAACCAGAGCTGACAAGGTTGCTGGATGAAGGGCATGGCGCTCTGTGGTGGACATGGTGCTGCAGAGAAGAAATCCTCCATAGACCAGACTGTCTCATTTCAATTCCACCATTCTCTAGAGGATATGAACTCACAAGCTTTATCCCGTTGTATTGTATACAGATACTACTCTAGAATGTATGGATTTCATAGTAACCTAGGATGAAAGTTAAAGTACATCATCTGAAAAAAAGAAAAGAAAAAGGAGAGTGGAATATGTGCTTGTTGGTATAATAACTGAGCACTATCTCACTGTTTGAACTAGTGGCTTCGTTGATAAAATAACATTGTGAAGAAGGGATTGTTCTAGGAACAGATTGTTTTAACTCAAATGGACCACTTTAATTCTAACTTTTAAGTTTCTGAGAGTAAGAGCAGCAGCAGCCTGCAGGAAAAGCAGCGGGATAAAATCTGTGTCTGTCTGATTTTGCCACTAATGATGATGCACTTCAAAAGGCAGTAGAGACATATCTTCAGCCTCCGTCGGCTCTAACATCAGCACTGCCCACTGACAACACAATCTTCTTCACTGCAGTTCAATTTTCTCGACTGGCTGAGGGAACGTAACATGAAGGGAGACCACGTCGAGGTAATACTAAAACAGCTGCTTACAGCCAGACAGGCATCACAATAAAAAACGGGGGGTGTGGAAGTCACTGAGTTAAACTATAAAAGCAGCACATAAAAAAAACTGAACTGTGCCACATAACAAGCGAGAACATAGGCCAGCTCTTAGTATAGAAGGTGAAGTACATCAGCTGATGGCCGACTGCCTGTTAAGACAACCTCCAAGGAAGATGTGTGTTACCATTCAATAACACCTTCCTTCACACACATGAAATGTATCTAATCCAATAAAAGATCATTAGCACCCTAGACCTAAAGTGTTCACACCCAGACCCGACAACAGAATGTCATTACTCTCCCTTGATTTTCCATAAACTAGGTCAGAGCGCTTATTTGACCTAAAATTTGACTTCCGCTGATTAAATTCCCAAACTTTCCCTGCTCTCCCAGAATCCCAGAGGAAATTCCATGACCAGCGTGAAATGTCCCCATGTGAATGGCAGCGGAGAGAGACCCGTGGTGGATGGATCTGTAACAGAGGACCACGTGTGACAGTGCTCGTCTTGTCCTGTCGGCCCCGACGATGACAGCGATGGGACCCAGAGGCTTTCCTCCGCCGCTTTGTTGCCTGCGGGCTCCTCTGCCTCTCCGCCCCGTCTGTACCTGCCCAGTGGCTCTTTAGTTACAGACACTTAGGAGGCAGGTGGAGGAGCTCCTTGAGAATACTCGCCACACTGCCAGAGGCCTGTTCAAATATTTACCTCTGGATAACATTTCCTCTAAGGCCTTAACCTGTGCGCCGCCATTAATGGGTTTGTTTTACTAATTCCTATGAATGTTTGCTTTCACAGCCACTTAAATGGAGTGCCTCAAAAATGGAGCATGCATTTCCATTTGCCTTATCCTGACAAATTAATTAGTGCGTGAAGTAATGCTGGGAGGAAACACACCCTCAGACACACGCCGGCCTGAAAAACTGTGTTACAGTTCATTAAGGAAAAGCTCTATTACTCATACATCCCTAATGCCTGCAAATAATAACTTTTATGAGTTGGGAGTTACAATTATGAGCAATAATAGTGAAATAATTGCCCCACATCCTACCCCCCACCCTTCCTTATATTGAAACAAAAGAAGAAGAAGAAAAGAAAAAACAGCCTCTTGCTAGTTGGCTGTTTGGACCAGTGTGATGTGGTGAGTTGTCAGGAAACACTGGAATTTCTGGCGTAAGATGCACATAAAAAAATCTCATTATGTATGACAGGAGGTATGAGAAAGAAGGTGAGGGAAAGAGCGAGTCAAACTGCAGTTTCCCTGAATCTCCTGATCAACTCATCTTTCTACTTAATGATGCGCAGAAATGCTAATCCAGAGCTTAAAGGGCCTTTAATTTGCTGTCATTTACCAGCATTAAAACCATCACAAGCTGGATAATCTTGGCCCTCACACATCCTGAGTGTGTTTACACTGCAGAGTTTCATCTGTCCGCAGGGGCTTTTGATTTAAAGATTACTCAGGGCTTTGAGATATCAAAGTCAACAGTCCCTTTTCAACTAATCCACATTTCGCTCCCTGAAGAGGTGGGAGTCGGGCCACTCTCTTGCTTAGCTGGAGGAATATTACTTTCAAACACGCGCCACAGTACACTCGTGAAGCACTTTCTCCAAACTCGGTGCCTGTCCAGCAGGCTGTTTTTAGCGAGCCAATGAACCACGAAAGCATGCTGACTTTCAGGCTGTCTCACGATCGACCTGCATCCCACTGCTTACAGGCGGGCAGCAGGCGCTGTCCGACTCCACGCTCCAAAGCCTTATTTACATATAAAAACAGTGCTCGGAAGAAACCACAGGGTGGACAAAATCAATTAACACTAATTAGTGATGATCATGTGTTCTCAGTGGAGTGAAATGAATCCACACAAAGAGGATTTGATTTAGTTGAAGCTGCTAGTGTTTAAGCACAAAAAAACCCACAAAGCCCACACAGACTGCACACTTGTGAACATGTGGCAGACACTGTGGGGTCACGACCAGTCTGCAGAGGTGAAAGGTCACTGTGGTAATGTGTGTTTATGAGACTGTGTGTGTGTGTGTGTGTGTGTGTGTGTTGATGGTGGCCACACTCACCTGACAGAAAAATCTTAGTTGTGTCACGAATGGCGGCAGAGACCAATGCAAAGTGTCTGTGGAGCGGGAAGCACAAAACCCTCCGTCCAAACGATACCAGGACCTCCTGCAAGGAGCTGTACGTCTGCAAAAAAAAAAAAGAGAGAACATGACACTCAGAAATCTACCCAGCACAAAACCACGGGGAGACAAAGACATGAGAGGGAATCACTAAGAGTCTGAAAACTGAACCGCTTTCACATATGAAGTCTGGACAATGGCGGGAGAATCGGGTTCAGACGCTGTCTGGAGTTGCCCACACATGCAGCACAGAGCCGGAGATGAACCTACTAGAAATGGGCAGAGCGTGCTGAAGAAATGATGGCCATTAGTTGGCTGTGAATTCTCTGCACAGTGACCTATTCTATTCAATCAGTGAGCCTGCAGGGTGAAATCCATTTAATATTCGCTTCGACTGCTTTGTGCATTTGCGTTCACACGTAAAAGCCGCTCCAGGTAATGCCTGAAAAAAAAAAATCCAGGGTTGGTGTTGCATGTGTGAAAGCAGCTTGAAAGTTAACAGTTTGGTTCAGCAATAAATAAAAAGGAATTTTTCCCTCCTGTCTTTTTTGTTAGTTTGCAGGCTGGTCCCCATTGGAGTGCATTGCAGTCATTGGTGCTCTAATTACTCCTAACAACTCCTCAATTATAGAGCTGGCAAAATAGGGGCTCACAACTCTTAAACACCTCTGCAGCCCTGGCCGGTTAATTGCCGCTTGTCTTTAATCACTGCCTTTGCTTTCAGATTTTCTCCGCACTAATGGACACACACACAGCCCCGAGACAGAAACAGAGATTTTTTTTTTTATCCCTCGTTTCTTCTTTTCTTTGCAGCTTGTTAAGGATGTGTTGCGAGCTTGCGAGTGCGTGTCATTGGGGATCATGCTCTCCCCTGGGCTTGTTTAGTAGGAGTGTAAATAAGGTCTGCTGCTGCGGGGGGGAAACTCACAGTCAGTCACACCAGTGCAGTTGACTGAGGACAAGTAAACATACGGCAGATGGAAAGGGGTGGGGGTGGGAGACCGAGGGGGGATAAGGTGGTGGTGGTGGTGTTGGGGGGATGTTAAGAGAGGCAAGGGATAGAGACAGCGAGAGAATAAAAGAGATAGCGCAGAGGGAGAACGGAGTGAGGAAGCAGAGCCGATATCAGCAGTGACACACAGACAGGCAGGCAGGCAGTCAAAGACAGAGAGGAATTCATTGTCGAGCAGAAAGTGAAGGATAGGAGAGGAGGGGGAGGCAGGGAGCAGGGGATTAAGCGAGGTGGCCTGTCAGTTATGGATGGGAATCGGGAACCTGTTCCAGTTCAGCACTTGGGGTCGGTATTACAGAAACTTCCTACTTGCAGATCATATGTAAACAGTTTGGAGCCATGGTAATTAGAGTTAAGACTGATTTCGGGGAAATGCCATTAAAGAAGTTCTAAATGTTTCTATCCTTTAAAAAAAAAAACCTCCTGTTAGTCTGTCCTCACTTGAACTTTTCCAAAACTTTTAGATAACTTGTTAAATCCATATCTCTGCTCTTTTATTGCTTTCACGCAACCTGAGAAATGGATGCGGGCAGAACTTAGTCACTGAGAAGCTTGAGACACATCCTAATGATGTGTTTGTTCGATGATAAAATGCTTGTTAGTAGAAACCAGTTCCTTACCCTTTTATCTTCTGTGTTACAATTGTTGTAAACTTCCCCAAAAAAGAACATTTCATTATTTTTCCTCCTGATGTAACCAACACTTCTAACTTGTGCTGTAGCCAGGTGTCCAACATTGTTTTTGAGTAATTATTTTGGACGTTTCATTGAGATGAGAAAGGTTTTGTTGGTTGCTAGGTAACAGACATATAAGTGATGCCCAATTTCTGATTGAAAGTATTTTAGGATTTTTCTAACCTGAGATAAAAATAGGATGAAGTAAGATAGGATAGATGATGATTGTATTTGTTATCCCAAATTGGGACAAGTCACATCATACTCTTTCTGTCTTCCCAGGTTTCAAATAATCTGTACTACTAGAATAGCATGAGCTCATCGTGACCTTTTATTGATGCTGTCGAGTTTTTTCGGACAGTTGTAACATGTAATCAAATGAAAAAAAAAGCCAGTTTATGCACCATGAACTTATCTTCCTGGAGCACCATGAGGGTAAATATCCTGGTATCATAACATTACATAAACACCACACACTAGGCTCTAATGTTATTCCGCCCACACAGAAAATTGATAAGCAGAATCAATAATAGCAGTGTTGCCAGTAAAATCCTTCCAGCTTCCATCCCTACAGTCAATAGGAGCCAATAGCCGACTGACAAGCAGCAGCTGAAGACTGTTCTCTACTCCAGTGTCACGACAGTAGAACCACTTCCTCTTAAATGTGGTTGAGGTCGGGGGGAAGCAAACTCCTCCAGGCTGCTTCACTGACTTGTTTGTAATTAGCAAAGGAAAGCGTCTTGGGTGTTGCGATCACAAGTGGTGATCATGTGTGCACCGCCCCAAGACCTAATGAGGACGCCCGGGGACACATTTCCCCAAATCTGTAGTGCAGTGTGAACTCTAATGAGTCCCTAACAGGAACATGAATGACGGATTGTGTATTCGACTGCAGCGTCTGTCAAGGCGGCTGTATGTGTTCATGCACAACTGATGTCACTGAGAGTAACGAAGCAACAACCACAGGCCTCCTCGGCACCTAAAATAATGAAGTACAAGGTCTGTATTGAGCAGTGGTGTAGCCTTTATCAACTTCACAACTTTCAGTTCACAACTGTGTCATTTGAGCTTGAAGCTTGACTCATGGCTGTTCATTTGTCGGGGGGTCACTGTGTTACTGATGTCAGCCTCCTTAAAAATGTCACTACACTTTGGCTTGGCTGGGCTACAGAGATAGAGCTGCAGAGAGGAAGCAGCTATTTCGGTTGGCCCTAGTTCTAGAAATAAAGTCATGTTAACTTTCTCAAAGACGTGCTGTCGGAGCACTTACACAGCTCAGACAGGCCTAACACTCCTGGGTATTGTTTAGAATTTGAGGTACAAGTCCGCGCACAAATTGAAGGTAGTTTAAACAACTAAGGAATTGAAATAATCAAATGTATACGAATGTTGCATTGTTGGATATCCTAACTCTGGAGTATCTGAAACTGAAGTAGAAATACAGAATGTGTAAAACTCTACACCAGGAGACATTGTTTTGTTTCTTTTTTTTTACGCCAGTAGACACTGTTGATGGTAAGACTGTTCCTTTTCAATGCCACACATTGAGCAGAGACATCCGTTTCTAATGTTTCTGTGAACAGCTGTGTTGAGCTCTGTATTACAGTGAATAACTCAACTACTCAATACGCAATGAGACGAGTGAAATATTGAATAAGCCTAGCATTGAGGTTGAGATATCAATCCACAAAATCGCTGACGTCTGAACCTTCGATGCAGGTTAATGTGGAGGACCTCATGGTAACCCTGTGCATGAAGAATGAATGTTACTTTACATGATATGCAGTCTGATGTCAGATAGTCAGAGAACTGCATTATATAGCAACTTGTTAATCAATTTAATCTGCAGCAATGAGGTAATTATTAACGGCTTTCACTTCTTCAGGGAATGCCCACATTATAGGTATCAGTTTGTCAACAGTAAGATATTATCAAGTGGATAAATCTGAAACAAAGCTCAAATATTGAAGAACAGACAGAGAAGCCACATCATTTTATAAATATACCTACAAAGGTGCTATCTAACAAAAATATAAAATCCCTATGATCAACGATTTCGCATAGTAATGTGCTAAATTGTTCTCACAGTTCGATGCCCTGTTCTAAGAACCAGGGTAACAGAGTAATCTGGAAAACTCTGCTGAGTAAAAGGCAAAGTCAGGATCATTATCTGACGTCAAGTGTCCTACTCCTGAGTGAGATTTTACTCAGCAAGGTGGTCCAGATTACTCAGTAAAGATTACTGGTCTTCTTGGAACAGACTCCTCATCACATGTTACCCAAGAAAGAACAGTTGAACCAAGGACAACTGGACTTGGATAACCATGTGCAAAGACATGTCACCGCTTAGCCAAGTTTTACCTGAAGTCTAATAAAAGGATAAAACCAAATGTCTCATCAGTGATGATGAATAAAAATATCAAATGGAGCAACAGTAAGAGCACATCAAGCATGCTTACCTGAACAAAAAATACTAAAAGAAGTAAGAGCAGGAAGCAACAGAAGAAAGGAGCAATGAGACTGAATAGAGAAACTCTGTGTGTGTGTGTGTGTGTGTGTGTGTGTGTGTGTGTGTGTGTGTGTGTGTGTGTGTGTGTGTGTGTGTGTGTGTGTGTGTGTGTGTGTGTGTGTGTGTGTGTGTGTGTGTGAGAAAGTGGTGCATTTTTTAAAAGCACTTGTCCTAGATGCAGCCTTCATCAGCCTGGAGAAGAGGGAGAGACTGAACTATTTCCTGCCGTTAATGAGATGGCAAACTTTCAGCAAATTATCTAAAAGCACTGGCTCAGTTTATAGCAACATGTTTATTGTTCTCCCTGCTGTGGACATGGGCTAAGATGTGAGACTCCTATTTCTAATGTCATTCACACACACATACCCTCAAGTGGTTGTTCAGTGGCAGTTTGTGAGTGGACAGGCTACACACACACACACACCACCTATCATTTACTCTTTGAACTGGGAACACCTGTTACTGCTATTGTACATGTCCTGTGCCAAGTCCGACAATTGACAACTTCCTGTAGTTCACATTACAGGCTTGTGGTAGCGCCATGGAGAGAGCCTGGACCTGGACTGTTTTGTTTCAGAGCAAGTAGCAGTGATGGAGTCATCTGGAAAAATCAGCTGGAGTCTCTAATGCACCTTCAAACGTTACTGTTAACTGTCGACATATTTACACAGAGTGGAGCTATCTGCTTATTCACACACTGATAATCACCTCAAGTGCCTCTCTAATCACCTTGTAACATTGTCCGAGCTGTAACACCTATCACAGACACGCCGGATATAAACCTACGGTGAAAAATAAACACCAGGGTGTTTGGTGAGAAGTTTGAAATGGTCAAAATTCAAGTAACGCAACCAGTAGACTGGAACTACACTATAAATTCTGCTGCAGTTCTGACGCCTCCGCATTTACAATCTTCACAAGTCTTAACGGTTGTTGCTAAAAAAGGACAGATTTCAAACGGCTGTTCAACCATGACCTGTCTCTATATTTGTCTCCCCTCCGGCCAAATAAGCACTTGTCCATTTGCTGGCTTGTTGAAACGAGGGATGGGAAGGAATCAAACAGAACTTTTACTTGCTCCTTTTTCCAGTTCAGTAGGTGATGTGTCACACTCTGCTGAAATTTTCGGCGACCGGAGGGAAAATAAACAGAGCAAAAATATCCAGCACGTTTGATAAGGATACTCCAAGTGCAGTTACAGAGTCAGTAATAGCAGAGTGACGAACTTTTCACAGCAGGGTGGTGAAAAGACCTGACAACACGTGTTCTACATTCACATCTGTAACTTAATGGGAACCAGTCCCATCTGTTAATGAGCACCTGTCCTTTGTTTGCCACAGGCACTTTCAAAAGCAGGAGCACTGGGGCTGCTACTCACTGGCATTATAAAACCAGAAACAACATCCAGAGGAGGGATGACTGAATGCAAGATGAATGCTAAGATGAGAAACTTGGTAAACAGAAGCAGATCCACACACCACAGGGGATGTTTAGTAAAAGATACATAGCGTTTTGTAGGGCCCTAACTAATCAAACTGAGCCCATCCCTATTTCTACCAAAGGACAGCACTATGTTTAGCAGCACCTGTAAAATAACTCAAGCTGATAAATACAATGGACATCAGACTAGAAATTTATACAAACACCTTCAGCGGCTGATTTATCGCTGCAGACTGAGCAGTGCTGGCTGAGGAAACTGCATTAAAAGCACCGTAGCACTGCAGCACTGTTAAAGTGGACAGACACTCAGGGAGAGAGAGTGAGAGTGTTGTGAGGAGGAACAGTGAGAGAGACAAAGTGAGCAAGGAACCAAATTAAGACACTTTATAAAGTAACTTCACCAGAGATCTGCACAGAACACAGAACAATGGGGTAGCAATGTTTTTGCATTTTCCTGCTGGCTCCTGATTTATACTTTTTCCTAACTTTTAATGGATCTCAGCAGCTCCAGTGACTGGGCAGGTTGTTGTTGTTGTTTTTATACAGTTTTTTTGTACAGTTGAAAAGAATGGGCTTTTTAATATTTCTGCATATGCAGTTGTTTTCCTGTGGGGGAAATCCATACTTGCAGATCTAAAAGTATCCTATTTTAAACCAATTTGAAGTTGGTTTAAAGAGGAAAAGCTCAGAAGAAGGAAACACTTTCTATTACTTTCCAGACAAGTCTCAAAACAGCCCATCATCAGATCTTATTTGCACAAGGCTGATGAACTGCAGCTGGGTTTGTTTACATCTGTAATCTTAGTAAATGCTCTGCTACGCTGAAAAACTGTAGTGACACAAAATGATGTGGCCCTGATGTTGAGCTGTGGTCAACTCAGTAATAAGAAATCCCACTATGTGTCAGGTATTAAGACAAAGTGTTGGAGTCTGATGACTTCAATCCAGGAGCCACAGATGAGAAGTTATAAGAGGAGTGTTGGAATCTGTGCTTTCTCCCTATTTAATGAATAATATGAACATGCTGCACGTCTTAGTTCCTTGTGCACAGTGAACTCACCTCCAGCCAGCAGAGAGTCCCGCTGAGTTTCCTGATTGTCCACGGTGACTCCACCTGCGGGGAGGGAGAGAACTATTCATCATCACTGCAACACACAGGACAGACAGGAAATACTAGAAGAACATATAGCACCATAAATTCTACTTTGGACAAAAGCACGGAGAGTAGCTGCCCAGACGTCTGTCTGTTCATGGTAAAAAAAAAAGAAAAAAGATACAAGTTGAAATAAAGCGGGGGGACTTCTGGACCCTCTGCAGATAAGAATATCTCAAATGGAGATCCGAATACTCTCACTCGATAGAATTTGTTGGCTGTGATTCAACATTTACTGCATCAAATATCTGCAGTGTTTGACATACACATACGATGAAGTGTCTTTAACAATGAAATCAGCCTCGCTCACCTTGCCTGTGTGTAGCTACCGCACAGGAGTGACACAAAGAGGCCTGGACTGAGCTCTCGGATCGGCTGGTAATCTCTTAAGGCTCTGAATGGAATGGAAGGGGGTCTAAAGGATTTGAGGATCGAGGGCTTTGTCATCCAAGTCTAAGTGCCGCTCAGGAGGAGTTGCCTCTTCACACATACACTCACATTGTGCTCTCCCTCCGTCGAGCGCACTTCATAGGCGTAAGCCAGCAGGGTGTCCACGAGGCCGAGCCACGCGTGCTGACGGGACGCCTTGTCCAGCAGGTAGGAGCGGTTGGTGAATTTTCTCAGCTGCTCCTTCTCATCATCGGTGAACGACACAGCTGCACGAGAAGAAGGTGGATTCTACAGTTAGAGACGTGTCATTTCAAGTCACCACAAGTCACTGGTATATTTAGAACGGGCCGAGGCGCAGAAGCGCAAAAGAATCCAGCTGTGGGTGTGAGAAGCAGCGGCGGTGGTTAGGTGGTTGCATGAGCTCCTTTGTACACATACGTTTCAGAGGGAGTGTATGACTTGTACAAACTCTCTGTACCACCAGACCACCGTCGCTTGAGCACGATTTTCTGCCACAAAGTAGGAACACAAATCAATGATTTTCTTACTAAAATCATCCCGAAACCATCAAATGTCAAGATAAAGGGCACAATGATCACATTATAGTGCCGATGGGATAAAAGCAGCTTAATAAAGTGGGTTTAATATTCTGAGTCTTTAAGATTACATCCATACTAGTGCAAATTCCACTTACAGTACATTTGAAGTCTTATATTTGGGAAAAGAGAACCAAAAGATTACAAGGTCAGGAGAAAAATACGTATTTCGAATAATGCTGGTGGCAGCTAAAAAGCCATCACCAGAAAATGGCTAAAAACTGATGCACCAAAAATGGAGGATTGGGTAGAGGTAATGCTCAATATTTACAGAACGGAGAAGCTGACTTTCTCAGCTAGACTAAAAACAGAGACTGGGTTAATTTTGTGTCTCCATTGAGAGCAGACTTTGTGCAGTAAGGACACTGTATGGTAGATTATTGATCCCCTTGGTTCAGGCCACAAACTTGCTCATTGTTCATATGTTTATTTGTTATGTTTACCCTCCAACAGGAGAAAAGGGACAATGCAAGAGAGGTGTGAAAATAAGGATAGGAGTGAATAAGTGTTTCTTTTTTCTTCACATTTACTCTACTGTAACTTTATCTGAGAATGTATGTCTATCTATGTCTCTGCTCCCCGGTGGAGAAGTATAGGAATGTTCTGTACTGTTGGAAATTTGTATATGTAAAATGTTGATTGAATATTGATATGTGGAATCAATAAAAAAAAAAGTTAATTACAAAAAAAAGATTACGTCCACACTAAGTCACTTGAATCTGAAAATGCATAATTTTCTCTGCATTGTGCTACCAGCCTCATGTTTTAGTTAGATATGAGAAAACAGACCTTTTAAAGTGTGGTTAAATGCTGAAGATAAAGATCCTGGTATTTCCCACAAATTCTTGCCAAAACTTGTTCCCATTTCTTAGACAAATAAGTGCAGGAGGCTGAGGTTTTTAAGCATGTGTGTATCTGTGTGTGCTTGTGTTTCTGGGTGCGCCTGTGTGTTTGTGTACCAAAGGCTATCATGTGTAACGAAACGAAGACGCCAGAGACATTTGAGGCCGATACCGACAATGATGATGATGTACAGTCAGCCTAATGTTCTTTTCAGTGCAACAAATATTATAGAAAATGTTGATACAGAGCTTTTAGACACACTACACATTATAATGGGGACAGGTCATGATTGCATTTCTCTCTGTGCTGACCTGCTTTGGCATTTCTTGTAACTTATGAGCCAGCACAAACACCAGCACAGACATGGCTACAATAAGCCAGTGTGTCAGCCTTGTCAATATATCAAGTACTGTACCGTGGCGGGAGAATATAACCTTTAACCCCAAACATCAGCATGCAGAGCGTTTTCAATAATTGGCCATCAAGAACCAATTGAAGTCTTAACATTTCAACTACACATCGAGGATCTAGTTCCTCAAACTGAAGAATAAATGCGCCGAAACAGCTGCATGTAATGGCTCCACCTCACTAGTTCTAGTTCGCAGTAACATAGTCAGACACCATTTCTATTGCAGATGCATGACAGAACAGAAGTTATGTCACTGTTTCTTCTCATAATTAAATCAACATGAAAGACGGACACCTGAGGAAGTCAGATCCTGCCAAATCTGTGATGAATCATTTTAAAATCACAGGTAATCTGTCATCACCACTTGTGTAGGGGTATGTTTCCTCTGATGAGAATGTGTTGTGTGTGCGTGTGTGCGTGTTGTTGCAGACCAAAAGGAAAAAGAGAGGACTTGGCCATTTTCCTGTTGTTAAGGTGTTTCCACTCTTGGCCAATGAACTGTTATTCTAGAGCAGTTGGGGGCAAAGTGCCTTGTTGCAGGGCACCTGACTGAGCTTGATAAGCAGCAGGAGCAAAACAGGCCAAACATTCAATGGACATCAAACCAGCATAAACGAGTCAATCAGATACCGGGTTTTTTTTTTTTTCATCTGTATGACAGCTCAACAGCTCTGCGTTGAGAAAACGCAGAGCTCTATCATGAAAATAACTCAATACCTCTATTTCCTGCTCTTCGTAAAAATTCACTAACTCCAGCCTTTTGAAGGAGACATCTGCTTAATGAGGATCTGTGGCAGGCCTAATGGGGCAACACAAACAGACTTCAATCCCATTTAAGCTATCTGCATCGTTCAGTATTGAAAGGCACAGTGAATGTCTGCAGGAAAATGCTGTAACTCAAACAGTCTTTTTTTTTTTCCTTCTCCCAGCAGCTTATAAAACAGCTGAAAGCAATTCCTCTCTCTGCATGAGGAGAGGAGAGTCCCTGCACTGAGCCCCTGATGAGCGAGACGTACCGGCGTGTACTGGCTGGAGCAAGTACACAAATACACAAACACACACACACACACACAGGCGCACACACATACACACACACGTGCAGCGTTTCAGAACGATCTCTCTGGCTGCAGTGGGAACTTGGCTCTGCTGGGAGGGAGATTCCCACTGCATTACGTCAGCTTTTTAGCTCCCTGCAGATGCTACCTGAGTCCCGCGTCGATGCAGCTGCAGCGGGAGAGCGCGGCCGAGCAGAACACACACACAGACAAGATGCACAGGCACGCACGCAAACCAGTGCCCCCACACATCTGTCTGCAGTGCACGCACTCTTCTTCAAAAGACACAGAGAGGAGGGATGAAAGCGTCGTAAAAAGCACACATGCAACACACAAATCTGCAGAGTCACAAGCAACTGATATCCAAGCAAATGTCCACACACACACACACACACACACACACACACACACACACACACACACACACACACACACACACACACACACACACACACACACACACACACACACACACACACACACACACACACACACACACACACACACACACACACACACACACACACACACACAGTATGAAATGCACAGGCACAAATGAATAAAAAGACAAGAGAAACAAATGTTACTACAAAGCAAATGTATGGCTGCACTGACACACAAACAGTCCTGGAGATTTCTGTGGATACATGGGCCATCTGTTTTAAAACAGAGCCGCTGCACAACACCATTAAAAACTAAATGCAGAATGTAAAACGGAAACAGAGCACTGACTCACCCCCTTGCAAGGCCACGGCGGCCTAATGACGCTGATATATTTTCTATTAACTCTGCAGCCGAAGCGGTGAAGTGAGGTGAGGTGAGCAGACCTGATAGATTTACCCAAACGCCGCGCTCGTTCGTCTCCACTGTGGAGCCAATCAATCCTAGCCAGCGTTAGCGAGCGGTGTATGAGGGCTTCTCCTGATTGCAAATTAATTTCCGACCTAATTCCACCAGTTGGAAAGGCAGCCTGGCTCGTCGCTGCTCTCTACAGGTCCAGATGGCCTGATGGCATGGAGTAAATATGCTTCGTCAAAACACTGTGGAGGGCTGGAGAACGCGCCCAGAATTTCACCGATGCAAAGGGGGTCACCATGTGACCTTGGCATTGGCAGATATGGTCGATTTTGTGTGTGCATGCTGTGATCATGTCAAGTGGAAATCACAGGGATATTTAACGATGCAGTCTCCTCAAAGTGTAAACTTTTGGTGGTGCATAAGGAACCTGAAACAACAGCAGAAGACGATCTTGGTCAAAAGGTCGGATTTCTAAACTCAGCCGTAACAAAGTGCAGCAGGTAGAGAGACCGAGCTGTCAGAATCACTTAGCCTGAGCCAGTGTGTGAATTCAGGCCTCCAGTGGGCAGCTGTGGCCTGTCAGCACGCTGGCCCCGACACTGGAGAGCACAAAGGGGGCCAGTTTCTACTTCATTAGCACTTGTGACCACATCCATCTGTCACTTGACATATATATCAGACTTAGCAGAAGTGAAGGCGCAGAGGAGGGGGGGGGGGCGGGGGGGCACGTGGAGGAGTTGTAGTTCTCCGTTTGAAATTTATTACAGTTAAAATCACAAGCACGCTTTCGAAGATTTGATGGCAAGCCGCTAAAATCTCCTGACCGACGCCATTCTTCACACTCAGCGGAGGCTAATGCTATTCCACTTGTCAATCAAGCCATTAAGTTTAATTTGGCCCATTTATCTACGCCGGGGCTCCTGACTGCAGCGCTCCGTCTCAGAATGCAGAATGAGGCGAGGGAGCCGGCGGGGCTACAGAAAGCCGTAATGTTCTTGGGGAGGCTAAGCTCGGAGTGCGGCTAATGGCCTCTGCATTTGCTGACTGATGGCTGCTCGTCAGCGGTCGGGAACCTTGGTGCTGGTTGGAAAACGTGGCTGCCAGCGCTCCCTCCTGTGATAATGCTATCTGTTTAATCTAAATCCTCTCTCAAGCGTACAGCACCCATGCATTACACATATGGCTGTGAGCCACTCGCCCCGCTTAAACAGTGGAAGTGCTGGAATTAGCAGGTTGTTAGAGGAGCTGGGGTGGCACAATTAAATCGTCTCTCGCAGTGCTGAGGCATCATGAGCTACTGCGCCTGTACGAGGGGCTGGGCTAAGATGTGAAGCTGCGAGGCTCCAGCCAACAAGCAGAAGTGCACAGGTCATTTATTTGAAATAGATAGGGAGGAAATAACTGCAAAGAGGAAAGCAACAATTGGGGGGAAAAAAACACTAACACTGCTGCAGGAAGGTGGAAATATAGGCCTTTTAAGTTGTGACATTCAAACTCAGCAGTTGCTGTTGTTTAAATTGGTCAACAGGCACCAGAGAGATGTAGTGATTAGGGTAGGTCCAAGTTCAATCTCTCATAATGGCAAAGTGTCTTTCCTGTTGAGGAGCCCTGAGGCTGTTTGGCAGGGAGTGCAGCTCGGGCCGACTCGCTGAGCTCTGACCTTCCTCTGGAACGGGGGCAGCAGAAAGACTCATGTGTCCTTTGGGGATTAATATACTGTCAGAGAACAATGTCTGTGCCTGGCAGACAAACAGTCCAGCCAACACATTCCTGTTTGGATCTCCGCGTACGCACTTTTATTCTATTCATTATTCAATTAGTGGAAGTTTCGGAATTGGTGCAGTGGGAATAATAAAATGGTCATCAAGAGTGTTTTCATTTCGTCAAATCAAAGACAATGCTCGATTGCCCTCTCAATGTTTGCAACTTCATGCCACCTTCTGGTAGCCTTCAGTCACTACTTTGTTGGTTACTTCCAGTTTACTTGAAAAACTCACATTCATTCACAAAATCAACATTGTTAAACATGTGTTATATTGATGTAAGATATAAGGTTTATAATGTGTTTTACTAAATCATTGAGCATTTGTGACAAATCAAATTTAAAACAAGTCCCATGTGATCTTCCCATGTTTACTGTGAAAACAAACACACAGACAGACCTACTGACCTACACACAGACGTACTGCTCAGCTCTTATCAGTGCTGGACTTGAGTATAATTTTAAACTATATACTGTATACTTCACTACTATACCATTTTTAATTAATGCTACTTTACGATTATACTTCGCTATGTCTCAGAGGGAAATATTATACATCAATTGTACTGCATTTTCCTCAGGTAGCAGTTAGATTGCAGGGTTAAGACAACAATAACAGGTGTGCTTCTCAATGTTTTATAAGGTCATTTTAACTCATACTTAAATCTTAAAGGGATAGTTCGGCTTTTTTGAAGTGGGGTTGTATGAGCTACAAATGCCCGTTAAGTACACCAGATGCAGTAGAAAGGTCTCTGCTATCCCCAACTGAGAAACACCGGCACATCGCGCTGCACCGAGACACAGGCAGTACACTGTTGTCAATGAGGGACAATTAATCAGCATATTTTTGCCGCCTACGAGAAGTCCCGTCTCAAAATAATACACCGGTTCAAGAGTACGATCTAAAGTAAAAATTTACAATGCATCAGTTGGAAATACGTTTTTCTTTTTTATCTGGAACTAACTAACTCACTCAGTACTCCTCGGTACTCCTTCGCACAAGCAGGCTCCACACCGCTGATCCAAACAACTGAACAGCCTTTCTACTGCATCTAGGGTACTTAATGGGCATGTGTAGCTCATACAACCCCACTTCAAAAAAGCTAAAAAAAAAAAAACACGTTTATTTCTATCTTTCTCTTTTTCCGTCTCATCATTTAGCGGATCATCTTTCTGCCCAGTGGGAAATGATAATATAGAAAAAAGAAATAATCGTGTACTGATTTTAAGGAGGCTAGTCTAGCAACACTAGTCAGTCAATAGTCCACACAGACACTTTCAAGGATCATGGCAGGAAAACGTGAACTCACCAGCTTCTCCCTCCTGCTCTGTGGAAGGACTCAGCTTTGTCCACCACGGTTTAAACTTCAGCAGACCTTTCACCTCATCATCCTCAAACAAATCAGCTCTGCAGTGACATATAAACATAAGCTGACAAACACAGCCCAAAAAGTAACATTCAGTAGTGTTGGCGTTTTTTTTCCTCACTGATAAACTCACAGATAGTGGTCAGGTGAAAAGACAGATGCCTCGGCCTGCAGCCTCGCCTGCCTCCTCTCTGCTGCTGTTGTTCCCTCTGGGTTCTTGATATCAATCACATCACTCAGTTCCTCCTGTGAAAACAAGCCAGCATCGTGAAAATAAACATTCATGAGGAATGTTGAGTACTTCAGAAATCAGGGAAGAATCTTTTTTCCATGATCTTACCTGTAATCGGACAAAAACGCCAGACCTCTGATTCCCAAAGCCGTACTTGTTTAGGGCTCTCAGCTCCTCTGCAGAGCCCTCCGTGTACACCTCCTGCTCAACCTGCCAGTCAAATTCTTCCTCTTCTTCGTCTTCCCCATCATCTCCTGTGCTTTCACTGCACCCTTATAAAACATAAAAAATGTATGGTTGGCTCTAGGTGTACACTGCACACTTTCCATGTTGCTTTGATTGATTTTCAGTTAAAAACCCACGTGCAAAAATCGACATACCTGGGTTTAAATCCTCTACTAAAGGTTGTGCTGAACGGGAGCCTTTTGGGGCGAGGAGACTTGTCAGCATCTGGAGACCTTCAAAGTGCTCCCCAGCTGTCTCCTTAGGGACCCTAAGTGTGAAAAGACCTACAGCAAGGTAGGACATGAAGGGATGGTTTTTAAACAACACATAGGGATTTCATGCATTGTTCACCCAGCTGAATCAAAGTCTTCTAGATCACAGAATTTCATTTAAAACTAGTTTCGTTATCATATCAAGCACGTATGGAAAACCAGGCCAGATAATATTGGCATGAATTATTTATTTTTTCAGTTAATCCCAAGAGAAAATGACAATAACTCCTGATAATTAAATTAAAGTGACCTGGAGCCTACAAGAGGGACTGATGGATATATTAACCAATTAAAAATGATTAATGACATCTTTGATAAAATCAGCTATTGCTCATTTTGTGAGACACTGATCATCTGAGTAAATGTGTCGAATGGTAATGACAGTGTCTGGTGATGCTGACTGAAAACTGGACTGAGAAAAGGACTGAAGAGCCTCCTGCAACACAATCCACTGTCACAATCCCATTTTTCAGTTTAAAGGAGTGTGACATCTCCCTACAGCTCACAATTACACACAAAGACGTGTGATAACTAACACACCTGCCACCTGCAGGTAGAGGAAAAATACTCAAAACTTTCTAAACTATTTAAAAAAAAATAACTTTCAACAGAAAAGAGAAGTAAACCACATATGCAGTTATCAAACAACTTTGTGGTTATTAATCAATACAAAACTTTAATTTATTTCCATATCTGTAGCTGTGAAAAGAGAGCGGTCATGAAAAGTTTATGAACTAATGCTTGTTCTGACCTGTCATGACACAATTAAAGTCCAGAGTCTCATCCTCATGTTTCACATTAAATTAATGACTATGAAGTCATTGACAGATTCAACTTCACTACTCGTTTAAATCCCACAGGAGAAAAAAAGTCAATGTTGATTGATCAGTCATACATTTGAATTTGAAAGTGAGCATCTCTTTCTACAAGCAGCAGCCGATAAATCAGACCACCCGCACGTGCAATACTTCAAAATGAAGTAGTTACTTTATAAACTGCTA
Organism: Trachurus trachurus; assembly: GCF_905171665.1. Classification (NCBI taxonomy): domain Eukaryota; kingdom Metazoa; phylum Chordata; class Actinopteri; order Carangiformes; family Carangidae; genus Trachurus; species Trachurus trachurus. The sequence continues at coordinate 13,852,034 of NC_139896.1, forward strand.
TTAACACTGAACAGATGAATACGAATGATTTGCCTTCACTACACATAGATGATCTGATGGTCGCCTAAAGACCTCGTAAAATTTCAATGCACCCAAGTGTAAAAGCTTACAACCACTTTACGATAGAAGCTGATTAATTGCTTGAGTTGCAGGCCTTGCAGAGTGGAGAGCCTGAAAGAGGGATCTTAATGATTGCTCATTATAAGTCTAAACAAGGACACTCATTAGCGGAGCTTTATTAGCAGATGTTACAGGCTTATTTAGACACAGCGTGTTAACCGGGGCCATGCTGACAGACGGGCAACGAGGTGTCAGAGTCCATAAGGCAGACGTCTCCATAAAGACAACTTCATTACAACTGATTATGGGCAATGGAAAGTCAAAGACAGATCACAGTGACAGAGAGTAGTGTCTAGACAATCGTGCCAATAGTCATTATCATGTTTCAATTGCTTGTTATATATATCTAAAGTAAATCCGGTGTGAGCTCCCTGTCATTGGGAGAGGAGATGTTACAGGGAGTCTGCAGGCTGTGATCATTATAACGTTACAGATGGTTCCAGTGGCCCTTTCAATGGGATGAAATAACATGATCAGTAGGTTCATTTAGCCTGGCTGATTGACTCAAGTATAAACTAAAGACACCCCAGGGATCAATCACTAACTGCAATTAGAAACAGGCTTCAGTGTCTTGCAATAGTGCAACTGGTCACCAATACCATGCAAGGCCAGCACAGCCATCTGCTACAGAGATCTGCTATGTAACAACATCAGTGTATGTTCTCATTTTCACCAAATGTACAGGTTTATAAAGAACCACCAATGTTGGTTTTCAAATGCTTTTAAAAAAATGTTGGTTTCCAAATACTTAAAAAAAAAGTGTGTTTTTTTTTTTTAGATATGCAAGCATCCTTCTTCACGCCTTTAATGCTTATCTTCCTTCGCTACTATTTACAAAATGCACAGTGAATTTAAACATAAAGCTTTAAAGTTAAACCAATGTAGGATGTCCTAGACATCTAGTACTGCAATTATGGCTAAGGACTTTTGTTGCATGTATTTTTCTGTCAATATGTTCACTTTCAAACTAATAACATTGAAAATTGAAAAAAGGGGTCTCCAGTTCCAAAAGTTTACACACTTGAAATAAACTGAATGAAAAGTTAAAAACCCTGTTCAGCATTTCTGTGGATTGTACAACTCAGCATGTTGACATAGCATCTGAAACAACTTAGTTGTAAGATCCTGGGAAGTGTTTTCCTCTGCTGAAAAAAAAGGTCAGCACATTCTGACAAAGGAAAAAAGAACAACAGTTTTATAAATAACAAACATATCCAGGAAAACAACTTCTTACCTGTTACCAAGTCATTATTTTGATTAACACAAGTAAAATGCAAACTGGTGAGTAGATTGGATCCTCAATAAAAAATGTATTCCCTCTCAGGGAATCTTTTGTATCACTGTTAGTTAGGCTAATTATAGAAAAATAAATGAACTATGGTGCCACCAGATTATACAGACTGCAACACAATATTGTCACAATAAGTCACAATATTGCAAACCTGACCTCCCTTTAGTGAAATAAACTGATGACATGGTTACTGTAAAACATCAACAGGCAATTTGCTGCTTTTCAGCCGTTCAGCACACATTGTTGTCATCATATAATAATATGACCTACCTTTATCAATGTCAAATTTGGCCTTTTCTCGTCCATCCTCCACTATTCTACCAGGAAGCGTTAATCTGGAAATGATATAAAGATATCAAGTGTGAGGCAGATAGATGGTACGACTTCCCCTCAGTCATCAAAGCTAGGTTTAAACACATTAACATCAGTCCGTGGATGGTTAACTCACCTTAGGAAGTATGGTTTGGCGTAGAACTTGAAATCCGTCCCATCAATATACAGGTCAAACTCTGATGTTCTGGTGTATGGCACGCGGATGCTGAGGATCAAGTAGTCGGGGTCTTGGCTCAGGTCAAAGGCAGGAGTTATCATTTTGGACAGTGCTGTAGTACAGACCTGGAAAAGTCAATGATGGCAACAACTTTAATTCCAGTCAGTATGGGATCACAGTACACAGCAGTGTAAGCAGTGGCCGTAATGAATCGTGGCCCAGCTGACTAGAGCATGCCACCTTGTGGCTGACTCTATTAGACGTTGTTGCAGTTGATCACATGTGTCCACGAGCAGGAGCCCACATGTGCCACATTGGCGGTGACAACTGTAAACACAGCTAACAGTTTCATACAATACTGTTTCCTACTGCAAGAAGCTAAATACAGTCTCCTTTAAAAGGGACCCGACTCTCTCTCTCTCTCTCTCTCTCTCTTTCTATTGCGGTATTTCTATAACGTTATAAACATCTTTATACCATGGTTTTAAAATGCACCAGTTTTTTCTTATGTAGTTTGCATAGGCTACATATATTAAAAACAGGTTCAGTAAAATTAGCGAAATGTACACATCTGTTTCTAAGATCTGTCAGACCTGACGGTCTCTAGGCAACCGTTAGGTCTCTAAGCAGCTCTAGACACGTGTGCATTTCGCTAATTTTACTGAACCACTGTTTTGATTGATTTTAGTTGATTATAAATCCATGTGTTTATCTCCGGGATCGCCCCCACCTTCAGGTATGTCACTTAAGTCGTAAAATATTCACTTGAAACTAACAGTGTTATTATTGTGTGACTGTTTCGTCAACATTGTGGAGCTGGAATAAATTAAAAGCTACAATTTCAAATTGATAAGAAAAACAAGCTTGTTTAATGGCGTCCGAGTAACGTATCCCCATTTATCCAGACGCCCTAAAACCGTACAAGAGGGTGTCGTCTTTTGCCGCGAACAAAAGTTGTAGATAAACTAAATGCAAGGCTGACTTAGCGGCTGTTTCGAAGTTTTGTTTTACTGCTAACTCGCTACCAGGCTGTGTAGTGAGCTAACACATGACTGCTCTCCTCGTGTGTTTCGGCTAACATAGCACAGTAACGATGCTAGCTAACGGACACTAACAGCGGCTATTTAACGCTACTTTCCATTGTATCCTGTCAAAACTGTCTGTTTGGATATTCTAAATGACAGCCGGAGAAACGGGGTACTTAGGCTACATCTAAAATAATATACACTCACCAGGAGAACAGTATTCCCACACACCACAGTCAGCTCTGAGATGTTGCGACCATGTTTTACCGTAAAGTAGACACAAACTGCGCAGTTACATTTTATTCTGAGAAAATTCAATTAGACACTGACGTTTGTGGCCAATACCGATATGATATGTTTTGTGTTTTAGAATATTACTTGTGATTAATGTTGTAATATAATAGTTGCTGGATCATTTTTGTCATCTACAGGGAGACGGGCAGGCATTGCACAAGAACAAGTTTGAAAAGTTAGACTGCATACTGAAACATACTTTGGTGCAACAGAGATGACTATTTAACCCTATCAATATCTTTTCTCCATACTCTTTATGCAAACACATGCAGCACAAGTCAGAAATGAGGCTTAAAACTTACAGTAAAGACAAGGCTGGGCTCAAGATCAGTATGGAGTTAATGCACTGAACACCTGACATGACACCTCAACTTGACTTGCTGTTATTTGGACTCTGCTGCTCATTACCTTAATGCATAATATGCACCAATATAAAACTTTTTTTTTGTTGCTTTTAAAATAATAATAATATCTCCTTTACAGCATACAGCTATATTTTTGCATGCGTATTTTAATTATCCTATGTCATTCTCCTCTTTTTTTGTTGTTTTTTTGCTTGTTGTTTTCAAATTGATGTCATGAGTGCCTATTTATGTGTGTTGTATCTAGGCCTACCCTATGTGCCTTGTTTAGTTTTATGACAGGATTAACCAAAGAAACAATGCAACTCTGCAGCTCTGCATAATCACTTGACCAGGCAAATGGTCAATACTTTTTAGAAGTCTACTTCAATAATAAATGCTGCTTAATGTAATGGGAACTTATTGTGTTTCTAAAAAGTTTCTTAAAGAAGTAGTGAAGTAAACTTAATCATCTTCAAGGTGATATTAATATGGCAGCGAGATAGAAGAGATTTTATTCTCCATATGTGCACAAACCTAACAGTCCAGGCACCTAGTAGTAAAAGACACTGAAAGGCACATAGGCCTATCGTCTATAATAAAAAGTGCTTAAAACAAAAGAAAGTAGGCTAAGTTAATTTTTGAGTGCTACACTGAAGTGTGAACATTTGTAAACATTCTTGCCATTATACCAGAGATATAATGACGCAGGTAAAAAAATAATGATAAAAAGATTTAAAAAAACAAAGAGACACATTTCAATCTGAAGTGGTGTTACAAAATAACCGTGCGTTAATAGTCCCGTCATTACGGTAGCGCTGTAGAAGCCACGCCTCTCCTGTGTAATCCTCCATGGACGATGAGGAGCCCCTCTCCGCTCTCCATCATCATCTGCAGAAAAATGCGAGCGGGGAACGGTAACAAAATGTCAACTCGAGCTGCTCTCCCCCACTCGCAGACATGAGCGGAGTCCTCTCTGCCTCCTGCAGCCGCAACAAGTCGCCCTCACCATGCGGATCCACTGCAAAGTAGTTGTGATCGCCGTGTGTTTCGGAGTTTTCCTACTTTTGTACTTTTTGGGGGGCAACGCCGCGGACGATCCGCTGTTGAAAGAAGTTGTAGATGAGGTAGATGAGGAGGACAGCAGCAAGTCTTTCCCCACGTCGCCCCCCAAGCTTCTCGGACGCGATGTTGCGTCAAAGTTTGTCAGGAAATCATCCGCAGGAGTCGGCGGCGTGCGTGCGGAGGAGCCTCTCAGGGGACGGAAAGAGGGGAAAGCGATCAATAGAGGTGCCAGCGTGAATGCAAAGAGGTGAGGGGAGTTTCTTTCTTTCAGCCTTTTTCCTCCACGCCTTATCCCTTTTTTTTCTTTTTCTTTTTTTGCTCAGACAAAAGCATCGTTAACTACTTGGCACTGGCTGATTCTCATCTTTGCCGTGGCCGGGAAGTTAAAAGAGTGAGTGTGTCAGCGTTTAATCGCGCTTTGAAGCAGACGTGCTCCCTCCATCAAACTGCCTACATTGTGCTCAAGGACGCTGGCTTCCACAATAGCCCTAATCTGTCAAGGGACACTTAAACATGCATATGGGCTCGCATCTTGCTTGGCTGCATTTTTATAACCATTATTTCCTCATCATTTATTGAACTGTGAATCACACTGTTGCAATCAGAGGGGGTGACTGCTGAAATGTGAGTAGAGAGACTGAGAGCATGACTAATGTGATTAGGTGCAAATGTTGACAGTGTTTCCAGAGGACATCAGACAACAGCACAACAGAATGATAAATCATTACCTGACCTCTAAATCTTGATCATTTGACCCCTGGTGCTCTCTGCCTTTTTATGAGCCAACTCTCAGCTGTTTAAAAAAGAAGGGCGGGGGGCAAAGGTCACCTTGAAAGACATAAATGGCAATTATTCATGGTTACAAATGTGCCCAGAGTGGTTATGGCTGCTTGTTAAACAGTTTGACTGGAAATGACACAGAACGGAAACCCATCCTGTTGACTTTTCTCCCGTCAAACTCACTAACAAAACACTCGTTACGTAGGAGTGACAAGATTGTCAGCTGTGATTTCCCTTTTCTGTCATTAAAGGCAGGCTGCTCTCTGACAGATGATCTGATTAAGTCACCATCTCCTCAAAGATTTAGACAAAGGGTAGAGTTTTTTTCAGGTGCTATTTCGGTCCAAGGGATGGGAGCATGTTATTGTATCTTCCAGGTTTCCAGTTCCAGCTTCACACATCCCCTTGTGTTTTTTTTTTCTCCTGGGTTGAATGCCAGTGATGCCACAACCGCCATGTTGTGTGCTTGTGGAGAGAGATACCCACTCCACAAAACCAGGCAATAATATGTATTCTACTCCAAAGCCAGACTGAAGGTTGAGGACACTGTTCGCTAGATAAAAGCCATCAAGGCGTTCCACTGAGAAAGGACCTTTACATCCTCCCACAAACCACACTCCTCCATGTGTGCTCAGCACTGATAAGGCGGATGGGGGTTGGAGGGGGTCATTCGTTGCTGTTTGGGGAAAAAAAGAAAAGAAAACATGAACAGGTTTGGAAAATGCTCAGAGCTGACTGCATGTTTGCCTTCAAAAACTTTCTCCTCTTAAAAGCATTACCTTATCAGATGTGTTTTTTTTGTGTGTGTGTGTGTGTGATGTTCGGTGTCGTTTTCTGGTGGTTAGCAGACAAACCTGGGCTCTATGGTCAACACCAGTGCTCTGATAGTTGTATCACAGGGAAGACGAGGATACGTGTTCAAATAAAGAGCTGATTTTGTGAGTTTTAGGGCAGATGTTTTCGCTGTTGTTTCTCACATCCGCTAGTGTCGACACTGTGGTGGTCATCTGTGAATCTGGGCGCTGGACAGATTTCCTGTGCAGCATGCTAATAGACAAACATCCCTGTTTTTCCTAATCATATCATTTCCTCTTGACACATCACACTACTTCCTGTGGCTAAAAATAGAAAATAGAGCTCCAGCAAACGTGTCGGAGACAAATGATCCGTCAATTAGTCAAGCGGTTTATGAAAGTATCATCTGAAAAAATATTAACGATTAATTAAAAACTGTCTCTGGTCCCAGATTCTCCATGTGAGGTTTTGCTTACATAGAGATTTTGCTTTCTCTATTTTGTATCATTTCAAACTCAATATTTTTGGATAATCTTGATCAGCATATTATTCAGTATCAACATAATGACAGTGTTTCTTAGTTGTGTAATGTTAATTGCTGGCAAATTGTCGGTATGTATCATAAAGCCGTGATGTTCTTATCTGTAAGATTCACATTCCTCCTCTCTTTATTGCCTTCAGCATGTGTGTCAAACACACCATAATACAGACATATCTGCAGTATTCGATGCTGTTGATGTTTTGTATTGAAACAAATCCCTTGGCCTGTCACTTCAAATATAGCTAAGCAGCATTCCTTGCAGTAAAAGAAGTCATACTCTCGCAGGGGCATTATGCATAGCTATAAAAATGTCATCTTGCATGAGTGAACACTATCTCTGCTCGCAGTTTGAAATCTCCCTTCGTGCCTGTGTAGCCTGACCTGGCTGGAGAGGGTGTGCTTGTGTGAGCCACATCAGGAGCAGAAGTATTTGTCTCTTACATTGGATGAGTAGCTTTTAAATTACTGGTGAATGAGTCACGGAGGGCGTGGAGGGAGAAGCCATGCAGAAATGTTTGAAAGACCTCCGCTGGGATAAAAGCCAACATTGCTGAGGAGCAAGATTTGGAAGCCAGAGCATAGCAAGTGTCAGATCATGCCTCAAAATGCTAAAAGGTTTTCCGGGAAGCACTGAAGATAACAGCGAGTGATCCAGTAAATGCTGAAGGAATTTGTTTTTCAGTTTAGTTGTGTTCAGCAAATCAAGAGAAACTCCAACTTCAGCATTGAGGTCATCCATCATGTAATTATATTTGGTTTTTCTGTGTTAGGTTATTTTTGGAAATGACAGAGTTTTGGGATGATGCACCAACACAGCAACCAACAGATGTCAGCTCGGTGCTATGATTAATCGGGAGAATTTTTAACACACTTTTCACATTGATTTATCGAACAATGATCAATGACTTAAAAGCATAGTTGGAAGACTAATCATTGTGGAACGGTTATTAGTCATGAACATTGTGTGTCTTAAATTCTGGACTATTAGATCACATGGCGCTGGTGCTGTGAGGTTCACAGTAGTCTGATGCAAGTTTTTGCACATTTGGAGCTTGTTTGATGAGCTGGCACAACAGACCGATGCAAATGTGAAGGAACACTGAAGTGTGGCCCCAATCTCATAAAGGGCTTCTCTTAAAGATTTATAGCAAAAACGTGGGAAAGCTGCTGTATGGGAGAAGAAAGCAGGGAAAGCAGAACACAACTGTCTAACTCATGTGCAGCATGTGTCATTTTCCCATGCATCCCTGTTCTTCTCATCTATGGGTTATTTAACAAGGTGTGACTTCTGAAGGGCAGAGGAAGTAATGGGGCGAGGGGGGTTGCACAGACCAATGAGTGAAACCTCAACAACGATCGGTGTGCACTCAACAGATTGTCCAAAAGCCGTGCGTAGTTGCACAGCTGCAGAGGTTTGCAGGTTTGCATGCATTTGGTAAGGAGCATGTGCAGGAACCATACATCTGCCCTTGGGATTTATTAGGCTAATGCAGCTGTAATTATTGGGTTTACAAGGTGTAATAAACTTAAGAGAGTTAGGTATCAGGCCATCGTTTAGCTCAGCGGGTAGAGCAGGCACGCCATATGCAGAGGCTATAGTTCTTCTCGCTGCAGCGGACCCGGTTCGATTCCACGAGCCCTTTGCTGCAAGTCATTCCCCTTCTCTCTGTCTCCCCATTTCCTGTCTCTCTACAGCCGTCCTAGGCATACAAGCCCAAAAAACACTTAAAGAAATTGAGAGAGAGTTAAGTATTGACCTAAATAAGTTCCAAAGAACAGGTTGGGCAGAAGAACCTGTGTATCATAACACCTTTGATATCGTCTGATATCCAAGACACTGGTCGATGAGTCGATGATTAGATCTTTTTGTTATGTATTTCAGTAATGTGAATGTTACTTTATTCGAAACATGCCTATAAAATTCAATCAGGTTCTTTCAGCACATCTTGGGTGAATTATGATTTGGACCCGATATCACACGTTTGCTTGAGGTGATTCAGCAAGAAATCCCGATGATTGCAATTTGCAAGTCATGTAATGGGTCGACTGAGATAAAAAACAAATACAAAAAAAAACGTTTGATGTTTGATTCATTTGGCTGCAGCCGCCTCGTCGACTGTTGATTCGCATATGATCTGCAGTCAGTTTGGAGAAGGATCTGTAGGTTTTTTTTCTTTGTCACACAGTCTGACATTTTAAGGTTGTTATGAAGAGCTGAATTTTGTTTGCACCCACCTAGAGATGAAAGGCGTAATGGCAAACATGTTCAATTTAAAGGCTCTGCTATCCACTGGGCCAAACCAAAGCGAGCAGCCAAAGCAATGACACAGTTATATGCCTTCAAGGTTCCCTTTGGTCTCGTTTTAAGTCTGCCTCTTTCTTTCCTGTGCATGTACTTTTTTTTCCTCTTCGACATTATCTATTCTCTCTCCTTCCGTGATTTCAAAGCATTAGCTGTGGTGTTTTGTAGGCAGAGGGCTCCTCTTATGCTCACTCTGCAGCCAGTAATGAATTCAGTCCTTTTGTACCTCGTCTGTGCTTTTTTGACTGTTTCCAGATGTGGGGAAGGCTGCCATGACACTAAACATCATGTGCGCAGGCCATGCTTTATGCAACAAAGAAAATAGTTTGGTTTTTTGTTTTGTTTTGTCGTCCAATTTCATGCAGATATCGTTTCAAGGGCTTTTATTTTGCATGACTAAGTGCAACATAATTACACTTGTGTAGGGAGATATGGATTGCATTTTTCTGCCGGAAAATAAAAAAATTGCGTGTTCAACAACCTTGACAGAGCATCAGCCTTTGAAGCGTGGCAGACAGATTTCTCAGCACCTTCTCATTCATCCTAATCTGCGGTTCATCATTGTCCCGTAGCCATGCAGAAAACGAAGTGTCACGCTTGGAGACAGCCCTGTACCCCACCTGTCAAATTTCACTCCTCTCTTCTTCCCATCCGTTTTATGGTAGACCCTTTGCCTCCTAAGGGCTCAAAGGAAATCCATGCCTTTATAGAATGGCGCAGTCTTTCGATGTAAAACCGTTTGCCTTCTACTGTTCTCTCAGAAAACATTCCCTGCTCTGTGTTTTTTTTTTGTGTGTGTGCCAGTCTTCTCTTCCTATAGGCTATAATTTCTTTTTTTATCTTGACTTGAACATGTTTTATTATAAGCAGCCCCATGTAGTTTCTGCATGTACACATAGGGGACAAGGAGATGATATTGGCCGTAGCTTGAGGCTCCACCGTTGTACAAATGTTTCCTCGTCGTAGCGGGAGATGCTCTGCACTGCTGAGTGTGTTTTAACTCTACACAGCAGCACAATGTCTGCAGAGAGCGAGTTTTAAACATCACATAAAAGACCTCCTTGCCTTTTGAGCATGGAAGAACAAAGTCCAGTGGGAACTTCCAGCGCTGCAGAGAAGAAGTATTTGTGTGTCTATGTGTGTGCGTGTGGAGGAAGTGTTGAAGACAATGCAAAGGCACAGATGTCGTGCCCTTCGGAGAAATCCTTGACATGGCGCCATGTCTATCTGACAGCAGGGTGAATGTGGTATTTTCTTCAGACGTTCTTTCCTCTGTCTAGATCCACATTTTTGAGTCCTGCGCCGTTGACATATTCACGAAATGACGGGCCATTACTGCTCAGCGGTGACATGTTGGCAGGTGAGGAGGGAGACAGCTCGCATGTGCTGCTCTGCTCTGAGACAACATGCATTCAGCCGCCGAGGGAAGTGTAGCTGATGGATAGATTTGCTCAGTATGTGATGCAATACAACCCAATCTGTGTTTACCCAGTGTTAATATTTGTTCCACAATGAATCAGAATTAATTTTGTGAATTGTCTTGAGAAAGGCTGATCTGAATTCATTATACTGCAAGACACTGGTCAGATTCTTGATAAAGTATCTCATGTCATTAAAGCAAGACTGTGCAAACTAACATTTTTTGATTTCATATTTCAAGGCAACAAACAAGACTGTTCAACTCTATAAATTAGGGATGCACCAATGCATCATTGGTATCAGCCAATATTTGCCTCAGTGGCCAATGTGTTATGTCTCGTGGCATATTGTGCTGACTCAGAGGAGAAGCCTGTTTTTTTTTTCTCTCTCTCTTTTTTGGAGGGACGTGACTCTGCCGAGACACCAGAGGGCACGTGTCTGTTCAATTTTTTTAACGTTAAGTGAGTGAAAATGTCATATTTTTTGTGAGTAATGAAGATTTTTTGGTTTCCTTTACACAAAAGAGGAATTGACCACAAGAGAAAAAAACATTGGTACCACCAGCATCGGCCATCAGCCAAAGAGTTATTTAAAACGTCAGTGTCGGCCCAGAATTTCACAATCGGTTCATCACTACTATAAATAAATGGGTGATGCAAGCTAAGCCCATTCACCCAGTTATCTGAATAATAATCACATGGTGTTGAAATGCTGTTGCACAGGCTTTTTCACCATAGTATCATATAGTGGGAAATGCTTAATTGCTATAGCACAAAAAATGATATCATGCAAGAGCGTATAATAGTGTCCAAATAAATATGAAATGTTGGTGTCAACATTCAAAGTTACGTTTTGGTCAAACTTACTATGGACGTTTGTTTCAAATTGCACCATATGCCTCAGTGCTTTAATATCCAATGTATATTTTGGCTTGGCTGTTAGTCCACTACATCTGTTGTGGGGTACAAATTGCTCTTCAGCAGTTCTGCAGCACTTGAGCCAATTTGGAAGCGACGAGTGAGGGGAACGAGGTTTGTGTAATAAGTGATTGTCAGCGGGTCCAAACCCCGTCCGCATCCCCCACACACGGCCTTGGCCCATTTAGATCTGACAGCGCCGTGGGGTGGAGGCCAGAACTGCACATCCTGCTGCACATCATTTGCTTGATTAATGGAGCTCATTTTGCCCTTATTGTTACGTTGCACTGAAAAAGATGACATACCACTGTAAAAGTCGTCAGGTTAATTACTTTTTTCCACCTTAATTTAGCAGTGAAGCAGCTCCTATGGGGTAAGGCCTTGCTCAAGGGCACCACCTCAGTGGGCTTTTCGGGGGTTGGATAAGTGCTGCTGCTCTTTCATTTTTCTATGCTTAACTGTCTGTATTCTGTTTTCTTTTGTGCTTAACGGTCCGTTCACTTTTCATCCTTTTGTCTTTTCATGTCTTTTCTAGTAAACCACGGAGTAATGTGGCCCGACCTGTGATCAAGCGCACCCGGGCTGAGGAGGTCATGCATTTGGCCGTGGTGGCTTGTGGGAACCGTCTGGATGAGACCCTCACCATGGTCAAATCGGCCGTCCTGTTCAGCCTCAAGAAGATCAAGTTTCACATTTTTGCTGAGGACCCCTTGGCCCCAAAGTTCGAAGAACGGGTAAGACGCTTTGAGTTTCCTGACACCTGAATGTATGCAGTGCGCTTTTTTTTTTTTTTTTTAACAAATGGTACAAAATCATTCCTGGCACGGCTAAACACACAGTTTATTTTATGTATACACCTCTCTAAAGGATGCTGTGATTTCTCTTTTAATGCAGCACATATTAAACATTCCCCCTCTCTTTTGTAATGGATTACATCAAGATCAGAGCACTTTCAACTCTGCCTCTCTGACTCCCTCTGGTACAGTCATAACCCTTTTATCTCAGGGCTGCAGTGTAATATATCACCAAGACACCCTGCTTTTTCTCCAGTAGCGTATATCACTTCAAAGTCACCTTTACAAAGGTTGCTTGGCATGTTTTTGATTAGTTCCACTGATAGTGTAAGGAACAGTCTATTAAAACTAGAAAATTTCCTCTCGGGAAATTTTGAATGGGCCACGGGAGCTACTGCGGGTTGTGCCATCTCTGTCAACATGGGAATCAAACCCACGATCTTAAGGTCAAGACAGAGCTGATCAGACAGACACATGATCATCTTTCTATAAGCACTGATATGGAGGAGCTGTAACCACATTAGGTTAACTGTGTGTGTGTGTGTGTGTGTGTGTGTGTGTGTGTGTGTGTGTGTGTGTGTGTGTGTGTGTGTGAGTGTGACTGTAATCACATGAAGCTGGCTCTAGAGTCTGTGTGTGTGTGTCTGTGTGTGACTGACTTGACACATAGTTAGTTAGTAGCTGCATCCTGTGTCAGTCTGATTTAGCTGTGTCTCTGTTTATAAACATTTAAACGAGCGCCAGGTGGATTGTTTATGAAGTTAACGAGCTCTGGCCTGAGGATCAAAGAGGTTACCACGGCGATAGGGGCCCCCGCAGGCTGAGACAGACAGAAACGTGGAGAAAAAGAGCCATTTTCTGCCTCTGCACTGGCCTCACAATTAGGTTTAGCATGACAAAACGGTAACTCCTATCAGAACAAAACACAGATCAACGTTGCTCTAAGGACTTACTGAAAATGTTGGTACGATTTGGTGTTTCTACAGTAAATATTTTGGCGACGCTGGCAGTTTTAAAACATCAGGCCGTTCTGCTTCTCTCAGAAAATATTTATATTGGAGTCAATGAGGAGCAGAGACAGACGTGGCCGCACTTAGAGGCTCAGAGTTTAAATTCTGTAAGTCTCTCTGATATTTTGAGCAGATGATAAGAGAGATAACAAGTTTGTCTTACAAATTCTGAAAAAATTATGTGTGTAGAGTGTAAATTGTGGCCGGGCCGAGTTTGGAAAGAGAAAAAATCTGGAGTTTTTCTGGCATCTCTCCCACTCTAACCGATGATGTCACGCACTCTGACACGAACATTCCATGCAATACACACCCATTATAATCTCATAATTTCTCCAAAAATGATCATGGTCATTGATCAGGGATTGATCAAAAACTATATGACCTATCAAAACGTGGAGTAATACGACAATACACAAGACTTGTGTCTACTGTTTAAAGTTTAAATGGAGTCTCTAGGTGAAAGTATGCCTGAGCAGTAGACGTTTGTTAAACTCCAATGATTGGTCTTTTTCGCTCTTTTTTTTTCGCCCGTCCCATTGATTTACATGCAAAATTTTGCGTAGTTTTTCGCGACTTACGTCGCGAAAAATTCGTACACTGTTGAGAAAAGTAATAGCATACCGATCCCGATCAGACCGCACGTTTTGATATATAATTTGGCCTGCAACTCTTCGAGTTGCAGGACTAGTAGCGAATCGAAAATCGTCCGGAAGAGGAAGGAGAACTAGAAAATTTCCTCTCGGGAAATTTTGAATGGGCCACGGGAGCTACTGCGGGTTGTGCCATCTCTGTCAACATGGGAATCAAACCCACGATCTTAAGGTCAAGACAGAGCTGAACAGACAGACACATGATCATCTTTCTATAAGCACTGATATGGAGGAGCTGTAATCACATTATGTGTGTGTGTGTGTGTGTGTGTGTGTGTGTGTGTGTGTGTGTGTGTGTGTGTGTGTGTGTGTGTGTGTGTGTGTGTGTGTGTGTCTCACATGAAGTTACCTGTGTGTGTTAGAGTGTGGGAGAGGAGTGCGCGCTTCCGCGCGCATTTGTATGTTACCTGTGTGTTTTGATGTGTGTGTAACTGTAATCACATGAAGCTGGCTCTAGAGTCTGTGTGTGTGTGTGTGACTGACTTGACACATAGTTAGTTAGTAGCTGCATCCTGTGTCAGTCTGATTTAGCTGTGTCTCTGTTTATAAACATTTAAACGAGCGCCAGGTGGATTGTTTATGAAGTTAACAAGCTCTGGCCTGGTTACCACAGCAACTCCAGGTGGTTACCATGGCGATAGGGGCCCCCGCAGGCTGAGACAGACAGAAACGTGGAGAAAAAGAGCCATTTTCTGCCTCTGCATCGGTCTCACATTTAGGCTTAGCATGACAAAACGGTAACTCCTATCAGAACAAAACACAGATCAACGTTGCTCTAAGGACTTACTGAAAATTTTGGTACGATTTGGTGTTTCTACAGTAAATATTTTGGCGACGCTGGCAGTTTTAAAACATCAGGCCGTTCTGCTTCTCTCAGAAAATATTTGTATTGGACTCAATGAGGAGCAGAGACAGACGTGGCCGCACTTAGAGGCTCAGAGTTTAAATTCTGTAAGTCTCTCTGATATTTTGAGCAGATGATGAGTGACAGGACAAGTTTGTCTTACAAATTCTGAAAAAATTATGTGTGTAGAGTGTAAATTGTGGCCGGGCCGAGTTTGGAAAGAGAAAAAATCTGGAGTTTTTCTGGCATCTCTCCCACTCTAACCGACGATGTCACGCACTCTGACACGAACATTCCGTGCAATACACACCCATTATAATCTCATAATTTCTCCAAAAATGATCATGGTCATTGAACAGGGATTGATCAAAAACTATATGACCGATCAAAACGTGGAGTAATACGACAATACACAAGACTTGTGTCTACTGTTTAAAGTTTAAATGGAGTCTCTAGGTGAAAGTATGCCTGAGCAGTAGACGTTTGTTAAACTCCAATGATTGGTCTTTTTCGCTCTTTTTTTCCCGCCCGTCCCATTGACTTACATGCAAAATTTTGCGCAGTTTTTCGCGACTTACGTCGCGAAAAATTCGTACACTGTTGAAAAAAGTAATAGCATAGCGATCCCGATCAAGACGCACGTTTTGATATATAATATGTCCTGCAACTCTTCGAGTTGCAGGACTAGTCGTGAATCGAAAAAGCGTCCGGAAGATGAAAAATAATAAAAACTAGAAAAAGCATTTCCAAGAATGGAAATGGTGTGACTGCTGATAGCAACTGAACGCTGTTGCAGAATTAGCAAATAGTGCAAGCAGTGATCACCATACAAATGTTTGACCAAGGTCGGAATCGAACCCACAACCTCATTGTCATTAGACTTCCACTCTGCCTCTAGGCCACAGTGCACACACAGTTGCAGAGACTGTTGTCTGTTAATGATCTGCACACTGTCAACATCAAGAAAGCTTGAGAGTCAAGCTTGAATGACTTAGAATGAAAATTTCTGTGAATTTCAGGCTGAGAGCAGCAGTTTCAACATGAAGCAAGTTATCAGAAGTCAACAGATGACGACTGGGAAAATAATTCACTATAATTGTTGTTGAGGCAAGATTTGAACCAGCAACCTTCAGGTCTCCAGACCAGCAAGCTAACCACTAGGCTACAGACAGAGACAGTATGTGAGGGGTAAAGAAAACCTTTGATACAATGAGCTTTATACTATGAGGAATCAAAGACTGTCCAATGACAGCTGAATAATTGGAATCAAAAGTCAAGCAATGATGTGAAATGACTAAGGCAGGAATCGAACCCATGACCATATGATCACTAAACCTTTACTCTGCCACTCAGCTACAGAGAGCACACTGCTTTCAAGACTGTTGTCATTCATTGTAATGTGATGATGTGCTGCAAACTGGTATGAGTAACTAGAAAAAGCATTTCCAAGAATGGAAATGGTGTGACTGCTGATAGCAACTGAACGCTGTTGCAGAATTAGCAAATAGTGCAAGCAGTGATCACCATACAAATGTTTGACCAAGGTCGGAATCGAACCCACAACCTCATTGTCATTAGACTTCCACTCTGCCTCTAGGCCACAGTGCACACACAGTTGCAGAGACTGTTGTCTGTTAATGATCTGCACACTGTCAACATCAAGAAAGCTTGAGAGTCAAGCTTGAATGACTTAGAATGAAAATTTCTGTGAATTTCAGGCTGAGAGCAGCAGTTTCAACATGAAGCAAGTTATCAGAAGTCAACAGATGACGACTGGGAAAATAATTCACTATAATTGTTGTTGAGGCAAGATTTGAACCAGCAACCTTCAGGTCTCCAGACCAGCAAGCTAACCACTAGGCTACAGACAGAGACAGTATGTGAGGGGTAAAGAAAACCTTTGATACAATGAGCTTTATACTATGAGGAATCAAAGACTGTCCAATGACAGCTGAATAATTGGAATCAAAAGTCAAGCAATGATGTGAAATGACTAAGGCAGGAATCGAACCCATGACCATATGATCACTAAACCTTTACTCTGCCACTCAGCTACAGAGAGCACACTGCTTTCAAGACTGTTGTCATTCATTGTAATGTGATGATGTGCTGCAAACTGGTATGAGTAACTAGAAAAAGCATTTCCAAGAATGGAAATGGTGTGACTGCTGATAGCAACTGAACGCTGTTGCAGAATTAGCAAATAGTGCAAGCAGTGATCACCATACAAATGTTTGACCAAGGTCGGAATCGAACCCACAACCTCATTGTCATTAGACTTCCACTCTGCCTCTAGGCCACAGTGCACACACAGTTGCAGAGACTGTTGTCTGTTAATGATCTGCACACTGTCAACATCAAGAAAGCTTGAGAGTCAAGCTTGAATGACTTAGAATGAAAATTTCTGTGAATTTCAGGCTGAGAGCAGCAGTTTCAACATGAAGCAAGTTATCAGAAGTCAACAGAGGACAACTGGGAAAATAATTCACTATAATTGTTGTTGAGGCAAGATTTGAACCAGCAACCTTCAGGTCTCCAGACCAGCAAGCTAACCACTAGGCTACAGACAGAGACAGTATGTGAGGGGTAAAGAAAACCTTTGATACAATGAGCTTTATACTATGAGGAATCAAAGACTGTCCAATGACAGCTGAATAATTGGAATCAAAAGTGAAGCAATGATGTGAAATGACTAAGGCAGGAATCGAACCCATGACCATATGATCACTACACCTTTACTCTGCCACTCGGCTACAGAGAGCACACTGCTTTCAAGACTGTTGTCATTCATTGTAATGTGATGATGTGCTGCAAACTGGTATGAGTAATCAAGGAGATAACAAACACCTGTGACCAATTGAAGGCGGGGGAGGAGAGCAGAATTCAACATAACATAACAAGAGTTCTTCCCTTGGATTCGAACCAGTGACCTTAGGGTTGGGAAGCGGCCACCCTAACCCCTACACTACAGTGGAGTTGTCAAGAAGACTGTTGTCTGTTAATGATCTGCACACTGTCAACATCTAAAAAGTTAAATATTTTAAAAAGTATAAAGAGTTAAAAAGAGAAAAGTAATGCCAATAAAGTCCAGAAAAAGCTGCACGTTTTGATATATGAATTGTTGAAATAGCACAAAGTATGAAGGACTAGAAGAAGACCGTAAAAAGGCGGAAGAAAATGGCCAAACAGAAGAACAATAGTGTGACTGCTCAGCAGTCACACTAATGAAGGAGATAACAAACACCTGTGACCAATTGAAGGCGGGGGAGGAGAGCAGAATTCAACATAACATAACAAGAGTTCTTCCCTTGGATTCGAACCAGTGACCTTAGGGTTGGGAAGCGGCCACCCTAACCCCTACACTACAGTGGAGTTGCCAAGAAGACTGTTGTCTGTTAATGATCAGCACACTGTCAACATCTAAAAAGTTAAATATTTTAAAAAGTATAAAGAGTTAAAAAGAGAAAAGTAATGCCAATAAAGTCCAGAAAAAGCTGCACGTTTTGATATATGAATTGTTGAAATAGCACAAAGTATGAAGGACTAGAAGAAGACCGTAAAAAGGCGGAAGAAAATGGCCAAACAGAAGAACAATAGTGTGACTGCTCAGCAGTCACACTAACTAGGAAAAAATCCACACAATAACAGTAGTGCCCGGGCTTCGCCCGGGCACTGGTCCCTGCAGCTATTTCATAGCTGTTGGGACCAGTGCCCGGTGCGATTGCCCGTGGCCCTAACTAGAAAAAGCATTTCCAAGAATGGAAATGGTGTGACTGCTGATAGCAACTGAACGCTGTTGCAGAATTAGCAAATAGTGCAAGCAGTGATCACCATACAATTGTTTGACCAAGGTCGGAATCGAACCCACAACCTCATTGTCATTAGACTTCCACTCTGCCTCTAGGCCACAGTGCACACACAGTTGCAGAGACTGTTGTCTGTTAATGATCTGCACACTGTCAACATCAAGAAAGCTTAAGAGTCAAGCTTGAATGACTTAGAATGAAAATTTCTGTGAATTTCAGGCTGAGAGCAGCAGTTTCAACATGAAGCAAGTTATCAGAAGTCAACAGATGACGACTGGGAAAATAATTCACTATAATTGTTGTTGAGGCAAGATTTGAACCAGCAACCTTCAGGTCTCCAGACCAGCAAGCTAACCACTAGGCTACAGACAAAGACAGTATGTGAGGGGTAAAGAAAACCTTTGATACAATGAGCTTTATACTATGAGGAATCAAAGACTGTCCAATGACAGCTGAATAATTGGAATCAAAAGTCAAGCAATGATGTGAAATGACTAAGGCAGGAATCGAACCCATGACCATATGATCACTAAACCTTTACTCTGCCACTCGGCTACAGAGAGCACACTGCTTTCAAGACTGTTGTCATTCATTGTAATGTGATGATGTGCTGCAAACTGGTATGAGTAATCAAGGAGATAACAAACACCTGTGACCAATTGAAGGCGGGGGAGGAGAGCAGAATTCAACATAACATAATGTTCTTCCCTTGGATTCGAACCAGTGACCTTAGAGTTGGGAAGCGGCCACCCTAACCCCTACACTACAGTGGAGTTGTCAAGAAGACTGTTGTCTGTTAATGATCTGCACACTGTCAACATCTAAAAAGTTAAATATTTTAAAAAGTATAAAGAGTTAAAAAGAGAAAAGTAATGCCAATAAAGTCCAGAAAAAGCTGCACGTTTTGATATATGAATTGTTGAAATAGCACAAAGTATGAAGGACTAGAAGAAGACCGTAAAAAGGCGGAAGAAAATGGCCAAACAGAAGAACAATAGTGTGACTGCTCAGCAGTCACACTAACTAGAAAAAGCATTTCCAAGAATGGAAATGGTGTGACTGCTGATAGCAACTGAACGCTGTTGCAGAATTAGCAAATAGTGCAAGCAGTGATCACCATACAAATTTTTTACCAAGGTCGGAATCGAACCCACAACCTCATGGTCATTAGACTTCCACTCTGCCTCTAGGGCACGGTGCACACACAGTTAACACCAAGAAAGCTTGAGAGTCAAGCTTGAATGACTTAGAATGAAAATTTCTGTGAATTTCAGGCTGAGAGCAGCAGTTTCAACATGAAGCAAGTTATCAGAAGTCAACAGAGGACAACTGGGAAAATAATGCACTATAATTGTTGTTGAGGCAAGATTTGAACCAGCAACCTTCAGGTCTCCAGACCAGCAAGCTAACCACTAGGCTACAGACAGAGACAGTACATGAGGGGTAAAGAAAACCTTTGATAAGAGGATCACTGGCTTCTGCTTAAAAAAAAAAGTAAGGAATCGTGGCAGAAAAAGTTAAATATTTTAAAAAGTATAAATAGTTAAAAAGAGAAAAGTAATGCCGATAAAGTTAAAAAAAAGCTGCACGTTTTGATATATGAATTGTTGAAATAGCACAACACCTAACACACTAACCATATGGCCACAGAGAACCTGAGTTACAATGAGCTTTATACTATGAGGAATCAAAGACTGTCCAATGACAGCTGAATAATTGGAATCAAAAGTCAAGCAATGATGTGAAATGACTGAGGCAGGAATCGAACCCATGACCATATGATCACTAAACCTTTACTCTGCCACTCGGCTACAGAGAGCACACTGCTTTCAAAACTGTTGTCATTCATTGTAATGTGATGATGTGCTGCAAACTGGTATGAGTAATCAAGGAGATAACAAACACCTTTAACCAATTGAAGGCGGTGGAGGAGAGCAGAATTCAACATAACATAACAAGAGTTCTTCCCTTGGATTCGAACCAGTGACCTTGGGGTTGGGAAGCAGCCACCCTACCCCCTACACTACAGTGGAGTTGTGGTGAAGAGAGGTTGAGACTTTGATGAATGTGAGATTTTTCAATGATGCTTAAAATAAAGAGAAATGAGTATAAATTAGCCACACCAAGTAAGAAGAGGACTTTTTTGTGACCTGTGACTATTTTTTGGTGAATTAAAATGAATTAAAAAGCACTTAACAGCAAGTTACAAAGTTGAGCTCCTTCTCCTGCTGATGTGAAAAAAATACATTGAGCTGAATGAGAGCAGAGAGCTCCCTGGCTGCATTTAAAAAATATTTAAAATTATTATCTAAGTCTCTTTGCATTTTTGACCAGAATTTTAGCCAGAAGACAAGTGTGGCTACAAAACTGGAGAAAATAATTTGTCTAGAGTTTAATTTGTGGCCGTGCTGACAGTTTAGCCAGAAAAACTCTAGAATGTTTTTTTGCCTCTATCCACTCTGACACCACTCTGGCTCTGCTCGTTAGACGCAATACACACCCATTATAAAGCTGAAAAAAATCAGAAAAAGTTAAATATTTTAAAAAGTATAAAGAGTTAAAAAGAGAAAAGTAATGCCAATAAAGTCCAGAAAAAGCTGCACGTTTTGATATATGAATTGTTGAAATAGCACAAAGTATGAAGGACTAGAAGAAGACCGTAAAAAGGCGGAAGAAAATGGCCAAACAGAAGAACAATAGTGTGACTGCTCAGCAGTCACACTAATAACTAGGAAAAAATCCACACAATAACAGTAGTGCCCGGGCTTCGCCCGGGCACTGGTCCCTGCAGCTATTTCATAGCTGTTGGGACCAGTGCCCGGTGCGATTGCCCGTGGCCCTAATTACTCCAATTAACAGACCTCAAACAGCACCTAAAAGCGCCTTAAACAGCTTTAAATCCAAACCCTAAACCTGTGAGCTTGCCGCCGTGTTTTGTAAATTATTGCCATATGTAGAAAATCCCCTCATGGAGGACGTGGAGTCGTGGTAGTCAAGGCCCTAGATAATGTAGCACATGTGCTGGGGTTTGTACAGCAAGGAGCTTATGTAGAAACACAGTGTTAAGAGACATGGTGTGTGTGTGTGTGTGTGTGTGTGTGTTTTTTAGAGAGGTCGCTCACAATCTCTTTTGATCACTCATCCTCGTCAGCATCATCCCTGCCAAATGCTTGCAGCGCTCTCACTCTTTCCAGGGCCAAACTGTTAAATGATGATTACAGAGGGACTCGGTGTCTAACAGGTTAGATAACACGGACCTCCAGCCTTACACCATGGACTTTAAGAGGGTGCCTTGCCTTGTTTAGACTATTAGTTTCTTAATAAAACAACAGCTGGCAGCTGCGTAGCCTCAACGCAGAAACAGCACCACGAGACATGACTTCATTGTTTTAAATGGCCGGCTCTACCAACTATTCTATGTTGACAACTGTGCGAAAAGAGCAGGAGAGAGGTTAGCTTTCAGAATAATGATTGTTTATGATGGCATTTTCCCCCCGTGCTCAGCCTCTTAACAAGTCCATTAGACACTTCCTCTTTTATAAAGTGTGATATGTTGCTTTACTTCCAGCTGAAGCAGTGGCCTCGCCCCGTTGCGGCCAAGTTCCAGTACAACATCTACCCCATCACCTTCTCTGTGGGGAACGCTGACGAGTGGAAGAAACTCTTCAAGCCCTGCGCCGCTCAGAGACTCTTTCTCCCTGTAAGGCCTGCAGCACTTATCTCCCCTCATATCCTCAGACACCATGTATAATGTGATTAACCAGCATTTAGAAAAAAAAATGTCATTAATCCATTTCATTTTCTACTCAAACAGCGTTTTCCCACCCTTTTTATTTTACCCAACGTATGATTATGATTAATTACTAGCGTGGTGATTGATGATTTCACACCATCTTTTTTGCAGCACTTACTTAACAAATAAGCAGTCTCCAGAGGTTTAACCCAGTAATTGCATCAAGTGAAGGTTGTGCCTGACTATTGATTTTCCTCTTCTGCTGGCGTCGGTTGAAATAGCAGCCAGCTTACTTACCATGTAATGAACATATTGCAGGTCAGACAGATCCATAGGTTGTTTTCTCTCTCTGTTGCTGCAAGGCGATCAATGAGCATTTACTATTCACTTTATTAGCAACGCCTCCTGCTACTAAGCATCACCACAATACCCTGAATTATTTAATGGATGGGCTGTTCTATCTTGATTCAGTACCATCAGGTACTTAATCAATATTTGGGCATTTGATGCTGACATAT
This sequence comes from Trachurus trachurus, assembly GCF_905171665.1. Lineage (NCBI taxonomy): Eukaryota > Metazoa > Chordata > Actinopteri > Carangiformes > Carangidae > Trachurus > Trachurus trachurus. Next base: position 13,874,769 of record NC_139896.1, read on the forward strand.
TTTTCATAACTTGAAGCGCAGCCAGTTAAACAGGCTCTGCTTTTAGTTGTCTCCCCACAATGGAGAATGACTTTCTTGGAACTAAATCACTGCATCATTTTTTTCTAAGTAGCAGGAAAGTGCAACCAGATGCTCAATCACTGTATTTTATTTTCTCTTGAAATAAAGCAAATATATAGCTCAGAAATAGTTTCACTTCAACCCTTGTTCTGAGTCAGGAAAGAATCGTAAAGAACGTGAAGGTATCGAGCAGAGAGGGAGAGAGCAGAGCCTCTTCTGAAGGACGCAGCTGGCACCACAGATCTGTTCAGTGGGGTGGAAACTCTTGAGTCGGTTTTATTTGCTCACTTTGCTCCACTCTGTCGACTTCTGACTGTAACACGAATGTCATTGCATGTAAACCTAATATTAGAACCACTTTTTCCTTTACTGTTTGCCTCATGACTCCACTCTGTTCCCAATAAACAGGGCATTAAAATGGTCACGACATCCAGAGATTGTTAACTTCAGTGGATTTTTTTTTCCTGGATCAATAAAGGTTAAGTAAGAATAAATAAAATGGTGTTGGCCTCTCAATTGGAACATTTCAAAACTCTCTATTTATCAAACACGGTAGAGCCAGGCAGTTATTGGTAACTTTTGCTGCATAGCTAACATTAACATTACCGGTTGATTACTTACAGTACCAGTCTAGAGGGAAGTGATTTCAGCATCAAACTGTATTCCTTTACTCACCAAGAGCTGTCTCAAGCAGTGCAAAGCAACTCCAATATTAACTCATGTTGGTTTGCATGCTTACAAACCGGCCTTGGCCTGCATCAACACTTTCTCATTGTTGCCTCCAGTCTGCCTAAAAGACTAAATACCTTCAGATTATATTGTTACCAAGAGAGCCTGGCCTTGAACAATGAAGATTTCTGTTGAAAAGAATCATTTCTTGTCGCTAGCACACAAATACTGACACTGAGCACTACCCAGTTGCTCTCCAATTACTGACCATACAGTATGTGGTAAACATGTTCTATACTCCTTATCCTATATGGTGAGGATGACTTTGTCAGAAATGTAAAGTAAACTGTTAAAGTTTCTCAACTTTGAAAACTGTCTCCATGTCTACGAAAAGTAAGACATATTTTGTCTTTACCAGACTCTTAGTGTAATTTATCTGCCTTGCACTAACAGCGAAATTCATCAGTGGATACTGGAAGCAATTATCAGCGTCAGTGTTTGATGATGTGTGAGTCTAAGTTGCTCTTCTGCCGACCACCTCTGTCTCAATACTGACTCTTTATCAGAAACTGCAGACACAGTAATGGGAAAAAACCCCAGGTCATCAAATCTCTCTGAAATACTGGAACTGGGGCAATTGAATAATTACACTCTTCCACACTATAATTTTAGTTGCTAGAACAACCCAATTCTGCAAACAGGGAGGCATAGTGAGACACTGTCAGAGAAATAATTTACTGTTTTTTCCAATCAGTTTTGTTTGATTTTAAAAAAAAAACACTTTATTAATTAAAGATTGTTGAGTTTTAAGTAATTTTCTTCATCAGCTATTTCATTAATTAACTAATCTTTGAGGGTTTACTTATAAATTCCCATTGTACTTCCAGGTCATCCTGAAAGATGTGGACTCCTTACTCTATGTGGACACAGACGTCCTGTTCCTGAGGCCCATGGATGACATGTGGAGTCTTCTGAAGTCCTTCAACAGCACCCAGCTTGCAGCTATGGCTCCCGAGCACGAGGTCCCCAAGATTGGCTGGTACAGCCGCTTTGCACGTCACCCTTTCTACGGGGTCACGGGGGTCAACTCTGGAGTGATGCTGATGAATCTCACAAGAATCCGCAGCACGTTGTTCAAAGTAAGGTCAAATCGTCGCCATCATATTTCTCTACACACTCTGAGAGGTTGAAAGCTAAAGTGAGCTGTGGTGTCTCTTTTGCATTCTGAAAGGTTTGTTTGAGTTGAAGTCACAGGCTGAGCGCTCTGAGTGGGCTGTGATTGAAGCTCTCTGATTACCATGCTAGCATCACAGACTTCTGCCCTCAGAACTCAATTTAGCAGCTCTCCACTTCTTAATACCGCCAGCAGATTGGAAATGGAAGCTGGAATGTAAATGTGCTCCTCCTTTGAAGAAGGAAAAAAATGGCTGCTTGAGCTGTTTGTGAGTGTGTGAGTTTTTGATCATTGCTGTTGGTATTTCAGAACAGTATGATCTCCAATGGCCTGTCGTGGGAGGATCTTCTACATCCACTCTATCAGAAATACAAGAACCACATCACCTGGGGAGACCAGGACCTCCTCAACATTATCTTCCATTACAATCCAGGTACAGCCCCTTTTTTAGTAGTGTTTTCATGTCACCTACAGTTATCATAGGATGTATTACTATCACACTGAAAACACATTATGTAATAGCATAACACAAGCATAGTGAAAGGCATAACCAACACATCACAGTGTATATGAATGTAATTCAAAATATTGGTTAACTCAGTATCTGTGCATTCACATAAAATGTGTCTTATTTCACTGTAGACATACAAGTCTACCTTGTGAATGTTGATCAGTAAACACATGAGGATGTGGCTATAGGCAACAGCAGACTTGAGCAGCAGCCTGGGTTCCAGCTGCAGCGGCCAGATGTGGGCATTAAGGGCTCAGAGCCATCAGCGGAGCTGGCATCGCTGGTGTTTGCTTGACAACACAGCAGAGTGGAGTGTTTGTTTTACATGCCGAGGCTCTCTCTCCAGAGGGATAGTCATATTAGTCCGTACTGTAAGCATCGCTCTGACGTGTTTTTGCTTTCTACCACAACCAAGGGAAAATATCTGAAGACTTCAGATCTCTTCAGATCAGGATTTGAATCAATGTAAAGGGAATCAAACGGAGCTGGTTTCTTAAATCGTGTCCCATGCTAGATCATCAGCTCATTGAACTGTATCATACAGTATACTGTTAGACTGTTTTCAAATGAACCGACAAATCAAATCAACCACATACTGTATGTGCATCCATGCTATTGTTTAATTAAATGTTCACACATAACAGCATGTTCACATTCCCGTCTCCCAGCTGCAGTACAGTCACCAGCAGCCACTGAGCCGCTGCACTACAGCAGCTGGAGGTTGATTTCTTTGCTCAAGGGCAGTATAAACAGTTTACAGTGTTTGTAGATGTCCTGCTCATGGTCTTTGTTTGGTGTAGGTACATACAGAGATTGAAGAAACAATTCAATCTTTGCACTGGCAGACTATAATGTAGATATCATATAGAATGATGCAGTTCTCCTGACTACATAACTCCTAAATTTTCCATTCACTTTATTTTGTTGCTATTACATTGTTCTCATTGTTAATGTGCAGGACACAAACTGCTGGAACAGCACTGCAGGAATATGTTTTGTTATCCACTGTACACCCGTTACTGTGAGCATCGCACACTCATTGAACACTCATTTATCACTGAACCATCAGGTACACTATATATTTAAAATCCCATCAGTCTGATGATCATGTATGTGTGTGTTATGCCTGTGTGTGGCCAGTCAGAAAACTTAAGTCAGAGAAAGTCTGTGGAGCACCTATTGCAGTATTTACACAGCGTGAAGGACTTTAATTTGACTGAATAGGGTGGTACTGTAAAAAATATACATCTCTCCATATTAATACATCTGTTATCGGACAGCATATCCTCCCACTGCTGGTTGTGTAGTGGCCATAGATTCGGCTTCATGTTTTGTGTTCTCCACAGTCATTTGTTTTCTATAGAATCATTATATCATACATATGCAGTCTAGTTTGGATGGTGGTACTAGGTGAAATGTAGGTTCTCTTTTTCTTTCAAACCTCTGTTTCATGAGGAGACATTCAATATTTTTTTATCGAGACTCTTCTCTGTGAACTGGAGAATTACTTTTATCACACTCTATTAACCACTGTCCTCAATTTGTCCTCCTTGCAGTCGCGGAGTTGAAGTGCATGAGTCACAGTGTGTGTGTTTCTTTTTTTCCAGAGAGCCTCTTCATCTTTCCCTGCCAGTGGAACTACAGGCCTGATCACTGTATGTATGGGAGTAACTGTAAAACGGCTGAAGAGGAGGGCGTGTCCATCCTTCACGGCAACCGTGGAGTGTATCATGACGACAAGCAGCCGGCCTTTAAAGTAGTATATGATGCGATACGTGAGGTGAGTAGTCCAGGGGGGTACCCACTTCTACCTGCCACAATGTGGTACTGATGCATAGCGCCCTCTGTTGAAATCCCACTCCCAGTGCAAGATGGTTGATGTACGTATGTGTGTCAATGAACACTTTATTATGAACCCCATTCTGATGTTAAGACAGGGATCTGGTTGCTCTCAAAACAGCCTCATGTTTTCATGACATGGAAATACTTGTGGCAGATCAGGTCCATGTTGACATGACTGCTCTTATCTAATCTACTCTCCTTTACGTCTTTAATGTCTTTGAACCTTCTTGGAATATTTCAGGAATACCTGGTGGGAATTTTCTCAGATTTCATACAAATGCTCACTTGGACCTGAGGTTGAATTGACAGAGGTGTCAGACTCATTTTAGTTCAGAGGCCACAGCAGCGCAATTCGATGTTGAGTGGGCTGGACCAGTAAAATAATGGCATGATAACCTATAAATAAAAAGAACTTTGAATTCCCTTTGTTTTAGTACATGATTAATATGTTTACACTTACAAAACACATTATAAACAACCTGAAATCTTTTGATGAAAATATGTGCAGTTTCAACAATATTATGCCTCTTCTGTCTTCAATGTAATTTTCACACTTCACAACGGATTGGACCCTCTGTCGGGCAGGTTTTGGCCCACTGGCCGCACATTTGACGCCCCTGGATTAGAACAAAAGTCAAAGACACTGTGACCTCATATTTACAGCCATAACAAAATAATTTTAACACGAATTATGACAACATTTCACACAATCATGTAATAGGACAAAAATATGAAATTGTGACATTTTATATACAAAAGGTCAAAAGGTCAGCTTCACCATGGCATCATAATATTCTGCAAATGCATTTAATATCGTCTGAGTTCTTAAGTCTTTACTATTATGTTATTTGCGTCAGACCGACATAGATGAAAGCAGCAAAGAAGCACATTTCCCAAAATGTTGAACTGTTCCTTTAAATACATCACATTGCAAAAAGAGCAGCTTTGAATATTTTCTCTCATGCTAGTTGCATTAAACAATCTGGGTCAGTTTTTAAATTTAGAATTTGTTTTCTCCGGCAGCAGAGTCAGTTCCCCCTGCACTGTTGAGATAAGCCTCTTAAAGATGAGCTGTGTCGTAATTTATGATTAATAGAGAACCCACCCTACCCTAACCCGAACCCTGCTGACGAGTTTTGTAAATACCATTTAGTCTGTGATAGCTCTGGGACCAGAACTGATGCACAGTAATGTCTCTGTCTCTGCAGTTTCCCTTTGAGGACAACATGTTCCAGTCGCTCTTCTACCCCATCCAGACCAAGTTCCTGGACACAGTCAACACCCTGTGTGGCCGGATTCCTCAAGTCTTTCTCAAGCAGATAGAAAAGACCATGAAGAAGATGTTTGAAGAGAAAGTGGTCCGACACGCCAAACCGCACAAATAACTGATGGAGGAAGAGGACTCTGTCTGACAACACTAAGGACTCTCTTGCTGTGCACAATGTGTCAAACCAGCATCTTCCAGATAGAACTGGCGGCTCGACAAATGCAGTCTGTTGACTACATGACACTTCCTGGAAATATGGTCTAAATGACATTATGTTTCTCAAGTGATGGTATAAGTAACAAGCCTATGTATACACAGAAGCATACAGTGCTGGTCAGTGGTGCCATAGAGTAGGTTTGCCTTATTGCCATCTTACAACTTTCACATCCCCTCATGTAGGTGGTGATGAAATGTATGAGAATGTTGGAAAACTACATGGAAAAAAGACTGCATGGACCCTTTTTTGTCGAGAATAATTAAAGCATCAGCTCTTCATCTCAAGCGTAAAAGCGAAATTGAGGACATGTTCTTTTTCCAACCATGATTTTAACAAAATTATGTACTTTATTTTTCCTGATGGACATGGTATTCACTAAACAAAGTCAATTTTGGACTTTTGGAAAGCATCATAAACCACTCCTTTAAAAACATGTGAATGTTTTATCAGCAAATAACTTGAAATGTGAGCCTGAGTGAGACGATTTGTTGTTGTTGTTGTGAGTTATTGGTCTGTTCTACAGTTGCCAAATGCCACTGACAGTATTACGTAAATACAGTACAACAGAGGGAATATGGACTTCTATGTTACACACCAAATGTTGAAATGCACTTTCAGAATGATATTAGGACTGGATGGGTATTTGTACACATGTCCACATAAGATGCTACACTGAGTAAAACATCACCAAAAGTGCTAGTGTTTTTTTTTTAAAGGTGACATACTACATGCTACAGCTGATTATGTGCCATATAAATATTCACGTCATTCAATGTTTACTATTGAGTGATATAGGCATGTGTGTGTTTGAGAGGATATCTTAGTTTGTAATATAATGTATGTTATGTTGTGAGCAAATGAATTGAATGTTTTAGCAACATTACTTTAAATGTGGTTTGATTGTCGAAACATATCAAATCTTTCAAACTGGAAACTGAAATGGCTGTACAGTCATCACGTGTTTCTAAATAAAACAATGCAATGTACAGAGTCTGATTGAGCCTCATTTGAAAGTACAATTGGACGCCACTGCATGCACTTTGTAGGAATGGTAACTTGTGAAACAATTCAAATGGATGAAATGTATTTCTCTGAAACTGCAACTGCAATGTGGTACAAAGTCCTCCCATTCTACTCATTTAGGATTTCAAACAAATGTCATCTGTTGAAACCACTTTCAGTTGTTTCATCTATAAAATTACCTTTTATATAGTAGTAGTTTTTTGACATGGAAAGATGAGAGGAATTAGTGTAGGCTGAATGTGTAGCATTATTATTGTGTATTTACAGGATTAAGCTTAAAACTATTATACTGGTATAAAGGGCTACAAGTACATTTTTCATCTACTTGCGCATGTGCAACCAGTTAATTTGCGGTTGCTTTTAAATCTGGAATCTGTCATTACAGGTGGCAGGCCAAGGTGTAGGAGGATTTAAAAAAAGGATGTGAATACCGGTTTTTGCTTTGCAAGTTTATTTGTGTCCCTAAATTTTGCACTCCTAAGATTTTAAGGGCCAATGTACTCTTACACTTAGTCTGGAGCCCTGGTATAATTCACATATTTCGTATGTTTTATGTTACATTTTATTGTTATCATTGTCTATTTATTGTTATATTATTTCATTCATTTTATTTTATCTTCTATAGCTCCTATCTGTTTGAGAGAACTAGACTCCATTCATTGGGTGTGTGTAGCTCAGCTCTTCTTAGTGCAGAGCCTCGTCTGTTCCTGAACAGGCAGTGACCTCACGGCGCCATATTAAAATACTCCCTCCTCCTCCTCTTCGCCTGTGAGACCGTAGCTTAGCTGCAGCAGCTACTAGCCGCCAGCCAGTGTACTTTATACATCCACAGGACTGACAGAGGGCAACGGCGTGATGGAAATTGACTCGCTTCAAGAGGCGCTCAGAGGTTACTTGAGTTTATTTCGATCGCTTTTGCGTTTACTAAAAAGCCACGTGTTATACGCGTGCTTCCGTGATAGTTACACAATAAAATTGTTGTAGCTGACAGGCTAATGTCGCTAGCTAACGTTGGCTAAAGCTAACAGCTAATATTACAAGCGGGTTACACGGAAATGGGTTAGCTGTTCAATGCGTTAGCAAGGCAAAAGAAGCAAACTAAAATGACAATTCCATCGTTCTTTCCTCTTAATATGTATGGGTTTACTCTCTGTATTGACAGTTTTCTGATCGATATCTTTGGTTGAGAAGTAGATTAAGTCACTCGTTACTGTCACCGGCTGTTTGCCGGTTGTGCTACTGCGGCTAACTTAGCATGCTACACGGTGTGCTAAACTGACGCTAGTTGTTAATTAGCTTAATTTTTTAGCAACACTAGCCCGATGTGTTATGTAAATAGCTAGCGTTACTGACAGAATGTGGTTGGCTTCAGTTTAAGACTGGTCACAGACCTGCCAACAAGCTTTGCTCAGTCGGCTAAAGAAGCAGGTACCCACTGACTGCAGGTCAGTCATGAGCAACTGTGAACTGGTTAAGCTCAAAGATCAAAAATCAAAGCCTGTTGATCCCTGGTGTGGCTATAACCTAACTAACACTGTGGTTTATTGTTTCTATTTTCAGATTTTGATAAGAAAGCAAAGAAGGAGGCATGTCCTCTACTGGAACAGTTTCTATGTCATGTTGCCAAGACTGGAGAGACCATGTAAGTGAAAATTACAGGCCTGGAAAATGTCCCCCTCCTTTCTACTACCACTGTTACTTCTATTCTTACTACTACTACAACACAACACGCACACACAGACAAGCACATTGTATTTCTGTTGTTGTTTATTTATTATTTTGATGATATATGTATTTGTGTCTTTGTAATTGAGCACTCTGAGTATTTCTATAGAGCTGACTTTGGTTGCTTTTAATAATAAGTTGATGTTTAGTTTATGATACCTATGGGACCTTATTTTCAGGTCTCCTTTTTATAATATTACCGTAGCCTATGCTGCTATTTGATTTGATGTGAGCTGACTCTGGTGTGTTTACCGTTCCCTCCAGGGTTCAATGGTCTCAATTTAAGAACTACTTCCTGTTTAAATTGGAGAAGGTGATGGATGACTTCAGAGCCTCGGCACCTGAGCAAAGAGGTCCCGCAAATCCCAACGTGGAGTCAATTCCATTTGAAGACATGAAGGAGAGAATCCTCAAGATTGTGAAAGGATATAACGGGTAGGTGTTCAGACAAATGAGTGTGCTTCTGTATGACAGTGATAGTGACAGGCTTGACTGGAAGGACTGAGAAGTCGGGACAAAGCATGACTTCTCTCCACAGACATCTGTGCTCTATGATGTAGTGATTATGACATTTTCATAATCTGTTATGACTACAAAAGTCTATATTATGGCTGCTGTGTAATTTTTTTAGACATCTTATGAGGCTTTTCTGCATGTCCTTGCACAAGCTCTGTCCACATTGATTAAAGTTATAATCAATCTCTTTTATTTATGGAAGGCATACCTATGTCATACAACTATTCTAGATTCTAAAAGATGTAAAATTAAGTTTGACCAATGTTTCATTAGCGCTGTCTCACTATCACACACACACCGGCCTCGTTAGTAACAACCCCACCACTAGTAGATGGCTGTTGTAGACTAGAGTAGACTGCTGTAAGTTACTGACAGTCATGGGAAATTACCACATGTAAATGGCAGGGGTGGTTAATCGGTCCGATTGCCCGATTCAATTACGATTATTGAGGCCACCCGATTTTTTTATTTTTTCCCATTTGACAGTACCAGTAAAACAAAATACACCACAAACTTATTGCACCATTAAAAAACTGTCAGCTGCTGAATTACTTCTCTTTTATTGTGTTAGACATCACTGCACCTTCAATTTGTGTAGTATAGATGTAACTTCCAAATTATTATTATATTTTTTAATTATTTTCTTTTTTTGTTTTTTTAGATGTAGCCTTTCACAGTCAAAATACATAAATAAAACAAATGTCCACCCTTGCAAATAAAAGTCCATATTGAGTTTTTTCCTACAGAACAAAAATCTAGCTTTGTAACTTCAGAAATTTAACACAATAAAATCATCATTTGTGAACATTTAGTCCATGTCATCGGTCCTAAAGCTAAAGCTTACAGGACGTTATGGATGGAGAAAAAATAATAGTGGAGGTGGAAACATTTTATGATACAACACATCCGCTCTACAAGAGAAGGAAAAAAAAACATGGAGTAATGTTGAACAGCACATCGACCTCAGAAAGGAAAAGTAATCTGTTGTTTACATCTCACTTTACACACGGCTGTTATCACGTTAGCGTGTTCTCCCATGATATGTGATCTTGGGTCTCCAGCTGCTCTGGGCTCTGGAGACGGAGCGGAGAGGCAACGTGTCCAGCGGTCAAGAGTTTGTATTACAGTGAAAAAAACACAATAATAATCAATTTTTGGAAATTTAATAATCGACTCCATACAATAATCGCGATTACCCAATAATCAATTTTTTTTCAACACTCCTAGTAGACGGCTGTTGTAGAGTAGAGTAGACTGCTGTAAGTTACTGACAGTCATAGGCAATTGTAGAGTGCACCACAGAGGGGAGATAAGATCTCAGTGTTTTCCCTTCGGTTTTTTTGCAGCGGCAGGTCAGTGTGCACACTACAACCCCCTTACTCACTTACTTACTCACTGCGCTGTTCACCAAAGCAGCTACACTAGTCTAACTTTGAAGAACGGGAAGGTACGGCCAGTGGGACTTGTTGTACTCATCAATAACTCGAAACAGTTTCAACGTAACGTCACGTGTTGTCACGCTTACACAGTTGGCAAATATAATAATTTGTGGCCTGTTGATATTAATGGTCAAGTGTAATTTTAGCATTGATTCTCATAATCTAGCAGCAGCACTGCACAGCCGCTGAATGACTGTAGGGAATGAATGAAGCCATAGAACTCAAGGGAAAGTGCAGCGTGAGGAAAAAATTGATAGATTTTTCCACATTTTTCATTGTGTCTACAGTGAACGAGGAGGCAGTGTGTGCGCTGAGCAGAAAATAGTAATTCAGATTAACATTTATTTATTTCTACAGCGCATCCACACATCAACCACCATTGCACATGAGACATGATGCTGTACAACCCTCGTGTCAGTGCCACTTTGAGGCCGCCACAGTTGTCATTTGGTTGTCTAGCACCACCTTCTTTAAATACACGTCTGAACTCAATGGCACAGTATGTCGCTGATATCTTAAGGATGTAGTATCAAGAGAGCAATACGTGCGCAAGTCACACACACTTCTCAAAAGGCACTTGAGCTGTTTGGTAGAACACAGCCCACAGAAGGTCAGAGCACTTCTTGTTGTTAAAAAGAAATCCATGAATCACAGAGCTCTGCCAAAAAGTCTTCTTTCTTACTGCCCAGTAAATCAAGATTTATTCACACTTCTCACATAGGCATGAACCCTTCCTTGCTCCTCAGGGTTAATGTAGTAAGGAGACAAAAACAACTTATAGGATTTACACATAAATTCGAGGCGCAGATATGAAAAGGGAAAAACTGTGAATGGTGCATAGTGAGAATAGTGTTTGCTCTCTGACATCAGCTGCCTTTATGTTCTCTGAGGGAGAAAAGTAGAAACCTCGGTGAACGCCATTTTCAGCTTTTATACACACTGGCACTTTTATTGTGGGGCCTATGCATAGTCGTTGGGCTGTATCCAAAATCACTCCCAATTTACTATGTAGTAAATACTGTAAAATAATCAACATACAAAGTCAATCAGACCTATAACTGTAGGTCCTATCATTTACTATTGACCACATAAAAGGATAAACCAAATGTCAAGTTGGGGCAGTGTTTTATTTGAAGATTGCCTGAATGGGGTGTTTTGTACTTGCTGTATATCGACTCTGCTGCACTTCCCTCCCTAGAATCCCCTTTACGATCCAGCGCCTGTGCGAGCTGCTCACGGAACCTAAGAGGAACTACACAGGAACAGATAAGTTTCTTCGGGGGGTGGAGAAGGTAAGTCCAAACTGGGCAAATTATGTTTATTCCTTTTGTTGTCTCATCAACCTCAGACTTCATGTCACTCATATGGAAATCCTTGTTTCCTTATAGAATGTAATGGTGGTAAGCTGTGTACATCCAACCTCAGAGTAAGTGTCATGTCCAAATGAAGCGGTTTTAAATGAATAAATTATAAGTTTAACATGGATTATTATTTCCACTGGACTAAAAATTCTGTTCTTTTTCTGAACAACATTTGTACAGGAAAAACGGATGCAGTGCCGTCAATAGAATGAATGGAGTTATGCTTCCTGGGAACACATCTGCTTTTACAGAGAGGTAGCGTTGAGGACCGACTTAGGTTCTTGATTTGTAAAATTCATATACAGTATTTTAAATGACATTGCATGATACTTTTGGTTTTTTTTTTTAATCCTCTTTGCAATCCTTCTGTATCTCTCCTGGCTCTCTATTAGGAAAGTGAACGGTCCGGGAACTCCCCGGCCGCTGAATCGACCAAAGGTGTCTCTGGCCAACTCACTAGCAGCTAATGGTCTGCCAGACAGCACAGACAACAAAGACCTCAACACAGAGCAGGAAGACGACAAAGATGCCAGGTTTGTTAAGCTGCAACTCCTCACCAAATCTGTTTTTTGTGTTCAACATAAATGAAGCCTTTGGTGTCATATCTCTATCTGCCATTCCCTTTTGTCAGTGAGGTTTCAGCGTCGGGAGCCTCCCTCGGGAGCTCATTGAAGAACAAACATCCAGACGCAGAGGAGGACATGGAAGCTGAGCAGCAGGAGGTGAAGAGACTTAAGTTCAGCAAGGATGAGGAGGAAGACGAGGACGAGGAGGATGAAGATGAAGAGCAGGACGTGGACACACTGAGGCCTTCACATGCCGCCTGCCTCTCGAAAGAGGCAGAGGCCATGGTCCAAGAGGATGAAGAAGAGGAAAAAGTAGCATATTGCAAGGAGAATGAAGCTTCCAGCAGTGCTACTGCCACTGAAGACCAAGGCAGGTTTTATTTTTTATTTCTTGTTAAATTTATATATATATATATATATATATATTATTTTGCAGTTTTAATGGCTGCATATTATTCCGCTACACTGAACCCAAGACAGCCATCTCTGAAAACAGTTGTTTTATGCTGACACATCATAGCAGGTGTGTGCAAAAGTCAAGTACTAATGGAAGCCTCCTCAGAAAACCAGGTCAGGCAGGAGTGGGTTCAGTTGTTTATTGTGTCTGTGTCAGATAGATGCACAGACGACAGGTAGACTTGTACAACAAAACACATTTGCATACACATCAATATAGTTGACCAGTTGACCGGTGATCAAATTTTGTGTGGTCTTTCTTCATGCTGACATGAACTGTTGCCCATGATATAGGTTTAAAAGTATTTCCGTAATGTAATTATGAACCTGGCTTGCCTGTAGTAATGAAAGGGATTTGGGGATTCATTTTGTAAACTATTTTGACAAGTTTGTTTAATGACAAATTAAGTACTCTGTGTGAATATGCGTTTGCTTCTTGATTTTTCTTTTAAAAAGAAAGCAAACATACTAGTTATTCATCTGTTTGTAAAGATCAGTGTAAATACTTTTAAAAGCCTTTTAACATGTTTCCACCTTTTCTCCACAGAGCCGACAAGCAGCACACAGGCCGAGGTGTGTGCAGGCTCAGGTCCGGAGGCAGAGCAGGCTGAGCGGGAGGTGCCGTGCGGCTCCCAGGAGGAGGGCAGCGACATGGATCAGACGGAGCAGCAGGCGCCCGCAGGCGTCCTGGAGAGTCCAGAGACCAGCAGGGACAGTGAGGAGAGCAACAGCGACCCGGTCAGCAGCAGCAGTAGCAGCAGCGGCAGCAGCTGTAGCATAGAGGATAGTGCAGAAGCGGCCAGAGAAGACGTAGCCCTAGCTCCCTCCAGCAGTACGACTGAAGCTCCTACAGAGGGCGCCATGGAAAGTGCCATCTTGAACACTGGGACCACTGAGGAGCCTATGGAGCAAGACTAGACTGAAGGCCCCTCCCTGCAGCCACGTGTGACCATAAACCAGCTTGTCCTTGATTCCAGCTTGACTGTCACTGGGAACGAGGATAACTGCACCTCGAACACAAGATGAACGCCTCGTCCCGCTTTTTGGACACTCCTCCAAAATGGCTACCTGGCATTGATGTGGGCATAAAAATAAAATTTCATTTAAAGTTAGTTCTTTTTTTCTTTGTAACTGGAATATTTTATTGATTCTGTATTTTTAAGTTTCTCCCTAAGAGGGGGTCGATACAGCAGCCTTGAGTTTGTTTGCAGATTTTTTTTTTTTTTTTTTTTTTTTTGGCGGTCTATGGGGTTGTTTGAGTGCTGTGGTGGTCAGGTTCTTTTCTTATGCCACTCTCTCCAACTTTTCGGACATTGTGACAGGATCGGTGGTCTAGGTTTTGTACCCTTTAAGCCCAGTGGACCACACTACCAGGGTCAGAGCAGAGCCATACCAGCCCTCATTTGTTAATGAGGTTGTTCAAATATGAGCTAACTTACCACCACTTTCTGTTCCTGACAGGAGCTCATGTAAAAATATTCTTTAGTCAAGCAATGACCATTACACCCCACCACTGCTGTGTTGTAACCCCACCAGGCTGCTGATTAACACGCGTTGTTTTCAAAAATTCACATCGCCATCCCTGTGAGATGGGAGGCCATTTCGTTCCATTGTGTCTTTATATTATTTTAGCCATATTATTTTGCAAAGATACACTACCAATCCCACTGAACAATACTATGACATGCTACCTTGTAGAGGCGTCCTCTGTAAAATGATATATTTTGGATGCATAAAACCACCATAATTTATATGATCATTTCAATTCAATGAGTTATTTTGGAGAATGTTTTTTTTTTTTTTTTTTTTGGTTCTGTCTGCCAGTTGTAGTTTCCAAAACCAGCTGTAAGTACAAAGATGACCTCTGCTTTCTTTGTATCGTGATGTCACCATGTTGTTTCACCGACCGATATCCAGAGCAGTTTCTGGTTCCAGTTCTACACCTGTTTCTGCAGCTGTACTTTTTGATATTTAGAATTTTAAATTTCTGTAAAGTAGATTTTTGTAGATTGTAATACAGTATGTGTTCACTGCCTTTGTGAAACCATATATAATTGTATAATTTCTGTGTATACTCTGAATGCTTTTGCTTTCAATGCGGTATTCAGAATCAGCAATAAATGTTAACATTTTTATGCGTGATGGTCTTGCTTACTCGCACATAGCATCTCACCGACTCTCCTCACTGCGTGCATTACTAATGCCCTTGAATTTGATGGATTATACTAGTTCCCGCTGGATACAGTGCTTCTCCAGCAGACCAGATTCACTGCAGACATTTTGACTTGTAGCAGAACAGCACAGGTGTAATTAATAATTTTGGTCGCACCTAATCTACGCTGGCTGCTGGCTCTCTGGCTCTCTGGCTCTCTGGAACAGGAACTGGGAACAGAGCAGACCCATTCATGTCGTCTTTTCCTGCCATGAAAATGTCATTTCAGAGTTTGTTCCAAGTTTTACAACCATCTTTTTCCTTTGGAATTACATCATTAATGAGGAAATGCAAGAAAGAGAGATGGATGGAAAATGTTCGCAAGACCACAGAAAGAAGACAGAAGAGCAAGAAGACAAAAGAAAGAGAGGAGGGTGTTGAGTGCCTGAAGTTGGCACTGCCATGGGTGCAAGAAATCTCAACAGAAACCAGGCGGACGTAGCAGCTCTTCAAGAACTCAAACCTGAAAGCACAAAACAGCTCATGTCTGCAGGAGGAGGTGGTGGAGACATGGAAAAGGTCTGAGCTGAACCATCACAGGTGGTGAGACCATGTGTTGAGCTGCCTCACCTGCCAACAGAGGAGGACAAGGCTCATTTAAGTCTTTTCACTTGTTGCTCATGTCCCATTGAAGAGGATGAAGAACCTTGATGTTCCCTTTCTCTCTCTCCCTCCCTCTTTTACAGACAAGCTGCATTGAGAACAGATTTGGTCATTGATTTTAAACATTCATATATTGTAAATGACATTGGGTGAAAAAATACTTTGTGTTCTACTTGTCTTGGCTCTCTGTTCGATCAGGCTAAAGGTGTCTCAACACGGCAGGAAACTCTGCAAGAACTCTGTGGCTTGGCTTTGGAGTATGCTTTTGTCACTTTTCCAGTTTGAACACAGTGCAGTTTAAACCTGGTGGACCAGTATTTTATGTAGCATGGATGGTTCTGATACACCTTTTATTTATTTATTTATTTATTGTGTTTTGGCTTCACAAATTGGTGCCTAGATCTCAAGACTTTTACCACATCACAGACATTATTACTTGTCATGCCAGGAAATACACGGGTATTACAAGGATAGTTCAACAGTTTGGCAAATTTACCTGTTGCTATGATCCCTATAGTCATAGGAGTAGGTTCATTACTCATGGCTCATCATACACAATCCGGCAGCTCCAAAATGCTCTCGTGGAGAAGCTGTGACCTGCACATTCATCATGCTATGAAATAATCATGTATAATTCTGTAACATTATGACACATGAAGCAAATACTTGGAACTACTCGCACTTTTGAAATCACTCCATAGTTCCGGCTATGCATTTACCTTGAAAACAACTCTGTCGCGTAATGTTACATTATTATTTCATAGCGTGGTGAATGTGCAGGTCACAACTTTTGGTGTTAGTTGACCAGCTTGCGTCTCTGCCCCGCAGATCTAAAAACAACATGCACCGGTAATTAAAGGTAATGAATCTACTCCTATAGGCGAATTTGCCAAAATGTTGAACTATCCTGACTGCATTATAAACCACTGTGAGTCACACTGTGGTAAGAATGGCTCAATGGCGCCCTCCTGAACATTGTTGTCCCCTCTCCTCTCTCTCCCTTACACACACTCTCTCTTTTATGCAACAATATATAGTGTGCATGCACAACACCAGGAGGACCCTGGCAGTAGCAAAGCATTAGTGCAATGCAGCCACTTAAATCTTATTAGCTATACCTGTATGTTTGACAGGCTATTTCCCATTACAGAATGATATATATTATAGTATATCATCAGCTCTACACAAGCAGGTAGAATTGGTGCTACATAAAAATCCCATATGCATGGGGATGGATACTAGCTACTCTCTGAGGCTTTATCTCTGTTTGAAGAATAAAGTAAAAGTGTTTTGCTTAGATCTTCTTGCAGCATCTTTATTATTGCAAGTGATGAGCCCATCAGCAGCACTGCCTCAGTCACTGACAGAGGACAAAGGAAAGGTGTGAAAAATAATGAAGCACGGGCCTATTTGAGCAGAGGGCAGCGTGAAAATCTGTCGTATGGTTTTGGTCACATTCAAAAGAGTAGCTCATTAAAAAAAGATGACTTTAGGTGTCTCTTTGTACATCAAAGCTCAGAGAGGAGTTCCTGTTGGTCAGTTTACAACACCATCTGTCACTGCTGTTGTCAGACTGCTGAAATTTGCCCAGGCTCTCAGAGGAAATAAGAACTGGACCGCATTAATCCACGCGGTGCTGTTTAAGGGCTTTGAAGACTCGTCTCTAGGGAAACAAATGCCAGGTCGGGAGGGATATTAAAAGCAGCTTGACACCAAATGATTTCTAATCTGACACCTGCTTTATGAGCAGCAGATGATATGGACTGAGGAGGAGGAGGAGGAGGAGGAGGAGGATGGCCACTTCCACTGCCTTTTCTCAGGCCTAGAGAAATGTGCCTTGACTCTTCACACTTCTTCTAAAGGCAGTTTATACTAAACCACTATTACTCCTCAAGTTCATGTGTCATTACTGCACTCATTCTCCTCTGTCTGCAGCCTCAGGGGAGCGAGGACTGTATTAACGGGGGATCAAATTTGAGAAAGGTAAACAGCAGGCTGCTGTCAGAGCTGCATGAAAAAATGCCTCTGGCTTCCTTAAAAAAAAATCAAATAAAAATTTCAACTGCACAAAAAAGACACCACACTGCTGGAATATATCCTCAAATGACAGTTGGATTACTTGTTGTTGGTGTTTTTAAACATGTTTTTTTTTTTTTTATAAAATGCGCACATGCTGTAAATTGCACTAATTGCTACAGATGTTAGCCGTTTTGGAGTTGTAGTAGTAAATGAAGCACATCTGGAGCAATAGCTGCAATGAGTGAAGTGAAGTCTTTGATCAAACTCATAAAATAACTATGAAATTAAACTCTCTTTCATTTCTCTTGCATCTGTCCCCTCACTGGACCCCTGGAGGAGGGGGGGCTCTGGACTGTCACTTAAATCCCACAAGGCCTCTGGATCAAGTTCTCCTTGAGTCTCATGCATCGCCACCTGCCTCAAGAGAAGAACTTTTTTAATGGAAGTGTGGTCAGCAGCAGCGCGTAACAAATCACACTAATTGTCTCGAGTCATCATGTTACGAGGAGGCACTTGAGCGTCGGACACACTCTGTGGCTTTGACAGGATTAAAAGAAGAAATATATACCAAGTATTAAGAAAGTCATTAAAAACACAGGAGCTGCTCTTGAAGTGCATCAGTTGTGAGATTTGAAACTATAATGTGGTTTAACGGGGATTGAAAAAGTTCACAGTTCACCACCGGTCGTGTCCTCTCCTGACACACGCAATCTCCGTGTCATCCAATAGAGGGTACTGTTTAGTTTCCAAGCCAGACCAAACATGCTTAGAGTCTGCCCTGAAATCAGGATGCAGGCCAAGTCCTGCTGCTGCTGCTGCCACTGAATCCAGGCTGTGACACATTCTGCACGCCTTCTTATACGCTGCCTTGAACGGCCTGCAAAGCATGTGCACACAAACACGCTCACTCACACACACACACACACAGAAATCATGACCTCCTTCCATCTCCATCCAGCACTGTCCGCAGGATGAACCCTCTCTCGTCTAATTGTGGTGTCTCTGGGAGGGGAGACGTTCAGAGCAAAGCTGCCCCGTGCATGCTTGTGAAATGAGTATGAGATGAGATGACTTGGCCAATCTTTTCTCTTCTCTCTCTCTCTCTCTTTCTCCTCCAAATGCCAGTGAGAACGTAGAGTGTGTGATACTGCTGCTCGGTTTAACCTGCGACACATTTGTCACGCCTCTTCAAAAACCACAGACATGAGATCGACTCCCACGCGTCTCGTTTCTCACAGGAGGTGGGAAAAGAAAGATGCTTTTATCAGAGTGATCTAGAAAATGCTGCTTGTAAATAGCAGCTTTGAATCTTGTGGTGAATTCCAAGGTAGTGTTTGAAGTGTTAAGACAATAAACAAGGTGAGAAATTGATTTTCTCTACCCTGCTAAGAAGGTTTGTTAGTATCTCTTGCGGTGGGGGGTGGAGGGGGTGGGGTTTGGTGTCAATGTCACGTTACATTTTTTTGGCACGCAGCAGGTTCACACATTCTGAGCTGCTCTGACAAAATGGCAAACACCAGCAGTGGGTGGGTGGGACACTGTGTTGGCAGACTAGAAAGGTCTGGAAGGAGCTGGGGTGGTGGGGTGGAAACATTTATTTCCCCTGTAACTTCAAGAACATCAAGCCAGCACACCTAAAAATGGAGACACCACAGGAGGCCTCCAGACAGGCTTAACAAGTCCCGCCTTTGCAAAGCGGGGACAGTGAGAAATACTGTGTAATGTTCTGAAATGGTCCAGCGAGGGGGGAAAAAAGGTAGAGATTGGATTATTCTGATGTTTGGACTCTTGTGAGTTCCAGGAGTGTTTTTTTTTTTTTTATGAAACTCAATGTGGGGGTGGCTCAGATGCTCAGCGGGATCAGGCCTTAGGTAGCTGCTGTTTTGAATTTCCACTTCTCTGTAAGAATGGCATCATCTCAGAGAGAGAGAGAGAGACAGTAAGTTGAAGAATGCTTTGATTTAGTCGGTGCATTTGTGTCACTTCCCATCAGATCAGCTTCCAGTCCTGTCAAATGTGCCAAGATGATGAATTCGCTGGAGATATATAAAACGTTATGTGAAGTGGTGACATTTGTGGTTGGCAAAGTGTTGTTTATAAGTTATGACAGGGGAAATCAGGGCAGGGTGAGAAGCGTTGTATGCAAATAGGGACAGTGCATTTGACTCACACTTAAACACACCATTAACAACACAAGCAACGTCACCAATTCTGTGTGTAATCCTTGGATTAATGAGAGGACCTGCACCAGATGACCATACAGGTCACAGATGTCCTGTAGAGCTTGGTCATGTTAGGTTTTACTGTCTAAAAGTAAATATTATCACTGTTACTGTTTTTAGTTCAAAATGTTCTTCAGACTAGTGAGAGACAAATCAAATGTATTGCATTTGCCATGACAGGCATTGTCTTTGCCACTTTGTTTTAGCCACATTAGGATAGTAGGGTGGAGCTCTGTGGATTTCACTGTCCAGCACTGAGATTTATACAGAAAAATGGATGGGTTTAAATTTTGTATAGATACCCACTGTGCCCATCCTCTAATGCCACCATTAGGTTGACAGTGTTGATTTTATGTGAGGCGGACAATCAATTTTTAATAGAATTTGGACATACTGTATGTCTCTGACTAGCATTGCCCTCTGTCAAATTTCTTATAATCAAACATGGCAGCACACAGTCCAAAACCACCATGGAGAAAGACACTTTCTATTTTGGGAGTGTTGATGTGTGGGGATTCACAATTTCTCAACTTAATATATGTCCAATTCTTGTCCACAGGTAAAACCCCTCTGCTAAACTTCATGTAGTGAAAATAAAATAAATGGAATTCCTATGTTATCTAAAACATAGATGTTTTGTGTTTGGCTGAGTTTTTCATTCATGCAATGCAATGTCTTGTTTGTAATTAAAAATCAACCTTTTCTTGCAATGTGCTTTTTGACGAATTGGCAGAAATGTTCCATCACTCTTTGCTTTATGGCCAAATACCTGCTTAACAAATGACACCAGCACACAGTGAAGCAAGCAAACATGGTAACTTAATTAATATATGAGCAAAGTCAATATTACACTTGCTAATTGTCAGCATGTTAGCAATGAAGTACCCGGATATGTTAAATGCAAGAATTTGCTGTAAGAGGCTCACCTCCAAAAAAAAGAATCTCTCTCTTGCTATTGTTAAACTGAAGAAAATGGTGCAACATCCGCTTGTTTAAACCTCTAACCTGCCATCATGCACCACAAGTGAATGAATGGAAGGTTTTCTCCTTTTCAGCCACAATGTTGTGTCAAGTCTCATCAACCTCTGGTGTCTCTGTTCTGATACTGAAGCAGTGACAACACTGACATTTTATTTATGTCCATACTAAAATATCCATCTAACACAGGAAACATGACCAGTATTCATCAGGTAATAGCCTCCCTGTAAGTTTACTACGCTCTAACGAAGTATATTAATTGACTTTCCTGGCTGTGCTGGCGGCGTGGGGCCTGCCTGCTTCCCCCAGCCACTCAGTCTAATGGCACTGAAGGGCCTTGTTTATAACAGACCCATGCTTTTAGAGGCCATTTCCACAGATGCGACCTGCTCTTTGCACCAGGTTGTAATAAGTGTGAATGGGAGACTAATAAAGGTGCAATTACAGCAATTGTGTGTGGATGTGGTGATACTGCTGTTGAGTGGGTTTGTATCTGTGCATCCTGCAGCTGAGGAGGCGGGTTGCTCTGATGCTTTGTGATGATGATGATAATGGATTGTTAGGCCACACTGGAGAGGCTCATGGGAGCATGTCTGTCTGAGCTGCTGCTCTCCGTCCAAACAAAAGCTGACATATAAATATTCATTCTTCAGGTCTTTGGATAGCCTACAGGTGACATAGAAATAAACAAGAAAGAAATCATGCTCCTTGCACTGAATATAATACATTTTAATTAGTTCCATGTACAAACGCAAGTCACAAAAAATTGCAAAAAAAAAAAAAAAAAATTGCTTTAGAAATAATTTGGAGGAAGTGAAAAAACAGAATATTTATATTATATTTTAAATATTTATTGGACTTATTCAACCTACTGCTTCAGCAAACTTTCACCAAGAGACTCCGTTTGAACTTATTATATTATCATCTCTTTTACAATGTGCTCAAATAAGCAGAAATACTTAAACAATTTGAATTATGAGCCCCTGAGTGCATCCAGATCCCTTTCAACTCCAATACAAAGATTTTTGGAGAAAAGCAGAAGTGCTCCCAGTTTTTAACTTGCATGGGTTTCCAAAATATACTCTGGAAACTCCACAAGGATATGAATGTGTTTGGAAAGGCCTCTGGCCACTTATAGCCTTCTTGTTTTGATAGGAGCTACCTACCTCTTTCTCTGCCTTTTTGCCTGCCTCCGCCTGTGGTCCGTCTTTGCAGCCCTTCGAATTGCCATGGCAACCTCTGAGCCCCAGGCTAGAGCCACAGTGGAGACCCGTTCATTAATTAGGGAGTCCTTATCTAATAGTTTATCAATTATTTCAGTGATATTTCTGTCTCCCATACATTTACATGAAATCTTTGTGAAACACAACCACACACACATAGAACTCTGAGGTGTAATGGAAATCTTTATGTTTATTACCCTTGATTGAACTTTGAAGATGTATGCTCATGAACTTTAGGTGAACTTCGGAGAAAGTGCAAGTTGCACTTTTCTGCTGTGTATAGGGCAACATGCAGGTGTCCGTCTTGGTTCCTGTTATTTTGTGATGATTACACTTAAGCAAGCAGTTGTCTCCATATCCAAAACCACGGTGAGATGTCGATGAGATGTCAACATGCTGAGGTGTGAAAAAACCACAACAAACCTTCAGTTACAGACAACCACAAGCTTCCTGCCTTTACATATGAGTTGATTTTATAATAGCCCAATGATATGTCAAAAGTGCTGAGTGCAAACTTGTACTATGCTAACCTATTCTGCAAGAATGCAATAATGTTATTGGACAATGTTTGATGCCGCCTCCAAGGAGGAGCACATGGCTCCCTCTCGCTCTTGTGCCTATGTAACCTGATGTAACCAAATCTCAGTGTGCACTCTTGTACAGACTTTTGTGTGTATGACAGTCCACCTCTTGCAAGACAAAAATAAAGTACTTAAACTTTACTTTCTTTGCTGGACTTGTGATTTTCTCTCTCACACGTTAAAGGACATTTCTACAACAGAGGGCAGGCTGACACACAGGTGTTTCAAATCAGATCTGGGATGTTTGTGGTATCACTTTCTTTACTGTCAACATCTAACACATACACACATGCACACAGACAGGTTGACAGCTCCTTCATGTCAGTGTTCAGAGAGAGTGATGATCGTGTGTCTGTCTGATTAGCTCTGTCTGTAGACAATGTCGTGACTCCTGTTAAGGTTGTGGATTTGATTCCCATGTTGAGACACATCACACCCTGGCAGAGCCTACCAATTGAAAAAAAACTAGAGAATTTCCTTGCAGAAAATGTTCTAGTTTTTTTTCTTGCACCCTCAAACCAGCTAAATAAAAGACTCCTTTGTGGTGGCCACTTAAACTGTATTGATTTTACTTTTAGCCTGGGGAAGATAAAGTTGAAATGTAGCTCATGAAAACATGCTATGGATGGTTGAAAACTGAGGCCACAAAAAGAAAAGAAAAACATGGTGAGCCATAAGTACCGTTCATTCAACAGAACAACAGACCTCTTGTCATTTTTAGAGCTGCTCGTTGTTTTCTAAATCAATAGGCACTAAAGAGGAGTTACTGCCCATCACACCAGCATATTACGTGGACAGGACTTGAATTTCTAGTGCTACGTCATGGCACATACATTATAAATGAACAAGAATGATGTAGATAGTAAATATTAAAAGCATCTAAATAGTAAAAAAGATATCAAGCCTTCATAATATGAGAACTTCTGCCTTACCTCATGCTCTCAAGAGATTTTAATAAACGCTAATGGCTCAATAAAAGCCCCTCTAAACTACATGCATACACACACGGTTTGACCCCGAGTGTACACATACAGTATACCCCCACACTCACACAGGTACAGTGTGCTTGTGCAGTATATGAACATTAGCGGAGTGGAAACCCATGTAAACAGGAGAATGTGAGTTGATTCATAAATACTATGGCAGCAGAGGCAGGGAATGAGTTCAGCAAGATGGACATCCAGAGGGGAAGAGGGGCTGGGAGATGAGGAGAAAAGGCCTGAGGCTGGGGTCTTTGTAGAGAGAGGGAGCCAGAAAAAGTGGATCCAAATGAGTCAGGAGGGAGATGGTGACGGGTGTCAGATCAGGGAATGCTGCAGGGAGAAGGATAGGACTATTAGCAAAAGGCTAAAGCTAGAGAACTGCTGAATAATAAGAACAGCTGGAACGAAGCTGGATGTGCAACAGAGTCTACGATCAGGAAGAGTGTTGAGGTTGGAACCAGGTATTTATGGCAAGGCAGGTGGTGATGGTGATGATGGAGCAGCTGGTGGGCTGATCTCCCACACACCTCTACTCCTGTAGTCACCTGCAAGTGCACACACACACAAGCTGAGGGTCTGAGAGTTTGAGTTTGTTTTTCCTGTGACTTCTGACTTGTGTGCATGTCTGAAGGAACAACTCGTCCACAAAGAGGTCTGCAGTCCACCTGACTGACACAAGCTTGGGCTTGGGAAGAAAAATAACAGTGGTTAAATCCTTAGTTGGAGGGAAATGGGTGATGAAATACAAAGGAGTGTGGGTATTGGGGGGCAGCTTGGAGTTCGTGAAGGACAGAAAGGGCCAGGATGAGGACAGAAGCTGAGGTGAGGCAGCAGTTTAAGATTCAGGTGTCCAGTAAAAGGGAGAGGTGGGGTCCATCTGCACCTGCTGCAGTACCTGTTGTATGTGCTGCTGCTAATTTGGGGGTAAATTACAGTGTTATTCAGGTAGGCAGAGAAAACGAAGGTGACCCTGTCAGGAGATTGTTGACCATTAGTTGAACCAAACGGCATTACCAGATATTCAAAATGGCTTAGGTGAGATGAGTATTAAAAGCTGTTTTACACTCATCTCCCTCATGGATGCAAACAATGTGATGTGCATTTCACAAGTCCAGCCTAGAGAAGACAGTAGCACCATGGAGGCAGATGAGAGGCAGTGGGTATCAAGGACACAAGACTGAGTGGGGGAAAAGGAAAGTGAGAGTGGCCCACCGCCCGATACTCATCATTTTACCAAAATAAAGAGACTTTTTCTTTTTTCTTTTTTATAATTAAGACTTCAGTTTGGGCACGTTTTTCTTTCTGCATCTGCAAATGAAGTGTAAGTGAAGTCTTTCAATTACAGCGTGTATCATGCTGGGATTTTAATTCCTTACTCCAGTGGTTCTCAAGTGGAGCCCTTTGGGGGGAGGTCGTTTGAAAACGAGGAACGGTTTAATCATTTCATGTAGCACATGACATTGTTAGCTTTAATCTTTGGATTAACATAAAAAATTGACGTGGTCAAATTAATCATCTCGGGCTTTGAAAGGCTTTAAGCTGTGTATCTGCTCTATTGTTAACCTTGGACCAGGAGGCGAGAAATACTCAGTAGTGAAGGTCTAGTTACCGACAGTATTTTGCAGCCCCACTTAGATGAAGGCTTCAAAGTCCAAGACAGTATAAAAACATGCTGGAGTTTCAAGTTTTTGCTGCGGGGAGGGGCAACAGGAAAGAAAAATTGTTTGACTTTTGGGTAATGGCTTGATGAGAAAATCGATACCAATCCCACTTCTTGGCGTTAAGTACGGAACTGGACCTAGGAAGCAATTAGCCTTAATATAAAGACTGAACATCAGTTTAGCCTTGTCCAGAGTCTCAAAACACCTACCAACACATCTAAAGCACAGTGTGATCTCTTGTTTTATACTGGACAAGTAGACATGTTAAAAACACCAACTTATGGTTTTTACACCAGTTTCCAGTTAGGCCTACTCCCCACTGAACTGAGTCATAGTGCTAATACCAGCTAGTAGAATTCATCTCATCTGATGGTGTTTTCACAAATTATACATTGTTTTATTTTTCAGCTAGTACGGTCTGTGTTCACACATGTTTGTCCAAATGCCGCACCACTGGCAGAGTGTCATGTTTCCGTGATGACCGACCAGAAAAAGACGCATGGTACGCATAGACTGTAGTGGTACTGGTACGTCAAGTTTACATGACTCCTGAGAAGTAACGCTATAGCTACTTTAACAATGTGAAACAGGCAGTTTGAGTAGACCAAGGTGCGGCCGCATTCACATAGGAAACGCTGCACCAGAGTTCGACTCTGACCACCCCAGGCCAGGTCTCAGTGCAGCCGTTTTGGTGCGCATACATTTTGGGGCCCAAAGTTCAACTAGGTTGACCTACCCCCTAAACACTGCCTGTGTGAAAGCACCCTATGACTTGCCAGGAAGCCTAATATACACTTTTCCAAAACCTATGAACTTGCCAATTAGAAAATGAAGATTTTTATATTGGGCAGAAAGTTAAAAGAGCCAATTATAAGTTCTGCTATTGCTACATAGCTAGTATTAACATTAGCAGCTGTTTACTAAGACTACCTGCTGTGAGTTCAGAATCAAACTTAATTTCTTTACTTATGAACTGCCTCCAGCGATAGAAAGCAATGGAAATAAAGGAAAGTCTCAATACTTTCCCATACCAACCCAAGACCTGTTGCTTCTCAGAGGAAATACAGTAGGCTATAACCTGTTTGCTGAAGCTCCTGTCAAGTCCCAATCACCATCACTTAGACGCTCACGTACTCTGCTCATTCCATTCCATGGCAATCTGGTGTTCAGATTGTTACTGTTTCTCATGTGTGCAGTGTTTTTGCTTAATGATGGTTGAGGAGGTTAGAAAACAAACATAATACTTAACCATGTACAGTACCAATACTGTTGATATCAAGAGTAGGAATGTTGCCAGATTGTAAACTGTAGCCTACAACCTGTAAAAAGCTCAGTGATGACAATCTGTTTTGACATGAGCACAAAGGTTTTCATCTAATTTGTTCTGTCTTTCAAAACCAGAGAATATGAAGGTTACACCCACACTGACAGAGTGTTTAGGCTGACACTTTATATTGGTATAAATGTCCCCAACCTTCCTGTCTCTTTTCCCTCCACTCATCCAGTCAGCCTGTCGTGATAGTGCTGCACTTAACACTTAATGATGTAGGTGTTATCACGCACCTCGCTCTCAGACTCTTTGAACACAAGCACTGTCTGATTCACTCCACACAACCACAAGATAAAACATTTGGATCCAGAGGGAGATGAGGTGACACAGAGGAAGGACAGCATGTTTTTTTCCTCTTATTCACTTTTTTTCCTTCTTCTTCGCCTTCCTTGTTCTGTTGCTGCCATCCTGCTGAACGAAACCTATAATTTGGAATGTGGATAATGGATAAATTAGCTGTCAACCAATAAATCTGCAGAAAGGGAGCCACAGAGGTTCATGCGATCTGACCCAGGAAACGGCGCTGGGAGAATGGTTGCAGAGCTAAGAGGGACGAGCTGTGGGAGGACGGACCGCCATGAATTATGGCTCCGCTGGGCCATAAACAAAACACAAGCAAAGGGGCCTTTGAAGCTAACAAGACCACGCAAGGGTCAAATACGTAGTTAGAGACATTTATGTGTCTTTGGCATTCAAAGAGTTGGCTTGCATTTTGCATTCATCAGATGGAAAATACAATGTTAGATGAGAAAGAAATGTGTTAAGATGAAGGAGAAAAGATAAATTCCACAAAACGAAAAATCTCTAAATCCTATTATAGAAAATTGTTTCAAAAATTATATCACACTTGGATTTTGTTGAGTGAAGAAGGATATTTATTTGTAACCACTCATGTTACATGAATGTCAGTCCCGTTGCTGCCACTGCCTGGTTAAGGGGACAGTAATATGTTATATGTGACACTCACACTTGCACGTCGGGACACCCTCTGTTTATTACCTGTCCTGACCTTTTTATCAAAGTGCAAAGAAATGGCAGATGCATCAACACCCCCCAAACTGGGTACAGGTAATCATGGTGCAACTGTTTGCTTGTTTCAGAGCTCGCTGAAGGTCGCCTGGAATAAATGGGGAATCTGAACTTTAAAGTCTGTCACTTGATTTTTCTTTTCCTTCTCTATCAATTTTTTTCTTGGGCACTGTAGATCTGCTCACTGTTACATTCGTTCATCCATTACCAAAGCTAATGACGTTTCCCATCAGCCTTAGCAGAATTTGGTGTGAAGTACTAATTAACAAAAACGATGAATGTTCATATGAACATTCATTGTTTTTGTCTCATTCATGTAGGCTATATACAGTATATGAAAAAGAGTGAACCATAAAGTGTGGCTTTTTGTTTGCTGCCCGTTTTTCAGGCAAATAAATGTTGCAATGGTTAGACTTGACAGGATGGTATGGCATGTATCAAAATGGCCTCGCGGCGAGTATTGTTCTCCTGATCCTGTACAGACTGATAAGACAGGTTCCTGCATGTTGTCCAGGCTTCTGCGCAGTTTTATCATATCTTCGTTGAACAAGATGTTCCTGTGTTCTTTTCCTTTCATTAATCATTGTAATGTTTCTGTGTTGTTCCATCTCACACTTGTGATAAATCAAAACAGCACATGGACTTTATTATTCATTTTATGTATGTGATATATTTGGTTACCTTTGGAGACGGTCTCATTCATCCCGCTTGTCACATCTGATTTCACAGCAAACACATTCATCTGGAAATTTGAATTAAGAGTGATAAAAAGCGACACAATGTAATGCAGTTGTCAGTTGTTCTTAGAAATAATAGCTGATCTGACACTTGTATTTCATTGTTGCCAAATGTTACTGCAGCAGCGTGAAATATGAAGTCTGTCAAGGTACAGATGAGAATAATTTACAGCTCCTCACAGAGCTGCACATAAGCACAGGGGGTTTCACTGTCTCAGACCAAAGCTCACTCAGAAAATGTTTATCATCATTATTATAGATAATAGAAAGGTTTTGTTTCACTTTTGTGTATAATACAGTAGTAAGAATAATATGAAAATAAATGATTTGATGATTATAATTTCTTTATGCACACAAACTGCAGAGGTTGTAGTGCATTTTCTTCACCAGATCCATTGCTGTAAATATCTAAGATATCACTTTGATTTTAAATACCTGCAGCTCAAACCACTGATTATTGATGCAAGTCAAGGTCAGACTGTTTATTCTGAATACAAATATCAACTTATTAAGGGAAAACATATAAACAGACAAGAAAACACTGATTACTATTGATGCTACATGGTTCCAATTAGTGTTGGAGATGTACTGCCTCAAGCTATACACCATGTAAAGTAATATTTTTTGCCATGTTTTCATTTTCAGTGTTTCTCATCAGCAGGTTTTTTAGGTGCAGCTTTGAGTTTCACTGTGAATATCACATATTTTGGAATCAAACTTAAAATAGAGTTCAGAGACTAAAACGCTCCGAGGACATGGCTCCACATCTAAGTACAAGGTTGTTGACTGATGCTTCAACATGATGGAGAGCATGAATATGTGCTTCAGCGTTTCTTTCTTGTTTATCCAGCAGCTTGTTCTCTTTAATCCAAGATGTGAGATGTGCTAACACCGGTCTCTGCACCTGCTGAACTTGCTGGAGTGTTGGGTGCCCCCCAGTAAAAACGCAATGAGGGTTTATTTTAATTGATGTCATGCAAAAAAAACAACAACCTTGCACAACACCGTGTTTCACAATGAATATGATAAATATGACACTGTAAAGCATATTGTCCAGGCTTGTTTAGCAGGTACAAGCCCTTCAGGGCATCTCAGTCTCCACAGTGAAACAGCATCAGAGCCAGCGGTGCTCGCAGCCAGCGGAGGAGAAGCCTCCTTATCAGTTAATGGATGAGTACACAGGAATGTCGGCCTGTTCTCTGGGCTGACATTTAAACTGATGACTCCTGCACTCCGGCTCCAACACAGGACTGTCAGACTGGTGGGGGGAGACCAACACTTTTTTATCCCAAAGATAAAAATACATGTGGGTAGCAAAGCCAAGTATGTGATCGGCTAATCTCCTTGCTTTGTGTGGTGATGTGGGAGTTTTTCTTTTTTGCTTTGCTTTGCATGCCATGTTGTTATCTCCCATTAAAAAGAGTGTGTACAGAGATGTGTACCCAGACATAAATCACTAGGCTTGGGTTCGGTCAGGCTTAAGGAGGAGTAATCAATTATACTCTACCAGACGTGGAGGAAGAGGCTGAGCTTGCACCCCCAGCTACTCTCATTATCATAATCATCCCCCTTAAGTGATGCAGACTCCGAGAGACAACAGAGGAATTCATGAACTACCTGACAACTAATACAAACTGAGAAGACAGCAGCACCTTGGCATTCATGGGGGAATCATAGGCTGTTAGCATACAAGAGAATTTGTTTTGAATAAGTCATGTAAATGTTGTACTGCAAGCTGCATGGATAAGAGTCAGTCTGAGGTTTGACTTTTAAATCATAGCAGACAAGATTTATATGAACTGATGAACCTGGATCGTTGAGTGAATATTTTAAAGGAGCACCTCACCATGAAGATTTATGAAACCTTCACCCTCAATCAACAATTGCTTAGGAAGTAGATACTGCTTTACAACATGTATTTTTGGCCACTTGAGGGCAGCAGGTCAGGACAAGAGGAAAACTCAACAATTACACCATAGGCTACTGTTGTTGTGGCTGAAATGCTATACCTAACAACTGCTTATTTACACAGCTAGGAGTGCTGCAGCAACATTACATTTTTAAACCGATGTTCCCTGTCTACCAGCTCGGTTTTTTGGTCTCTGTCTAACGCCTAAGAGACATTCAGGGTCTCCAGTTGCTAAATGCTTACTTGTTTGCTATTTAGTGCTGGTTTGCAATGGTTTATCAGACTTTTCTCGCTAGTATTACAGGCTGTTGCTGGAAACAATGGCAAGGCAAGGAAAGGCAAGGCCTTTATTTGTATAGCCCGTTTTCACAAACAGTTTGTCTCAAAGGGCTTTACATGGCATCATAACAACATCCTCTGCCCTTAGACCCTCACATCGACTGAGGAAAAACTCCTCAGTCAATGCTGACAAGAGAGTGATTTACAACAGTACAGTTGTAAATAACAACAAAACATTAGCTGAAAGAGGCTGAAATGCTTCATAGAGCTGAGAGCAAGCAAGCAGTGTGACGATTTTCCGTGGATGTGACACCTTTCCCATTACACATCTCACAACTATTTGATCCATCGTTGATGCAAGTCAGTTAAGTAATGAGAGTGATCAAAGTACCGTATGTATTTTGGAAGTGACAAGGTCACACTGACTCACCTAATTTAAAGATGAATTTAATTGTGAATACACTAAACACATACTAATGCTGGCCTTGGTTGTTGCCTCATTAAAAAACAAAAACAAAATATGTGTTTGATGGAAGGTGAGATGATACAAGTTGTGTATCAGCAGAGAGAGCTGCCTTTGTCCCCCAGTAATGAGTCTCTGAGCTGCTAATTGAAGGATCATAACGGGAGTGAGGGTATGAGGTCTCGCGAACAGATGGTAGGAGTCTGGAGTCAGATAAATAAACCATTAGCCCAGCAAGGAGATACTGCCATGTGAGGCAGCCTCACGCCAGCATCAACAACTCTGCGACAACCACACAGTGCATAAACTGACGGGCCACTTTTCCTTGGGTGAGGAAAAAGCGATGATGGACGGATGCCACCACTGCAGTACCCATGTGAGGGAGAGGCTGTCCTGATGACAAGACAAACAAAAGATAAAGATCTTTGTTGTTGGCCTCAGCTGCGTCAGGTCTGGACAGCAGGGATCATGGCTGATTTGGATTGTGTTATGTAATGCCTGGCTGATATGCTGTTACCTCAGGATCTGACGTGAATCACAGACACATAAATAGACTTCTTTTTTGTCTCCAATCTGTTTCTACCATTACTGCAAATACTTAGTGACCCCATGTTCTTTGAACACTATGTATTTGACTTATATAACTCCAGCAGAGCCTCATGAAAAAAAAACTAAAATACTAGACCAACATGTTAAACACAGTTTGTGATGTGCAGTGTGAGTATATTTGGATTCTTCTTCCTCTTTGGCATTTTTGGGGTTCAGCAACTCTTAAAAATGACAAATCCCACCAATGTTTCAAAGCTCATCATATATAAAACAATAATTTATTATTTCTCTCATTTTACAAGACATCAAATTGTGTGGCTAAGGATTTTGTTAAGCTGTTATTCTGTTCAGTACATGTGAAACCCTAATAAAGCAAAAGCGACTACAATGTGTGCTTCAACAAACACAGACATTTCAATATCAACAATGTGAGAAACACCTTTCTCTAAACATACGTACATACACAATGAATATCACGCTATGATGTTGTATACATGACGTAACAGGTGGCACATTGCTGGTTGTATTAACTTTGGGAGATCAGCACCGAATAAGAGAGAAAATCAACTAAAAAAAGTGGATTTGTTACAAAAGTTTTATTTTTTTAATTTACAAAAGTCCTTTTGAAAAGGGTAATATGTTCTACCTTGCAGGAAAATAGCAATGTTTCCATAAAAGCATTAAGTATGCATAACAGTAAAATACTGATAAGAGATATATAGTACGAACAAAATAATGTAAGATAGTGTAAATGCTGGCTGTTTCTGTATGGCACACGGTCTTTACACACTTTCCAAAGCCTTCTAAAAAGTCAAATATTGTGTTTTTTGTTTCCAAAAGTTATTCAAAAGAGCAAGCACAAAGGTAGAAAAGGTTATTGACAGAATCTGAAAAAATGTTTTCAAAATCATCCACGTAGCTCATGTCAGAATCACATCCAAGTCCAACCATCATCTACAGGACCGTCCCTTCACCACAGAGGTGGGAAATGTCCGTCCAGAAAAGAAATTCCTTATTTCCTATTTACAAAAATGTTGCCACATTGAACGAGGCAGGAATCTCTACCCCAACTGGTAGCGTTTCTATGTACAGTCCATTACACTCCAGTCTGTCCTCCTCCGGCTGGCCTGACACTGAACTCAAAGAAGGACTTAGACTGTAGTCACAGACAGGAGTGAGTTGTAAACCCTGGTGCCATCTGGGGACTTGGTACCGTGGGTCAGCAGTTCCTGGATCGTCATCCAGTTGTCAAATATTTTCTTATTCCTCTTTTTCATCATCTTTTTGTGGCTGAGTTCGATGATGTTGGGCTCCTTTTTGTCCTCCGACCCGCTCTGCTCCTTTAGACAGTCGGCTCGGCTCTGCTTCATGAATTCGCGGCGCTGTCTCTGCTCCTTGGCGCGGACGGCGTGCTGCTTCCTCTCCTCCTTGCTCCAGTAGCGGCCCATCTTCAGCTCGCTGATGGCGTCGTCGTCCGTGGTCATGCCGCTGCGCTCCTCGTGGATCCGGAGGGCCCGCTCCCTCAGCAGCTTGTCCCGGACGGGCCGCTTGGTGATGTAGCGCGTGCCGTCGCTGCGGATCTTCACCTTCCACTCCATCTTGGGCTCCAGGTCGCTGGGGGAGACGGGGTCCCGGCACATGCTGACCAGGCTCATCTGGCTCTGGGCGTACTCCACCGCTGATTTCTGCTGGATCAGCTGCATGTAGCTCTGGTAGTGCTGCGCGTGGGCGGGGATGTGAGCGTGCTTGTACGGAGAGTGCGGCTGGGAGAGGCTTCGCCCGGCCTTGCTGGACTCTCCCAGATTCCTCTCCTTGCTCTCTCCGTCCGGATCCTTGGAGGAGGATCCTTTGCTCCGGCTGGGAACGCAAACCTCCTGGACGGGGGACAGCAGGGGCTTGAGCATCCTCCCGTTGGAGCCGGAAGAGCCGGCCGCCCCGGCTGGGCCCTGGTTCTCGGCTCCTCGGCGGAGCGAGTTGTCCGGAGACAGCTCCAGAGTCAGCGGGGTGCTGCGGCAGCTCTCTCCAGTGTTGTAGGCGCTGGAGCTGTCCTTGTCCGATTTCTCCGGCAGCTCCGTGATGTCCGAGAGCTCGTGGCGGCGAGCGTCGATGCTGGTGTTGTAGTTGCGGAAGCCGCTGTTGTGGAGCATCCAGGACTCGCGGCACTGCTCCCTCAGCTGCTGCATCTTGTGAGCGCGGACGATGTTGAGGCACTCCAGCTCGATGGTGCGCAGCTCCTCGTTGAGCAGCTCCAGCTCCTTGTCCACGCACTCCGAGTCTTGACCTCCCGCCCCGCCGCCCTGGCAGTACAGACCCTGGGCCCCGCCGCTCCTCATCTGGCACTTGAGCTCCAGGAGTTCTCTGAAGCGCTCGCACTCGTCGGCCGGGATGCCCAGGAAGTCGGCGTCGGTGTAGTCGGCGGAGATGAACGACTCGCCGCTGAAGGGCAGGTCGGCGCTGCCCAGGGTGTCCTGGCTGTAGGTCAGCTTCCTGCAGCTGCCCAGCGTGTTGGAGGCCGTGGTCTGGTCGTCGCCGAGGTTCTCCTGCTCCGAGCTCTCGTCGTTCCGCGTGCTCTCGTCCGTGCGCCCGACCCCGCTGTCCTTCTCGTGGTGGTTGGACAGCAGCGTGGCGGTGTCGGTGGTGCCTCCGTCCTCCTCGTGCTTCTTCTGTGAACACGGACAACAAATGGCTCAATGAACAGATCATTTTGGAGCAAAGCGACTGAATAACTCTTAATATAAGAGTTAATAGCAGAGTCAATCATAGAGGGGAACTACACTGCTATTAATAACTGTTATATTTGTTATTTTTCAGTTTCTTTTTTGAGGAAACACGAATTGTTGCTAAAAACGAATGAACAGCTGTTCGACTCAGCAGAGCTGGCTCAGGCCAAAACAAATCTATAGATGAACATATGTGTTAGTAGAGATTGATTGTGCTAGTTCGCCTCTACATGCTGTGAACGTCTGTGTGTGTGTGTGTGTGTGTGTGTACCTGCTGCAGCATGCTGGCAGTGAACTGCATGGCCTGATGGTGCTGCTGCTCCAGCATATCCATGTGGAGGTCATCCAGGAAGTCGTTCCTGTCATCATCCATCCAGCCCTCGTCCAGCTGAGACGCAGTGGGGAAGACGAGACGCCTCATTAGACGCAAATACTCAACTGCAAAGTTTTACTATAAAATATGGACCTGCACCATCTCCCACTGACAGTCCTGCTCCAGCTTTCTCTTGAAGACAGCTTATACCCACAGTGACATCCTGATTACCTGGATCTCTGGTCTGGCCACCAGCAGGGAGATGTTCTGGTTCCCCTCACTGGTCAGCAGAGCCACGGCATCTTCTCGGTTCTGGATCTCAACACCATTGATCTTGACGGAGACAGAAAATCTCCTTAAAAAGCTGAACTTTTTAACATATTGTTTGTAAATTTTAATGTATACATAATTGGCTTTAAGTATTAAATGCAGAGGAGTAAAAAAACAAGTGGGTAATTAAACAGAGTGCAGAGATGACAGAAATATTACCTGGATGATTTTGTCCCCCTCTCTAATTCTGCCGTCTTTTGCAGCAATGCTGTTCGGATCAATCTAGACAAAGAATAAAGTCACAAGACAATAAGATGAACATCCATCTGTGTGTCCACTCACATTACCTGCCTGTGTTTTACATTTTAGGGGATAATGCTTACATCCATGTGTTAAAGTGAATATCGTCAACGCTGACAGTTGCTATTTATTTCCTGTTGAAGTAGATTTGTGAATTACATACCTCACTAATGTAGATCCCAGCCTCATCCTCATCATCCGTCCTGTAACAGATGGTCAGGCCTAGTTTGTCTTGGATATTGGCTCGGTACAAATCCACCTCCTGGTAAGACAAATAGAGAAATTAATCTCACATACATGTGGATTTTTTGATTGAAATTGAGAGTATAATGTTTTTCTGGATGGACTGAAAATGGACAATGTAATGGGATCACGGAGCAACAGTGATCCATCAATCACTGTAATGAATCTTTCAGCTGGACTCGGGGAAGCCACTGGCTTTTTTTTTTAAAGGCCCACAGACAGAATGAGAGATGATGCAGCCGACTGTGGACGGGCAGAGTCCCGTTTCTCACTTGTCAACACCTGTAATCTCACAGATACAGATAAAGATACGAGCAGCACTGTTCTTGGAGGGCAGAGGATGAGCTCTGAGGGGGTTAACGAAAACTGAGTTTCAGCTGAAGAGACGAGACTGTCTGAGAGGAATAAGTTGACATTTCGCTAAACGAATTCATGATTTTTTTAGGAAAGAGTTTGATGAGAAGATTCACACTGGTCATGTGGGAAGCTTGTTCAAAACGTGGCACAAAAAGTCTAAAACTCACTAGTTACTGTACCACCGTACAACTAATTAAATTTGTACAAAACGACAGTGTAAAACTGACAAATTGTGTCTTTACAGGGGTAAAGTCCCTCTGAAGTGCTTCATAACCATTAACTAGGTTCAAACCAAGGAAAATGACTAAGCTTGTAAAGACTTTACTCATTTGTAAATTTGTCACTGGGAAACATCTGGAGCGCTGGTGAACCAGATGCAATCAGGAAGTTAACAGAAGGCAACAAAGGCATCACACACTGTCACACAACAACTAAAAACCTGGCAGTTGCTGGCTGTAAATATTGATTTAACAACTTGGTGACTTTTGTGAGTTTGTGTGTTGATGCTCACATTTGCACCTCTCTAACTGTAACACCAGGGCTAAGTCTGAACTTGTAAATAGTGGGCCCTGGAGTGTCACATGGTTGCTTAGCAACCTTGTGGTGATGCTACATAAGCCACAGCAAGTCTATTTTTCAAAATGTCAAGCTACATCACTGAAAACTAGATGTTTCACAGAAGTGGACAGAAACTAGAGCTAGAGAAGATTTGTACTTGTTTAATTCACCACTAGTACTCAACTGTATCTTTTACTGTCATTTTAACTTTATTGTTGTGTGAATAAGAAACATTACAGTGTGCACTGAGTCAAGATGGGGTATTGAATTCAACTGGCCCAATGTGAACAGCTCAACTGGATCGTTTGTCAGCCATTCTTTTGTAAAACTGAGAGTTACTCTTCAAGGACACTTGGTTTATTCAGTGTTTGTCTTTTGTGCATCTGCCATTGTCCACCCTGGACTTCACCCCTCTCTTCACAGCCTCACAGTTCCTCCATGGATATTATTAATATGAAGCAGTAGGTGGTTGGGGTTTAAGTGGGGGAGGGGGTGTTGGGGATGGTGGAGGTCACTGGGGGAGCACAGCAGAGGCTTGATGATGGCCTCATCCAGTTATTGTTAGCGAGCATCATTGGATTCATCACTACAGACCTATTATCTGTGCCATCTAATTATCCACCGGGCCTCATCTCCACCACGCCGTAGCCAAGGAAGACTTATTAGGCCTTGTCACTAATAAGTAATGATGTCACCGTTGTGCATCTGCTGGAACAAACCAACAACTCAATTCCTGTCTGGCCTACATCTCGGCGTCTGTATGGAGGGAGAGTGCCTCATCAATAACCACCATATATCAGGACTTGTGGTCGCTAGCAAGGCCACTGGAGTGGAGACACAGAGGCAACCTCGGGTCTGCTTATGGCCTAATAATGCAGCGCTGTCTGAGTGTAGATCTTCATCGGGAGAACAGTGGAGGGACGAGAATGATGTTTACCTCATATTCCAGCTCCTCACGTTCTATGTCCTGCTGAATGCCCTCCAGGAAATCATTGGGGTCAAAGTACGCATGTCCTGGAGGATGCCTGAGAAGAGAAAACGAGCGTAAGATAAATTGGAAACAAGTTGAAATGCTAGTTTAACATATATGCATGAAAATGGAACCAGAACGTAGTAACTCATTTGTCAATCTGGGTTTAATTTTGCCCCAGAGTTTGAAAAATAAATGAGAATTTAGAGAGGAAGTAATAAGAACTCAGTGTAGAAATCACTCTTGTATCAGATATGTTGAAGCTACACCCGGAGGCTAATCACAAATTAACATGCCGCGTTATTAATTTGACTCAGAAATCAATTAAAGAAATCCAGATTATTCATTATGGGCCGACTGCTGCTGCCACACAGTGTAAAATGTAGCCAGGCTCTTCAACACACACACACACACACACACACACACACACACACACACACACACACACACACACACACACACACACACACACACACACACACACACACACACACACACACACACACACACACACACACACACACACACACACACACACACACACACACACACACACACACAATGGCTGCATTTTGGGAATATGCAAATACAAAAGCTCAGAATCATCATTTTAACGTGGCTGTGTGCCCTGGAGGAGCTGTCAGCTCCCAGAAGTGACAGGGACATTTTCCCTCCAAACTTCACATCCTGTGAGATCACAGCAGCGACGTCTGGAGTAGAAGATAAGGCGTCACGCTCTTAATTAACTATTAGGGTGAAAGGTCTGATTGTGTCTGAGAGAAAAGTGACCTTTTCAACATTGCTGAGTTTTTTGACACCAAAGATTTCCTGTATCTTCTCAATTAAAGTGGAGTTTCTGGAAAAAAAGGCCCCAGATTCATCTTGGTGCTATTATTACAACACTAATTCCACTAAATAGTGTTTTTAAATCTGTTTTACTTCCCTTAATTTTTTGGTGGTATGGTGAAAAGGGTTTTCTAATGAGCAGATTGAAGTCAGTGTCATAAAACTCTGCTGTGAGTACTATGTACAGCCCATATTAAGATCCTGTGGGTGAAGATTTGATTATTTTGAGCTCAGAATCATAAAATATATGGCGGTGTGTTTGTGGGCCGGCTTATTGCTTCTGAAGGGAGGTGTAGGTACACTGTGTATGGGTTATAATGCTCTGGGGCAGCATGTCACAGCTTTGTTTTCTGTGTTTTTCTCTTCTCTAGTTGAACGCAGCCATTGGCTTCATTCACTCCCATGTTGACATGAATCCAGCGGCCCAGGTGTGCCAGATTTAGGTCACTCATGGGCCAATAAAATTTTGGCTTCCAAGGAAATCATGAATTTTCATAAAGATGGATGGGAGCATTCGCCTCGTTACGAAACATGGGTTAGAAACTAAAGCCGCAGATATTTCATTTTTAAATGTTGGAGAATTGTTGTGCCGACCATGAAGCCGGTCTGCAGATTTAGACATAATGTGCACAGGTATTTCAGAAAATGTGGGATGGCAGTTTATTAAGTGCACCTATTAAAAACTAGTGGAGTTTAATCCAACAGTCTTGTTATACAATCTTAACCCCATATGTTATAGTATTCAGTTATACATTACACATTTTTATTGCATTCTTCACATTGACACACATTTTACAGTCTCATAGCATACACATCACATTATTAAATGTTAACTTTATCATATTCTTGTTTTGGTCATTATCTACATGATGTCCTACATATCACATCTATTCAAAAGTTATTGCAAATAAAAGAGAAGGGAAACAGAACCTTTCCAGATGAGTTTGTTTGATTCAACTACATTGTTGGTGATTTTGGTGGCTGCAGTTTGCGAAGGTGTTGAACTCAACTGTGTTTTACTGACAGTGGTGTTTTGTCATATTTTATCAAGCCATTTGTAATAACAGGGGTGGCTTAAACACTTCTTACAGGACTTTTATATAACAGTGCATAATAAACTGATAACAGAGTATTAAGGAGCATGGCTTTTCATAGTATATGACCATGTTTCCTTGTTGTGTCTTAACTCTGAAGACAGATTATCATGTATTGAGCGATACACTGTGTGACAGAATCTGTGTGGTACTCACTCCTCTGTGAGCAGATACTCCTCCAGCTCCGTCATGGGGGGTGAAGAGGGGGGCAGCTTGGTGAGGGCCATGATGTGCTGAAGGGTGATGTCGGTCTGAGTGCTGATGTCTGAGACTTGGGTGTCGCTTGGGCTGACCAGTTTGGGGTGAGGGGTCCGGCGCAGGACCTGGACCATGATGGGCTCCTTGGCGGTACGGAAGGCCTCCACCGCCTGGTCGTGGGTGGCCTTGGACAGGTCCTTGCCATTGACCTGGAGGAAGGTTGACAAGGAGACAAGAGATGACTCAGCGATTTTTAGCTAAGTGGGGATACACTGATGCACGATTTTTTTTTACACTTGGTGTTGTGGTTTCTCAGAGTGAAGAGCAGATTCATTACATTAAACTGGTGTCATCGTCATCTCTGATGGTAAAAGGCCTCACATTAAAGCACCGCGCTCGCACAAACTCAGCAGCGATATTGTGTTGTGAAAAAATAACTCATTACTGCCTCGGCTTGTTTTACAGGGTCACAGTCAGACCAAGCAGAATAAGACCTTAATTAGGCGGCGTCTCTCTTTAATTAATCAAGGTCATTAGCCGAGGCTGCATGGGGGAGCCTTCATTTAGCTAACTAATTTCTCAGCAGACGACAAATTTGACCTCCCATCAGAGACAGTGGATTGGGTGCGGTGTGTTAACCTGAGAAGATTAATTTGAGCAAAAGGCCGCGGTGTGTCGCGGGGAAGAGGCTAATTAAGTTTGGTCGAGGCACTTAAGGCCTTTGTGTGCTGATGAAAGATGAGCGCCGACGCTCTTGCGCTCTACTGCAGAATGTGCCAATGGACTCCGAAGAGACTTTAAATTAAATAAAGAAGATTTAAGTCTGAATACAGATCTACGCCATCTAAAGATTAAATCTGAGATTTTTTTGTTGTTGTTGTTGCTTCGGACCAAATGCCATTATGTCACTGGAAGTTCACACAGAGAGCAACCACTGTGGGAACGCAAACAGGAGATGTTAGAAGACCAAACAAGCAGTAGCCTAATGGACTTTATTAACAGCTGCACGCACACATATTGCATCCTGGATCCTCCTGTGGCCCCTCGGCTTTATCGGGATTTACCCAGAGCTGCTGTTCTGCTTTCAATCACCACATCATACAGAATTTGTTGGTTTGTGATTTCTGGATGTGTTGAGATATCTGATAGGATCTCAGCCTGGGGCTCTCCTCTCCTCTCATTTCACTGGCTCCCTCCTCCTCTATGCACATACACACACACACACACACACACACACAAACACACATGCTCTCTTGCCTTTTACAAATAAAACCACTTTCTAGCAGGATGAAGTGTTGCAGGTCATTAGGCGTGTCATTAATCTTTAGCTTCCCTTCTCACTCCCTGTGACATCTAACATACATGCGAGTCCATCATGTTTGAGGATTCATTTTCTGATAAACATGTGGCTGGTCCGGTGCACCTGCCTCCAGCTATGGCTGTCTCATTCCAATTCATGTCATAGTTTGCAGACTTAAATGTGGTGCTGCGCATGAGGAGTAGCAGCAATCTTAAAGCACCTCCAGGGGAATGAGCGCAGTGTATGCACAAAACCTGACTTTGACCCAGACAATTACTCTCTGAGAACACATCTCTATAAAGGTATATGTATAGAAACCAAAGGCGGTGTGTACGTATATATGGATGTGTGCATTGGGGAAGGACATGAAAGGTTAGAAAAGGAAGGAACTTAACATAGAAGTCAAAAGAGGCATTGCGCCTGTTAATAACCACAGCAGATTAATGCTAATCCTGGGCCTGCAGTATAATTGGATCATCTCAGTGGATTTAAACTTCTACTTCTTCTACATCCAAACTTGCCCCCAAAAAATTAATAGCTCATCTAGTTGCGGTTTGCTCTGAATAATTCGACACTGAGGAAAGCGAGTTCCCACATCGCAGAATAATAATGCATGAAATCCTTAAAAACAACCTTGAGATTTTAAGACCACTGTCCTCTCATGCAAAGAGGAGATGGAAAGCTGGCCTCGATTGTGAGCGAAAGCCCAATCAAAACAAATAATATCACTATCTAAAAAAGACATCTTCACTCTTATTTGTCCGGTATCAGCAGTAAGCCTTGGTTAAAAAAAAAAAAATGTTGCAGGACCTCACATCCTCAACCATCTTTGTTTCCCACAGCGAGCCGTGATGTTGCACATCAGCTGAGGAAGACAAGCGCCTTTGTGCTCTCTTCTCTCTGCGTGCAGGCTCCAACAGTCAAACCTGGTTGCCAGGAATCCCGGGGCTAGTTGAAGGCAGTGAACCAGAGACAAAGCCTTTAGCCCCCGTCTTGTTGAGCCCATAGCATTCTGCCTCAGCGCTCTCAATAGGGGGAGTCTCCTCCCAGCTGTGGAGGGGGTCCCACGGCCCCCATTCACCACGCTCACCTCTGACACGGAGCAGCCCTTTGCAGCACACTGAGAAAAAACACACAACACTCCCCCGACACAATACACAATGCTGCGCCACCGCTGAGCTCTCCAACTCTGCCATGTTAACCCTGTGCCTCGACGCCGCTGCGGTTCAGCTGCTTTTGATGAACAGAAACTGAAGAAGTCTTGAATTCCTCCTTAACTGTAATCAACAACTACGTTTGCCTTTACAAACACAAAACACTCCAGCTGTTATTTGTGTTGACACGATGCAACAATGATCGACACACAGGACTGGTGCATGCTCCAAGAAAGAGTCTATGTAAAATCTGTTTAAATGAACAGAGGACAGAGACAACACACTTACAGGAATATTAATTAGGTCTAAATCACACGTCTGCTGTGTGTGTGTGCGGTGAGGAATTTACACAGCTGTGGATTTGTGTTATTCAACGCCTATTTCCTTTCATTAAAATATCACATCTGACCTGAACAACAGTGGACTCAGGGACTTGTATCCCTATGTGCACATTTCTATCAGTTCAGGATTTCAGTTGTTCCCTCAGTGCCTTGTGATAGTTGTCAGTCTTCAGGCCTCTGGGTAATAATTAGGGGCAGCAGGGGCGACCTGCGCTGTGAGCCCTGGAGCAGCATCAACCCTGGAACGCAAATCAGGCTGGACTGAGATGTCGAAAACGAAGTCTCTCTTTGTGCATTTGTGTGTGTGTGTGGGTGTGTGTGGTTATCTGCTAAACAGCTGGGTCTCTCTATTTTGTTATTATCGTTATGGTAGATGACATTTCATAGATTTCCTATTTCATTATTTCTTCAGGTAGTTTTATTGAAACTGAGGCTTTATTCATAAGAATGCCAATAACAACAAACTGAAAACCAGTAGCTAATGTGAAATTGTTTTTTTCAATTGTGTTTCAATGTCTACCTTCTCTCCAGTATGCTACATTTTACAATGCCATTTTCAAGGAGATCATGTTTTCGCTCTGTATCAGAAACCATCTCCATTCAGATTTTAAAACCCGAAAACACTCACTTTCCTGACCATTCTCATATTCTGGCCAAAGGTGAGCCGGTGTAAACAGGAGGCAGATGGTCTACTCTGTAGTTGATTTGTCACAAAAAAGTATTACAACAACAAGAAAACAAGAAACAGCAAAGACAGTTGCAGTGTTGATATGCACAACAACTACTGGACAGTTACTGGTAGTCCAGGCTGCTAAGACCCAATCAGGGTGCAGCTGAGCGATGTCATCTTTTCCAAAAAAGTTTTTCTATGTCCTCACTACAACCCCAGAGTTTTCAAACTAAACAGGCCCAAGATCATTTTCTAAAGGTCTTTGTTTTGGGCATTCAAAAACTGTGGACAGCAAGGTGAGGGTAGGAACAAAAAGATGAATTTTAAAACCAAAATGTAGTGTGGATGCAGCCTCAACATATTCAGTTTACGATGGAGACTTACTACTTAAAATTCCCAGTACATTTTTTTTTTGAAACAATGGACCCTTGATGTCAGACAGGGGTAAACAAAAGCAGGTTACAGCAGACAACTGCTGATACTTCTGCTTGAGTTTGGCTGAGTTCAGCAACACACAAGGACAAAAATAATAGCAGTGGTTTGCCTTCCCTGTTGCAAATGTGAATCTGCTCGAAAAACTTCACTGACGGGGACAAAACTACCTTCAAAAAAGTCCCTGCGCCTCTGTATCACTGTTAAACAACCCACAGCTCTAATCATTATCATACAGAAAAAGGCTTTGCAGGATATTAAGTCAATTCACTGCCTGTGTTGTATAACATTAGTCTCTGATACGGCCATTCAATCACCACATAATCCTTTAATAAAGAGGAGAAGAACATCATTAAAGAGCCAGTGTTTCAGTTCCTTGGGGAAACGCAGTGAGGTGAACAGAGTGGAAACTCTGCCAGGCAAAGGAAGGCGGAGGAAACCCTGGGAACCTCGCTCTATAGACCTGCATTTTAAAGAGCCTTGAGAGTCGGGCCGCTCGCCTCCTCCGTCTGCTCAGATTCACCTCTTAAGACAAATTCTTCAAAGTCTACATTTTGGAACAGAGAGGAGCGCTGACGTGATTGAGGGCACGAAGGCTTGACGGCTTATTTTTTCCTTTTTTTTGGTGTGGGGAGGGGGGGGAGCTATAAAGCATTTGAGTGGCAGTGTGGATGTGGGTCATTCTACTCAGGGACGTGCACATGACTATAGAGGGGCAGGGGCTCAACATCAGAAAAGGGCAGTATGTAAAATTTTTTCAGGCCTTA
The DNA here is from genome assembly GCF_905171665.1 of Trachurus trachurus. Classification (NCBI taxonomy): domain Eukaryota; kingdom Metazoa; phylum Chordata; class Actinopteri; order Carangiformes; family Carangidae; genus Trachurus; species Trachurus trachurus. The sequence goes on from NC_139896.1 coordinate 13,918,906, forward strand.
ATATCAAAATAAATAAATTAAAATAAATTACAGTCACTATTTAGTCGGTAGAGAAAGCCTGCACGCCTTCAGGACTGCAGTCAACACGCTGGACCAATTTCCCAACTTCCCGAAACAGAGTCATGACTTCTGAACTGGTAGGCTAAGGCTAATATTGTATTGGGTGCACATTAACATTGCAGGAAAAAAAAATGCAAAATAGAAGTAGGCTAAGCCTACAGGCTACACACACAAAACCAAGAAATGACTACTGTGACTGCTACTGTGCATATTTCAGAACAGCAGCAATATTTACCACAGCAAAGTCACAATTACAAGTAACTCAATATCTGGAAACAAATTCAAATAGTCAGTGAAATCAAGCTGAGTGAGTGATTCCTCCTGTTGCTGTTGTTGTTCACTACATTCAGGTGATGTTAGACAGAGGACGGGGTGGGGCTTAACTCTTAACAAGCAGTGAGCTAAACAAACACAAATGGCGCTTTTCTGAAATATGACTCATATTAAGCTCATTGAATAAGTGGACGGCGACTTGTCAGAACCGACAAGGAAGTTATGTTGGTGGATTTACAACTCACGAGATTCGACACAAGTCGCTCCACTGTCACGTCTCATCTGGATAACACAGAGTTATCGATGAGGCAGCAGCTTCTACTTCTCTCTCTCTCTCTCTCTCTCTGGACGTGCATGTGAGGGAGCGCGCACCGCGGGGCAGCCCCCCCCCCCCCCATTTTTACAGCGCGGTTGTTTACATCCTCATGCACAACAGGAATGCATTTATTGAAAAAACATTTTTTTTAAAAAGGGCACTTTTTAATACGAGGCAAAAAGGGCAGGGGCTCAAGCACCCTTTGGGCCCTATGTGTGCACGTGCCTGATTCTACTTAAAGAACACAGTTAATCCTCCTTTTATTTAATTTTGAACCGTTTTTTCATAAGAAATAGATAAATTCAAGGATGGACCGATGACAGCGTGTGTGGATGTGCACGCTTTTTGGAGATTTCGCAAACATTGTTCTTTCGACTGACTGGACAGAAATCTCTCCGTGGTGTGAGGCTCGAAAACACAGCAGTCTTTATTTACCACAGTGGTGCGAGCTTACTGAGGATTACAGAACAAACAGCTAAAAACTTAATACTGGCTGAAAGAGACACCACTGTTTACTTCCACCTAATCTGATTTAAGAAGGGGACATTCTGTTATCCAGAGCTGATCAATTAAGAACCCAAATCACTTCCAGTCCGTTTTCTGCCGCCTCTCTGTCGTCTCATGGGTCTACTAGGCACCTGTGAAGTGTGTATGTGTGAGTGAATTTGCCTCTGGGAGCTGATGAACTTTACTTGACTTCGAAAACCGTTTCTTTTACTTTCTAAGCCCTTCAACAATCATCCGTTTTATTCAGCGTTTAAAATGATCTCTCAAAGGGATGAGAAGGGATTTATTAGTGAAACTCTTGAGCCCATCAGCAGTAACCTGTCATCATTCAGAAAATAACACAAACTCAAATTCAATATTAATTTGCAGGAACCTTCAACTGAAAGCAGACAATACTTTTTTTTTTTTTTTGTCTTTTACAAGTTTTGGTTTTAAACATTAAAGGACCAGTGCAGCCTGAAACCACAGAGAGGACCACTGCACAGCAGATCAGTAACAGGCAATATCTTACATAAAACTCAAAACCAGATTGAACAGGAATCACAATAAGCCAAAATCTTGTTGCCCCACTTTATTCTGAAACACATGAACAAGTGAACAAATATCATTTGCTGAAATAAACAGACAGAAAACCGTCTGCCTTAACAGCATCAAAGCTGCACTTAACATTGTTGTCATGCTCTCCCAGGCTGATGACTCGTTTCATCTCCGGGCTGCCTGATGGAGGCTGTACAAGGCTGTCTGACCAGAGCGCAGCCAGGCTACATAACCTCTGAGAGGCATAGAGTGAAATTAATGGTGGAGCTCATGGGAGAATATCGGCAAATGAGCCGAGATCCAGGGTCATGTCATCCACTCCCAGCGAGCCGCCACCTCCCTATCCCCCCATGCACCCCCCCACCCCCCGCTGTGCGCAGCCTCAGCAGCTCTGCCCTCACCTATTCTATTCCCTCTGAGTTATAGAGACAGTACATTCAGCTCTGTGCCGGGGACAAGTCTGTTTGTTCAAGTTCGCAGAGTCAAGTTTGCTCCGGCGCCAATCAAACAGAGCTGCACACAGATGTACTCCGCTGGAGGATGGGGAGGCTAGACATCGATCACGCACACACAAAGTACAATGAAGCCACCGAGAGTCTCCTGGAAGTCCCACGTGTTTCTCAGGTTAAGTCTATATCGTATTCCTGTCTGGGAGTAAAACACATCTCTGGCAGACACTCGTTTTTACAGCCTGATAATGAGACATAATCATCCTCAATCATTCAAATGCATCCCATAAGTTGAAGCTATTGAACAACTCATCATAGTCCACATGGGACACACATGTTTTATTCATAACCAACACTAGCACACACATACACACACACACACACACACACACACTAAGCACTTATATGGTACGAGAGCATTTATTTTGTAATTACAATCAGGAAACTCTTAATTGTGCATCAACGATCAGATTAATGCACTGCTGCTCTTGCATGAGAAAACTAACGGAACTAGGAGCTCCATCCTACTGACAGACAAACCTCTGATTCAATATGAAATATCTGACGAGGACTATTCAAGGATACGTCACCCTGATCTCCTGATGCGTCTGCACAAAGTTGAAATCGTTCCATTCATGGCTTCTGGCAAAAAGATCAGAGCCTCATCTGTGCAGCACACCATAAAACAACATCTGTGACTTCTTCAGCGCGGGTTAGGATTGTGCTGACTTTTCGATTTTTAGCCAGTGAGCGTGCAATGCAATATTCTCTGTGTCACTAACCAACACCATGTTGTAGTGTTTTGCTTGTTAAAGGGGGGTGTGAGAGGGCAGGTCCTGTCAATCACGATTGAATAAAACTCAATTTACGAGACGTGATGAATCTGAGTGACATCCATGAGTATAGTGACACTGAGACATGACATCTATATACTGAGTGACATCTCTGTGTGGTACAGATGAGCGACTCCTGTCATGGTGTATCACTTTATACTGTGAACTGGATTAAATGTGACTCCCTGGATGTTTCCTTTAAAAAATAAAAGTTTTTTTGCCTAATTCACTTTATTAAATACCTCGAAAAAGTGAAGATTGCTTCATCACTGATTTTAAAGGTGACAATACTGTATTGAAGGTACTCTGGTGACCACTCCCAGAGAGGTTAAATACCTGGGTCTTACTCCATTGTCTTTGTCTAGCTAGTGCGGACTAGAGGGACTTGTTGCATACGAACTGATGAAGCCCCTTGGATAAGAGGCGAAACCTCTTCCCATACAAGTCCAGTTGCCTACGATTCAATTTGCCCAGAAAAGTAGGCTACTGTATTGATACCGTATTGATAATGTATTTGAGAAACACAGTGATTCAAGAGTAGGTTTGCAGTTGAAAATGTTGATTAATCTATGATGTATGGATAAAATAAGATCATCCTTAATTTATCCCACAGTGGGCAAATTTACAATGACAACTGTAATGTAATGAAAATTATGTCGGCCAGACAGATTTACCACAAGAATAGGTTGAGATGACACAGACATACCACATTTGGGTTGAATGAATGAAGTGAAACAAACTATTTCTCAGTATCTGTTGCCATATTTCCAACCACTAATATGTTGTTCATTTCTTTGTTTGTCTGATGGTCTTTCCCAGTCTGGTCAGGCTGTACAGTCAGATCTTCTCACGTCTCTGTCATGTCTGTGATTCCTCTCTGTCATCTGCTTTTTCACTGACAGTAAGTACATGGGCTCCTGTGACTGCTCCCCTGTGGCAGCCAGCCACCTGCTCCAGAGTTTAACAGATGTGCAGGGCACCAGGGCTGGTCTTAGCTGTTATTAAGAACACACAGTGTCAAGCTCCAGTGGCCACGCTCGGAGCTGGTGATCCCTGCTTTGTCTCTGTATGCAGTCTGTGTCAAGCCTCATTACAGGGGCTGAGACAGATCGGGAAGCTCTATCACTAAGTGCCCGATTTCCCCCTTTTTATTCTTGGTAACTGCTTTGATTATGGGGGTCTACTCTCCAACAGTGGAATGGGAGGGGGCAGAGGATGGAGGGGATGGGAAGCTGTCTTGTACAGACATTTACATCTCATTTTTCTGTCTGTCTGGTCCAGAAGATGTCACACTGAGACCATCTGGTGCAATGACAACATGGCTTCTTGAGCCGAGTGTGACATCTCTGCAGCCTTCAATCAGAAACAGGGCTAATTAGGCAGGGGCATTTGGAAAGCTTCAGATAGGAAACGTTCCAGCGGGCCCATTTGTAAATGTCTTAAGCTCAGCAGATCAATCGTTTTTTTTGGCTTTAGATGTTGTCCCTCTGCAGGAGGAAAAATTGAGAGAGACAGATACACAGAGAAAGACCTAAGAAAAGCAAAAGACTTAGCAAACAAACAATAGGCCGATCAGTTCGGCGTGGATCACAGCCTCAGTGGCCAGCTTGTGCTGAGGCTCTAATTAAGCTCTGGGTCCTGTAAGAGCCGCAGCACGGCGCCACAGCCATTACAGAGTGCTTCTAGAGAGATTAAGAGCCCTGGGACTGTCAAACAGAGTTTCCAAGGCCTCTACCTTAAAGTCCCTGACAAAAGCAGTTGAGCTCACATCTCCACATGGCGCTTACCTTTAGCTTTGAAGAAAAGACCAAGGGGTCCGCCGCTGTCAGAAGGGTCAAGTTTAAAAGGGAGCACTGAGGCCGGTGCAGCTCAGGCCTTTAATGATTATAGTGAAAAGGGAAAACACTTATCTAGGACGCTGTGTTGGCTTCATTTAATAGCCCTTAACAGTGTTTGATCTCCTGTACGGCTCTATTGACACTCAGCGCTGCAAACAAAAAAATCTGCTAAAGTGCAGTTCCTTTTGAGAAAATAATGTATGCAGACACCACGGCTCTATCTAAACAGAGTCAAATTACCAAGCCAGTCGAGTGTTTCAAATTCTGCCAGGACTGGAAAATTCCTCTATGTAAAAAAAAAAAAGAAAGGAAAAAAGATGTGCAGTCTGCTGACTTTTATAAAACAGTGCAAAGCCATATTTTTCATGCTTCCAACATGGGAGTTAGAGCTAAGGTGTTTAATGAACTGGAAAGATTTCAAGTGTTCATGGATTATTAAGCCCTCGGAGGGATGACGGGGAGAGCGGGAGTGGGCACTGAGCCAGGCTCTGTGATCAGGAGGATCTGCCTGTATTATCAGTAAGGAGGAATAAGACCTCCCAGAATCCCAACCTGCCAGTGGGACTAGAGACGGAAATGAGCCTATAGACTACAATCTCAAACATATTTACATGAAAATGTTCATTAATATGTACTATATGTCCCATTTGAATCTCTCTTAAATCCACCCTAGAGGTACAAGCTAAGGATGTGCTCACACAGCTGAATGGCCACACAAGAACATGCACACAGAAAATGTTCTGTATACTCACTCAGTGGATTGAACAGGTGCACAGTGAGTGGGAGGATCACACCAGCAAGGAGAAATACAATGTTTAATGGTTAATGAGCTCATCACAGCCTCATTCAGAAACAGACTTTTTCAAGACATCCCAGTCTCAAGTCTTCATGAGCAAATTCAACAAGACATTTTTCAGCTGACCATAACCATTAAAACTGAGATCTGATTGACAAAAGTTGAACAGGGTCAGTTACAGCACAAGTTGTTATCAAGCAACCTATACGCCATATTACTTAGGGTTTTGCATAGCTCCTGCCCAGGGATCCACCAATCCAATCCTCCAATCATTGTCTTTCTCTATAACAATAACTCAACTCAGGCTAATGCCAGATTTAAAATACGTGTATCACACTGTGTGGGACTCATTGCAGTGCCAGGAACTGTTTCAACCATGACTAAATGAATGGCATCATCAAGGAAACTGTATTTGATGTGAACCTGTCATGATGATATATAATGCTGAATAAGGGAATCAGGGCTGATACCTCTGCCTTGGATCAATACATCCCTGATTATTTCTTATACTACCAAGCCTTACAGTAACCTGCAGGAGCTATGGTGAACCCAGATGTGGCCATTCATGAAAAATGAGTGTGAACCCAGCCATCATTAACCAGTGCAAGTAGTTAGAGGCTATGGATGCACATCCTAGTGGGGATATCTAATCATTAAACATACAAAGTGTGTCAGAGGGCTGGACTCCTCTATAATGTGTAATGTGGGTCTACGGCGTCTCAGATTGATCATTGTGGTATAATTGACCAAAGACCATGAAAAAAACTCAGTTCCTGCCTATTTTTAGATGAATGATGAAGCACCTAGTTGTATTATTACTGTTTTTCATGGCTAAAAGGAAATAATTACACGTTGTGATCAAGATTTTGCCTGAGAACTAAATCAATTCACTGAACGTGCAGCATTGAATCAAGCAGATTTACCAATTATGGAAATAATCATTAGTTGTTGTTTTTTTGGTTTTGAGATGTTCCACCTTCAAAAACCAACTATGATATGATAAGAAAACATGTCCCAGTTAAAGCTTGGGTGGCATGACAAGATTTCTTTGGAAGCCAGACCATCTATTTGCTGCAGCAGAAATAATCTGTGCTGCCTTGCCTGCTGTCATATGTGGCGGCTGACTGGCTTGTTTGAGGGCAGCAAAATGACAAGTGACTCGTGATGGTAAAAACCCACACACCCTCTGTGTCTGCGGTGGCAGACAGAGTAACTGACTGCTGTAAGATAAACAGAAATAAAGTGAGAAGGGTCTGCCCATCCCGGAGGACTGACAAGGGAAGAGACCACAGAGAAGCCGGAACAAAAGAAGTGACAGCTCCACTTCCAAACGCTGTGTTTTTTTTTTTGCCGTTAGTCGACGGTTGGGTGGTGGTGGAGGTGGGGGGTAGAGGAGTGGAGAGAGCTTTGTGACCCCACTGTTAGCACCCATAATCCATTTATTATGCCACTGCATAACACCCATCTTTTCTTTGAGACAAGCCAAAACCTTTTAGTCCTGATCAAAGCCAAAGTATTTGCAGGCACGATGTCAGACACCCCCTGTTATCTTCCTGTGATAGGAGGGAGATGTTTTTTTTCTCTTTTTTTATGGGGGGTGTGGGGGGGGGGGGTAATGGGTGCGATCCACAGAGAGCTTAATAATTACGTTCATTTAAACCAGCCACCAGCAGCCACCCGGCACCCTGTGCAGCAAATGGAGATGTAATTTGGTGCGATAGGAGGGTAACTCTTGGCTGGAGTCCACTATGGATGAAAAGATGGAGTAAATACAACAACAACAAAAAGAGGAGTCAGTTTTGAGCATATTACAGAGAGCAGTCCTCAAAGACGTGCAGCACAGTCTCTCTGAGCTGTACGCTGTCAGATGGGTCAGTGTTGTTTTCACTCATTAGAACAGACTGCAGCTCGAATCCAAACACTGATGAATAAACCAGCACTCCGAGTGTGTTGTCTCAATTAAGGTTGACAACGCAGCAAAGTCTGGGAAGAACACAAAGTACAGTAGCAGCGTTCTGTAGGTTTTGTTCTGATGCACCACATGTCACTCACAGAGCAAATGATCTACTAACTCTTCCCCCACTCCACTATAATCTGATCCTGACTTCAATGTGAAAACTCTTTCTTTTTTAATAATCTATAACAACTGATGATTTTTTTTTTAGAGACGGAGGAATCGGGTTCACACCGAGTTCATTTTCAGGGCAGACAGGTGGAAGATGCTTTGCTGCCTTGAAAATAATGAACAACTTGCGTGAAAATGTGATCATCAACAGAAATCCATCAAAAACAAAACCTCAGAGTTCAGTCTTTAAATACATGCAATATGCAAATTCAAATAAGAATGTATTTTGAGTATCCAAGTCCTCTTATGAATATCTTTCATTATTGACTTATCTGTTAGTTTTGCAATTAGAACCATGTGGAAAAACCCATATCACAAGGTGTTTTTTTTTCCCTTTTTCCTGCCCAATATTCAATATGACACCACAAACTTCAAAATGAGTAATGGAAAGATGTGGATTTTGAGAAGAAAAAAAAAACTAAAAAAAACTGTGGCACAAAATACTTCCACATGAAAAGAAAGAAAACACAGCTCTAGTCACAAAACCGCAACAGAAAGCTGACAACTGTCTTCCAAACTCCAAGTCGATGTAGTGAAGACGACCAAGATACCAAAACCAAAAAAATATTCAATTCACATTGATGTAAAACCCCCCCAAAAAAACTGTAAAAAAAAAAAAAGTGAGTTGGTGAATTTTTGTCATTCATCGTGATAAAAGTTGATTAATGTTTAGTCAGCCAAATGAATCAATCAATTGTCTCAGCACTAATCGAGTATTGTTTTACAGAACCTTAGAAAACAGTGAAAAGATGAATGACAAAACCAGCTGTGGTCTCTCATGTGACACCCTACATGTGTGTTAATGGTGCATCTATAACACGTCTGCTCTGTTTTCTTTGTGGGGGAAAAAAATGTGCCAAACAGGCAGCAGAGTGTTAAATATAAACTTAAGTGAAAGTCAAACAGGGGTTAAAGCTCGGAAAAGCTCAGAGTCAGCATTCAGTTGACAATGAGGAGGTGGGCAGCGATCGGCGCACACTAACAGACGCATTGAGAGAGCTGTCACCTCTTCATCACCCCCTCCTTTAAGCACGGCGCGCCACCTCTCGCTGACCCCTGCGACCGGAGTTCAGGCTGCTCAGCTGCAAGGAAGCTCCAGCCGCTAACAACTCCACTTTATTTTCCTGCTCTTACTCACCCACTCAGCCGGTGACCCCCACTCACCTCGCCAGAGACACGAGACACGGCTACGATTCCAACAAATCCCAAAACAAAAACACACACAGCACAGTAAAGCAACATAAACAACACAAAGTAAAGTAAAGCTCAGAAACTCTTCCTGAGGCTTGGTCACAGTACCTGGCAGACTTCATAGAGTAGTTTGTATTGCTCCTGAGGCTTCTGCAGGGTACAGAGGCTGCATCCCATGTTGGAGGAGATCACACCATCCAGACTCTGCCTCCAAGCCACTCAGGCAAGAAGAAGAGAGGACGCAAATATTGTCTTCTTCCCCTCTCTAAACTGTCTGCTCCACGTCTTCTCTTCCACAGCCACGCTACCACTTTGGCTGACAGGATTGACTTCCCCCCAGCTTGTGGCTGTATCTCTCTGCTCAGCGTCCTCTGTCTCTCTCTCTCTCTTTCTCTCTCTCACACACACTCGGTAGTCGCCCCCCCCCCAAACACACACACACACGCGCACACACACACTCCTCGCCTCACATGCTCCCTCCCTCTACGTCGCTCTCCAGCCTTCTGCTGAGCTTACGGAGGCCAGTGCTGGAGCTCAGCTATATATACACCCCCCTCATGTTTATTAAGCAGCCTCTTGTTGATTATTCATGAGGGAGGGGAGGGGTGGGGAGGTGGGGGGGCTTACTCATGAATGGGGTAGGCTGGCATCACGCAGGATAAAGTCTTCTTAATTAATAAGCATCATTACATCCATTGTGCAGCAATAAGCCGAGTGATGGAAAGGCTTTTCACTTCATGACAATATGTTTCTCTCAAGGGACCCTGGGAGCTTGTTTGTTAACACTTCCAGACTTTTTATTTGAAATCCGGCCTCCATATGGATGAGCGCTACGCAAAAGGCATTTATCTATGACAGCGGGTTAAGCACGAAATGTTTGTGACTTATGCGTCCGGAGCTATGCACTGCAGCTTTGCGCGGCAGCATACCCTTTCCATGCCCCAGTTAAATTAGCACTTTGTGACCTCTGGTTTACTAATCCAGCACAACGAGACAATGTGCATTCTTTTCCTCGTGTATTTCTCTCCAGATACACAAACCCAAAGCCAGCAAAAACAAATAAAACACATGAATATTTATGCTGGCCCTCCCCAGTGCAGCCAGACAAACTTTGCCCAGCGGAGCATCTTGTGCATAGCGACATACAGCACAGTTCTCTGGGTCCTTCATGGTGTCTGCTGCCCTGCGTTCAGACACACTGAGTATGGCTCCATAAGCCTGACCTGGCATCTGTCTTGGTGTTTACTCTGGTGCCACGCAGCCAACCAGAGATAAAAACACCAGGGGTGAAAACGCTGCCGCTGGTTACAATCTGTTGACTTGTAGAGGTCAGAGTTAGAAAATGTTTTATTTTCAAAGGCAGACGACGTGGTGAAGCCGTAATGTCACTGCAGTGCGGGGTCGAACCACCTACGCAGGATTGTTTTGTTTTCGTTTTGATTGTTACGTTTAGTCCACACTGCTAAACTTCATACCTGGATAAGATTTTTCCGACAGACTGAGTGGTGGTGGGGGTTTGGTCCTGGGGGAGAGAACCATGACTGCTGGTGATAGTGGTATTTATTTCCTCCCACCAGATGTGTCCACTGATCCCTATCTATCAGCACTTCCACAGCTCCAGCACCAGTGCAAGACAGCAGCATTATTTCCAAGGCTCAAAAGGTTTCCAGTCAAATGTCACGCAAATTTTATGTTAATTCTTTCAAATGCCATTGAAAGCAAAAATGTAAATTTTCGACAAAGGTCAAAACTATTAGAAAAACCAACCAAGTCGACCAGATTTCAAACTGTACAGGTTAATGGTCCTGCATCAACATAGGCTTTACATTTATATTCATATCGCTGTTGCATTATTTTTTTAATGCACTGCGACAGGTTTTGTGGCATGATTTATGTTTTTCCAAAAAAAAAAAAAAAAAAAACCTCCTGCCTTAAGGCAAACTTCTATACCATCCTGTTTTTTTTTTCTTTTCTGACAGAACACCTGGATGGGAATTCAACTCATCAGGTTTCACTATGATCGTTTTTTTGTCCAGCTGCTATTAATTAAAGCCTGTCTTCAAATGAACTCTCATCTTTTTTTTCCCACAACCATAAGATAACTGCACTACTGGACAATCTTTAAAAAAAAAAGGAGGATATCTTAAAATAAGATCTTTGAAGCGGAAGAAGTGATGGTGACAAAACTCTGCCTGAGGCCAACTGCAAAATATCTGTGCAAATTTAACAATCATTCATAAATACTGCAGGCTTTGCTTGTCTGGGCTTCAGGCTCAAACTTTCATCCAGTGTAGCATGGAAACTAATTCTACGCTCACATTAGTCGAGCTATTGTGCCTGGGGCTGGGATCAGTGGAGAGTTTTAGCCGGCGCTCTTGCCCAGCTAATCTTTCTTTCACACTGAGATTATCCCATTCACTAAGTCAAAACGGAGACAGTGCTCTGATACGTACAACTGCACTAAAGGTTATGGCAGTTGTAGCTGAAAAAAAAAGAAAAAAAAGTGTGTTTTAATGAATAATCAGCCGTAATGAAACGCAGAGCAGAGAAGTCAGACTGGAGGACCTGTTCAGCCACAAACAGCAGGTGAAGAACTGTCTGTCATTGTGATCACAGATTTAATTTGGTCGCTGCTGATTAAATTTCTTGCTCTCGCTTGCGACAAGACCTCTCTCCTCTGTCTCTGTGGTGTGGGCTGATCCGGGTTCAGCAGAGAGAAACACACGCTTCAGCTTTTGTTCATTACTGGTCTAGACGGAGGTTCCTATCTCAGTGGGAGCGAGACCAAACGATAATAATGTCATGCGGTTTGTTATAATAAACATCAACATTTGGCTTTTTTTTTAATAGGGACAAGAGGGCTAGAGGTTACCGCATCCACTCCCAATTAGCAATGTGGTACTTGGGCTCTGTGCATTTGATGTATGCTTGGTTGGATCATTCATATTCATGGGGACTGCCTGGTGTTGTTCCTGCCTGTGTCCCACTGGGCCCAGTTTAAGAGTCATGGCTTTAACAAGAGCCACAGCGGGATCAGGTGGTGACCGCTGCGGCGTGCTGTTCCTGTGCGGTTTATAACTCCATAACATGGCATCTTTACTCCGTCTGAGCTTTTTATGCAGTTTGTACAACTTCAAGATTGGACAATTTCATTTGGAAGCCTACTACTTGAGGTTGTGAGTATTTACTGCCTTTCATTATCCTTAATTGTTTACCCAGAAAACGTCCGAAAATTTGTGAAACATTCCCAGTGCACATGGTAATGACTTTAAGTTGCTTTTTTTCTCTGTTTGACTGTCTAAAACCCCAAAATATCCAGTATACACTGTTGGAAAACAGAGAAAAGCATGCTTAGCATCCTCAAACTTAAGGAGTTGCAGAGAGGATCGGTTTGGCATCACTGGTATTATATGGCTTAAAATGACAAAAGTTAAACTTTGAAATTTTGGGAAATATGCTAACCTGCTTTCTTGACAAGAGTAAACTAATGAGATTGATAACACTATTATGTCTACGCAGCAAATATGAGGCTGGAGCCAGCAGCCACTTAGCTTAGCACTAAGACTATAAACAGGGGAAAACAGCTTGTTCCACTCGATCAAAGATAACAAAGTATATCTACTGCATATTATGCCTTATTTGTTTAGTCCCCAGAAAGACCCAAGCATAAACAGGAGAATTTGCAGTTTTATAGGAGTTATGTGCTGGGCTGTATCTTGGCTGGGACCAGTTGCCCGGCAACCAGCGGAGTTAGTGGTCCCACCTGAAAAACAGTCAGGGTTAAAATCCCTCGTCAAATGCAGAATTGTTATTTGGTTTTTTTTATGGATTATTATTCAACTCCATGCGAGGAAGTACACATAAGCGAATTCCCTGACTGTCAAATTAGGCCTCTAATGGATTATCTAGAAAATTACAGTATGTGAATAATTGCATTCATGACCCTCATTGTCTTCAGTCCATACAATGGCATGACTGCAGACCCATTAAAATTAACATTACCTGACCTCCACATTTCAGCCTGCCACGTGGCGAAATGCCAAGCTATTCAGATCTCAGTGATCAGAGTGGGGGACAGGAGGTCTTAACAGGGTGTGGAGGCAAAGTCTGCAGAAGGTGACGACATGGCAACATGTGAAGAAACAGAACACCGATGGCTGAGAGATAAGACATGGAAAAAAGTACGATGTCCAGGTCCTTTCACACGTCTCTAATGCGCTGTCCAGACGACAGGATGAGGTGAGACTGGAGGGAGGAGGGGTGGAAGATGAGAACCGATAGAGTGATGGGGGAAACTAAACTATACTATAAAATTGGTTACATATTGGAGAATGTGCTGGTGTGGCTTATTCATTTAAGCTTAGTCATTTCACCTAATATTACCTCCATAAAAAAAGAGGACTTCCTATTGTCCTCATCTGTTCATATTACTGGATGACATAAACAGATGATACCTTTTCTAACAATACTGGCTTTACATGTCAGCCATTTTTTATGATGCACACTTTATGAAACTGTAACTGAATTGATAATTCATGTTTTCACAGGCCAGTCTGTGATAAGTCCATAACTTATCACAGACTGAGTCATGGGTGTCGACAGCAAAGGTTTATAAATATAAAAATTATGGTTTATTGGTGCATTGTGCAGTGATATTGTAAACATTTATTATCAAAATGCAGTGGCTGTGTCCCCGAGGTTAAATAAATGTGCTAAAAAATGTAAGAAACAACGTAATAAAACATTGTGTATAGAGATTTGTGGATGTTTTGAAAACTCCACCTACGACTGAGACCTTTGCTGGCAAATCACAGTGTGTCTTTGTGCATTTTGTGCATTGCATTCCCTCTGTGCAATAAAGAAAATAATTATACTTAGTTTTCTTTATCACAACTTGGCAACACAAAAGTTGTTTCAATGAATGGTGTGTAACTGATTTAAGAATCATTAGTAAATGTTGTATCTGACATTAGTTGACCCATCAGTTACAACCTTCACACAGGGTGCCACATTAGACAGTATTATCAAGCAAAGTTTGTTTGAGAGCAAACTGCCAAAAAGTAGATATACTAATACACTTGAAAAAAAATAAATAAAAACTTAAGCATGAGTTTTCTTCTGCAGCAGTCAACAGGTCTGGCTCACCATAGACAGGGATTAGAAAACCTCCACTGAGCTGATTTTGGCCATAGACTCCCCCTCTATTTGGCTCCTATCAGCCCTCTAATCTGTCGAGGATATGAAGGAGGAGGGAGCTACAATGCCACCGTGTTAATGGAGATGCCAGATGAGTGAACTGGAGCGGTGAGAGGGAGTGAGAACTCACACAAGGGATGTTAAAAGACAGACACATGTGACAGGGTGTGTGTGTATGTGTGTATGTGGGGGGGGGGGACATGCTGAACACACAGAGGACGGAACGGGACAGAAGCAGAAACTAAACGTGCGGAGGAGTTAAGAGTCTCCAGCTCCTCTCAACTGCACCGCTGGGACCCGAGCTCACAAGGATTAATGTGTATGTGTGTGCGTGTCTGTGTGTGTGTATATATCCACCTCTGAAACACTAGGCTGTGCATAATTTATCAGACAGCTGTCAGCTTTGTACTCCTATTTACTCTGCGAGCTAGATCCCGGGCCAACAGAGACCCCAGCCAGCAGCAATGACAGCCCCCCCCCCCCCCCCCCGAAACTGTTTAATTGGAGACTCAAACAACTAATAACGCCATCACTATCACTTCAGTTTAATTAGACAATTCTTAATAGGACTGATGTTCGAAGATAATGCCCAAATGTACATCGCTGGATATTTCTGGGGTACAGCTTTTGTTCTCTTTGTTAACAGAAGATGTAAATGTGAAAGGATGTTTGCCTCCCCCCGCCATCTCTTTGAGGTTTCCCATTATCAGCTGCCTTGCAGTAAAATGCACATGATTTTGCTCTGGGCTAAATGAAATCACCTTCACTTTTTTGGGGAGTTTGGGAAAAAAACAGCTTCAGGCATTTACTGTGGTGAAATCACTGAGGTGGTTTACACATGCATTCTGAAACAAAGGCAATTATTGTTTTTCTTTTTTGGTGGGTGTTCACAAGAATGGGACTTCTGCCAATGCCTGGGAATAGTCATCACTTTTTTCAAAGAAAATTTAGTTAAGTTCTTGACATACAAAACAAACATCACTCCTGACACAACTTTTCTGGTTTTCTAAATGAGTCAGTATCAATGCCAAGTGGATTCAGGCACGGGCATAATGAATTTAAGTGTAGATGAATTAGTGCTGGTGAAGACAGACTAGCTCCTGCAATCATTCTCCTGGCTTGGTCCCCGGCCGACTGCCCTGAACCCTACCACCAGCTATGATATCAGTGATCTGTACTTAGCTCCATAATAGGGCTGGTTAAATTACCACCTAACCTTTGCTATAAAAACGTCTCCACTTCTGTGTGATGGTGAGGCATAATAAAATAGTATTTACAGCTAATTATCCAAATGCCACGACATTCCTGCAGAAGGTAACTCATGGTGCTTGTCAACACAGTTATTAGGCGGGATATTAAAATGAGTTCATATTTCATGCCCCTCTCCTGTGGCGAGAGTGGGGGGCTCGATGATGTGACGGCGCTCTACGGCTCCTTGTAGGGCTCTGCCAACTCTGGAGTCCACACAGAGTTCCTGTCACCGGCTAATTCCCCCATGCCTTCATCACTCCTGGCTGCTCCAGCATGTTGGCAGCCAAAGAAAGCCTCTGGCTACACTTGGTGAGGAAGCGTGTGTGCTTACACTGCTGATACAGTGGGAAGAGCTGGAGGCTTACAAAGCAAAAACGGCTCTGGACTGAATCTGTATGATAACCTAGACAAAGGCTGGGATGTAACAAGTATGGATGGCCATTGTCCAGAGATAACTGGTGAATGAAAGGCAAATTGTAAAGCGCTTTGGATAAAAAACTACATTAAGTCCAACCCATTTACTTCCTCAGGAATTAAAAAGCTGGACAAGAGACTTTCTGTTGTCCTTTTTTTTGTAGATTTGGGCACTTTGTCATCCATCTTTTTGACCCATATATCACAACTTGTACTGTCAAGAAAAGAGCAAGACTTCAACATGCAGGGTCAGGCTCTCAGGTTGTGAGAGGATAACTTTGGATGGCAGGTGATGGTAACACAAAGTTGTGCATCTTTTGTGTGTCTTTGTAATCATCGTGTAATTCGTCTGACAAATTGGGATACCTAACTATACTTTTCATACGCTCATACAAAAGATCTTTTCATAACTTTCGGGAAGTTGAGAGGCTTTGCCGCAAGGCTCTGGTTTTGGATTTGAGTTGTACTTTATACAAACCAGAACACTTGCTGCAATTTCATCTGGAACTGCACAGATTTAATCTCCCCATATGCTTTTGACAATTTTACTTCAAAAATCACAAATCGCAGCACAGCTTGCACCTCAGAAGCAATCTGCAACTTGTTATCACCTTGAGCGAGGCTGAAATGCAAAGAATCTCCCTGAAGCTACTGGATATGGAAGTAATAGCAGAACCCCCTCGCCTATGTCTACATCTCTGAGTGCATTCGATTTACTTCCTGTGGTGGCAAGAAGGAATACGTCAACCTGTTTGAGCGACAGGGTGAATGAGTGAGTGAGTTATAGCCACAGATCCATGTTCAGAGCTCAATCTCATTACATTACGGCGCTCTTCCAAATGAAAGCCTCCGAGTGAGAGCTCAGGTCATTGAGAGGTAAGTGACTGACACATCGGTTGACATCATTCAAACGTCTCAATACCCAGACGGATGGCCGGGGATTTAAGTGCCCAAAGTCAGCTGTGATAAATGAACAATCCGCCCTGGAGGGGTGGGAATATTATTTTTACACACATTCCCGCCTTTAGCACTCCACAGGAAATTTGATGAGATTGCTAGCGATGCTAACAGGGTGTCTTGACCAGTCACTAAATCTCTCGACTTCGTGACCGCCCCCACGGCCCATTAGTCAGGCTGGGGCAGTGACCTCCCAGGCCTTATGGGCAGCGGAGACCGATTCGCAGCCTCCCTGTTGTTTTTGCTGAGCCAGTGAACATTTTCAAAGCCAAAATGTCCAATCCTCTTCAGATGTGTCAGGCTCCAGTGGGCTGCCGGAGGAGACAAACTCCAAACATCATTTTGACTGACAGCTAACCATTTGATATGTGGCTGAATAAACCTCTACAAAAGGTAATGCACAGGCAAGATGTAAAAGCTTTAGCCAAGTTCTCACCAAGACTATTTGATATCTAGGCTTTTGAATGGTAGAAAAATATTTCCCATCCTAAAGAAAACACTGATGTAAATTCAAATATCTGGCGCCTGCAATATTAATGTAACAGCTGGCAACATTGTGGTTTAGCCGGACGCTGTCTCTTTAACTATTCTAAGATATTTCTGAGGTGTGAAATGAACAGGTTGTACATCGAATATCATCATTAAACAAGGAGTCCCACAGGATACGTAAGACAATCTTGTTTGATAATGAAGGCTGACCTTTTGGATTAAACGTACTACAAGACTAATTTTCTCTAAAAACATGTCTTCGGGCAACAATTTTAGTTCTGATATGGTGAAGATTCTGCTTATCTGTCCTTGCTCTTTATCCTCTGTTGTTTCCACACAGCCCCAGGGCTGATGTTTTAATGATCACATGTTCTGAGATTGTTCTCACAGATCTAAAATTTTGTCAGATAGAATTTTGTGAGATTTAAGACATTTTTACAATTCTGTACTCAACTTTGGAAAAAGAACTTCTCTGGCAAAATGAAAAACATTGTATAACTGATACAGCAAATTGTATAATTGCTACAGCAAAAACCCGGGTTACAGAGTTTTAAGGATTTTACATTAGTCATTGCACAAACAGTCATGAGTGGTCTTTAATGAATTAGATTTTACCAATAAACTCTTCTCAAATGCTTCCCATGACACATCTGCTCTTTACAACACAAACCAGGTTTGGCCAAAGTAAATTTAATTATCAACTCCCAGGAAATTCGAGTCTGCACAATGGCCACTACCACTGATCCAATGATTACCCAAAACAACAAGGCTTTTAATGAGGAGAGCGTTAATGCCATTAGTCTAAATGGAAAATGAATTTGCGACATGTCAATAAATGTAGTGAAATGGTTGTGCAGAGTGGTTTTCAGAGTGCAAACAGAAGCATTTGGGGTGCAAATGTGTCATTCAGCAATTGTCCTAATGCTGTGCAACATATGCACAGAATTGTGAGTTAAAATGGAAATATGAATGCAGACTGCTCATGCTGTTATTTCCTTGTTTATTTTCCAAATAAACACAACTATTAGGGCCTTTACCAACCAACACAGTTGTTCATAATAAAGCCTTGTTTTTAGCATGTATCTTTCAAAATGACAGACATTACATCCTTCGGTTATTACCACGACAACATTTCATATTTTCACGAGAGAGATCATTTTCATGTTACTGAGGTCACTGTATTTCACATCAAACAAGGGAAGTGGAAAAAGACCCCCAAAAGTGCAGCTTTCTCATTTGATGCTCGGAGCATCATTAACACAAATATAATTTCTGGAGTGCTGTTTCCACCAACACATCTTCAGGAGGGGTATGTTTGATTGAAAATAACAAGAACTGATAATTCAGCCTCTTTCCCTCCCCAAAACACCCACTCACTCACTCACACAGGAAAATAAAAGCGTGCTCTCAAGGAACCCAAGCCCATAATTTCCATCTAGTTCGAACTTCATTTGCACTGAAATGTACCCTCCGAATGCTGCCTTTAGAGCACAATGCTGCCGTGATGCTAAGAGGACCCAGTCCATTAGAGAGGGAGAGCGAAAGAGAGCAAGAACCATCTTCTCTTTCAGGAAGAGTAGCAGAGCAAGGGGAGAGAGAAACAAAAGATCAACAGACAGAGGGGAATGGTGGGTGGAGGGAGCAGGGAGAGAAAAGAAGGGAGAGTGGGGAGAGATAGATGGAGAGGAGGCTGTAGTTTAATGAGGAGACAGTGATTTTAGGGAGTGAGCAGGGGGGGATGGGCTGATCTTTGACCTCTCAGATCCCTTGGTGTGTGTGACAGGCCTGAGTTCAGACAGAGGATTAAGGTAATCAAGGGTAGTAATGAGAACAGAGCACACATTCATGAGCCTGGACACTCCCCAGAAGCAACAATTATACGCCTCACCTTACCCCCCTCCTATCTCTCCTGAGTGTGTATGTGTGTGTGCCTGTACCTAGACATCATCTTTGCCTGTGGTGGTTTCACTTGGGTATGACAGAAGGGGGCCAATTCTGACAGATATAGATGTGTGATCACCCCCATCCCCCTTTAATAGAATAACTAGCCTTTGTCCCACTTTACAAGGACGCATGTCTTTTAGCTTGTGCAGATGACACATGCGTCAAACTTGACAGGATTCAGTTATTGGAAAGTGAATGTTTGAGATACAGAAATCAGCTGCAGGACCAGAGTGAGGCTGTACTGTTAGCTCTGAAACAAAATGTCATAAATCAAAAGAAAATTGAATTAGCAGCCAATTTCATAATCAATTAATCATTTTTATCATTTAATTAGAAGAGATGACAAACATTTGTTTGTTCAAGACACTATTGTAAAGTTACTTACTTACTTACTTAGTTATCTGCCTGTCATTAACATTGACAGGTGCCAGACCAATGTTAAAATCCACCCCACTGTCTATACATCGTACAATTCAGTTCTTATGATCAATAATAATGGAATTATTCAGTTTTAATTGTTCAGTATTTGTTGTTTTTCTCCTGAGAAAAAACTCAAGCAGGTGTACTGGAGCTGCATCAATACGTTTAAAATTGGATAAGCCACGTGAACAACCAAAACCAACCTAAAAACATTATTTCGGCACTCTGTTGAAAACTGGAACATGGTTTGTGGTTTGGTTTAATTTTGAGTGGTGGGACTTCGGTATATTAAAAAAAAAAAAAAAAAAAAAAATCAATACATTTTAAAAAGACATGTCTCAGTGAGTACAGCAGTGAGCAGAGGTACAACAGCCCTCTTTATCCCAGCAGACACCCTGACAAGGCCAAGAGTGAGGAGGCACCTTAAAAGGCTACGCTCTGTCTGCAGCCGACTGGTGGAACATGACTTCATTTTGAGGTCGGCAAATCCCTTCAATCGCTTCAAAGTCCTGGCTCTGCTTTTTTACACCTACAAAGGGAACATTTAAGTCTTCATAATGAGGATGCCACATGCCGATATCATCTTTCACAGGCTCCATTTGACCGGTGCTCCTGTTGGATGGAGTCATGTTCACTGGAGCACATCCCTGCTTTCTCTTTTTTTTTATCACATGTTTTCAATTACTCCAGGAGTGCACAGAACCAACTTGTACTGTAATTCAATAAGGAACACAAAGAGGCAGGTCAGGGCGGGTGGGAGCCCCCGCATTGTCCTGGGACAGCTGAGTGACAGGGGTGAGTTTGGGACCTCGGAGCACACAGTGGTTACTTTGTACCTGTCAGTCAAGCTGTGACACGGACAGGCTGCCGGGGGACCGGGGGGGCGGACGCCTTGAGAGGTGAGCGAGGTGAGAGGTCCTCGACCACAGGGCAGTCCCCCCACCAGCAGATGACTCCCACTCTCTGCCCTTAAAACAGCACTCAACAATAAGAGGGGCAGAGCAGCTGGCTGAACAGACATTCACCACAGATCCTTCCAGACTTTGAGTCGTGCTACAAGAGCAGCAGGGATTACACTCATTTCAACTATGGGATTTAAAGATGTTTGCTGAGCAACTTTATATTGTTGAACATGTTTTGTTCCAACGTGTTAAAAAGGACTCTGCACCACAACTGTTCAGCCATAATAGACAGAATTAAATCTACTGTTTTATAGACACTGGCAACTTTAGAGCTGGCCCCACAGCCATGCTAACAGCAGTGAGGCTGCACTTTTGCTTTTGATGTAATCGTTAACAATCATTATTATTTTAAATTGCCCCTGCCAAAATAATACAACATATTTCCTGTTGCAGATTTATCTATGATGAAGTAAAATCAACGGATAATATCATGGGGGAAATGATACGATTTACGTGTATACACTATCTGGCCGTATAGTAAGTCTACATACCTCTGTGCACTTCTGGTCTGGGGCTTTTTCCAATGAAGAGAAATGTTAATGTAGCAACACATAGCGGTATTTGAGACAACAGTGTGCTGCCAACTGGCACCAGTTAGTGGAACACCCTTTTTTTTTTAAACATGACAATGTCCTCATACTCAAACCTGGGTCTAAAACATTGGTTTGGCCTGGACAGAGCCCCGATCTCAACCCCACCCAACACCTCTGGGATAAAACTGGAAACAGAATCACTGACTGTGCGACTGGCGGCTTCATTGCCCAATATTAGTCCCTGACCTCATTAATTCCCTTGAAGCTGCAGCCAGGTTCCACAGTTGCCTCCACATAAGACTGAAGGCTATTGTGGCAGCAAAGAGGGAGCTAACTCCATATGAAAATGAGGTATTTTGACAGTCATATGCAAATTCTGTCTACATACTTCTGGCCACACAGTTCAGTGGTAATTGCAGCAATAGAAGCTCTCTCACTCAACTAAAATATGCCAACCAGATAATTTGAACTTTTAAGCTAAGAGCAATCCAATTAACTTTTCTTTTTACCACTGCAGTTTAATATTTTGCTGCTAAAACCATCTGCATTTGCAGTATCCGAATGCACCACTCTCTGCCAGAGGAGTCTGAGCTTTCGCTTCCACTCAGGTTCACCCTCCGAGCTCTTTCAGGCCTATCTATCTCTGTCAAAGCTTCTCACTACAAAGTACTCTTTCCTCAGTCCACCACTGACTACTTCCTTATCTACCGCTCTCAGCTAACACACCATCATTCAGACTGCTTCCGAGCCAGTGGACGTCCCTCGGTCCAAGGGGGAAAAAAAAAAGGATCGATTTTTTTCAGCCGAGCGGTGGAGGTGAGGAGGTATTATGTGCCAGTCACGGCTGGCTGTGCTGCCAGCTGGAGTGAGCGGCTGCGGACAGATCACACGCTGCTGGATAACGCTAACAAACCTGGGGATCAACACTGAATACACAGGCTCAATGTAAAGCAGAAAACTGAGAACACACTGGCTGATATACTGCTGGAGATTCTGCCAGCTTGTAGGATTGTGATTATACGGGCATGAGAACTGAACATGATAACGCCAGTTACAACTCAGACTACTGACGTGCTTATAACACAATGACAAGCTCTCAGAGGCAGCTCCAGAAAAAGGGCCGTCATGCGTCTGATGTTCTTATTTTTGATTGCGTCTCATACATACATGGCCAAAAGTAAATAGTATCTGACGTTATATTATTCACCTTTGAATATTCAGTACTGAAAGTCCCCTAAATGTGCAACTTTAAAATACAGTCAACAAAAACTGAAATGCACACCAGCGTTTTGGGGTTTAATAGATGTTAATATTCTGCGTCATTGAATGGCAATTTTCATGCCAAAAAGGCAGGTTTCTAAGGATATGCTGAATCCTGATTAGGTGGATCAGGCATCGGCCATGATGTAACAGTTCCACAATAAATACAGCTCCTTTTGTTTTTCTGTTTTCAGTCATGGCTGCCTGCGGTGCCACAGCACTCCCTGGCCTTATGTTATTCCAATGAGTTCCATGCAGTGCGGTGATACAGACGTCAACTGTGGGAATATAAGAACACTGGTCTCGGACACATACTGTGCCGGCAAGCACAGTGAGAGCAGGTACTGGAATTGGAGATGGAAA
This sequence comes from Trachurus trachurus, assembly GCF_905171665.1. Classification (NCBI taxonomy): domain Eukaryota; kingdom Metazoa; phylum Chordata; class Actinopteri; order Carangiformes; family Carangidae; genus Trachurus; species Trachurus trachurus. The sequence continues at coordinate 13,941,620 of NC_139896.1, forward strand.
AACTGGAGTGCCTCAGGCGTTTCCTGTGTTGTATTCTTGTTGTGGAGAACAATCCCCTGACACAGCTTTGAAGACCACAATGAAATCTACTTTAATTCTTTCAGTGTAAGCTGCTCGTATGGGCAGAGACGATCAACTATGTATTCGTTGACAGAATAAATCACATACTTTAAATCATTTTAAGAATCTCTGGGACAACGTCATATATAAGCTTCAACCAAAAGCACAAATCAACCCAGAAAAAAAGGATGATTGTATTTATAACCCACAGTCCCCACATGGCTCTCCCCTCCTCCTGCTCCCAGGTTCTGGGCTGTCATTAGCCATCCCTAGGGTAATATGTCCCCCTGCTTCTAACAGAGTCACAGGTTGACACAGTGTCTCACTAACCCCTGCTCTTTCATGCTGCTGTCTCCCCTTCACCTGCCAAGACAGAGGCTCCTAACAGGACGAACAGGCGAGCAGAGAAAACCATTATCCAGTGTTGGATAATGATCATAGACCATGACCATAGCTGGAAAAAAAACAGATGAAAGGTAAAGAAATTGAAAATAAAATAGAATAGACCAAACCAGGTTAACATAGGCAGGAAATAGACCAGTCATTTTTCTAATAGAAACAGCCATAATAACCTTGGTGAAAGTTTTCTTTTCCAAGCTTTGTGCACTGTCGGGTCTAAATCTGTGTCTATGTGTGTGTGTGTGTGTGTATGGGATGTAGAGACGGTCAGGCAAGGCAGCATCTCGGAGAACAGCAACAATGAAGTTAATGCACATGCCAGGCAGGACCCCTGTTGCCAAGGAAACGCTACCTGTTTCTAACTGTCACCACAGCAACCTGCATCCCAAAAGTGTCAAGCGCTCTCCTCAAGGACTCACGTCCTCTCATGAGGATATTTTGTCTTCATCAGCGGGCATAAAATAAGGTATTATACCAGCAAACGAGATTTTCCATTAAAAAAACTGCACGATTAAAGATTGTGCAAACTCAACTAACCCTCTGAGGTCACACCATCCTTTCAACTGTATAATAATCTGAGATAATCTTCAAATTGCAGGAAAATAATTCAAATGCTAAAGAATGACTAAATGTTCCAAGGAACGCTGCCTGATTCTGACGTTTTTCATGCCTCTCCCCTTAAATGGGGAATGAAAAGCCGATGCTCGTTGGGCGGTCAGTACAAGTCCGTCTACATCGGTGCGTTTAGCCTTTGAGCTCGAGCTGTGGTGGCTGTTCAACCAGCCCGGCTACACGCGTAGTCTAGTTATGCAACTCGAGCTGGGTCGAGAATGTGATTTACTCCGTCCGGCAGGCCCTAATGCTGTTCTTGATGTGTAATGAGTACGAGGGTTCAGGTGAACTGGAGCTTTTGTTCTCTCTCGGTGCGCTCGCTTAGCTAATGAGATTATTGGTTCAGATGGGAGTTGGAGAGGCTGAAGGATGGCAGAGCTGCAGATATATGGAGTGTGTGTGTATAGCAGAGTGTGTGTGTGTGTGTTTGAGGTGGGGGGGTTGGGGGTTTACATGCATGCATAGGTCGGCTGCCCTGAGGGGCTGATCAGCAAGCACCAGGGCAGAGATTAACTCTCGATTACATCACAAATTTACCCCAAGCCTCTGTCCTCTGCCAATACATAGTGCACTAGGGTTGTAGACTGCAGCCCTGCCGACATGCACACACACACACACACACACACAAACATGTGCTTTCTCTCTGGCATGTACATAAGCTCTGATTCCATCACCATTGGGGAAACAACAACAAATAGCCAGCACATGGAAAACATACATGATAAATGAAATCGCTGCGAGACAAGTGAGGCCGTTTAGAGTTCAGCCATAGTCCTTACAGGCAAATCCCTCTGCAGCCGTCTTGGCAATGACCTTGGACAGTTATTACAGTCTAATAACATCAGGCTACCATCTAAACAAATGGGGACAGAGCCATAACTGCATTTTCAGTGGCGACACAGAAACTGCACGTACAGAACCTCCACTCAAACTTGATGAGAATAACTTGAAAACTTTAGTGACTTTGCTTCAAAATAAGATTTTCCCCACAGGTACTTCTAGCAACTTACCAACCCTAAACCTAACCCAATCCAGAGGGTGACATGATGTGACACTGTCAGAAAGGCTCAGCAGAATACTTACAAATACAAGTTTGTGTCTGATGTAGAAATCGTAAAAGTGTTCGTTTTGATGATGATTTTCCCCTAATAACCAACACACAGTTTGACAGTACACCACAAGGTTTGCCTCCACTTGCAAGCAAACAAGTCAGGTCTGAGTTAGCAACATTGGTTAAACATGTTTCCCAGGACAACTGACCTTTTGCAGGGAGGGGCAGCGCACGTTATTCAACCTCCATCTTTGGTTCTAGGGACACTTCTATTCATGGTCATTTGAAGTGTTGCCTCTCCTCCATTATAACTTCACTGCTTCAGCTGCTGTCCAGACTAAACAACCCTCGGGAAGCTGTGACCTGCTCTCGGCTCAGGGGAGAGGTCATGGAATTTGAGAGGGACAGAAGGAGACATCCACCTAAGGGTTACATCCACAGGGTCAGGCCATTCGACAGCAAGAGACCTTTCTTCTCCTTCTATCCATTTTTCTACCATATCTTTTCTGCCTTAACGTTGATCTTGTGATAGGTGGGTGAGGAAGGTGAAAACCTAACAAGGCGCTAACAAGCTGGATTCTCCAGGGAGGGAAAGGGTTTCCTTTCTTAGGGCCAATTCAGTTGACCTGAAGACTTTTATGGCTGAAAAACTGGAGTTGATGCTATTGCAAAACTCTGATGATGTCTACCCTGATGAGTGTACATGTATACACTGTAAAAAAAAAAAAAAAAGAAAAAGAAAGAAAAAAGATGTCAAAATATGCATGTGTGAGTGATCCATGAAGTCATTTGTCCGCAAACACAGTTGGCTTCCCCTTGTGTTGGTCTGATGAACGCAGAAAACCACGTTTGATGCTCACATACTTTCCATATTTCCAGAGCTGAGGGGTACTGTATGTGCTTCACTGTCAAATACATATTCATCTATCTCATTACAGGCAGACATACGGCCCAACAAAATACAAAAAAAAAAGAAGGAAAGTCTGTAAATTTTCTGAAGCATCCATTTTATCTTTCTTAAAAATCACACAAAGGAGAAATTGTTTTTGCTGAAGGGGAGTGAGATCAAATAAGGGCGAGGAGAGGCTGTTTGCTTGTTAGAGGGAGCTTCTGAAGAGTCATGTCGCCACCTACTGGTCATATTTAAAAAAGGCTGAGAGTGAGCACAATGCAGAGCGGCACAGACGGCTCATAATGTACAAATTCTTCTTGCTTCTTTCTGAAATGTTGGACTGGGACTCTTCTTTATCTCTAAGAAAAAAGAAAAATGGAGCAAGAAGAGGGGATGTTGAGCTGGACGGAGGGGGTTCAGGTGAAAAACGTAAACAAGTCGACAGGCATGAAGTGAGTGTAAGAGGGGGCGTGTGGCTTTTAGCAAACAGAGAATTTGTGGAAACAGCTTCAACAAGTGGCCTAATCTTAGAGCGCTGTCCCGTGGGGGAGGAGGGGCCACGATGGTGTTTACCTGCTAGATTCAACAGCAGCCCATCAATCTCAATGAGAGAGCCACGCATCGCCTGCCTCTACTCCTTCTGGCATTTCATCACTCCTCCCTCCCTCCCTCCCTCTCCCTCTCTCTCTCTCTCTCTCTCTCTCTCCCCCCTCCTATCCTCCCATCAAGTACCTCTCCAACACGAGTGTGTGTGTTTGGATGTTTCAGGAGAGCAGCTGGTTATGTCGGCAGTGGGAGGAGAGGAAAGAGGAAAAAGAGGGAAAGGAGCTTAAGGAGCTGGAGCCGTGGCTCCAGTCTAGCATGACTCAGTCTGGGTGCATCCATGCCCCTGGGGAAAACACACAAAACATGTACCAAAAACACACAGCTCTCACCCCTCTGTAATCAGTGTGTCCAGATGCTCACTTTCCCCCTTTAACAAGCATTTTCCATGTCTCTTAGCCCAGCTGCTCAGAGCAGTAATAACAGCAATGACAGGAGGCTGACTGAAAAAGCATTAGAGCAGGGTCTGTTTGGGCTTTCCTTCACAGAGGGAACTGGGAACAAAGATCTGTGCGAGGCTGCTTGAATTGCTCCAGAGGCAGCGCTTTGCGGTACTGCGAACTGAAGAATGCGACGCCCAGGAGAGAGAGCACAAACTGGACGACATGAGAGGGGCTGGAGCGTTTACAGCCCCGAGGGGGGTGGGGAGGATGGCCCACCTGTTCAAACAGCCAGCGCTATCCTGAGGAAATGAAAACTTCCATCTTAGCAGAGCTGCACACCAAATCCCTTTCACTTCCTCGCTGGCTCACTCACTATCTTCTGTTTCCACAGCTGGCTCCGGGAGCGTCTTTTCCTTTCCCTATCTGCACATCAACACCCTGCACAGGACCAAATAAAAATTACTCAACTCGTTCAGGTGGAAAATTAAACTCTTAAATGTCAATGTTTTCTGCAGTATGTCACATATATGTCTATAAAAGTTACGATTTGCAAGCCAACTTTAAAGTGGGTCACAGTTGCCTGCCCCAGTGCAACCGCAATTATTCAACAGCCCCCTCACACACACACACACACACATACACACCAATAGGGGGAACAGGGGACCTGTCGGGCCAAGCTGCCAAGAGGGGTCTTATGTTTACACTTATTTTGAAAAAACAAACATGGAATATAACATTTACTTTTAAGGTATTTTACCATAATATTACTGAAAATGTGACTTTTAATTATTTTTAAAGAAATTGCCAAGAGGGGACTTGGATCTCTGAGCGACATTTACCTATCAAAGAGTGGACCTCCACATACTGCAGTGGAGCTGTCTGCACCCATTCATTCACCTAACGACCCATTCATTCACCTAATGAGTCCTTGTTCACAACAATGACTTTCTCAGTTTCTTTCAAAAATGGATAATATAACTTTAGAGTTATCATTACTTATTTTAAAGTCTCTGTAGTACAAATTGTATATAAATATATAATCATGGCCACATTTGAGAGTGAATATTTTTTATTGAATTGCATGCAGTTCAGAAGTAACATGACTGCATGCACTAATATCAAGTTCTGCAGTATAAGCAACAACATTTACTTTAAACCGGCTTTAATATAGATTAATTCTTTTTTCTTAACAAAGATAATTTGCTCGTCCGTCTTTACTCATCCATAAATGCGTTGCCTCTGTCATTCTTAGCAGTCCAAGAGGGGATCTACTATCATCTCAATTTTAAATAGTCAAAATGCTCTAGACATTTGGTTTCAACCAATTAATAGGAAATAGGGATGCATTTTATTTATTGTTTCGCATTGCAGAAAAAAGGTCCACACTTGGTTCATATGGAATGACAGGGGTCCACTGTTGGCTGGTACATAATGACACAGGTTCCCACTTAGTTAGCATGGAGTGACATACACACTCCATGTATGAATGTGAAAGAAATAAGCAAAAGTGATCATTCTTAAGATATTTTTTTTTCATCAAAACTTAACACAAACATTTGTAATAAAGTAGCACCAATAATGTTTTCATTATTTTTAAATGTAGGGTGTACTACTGCAACACACATTTCTACAGTCTATTAATTTTTCCCCTACAAGAGTTTTATACTCCTTGACTGCATTTTTGTTATAGGAAAAAATATTTGAATTAAAACTAAGGGTTTTAGGTCATTTTAATGTACTTGCATCATGAATCTGTATTTATGAGGATGTATTTTATTTACTGTTTTACATTACAGAAAAAGGTCCACACTTGGTTTATATGGAATGACAGAGGTCCACTGTTGGTTGGTACGGAGTGACACACACACTCCAGCATGGGTGGATAAGCAGAAATGAGATAAATTGCTAAGTTTTAAGATACATTTTTAATCTAAATTTAATACAAACATTTGTAACTATTAATACACACAACACACACACACAAACACACATATTTAAACTAAAGTAGCACTGGTGAAGTTGTCATTGTAGTTTTTTTAAAACATGGAATGTACTGTGAAAACTCAATGGCAACCTATCAAGATACTTAAGGGAATATTTCAGTTATTGACATTTATGGCTCAACAATAAAACATGTATGGGAAAATAAAGGAGGCGCTGGGGGGTCATCAGTTTGTCTGAGATACAAGGGATAATTCTTCTAGAGGATGGATTAACCTCACTAAGTAATATACCACTGCAACACACCTTTCTACAGTCTGTCAAGTTTTTGACTTAATGAAGTTTCATACTCCTTGACTGCATTGTTGTCATGGGAAAACTACTTTAAATAACTAAACTCAGGATTCAACATGGTCTGATGGCCCAGAGCCACAAAGTGTTATTCTGTAGTCACCTAATGTCCCATATAGATGAAGCTCTGTGGTGGCCACCTATTGTCACTCTTCTACTTTTTAACAGCACATGGTTTCAATCAATTTTAATGTACTTGCATTCTAAATCTATATTAATAGGGATGCATTTTACTTATTGTTTTACATTGCAGAAAAAAAGGTCCACACTTGGTTTATATGGAATGACAGGGGTCCACTCTTGGTTGGTGCATAATGATACCCACTAAGTGCCCACTTAGTTAGCATGGAGTGACATACACACTCCATCATGTATGAATAAGAAAGAAATAAGCAAAAGTGATAATCCGTAAGAGAAATGTTTCATCACAGCTCCACGTTACACTTGTTCCAGGCACTGCCCGTCGTTTTTCTCTAGAAATAGAAACTTTTTCCAACTTTTTTTTTTTATCTCTGTGTAGCGATCGCACTCGTCTTCTCCTTCTATTTCACTTCTTGCTCTGATCTACAGTCTCATTCGTTCTACACATCCCAGAAACCCCAAAATGACTCACAGTGTGGGCGACAGCGTCCCCATTTACCAGCCGCAGAAAACTGCGTTTGACGTATACAGTATGTACGTCAATGGCACTCAATGAGTTAAGTGGGAGGTACACAATAAATCTAATTCTAATCAAATTTATTTTGAAAACAAATAGTAGAATGGCAATCTGATTCAGTGATTAATTTGTTACACATTTGGGTTGCTTCCTAATGATTTTTTGATGTTTTAGTACCCAGCTAAACACAACAACAAGTGTGTATATTCCTTACTATCTACATGATGTATGTGCCTTGTAGGCACTTTACTTGCAGTGTTTTATAAATCTGAATATTTTTTGTCACATCACATCTACCCCGACACTTTAGAGCGCTTCTGTCTCGACGCCGTGTTTGCCTTCGTTCTGACCTGAACACGGCATGTGTTGTTTGGGTTAGAAACATGCACATTTGCAAAGGAAAAAAAGCAAAAACGATAAGCGGAATCATTAAGCATGCACGCACACAATCCCAAGGAAATGATCACGTGGGAACCAGTTCTGAAGAGGAACCGGTTCTCAATTCCCACCCATATACTTCAGTCTATGATGTGGACACAAAAGCATACCTCTACATTGAAGTAGTGAAGTCATCAACACTCATGTATTTCACAGATCCTAAATCCTGGTACACACATAAAGATTCTCTAAATTTCAACCAATTTTTTATCTGTGAAAGACCCCACACGTGAAGATAAAAAATCTGTGATTGAACAGTTTTGATCGTATTGTGTGTGGTGTGCTGTGATATTCCAAACACAACACACCACACACATTAAGATTTTTCAGAGTCGTGACCCTCCGGTCAGAAAACTCAGAAAGAGATCAGTATTGTTGTAGCTACTCTTTCGGGTCTATTTCCGGAATGGACAATGAGAGCGATGCAATTTTTTTAAATGAAAGCGGGACACTTCAGCCTTTACAACGATACCATCTGTGTGTGTCTGTGGCTTCGGAGGCCGAGCAGTAAAGCGGCTGTGAGCGGCGGTCACATGGTCATTTAAACATGGCTGCTCTATTGCTGGCTGTTGCTGGCTATGATCGCTACCGTCTTTGCTATCGGCTATCAGGAAATCTCCCGTGTATGCGTGAATGTCTGTGTGAACCTCATGTAATGCCAGGGCTGCACCGTGGCTCTCTGTGGGATTACCGGTGTTGTGTCGAGAAGTGGCTTGCTGCGAGCAGCATGCAGAGCTTGGCACTTCTCAGCACAACACCAGCTTTCCACATGCAAGATGACTTTTGATTTGTAAATATTGAACATGTTTAATATTTACGATTATCAATTCAGCGCCGAACGTTTTCTGAGGCGATTGTTGTGAGAATTTTGACTCTTAACACACCACACACTACAAGATAATCTCATAAAATAATCTTAAAACCTTAGGATAATCGGCCGATTTTTGTCTTTGGTCGGAAGGGGGAAGATCGGGGCAAAATCAGCCCGATTATCTTTATGTGTGTGGTAGGCTTAACTCTACCTCCACTCTCCACTCTAAATGTGGAACTGGCTGAGAAGTGAGTGAGGGCTTTAAATCTGTGCCAGACGACTTGTGTCAGTCCTTGACTGTCGGCAGTGTGGGGGATGGTTTCTTGTAGCTGACGATGGTCGTTAGCAACTTTGAAGGGCAACCTGGAAAAGACTAGCATCCCTCAGCCAAGATCTTATATCCAAATCAGACTAACAGACAGTGGAATTCCCCAGTCCTAGGTTGGCCATGTGCTACACACCTATGGACTTCTGTGGCAACTGTAAAGAGTGGGTGTCCCAGCAATAATCCACCCTGTCAAGTCTTTGATGAGTTTTGTAAAGGTGTGTGATGCCTTGTGATCAGTATAATATTTTGTCAGCCTTTATATGGCCAACCATGGTGTGCCAGTAGAAATGTTTCTGAAATTAGGATTTATCAGATTTCCAGAGATACAGGGGATAAATCAGCTATAGTGGATGGAATAACTCCAAAATACCCACTGTTGAACTACTTGCAACACACATTTTTACTTACCAAACTATTAGCTCTACTGGAGTTCATGTATACCTGTCTGCATATTTTTGGTCCACAACAAAAGTTAAAACTAAAACTAAATTTGTGTTCTTTTTCCTTCTGTATATTACACACTGCATCACATAGTCATACACATCTATAAATGAAATTGGTGTATGAATTGAAACCTAATTTAAAGTTGTCAAAAGGTACAGGATTGGCACAGGGTCAGAGAGTTTATACTAAGTGGGAAGTACACAATAAAAGCTGTATTCAGTTCACACTGGTGCTCAGCAGAAATGGGTCTGGTTGCTTTCAGGATGTGTGGATTGTACATTCAACAATCCCATATTACCTTATTCATAGCATCTGAAGTGGATTATAAACAAATTCAATTAATTGTGTTCAGAAGATGGTAAAACGTTATCTAATGTATTTATATTTTAAGTAATTCATTTGTTATCTATTTTGGTTGTTTCCTAATGATTTTCTTTCGTTTCAGTACCCAGCTAAACACAAGTGTGTATATTCCTTATTATCTAGGTATAACCTTGTGCATGTTGTAGTAAGCAATGTGACTTCATTACATTTACACACAGTTTTCTAAGTAGAGTTGAACATTTTTAATGGGGTTTCAGTCTATGATGTGGGCACAAAACATTCCTCGACATTGAAGTAGTTAAGTCGCCAGCACTCATGTATTTCACAGGTCCTAACTTTAAGGTAGAGTTGTTGAACTGGGATCTGAGAAGTGAGTGAATGGAGTGAGAGCGGAGTGAGTGCCAGATGACCTGTGTCAGTCCTTGAGTGTGGGCAGTGTGGGGGATGGGTTGTCGTAGCTGACGATGGTCGTTAGGTATTTTCAGGTTGGGCTTCAGAGTTTCTACCTTCTTTCAGCCAACATCTTATATCCAAATCAGACCGACTGAGACACAGGTATTCCCAGGTCTTAGGTTGGCCATGTGCTACCTACGCACCTATGGCCTTTGGTGATTCAACTTCTGTGGCAACTGTAAAGAGTGGGTGTACCAGCAATATTCCATTTTGTCTAAAGAATTGTCAGTTCTTTGATGAGTTTTGTGAAGGTGTGTAATTACCTGTTATAATATTCGGTGACAGGGCCTTTATATGAGCCACCATTGTCTGCTAGTAGTAATGCTGTCTGAGAACAACAATTAACATGGAATAAGAAATTCGGATTCATCAGATTGTCATGGATACAGGGAATATGTCAGTGTGTGGACGGAATAACCCCCCAAAAAACCCTGTTAAACTACTCATTAAAAGGTATTTAGAAAATCAAGGGAAATAAAGGAACGCATAAATATAAAAACACATGCAAAGCCTTACAAAGCCTTGTAAAGGACAATTAGGACACAGCAAGAACTATTTCCTCAGACACGGTCCACACCACTGTCAACTTTTTTTATTTGTGTTGCAGCAGTTCAACATTGAGCTATTTGGGGTTATTCCATCCACACAATGCCTTATCCCTTGTATCTTTGGCAATCTGATGAATCCTAATTTCTTGTGCCATGTTAAGTAAGATGTTGTTCCCAGACAACATTTCTGGCAGAGAATGGTAGCTCGTAAAAATGCTCTGTGACTCTATATTGCATGTACCCATGTTTCAGTCAGTCTGTTTTGAATGTAAGTAAGTGGAGTGAAATGCACACTCCATCATGTATGAATAAGAAAGAAATAAGCAAAAGTGATCATCCTTAAGAGAAATTTTTCATCAAAACTTAACACAAACATTTCTAATAAAGTAGCTCAGATAAATACAGTGGGGCCAGGCCGTTAAGTGCTTTAAAAACAAACATTAAAAGTTTAAAATCAATTCTGTAAGGGACAGGGAGCCAGGGAAGGGAGTTAAGAACAGGAGTTATGTGCTCACTTCTATTAGTGTTAGTTAAAAGACGGGCAGCAGCGTTTTGGACAAGTTGGAGGCGACTGAGCGAAGACTGGGAGACGCCAACATAAAGTGCATTGCAATAGTCCAATCTAGAACTGAAACATTTTGACTGTGTGAATGTGTGTGGCAATAGTTTAACATAGGGATCCTCTCAATGAATTATCCCTTGTATCTCTGACAAACTGATAATCCCCCATTCCCTCTGTATTTTCCCATATCAAATTGTTGTATATCAGTACCTCTTTGATGGTTTACTTGTACATAATATATCATCGTAGGTTGCCATTGAGTTTTCACAGTATACCCCACATAAAAAAACACGACATTACCGTTGCTACTTCATTATAAATGTTTGTATTAAGTTTTGATGAAAGTTTTGAGCTTTTGAGGTTAATCCATCCTCTAGAAGAATTATCCCTTGTATCTCAGACAAACTGATGACCCCCCAGCTCCTCTTTTATTTTCCCATACATGTTTTATTGTTGAGCCATAAATGTCAATAACTGAAATATTCCCTTAAGTATCATGGACGGTTGCCATTGAGTTTTCACAGTAACTAACCCTAACCCCATGTTTAAAAACAAAACTACAATTACAACTTTACCAGTGCTACTTAAGTTGAAATATGTGTGTTTGCATGTGTTTGTGTGTGTTGTGTGTATTAATAGTTACAAATGTTTGTATTAAATTTAGATTTAAAATGTATCTTAAAACTCAGCAATTTCTCTCCTTTCTGCTTTGCTGGAGTGTGTATGTCACTCCGCACCAACCAACAGTGGACCCCTGTCATTCCATATAAACCAAGTGTGGACCTTTTTCTGTAATGTAAAACAGTAAATAAAATACATCCTCATAAATACAGATTCATGATGCAAGTACATTAAAATGACCTAAAACCCTGAGTTTTAATTCAAATATTTTTCCTATAACAACAATGCAGTCAAGGAGTATAAAACTCTTGTAGGGGAAAAAATAATAGACTGTAGATATGTGTGTTGCAGTAGTACACCCTACATTTAAAAATAATTACAACATTATTGGTGCTACTTTATTAGAAATGTTTGTGTTAAGTTTTGATGAAAAATTTATCTTACGGATGATCACTTTTGCTTATTTCTTTCTTATTCATACATGATGGAGTGTGTATTTCACTCCATGCTAACTAAGTGGGCACTTGTATCATTATGCACCAACCAACAGTGGACCCCTGTCATTCTATATAAACCAAGTGTGGACCTTTTTCTAAAACGTAAATCAACAAATAATTCCTATACAGATTTATGACGCAAATACATTAAAATTAATTGAAATCACATGCATTTAAAAAGTAAAAGTCTGACAATAGGTGGATCCCAACAGGGCTTTATCTATATGAGATGTACGTGGCCAAAAAGTAACTTTTTGTGGCTCTGAGCCATCAGGCCATGTCAAACTGTGTTTTCCCATGACAATAATGCAGTTAAGTAGTATAAAACACCAGTACAGTGAAAAATTAATAGACTGTAGAAATGTGTCTGGCAATAGTTTAACATAGGGACTTTGTGAGATTAATCCTCTCAATGAATTATCCCTTGTATCTCTGACAAACTGATGATCTCCCAAACCCTCTGTATTTTCCCCAAAGATAACAAATTGCCGTGCCAATACTTTAATATCAGTTACTCTTTGATGGTTTACTTCTACATAATATATCATCATAGGTTGCCATTGAGTTTTCTGTAATATAAAACAGTAAATAAAATACATCCTTATGAATACAGATTTATGATGCAAGTACATTGAGATTACCCTAAATCCTAAAACCCTCTATTAAAAAATGAATAGACTGTAGAAATGTGTGTTGCAGTAGTACATCCTACATTTTAAAAATAATTACAACATTATTGGTGCTACTCATTATACATTTTTGTGTTAAGTTTTGATGAAAGTTTTCTCTTAAAAACTATCACTTCACACTCACATGATGGAGTGTGTATGTCACTCCATGCTAACTAAAGCCGTTTTCCCACTAAAATTAGCGGGTCGACGCGGGTTTTTTAAACGCGGGTCGACCCGCTAACAATCGGCATTTGGCCCCTTTCCCATTGACCAAAATGAGCCGAGTCTGACCCCCCGCTGAGGGATCAGACAGAGCATAAACCAGTCGCCCCGCTCTCATCCGCGGTGCAAGAGACACACACAGCCATGCCACAGCCGCCCGCCGCGGAGTGTCCGTCCGCCGAGGCAGACTCTCTGGCTGGCTGACCTGGAGCACCAGGACCGCGGAGGACAGAGAGTCTGCTGCGGCCGGATGACGGACGTCCGCGGCACAACACGTCAGTTAAACAGACTGTCGCTTCTTTTCTTTTCTTTTTTTCTACCGTTTTTGGTCAGTGTTCTCTGATGTTTTGATCCCAGTCTCGGATGAGAGCAGAGCGGAGCAGAGCTTTGTTTTGGTGATATGAGACGCGACCGGCGCGATGACGTAGCGTCACGTAACGTTCAGTGTCATCACGTAAATTAGCGGGTTGACGCGGGTCTGGCGTTCCCACTGCAAGCCGAGCAGAGCCGAGCCGATTAAAGGCGATTTTAACCCGCGTCGCTTGCCGAGTCGTTTGACCCGCGTTGACGTGGGTCGACGCGGCTCGGTGCGCCTTTCCCACTGCCACCAAAAGCCGATTGTTAGCGGGTTTAAACGGGTTTTTTGGCCAGTGGGAAAGGGGTATAAGTGGGGTCGTGTGTCATTATGCACCAACCAACAGTGGACGCCTGTCATTCCATATAAACCAAGTGTGGACCTTTTTCTGCAATGTAAGTCAACTAATAATTCCTATACAGATTGAGAACACATGTATATTGTAAAATTGAAACCTTGTGCTTAAAAAAACTGGACAAGCAACAATAGCAAGGTCAATTATTTTTAATGTTTAATCAGAATTCAACAGAAATGATCTAAATTACCATTTTATTTAAAATTTTGTTATGGGTGATCAATTTTTTCAATATTTTAAAATGTCTATTATACCTAATACAGTGTTGAGTTTAAACTTAAGACATCCATGAAAACAGAACCTTTATATTTTGTTACAAGGTACTGGTTTGTTCACTAAGGAGCCTGTTTGATAGCCTCTCTACAGTCTGAAAGGCTGCCGGGGCTGCAAGTCGTTCACACTATGGAGGAGTGTAAGAAACGACGTGTGTGAATGAGTCGTTAAAAACCCTGCTCCAGCCTGCCGGGGCACTGCTGAATATGGTATTTTACACACACACACACTCAGGTCCCCTCTTGGCTAAAGTTAAAAAAATTAACCAGAAGGTTTTTCACATGATTTTTAGTTGATTTAAAGCATGTCCAAGAGGGGACCTAAAAAAAGTCCCCTGTTGGCTGCTTGGTCCCCTGTTGGTGAATGTGTAACGACGCCGATGTCCCCTCTTAGATAGGTACAACAGTGCACACACACACACACACACACACACACACACAGACCCCAGTGGAGGTTTTGGTGAACTGACTGAACCTCTGCAGAGGTTGAAGTCCTAAACAAAGTGCCATGGATGGGTGGCAAAGAGGAGGACAGGGACAAACGTGAACTGTGACTGACCTTGGCTAGTCATTGCTCAGGTCACTGCTCACACTGAGGTGTGGGATGACTCTCAGGGTCATGCAGGGTATGACCCATCTGACCTTTAAGCGCTGTTCTCTGTGCTGTTTTTCAGACAGCAAAGAAAGGCTGCATTATGCAGCACTGACATATAAAAAAATACTCACTCTGACTGTTTTATTCTCTAATATAAACAAGAAAATTGATATTTAAGAGAGAAAAAAGGTTTTTTTTTATGTGATAAAATGATTTGTTGCTTAACTTTTATGATTTATTAAGTGCTGCTGTCCTTGCCATAAACTAGTTCACAAGGCTGTAGGGAAATACAGCAATTTACTCTTCTGTTGCATTGGACAAATGGGAACAAAGTTTCTTGCACAACTTTACCCTAAAGCAAAAGCAAACGTCTCCCAGACTGTGGGTATTAACCTTGAGTCGCTGTCTCTCCCCAGCCAGTCTCGGCCTTATCAGCAGATGCAGACTCCTGGCGTCGGACGGGGCAGACTGCCGTACCTGGAAATAAACACCACCTTAACTGCACCCATCGCCGTGGAGATACCCTGAGGGGGAGGCCAATCAAATGACTGACAATGGGGGAACAGCCTGCCAGCGAGTGCCATCAGCTCTTTTTTACGAGCAGCTAATGTTCTCTCATGCCTCCGTCAGGGGCTGTCCGTTATTACCGCGGCTCACTTAGTCCCCTCACACAGACTCATCGGGTGACTCATAATACAGAGCAGGAGAAAGAGATGAAGAAGGAGAAGAAGAAGAAGAGGTGTTGTTAATGTACTCTGTCACTTCTTCACTTTACTGTGGGCTGAGAAGCCTGAACCCGCGGGTGTCAGCGGGGGAGAGGAGGCAGATGATCAGAGCTCCCGCTGGTCCCTGCATGATTTGACAGCGGAGAGACACCCAGTTTTTTTTTCCTGAGCTTCCACCAGAAACCTCAAATTACACCTTTCAGAGAAGTCATAAATCAGAGCTTGTTGGTTAAATGCTTTTGTGTTAGACATGAAGTATAAGCGTGACAGGTGGGGAAAAGTGAGTCAGTTAGTAGATCCAAGCGAATGGATGTAATTGCGGTGGAGCGCCATCACAGTGAAAATTCTCAACAACTGAAAGCAACATGCTCCTTTCACTGTAGGACTTATTATTTTTGACAAGCTGCTTGGAAGGGTGAAAGGACTGTGGAAAGAAAAAGTGCAAGTGTACACTGTGGCCACCAGGGGTCGCTCTCTCCCTCCAGTGTTGTGTGTTGCAGAGCAGGGCAAGGCCAGCTGGACAGGAGTCAAGAATGATCCTTCACAGAACTGAGCCTTGATCCAGATACAGAACCCAGTCTGTAGCTCCAGCAGGTCGACCTGCACTCTTTAACAGACAACTGCTCCAGTTACATATAAAATACATATTTTAGGGAGCCTATAAATTCTTTATGGAGCTGCCGCAGCTGGCACTGACACTTGTAAATCCCCTCTCATTTGTGAAATTATTTGCCAAAAATGTTCCTTTGTCTTGTAGAAATACTCCAGGGTTTCTTTGGGGAAGAATGAAAAAAAATGAAGCAAACACAACACAATACACTGTCAGGCCGAATTAGAAGTTAAGCAGTAAATCTGCTCATTTTGTTGGGAGTAACAGACCGCACCTGAGGAGACGGAGAAACAAACTCCCCCCTTCACATTTAACTATCTCTGCAGATGTTGGTGACAAATGTATCTCTTTTATTAAAAGTCTAAGAGAACAGCAGAGAGTGTGGGAGGTGGAAAAGTAGAAAAAAAAATATAGAGAGATAGAAAGCTGTTTAAAGTCCTTTTGCTGGTCTCACAGGGCATTGCAGGAGCCGCAGCAACACAAGGCTCATGGCTGAATTGGTCCATCATGGGCGCATTTGGACTTTTCCAGCAGGCGGACAGGAAGCACCTGGGTCCAAGGGCCAGAGAATGGCAGGGGGGGGGCCCCCGACCCCACCCAACGCAACACATCATCAGCTTGACTAGAGGGGTCCTGTGCTAGCTCTAAAACGGCACTGCCTTGCTTGCCTGTGTGTAAACAAACATACCTCGGCTGTATGTATGCAGTAGCGGCACAAGGGAGTGCGCTCTTTCATTCTGCTTCAGCCCTCAGGCACAGACAACACAGAGGAAAAGAGCTTGTGGAAGAACTGTCGGCTCTGAGACCTGCCTCTTTACTCTAAAAACCTTCAATGATTTAAATCCAAACTATATAGAAAGCTGCCACTAGAAAGAAGAGGGAGATGAGGGTTGTATGTAGAACATGATGGAGCTCTGTAGGGTTTTGGGAGGAGCACAAGTGGCTGGGTGGGGGCCTGGGTGATCAGGGCCTGGCGGGCTCTGGGCTGTGCTGGGTTGAGTGTTGGTGACTGTGTGGCTGCTCCTGCTGGACTCGCTGGGGGGATGAGAGGCTGGCCACAGCAGCCAGAGGCAAGTGGCCCAGTGTAAACAGCTCATTCTGGTGGTGAGGCTGAGGAGCTGCTGTAATTACCGCTGGTCATGAGAAGATGAATAGCGATTTAGGGGAAGAAAGGAGAAGAAGAAGACAAAGAGAAGGAGGAAACGGGTATGAGAGCTGGAGCAAAAGGTTAGGGGCAGGGGGCAGGGCTGCAACGCTCACATCGATCTTTATCTATCACTGATTCCCAGGGAAAGAATTATACAGAGAACTGGCCTGAGGCGAGGAGTGCAGTTCACACCAGCGCTGCACTCTGAAGCCAAGCACCTCTTCTTACATTCTCCATTTCAGAGGCCCTTGGCAAATCAAGTCCAATGCTACAGACAGCCAGGGTGTAGAAAATTAAGTCAGTGGAAATGCATTTGCTTGTTACAATGGACTTGCATAAAAACATATTTTCCAAGTTCTGTCTCTTGCATTTATATGCCTACTGTATGTCCTCAAGTGCCTTAAATAAAGCTCCATGCGGCCCGGGCCAATACATCCTCTAGTATTCCCCAAGGTGGACTCAGGAAAAAGAAAATAGCCCATGTAGGAAGTGGAAGTGTTTATAGTTCAGTACTGTCGGCTAGATCTAAAAAGCACCCTGACTTTTGCAATAATGTTTATGTTTCTCTGCTCATCCCTCTCCTCAACAACTCCCCACAATGCTTTCTAATTGGAACCTACATGTTTTACAGGGGCAAACCTTTATCTGAGGCAAAACAAAAAACAAAAAACAAAAACACAACAAGCGAACACCAGGTTGGTAGCAATCAGATAGCTGTTACTCTTTAACTTTGAGTAACAAGTTACAACATCCGTGTGAAAAATACAGGAGCATTTTTATGAAACATTTCTCTGAAAGCCAGTGAGTGTTTCAAATAAATGAGCCATGAATTGAAAAGAGCAACAGAGTTTTCCTACTGATCAGTAGTATCTACATTAAAGCCAAATCTAACAATCGTTTTGCAGACTAATGAATTGTTTAGTCTATAAAAGGTCAGGAAATCATAATTTGCCAGAACCTAATGCAACGACCAACAGTCCAAAACAGCATAGACAAATGAACTGACCTCAACTAAACATAGTGGCAGGATAAAATCTATTTTTACACTTTGTCTTTCTTTTTCAGTAATCTATGACTAAATGTGTCTCTATCTGTAATGTATGGCCTCAGGCACAGGTCAGAGGTAGTAGCTCCCTGTCCGACTAACAACCTCTCTGACTCATCCTCTGATCCTTGCTGGGCCTTCCCTGTAACCCGGCTCTGATTAACAAATTAATGAGCTCAGGTATTTATCCACGCTTCAGGTGGAGGTGTAAGAGAGCGCGACTGGACTGTGGAGGAGGATTAAAGCTACATTTATACCCAGATTACATAGCATTTAGCCACCAGCCCCCTCTCACCTGGTTGAAAGACAAGGTGGGTCGGGTGTATGTTCAGTGAGAATGGCAGAGGGGAGGGGCGTCAGGTGTGCCCTGACAGATTAGTGCAAAGCTCCTGGTAATGAAAGAAAGGATGGCTACCACTCCCCTGCACTGCCTTTGAAGTCCAATAAGACGGGGGGAATAAAAGCTTTTCCCCCTAAAAAGGAGCCTCCAGAGGGTCAAGATCCACACACAGCTTCCCAGAGGGTCGACAATGATAAGGAGGGTCGGGATTAGACCCATCTGACCGTGAGTTCTCTCACTCTCCCTCACGTCACTCAGCCATATACAGTCCTCTTGCCGTTGTATCCACTCATTTCTCATATTGGAGCAAAAGCCTCCAATAGTCGAAGGTTAGGAGGTAAAGAGATCTCGTTCTTAACTTTCCTCTCTCTCTTGATTGCTTTTTTTCCCCTTGCTGCTGTAGAGAAAGTGCTTGGGTGTGGGAGAGAGAGTATGATAGAAACTTTAGGTCGATCTACTTTTTTTTTTGGTCCAAAAACCCGGCAGAAAGAGAAGGTCAGGAACAAATTCCCTCCACTGCAGCATACATTATATAAGAATTACAAAAAAAAAAAAAAAAACAGTGTTAAGGGTCTGCGAAACCTAGAGATGCTTTATAATCAAGTTTTACTCTTCGTTATTGCAAGGACGTGGGGGGAGGGGGGAGAGGCTGTAGATGGGAAATTTATAAGCTAATTGAAAAGAAGAAGCCTGGAGCACGGAGACGGGGGGAATGGTGGAGGGGGGTGAGGAGGTAAACATGGCGGGGAGGGAGGTGAAATGTGCGTCAGAGCTGCGGGCGGCTCGCCTACAGAGCAGTGAGGGATGTCACTGATGGACATGTCCAACATTGTACTAACAAGCAGCCTGTGGATTGCACACATATACACACTGGACCACATGTGCTGGTAAAAAAAACAAAACATACAGCTCACTGACACGTTATTGTATTTTCATCTTTGTTATAACCATCTTTAGACCACAATCATCGACGGTGAATAATTTCCTTTCTTTTTTTTTTTTTTGCTTTCTTTGAGCATTTTACAGTCACTTCATTAAGTTTCACTCAGTTCTCCATAAAGCAGGTTTTGTTGTTATTGGCACAGTTGGCCACCAGTAACCTCAGTTGTTGCCATATCAACCGGGACTGAAATCTTCCATAAAGTGCACAGCACCGATTCTACACATCAGGATCCATTTTCTTGACACAAGGAGTGTCAGACCGTTGGCGTTATGTGGTGGGTTTTTTGTTTCTTTTTTTCTGTTTATATAGTGTTTGTATGTTTTGTTGCACATATCATTCTTAATCAGTCGTTCCCTCTATTTTCAATCTTTAACAGTTCTAATGAGATGAAGAAGAAGATTTCATTATAAAAGTATCTGGAAAAAACTCCAGGGTTATCTTGGCTTGGACTTAGGTATAAAGTATTTACAACAGAAAACCTGGGTTACAAAGCTGAGGCTTCAAGACCACATGAGGACGGTCCAATGAGAGATACTATCAACTTTTATTATGGGAACTGTATGATCCAGCATTTTTTGGAGCTTAACCAGTACTGGGGACTAAAAGTCATTTATTATTATTAGCATTTGGGCTTTGGATTTTCACCATGGGGTTTTAAATTTGTCTCATGCAAGTCCCCTTGTGGTATAATGGCTTTTTAAAATTCAAACCAAGGCTTAGTAGTGAACTCACTTTCATTTTAAGCCAAGTAGAAATACAAACAAATCCTAACTCTCAACCCCAAAAAGTACCAAGAGCAACATGGACAGGACAGGTCCATAGGGTCTTAACTTCATCCATCCTTCCACTTTTGTACGTTCTTGTGTTCCTCATAAAGACAGCAAACAACAGAGGTACACACTCATCACTCACCTGATCCAATAAAGCACCGTTCAATTGCTAGATAGAAGGTTTTAAATAGAGCGAGGGATTCTCCAACCAATCCCTGTCCTAACAAGAATAAGAATGTGTGAGTGGACTGTCGTAACAGAGGATTTGTATCCAGAGAACAGGGCTCCCTCCAGCTGTGCTCCAATCCAGCGGGGTTAAATTAAAGGCAAACGACACAGCTTGCTGTGTTGGCACTCTTGTTATACCCAGGATCTCCTAGTAACAACAACATGGCTGATTTCCAAAATGATTCTTCTCCGGATAAACGTCAGTGACCCTGTATTCACTTCCAAAATACTTTAACTAATGACATTTTATTGACTCTTGAAGCTGGGTAAGGCAGTTTTCAAGGGTAAAGTGGTATTTGAGCCAGTTATGTCAGTATCCTGCCAGCCAGTTACGTCTTGCCGTCACTTCACATTGATGCCTCCCCCCAACCCAGATCTACAGATGCCAAAGCACTGTCATAATTCACCCTGATGAGCTGGAGCTGCTAGCTCATCATGAGCCAGAGCTGTAATCCCTGTTCTTCTGACCCTTTGAGAAAGTCATCAGCTGATCAGCAAATGCCCCCGCATCCCCTCGAGATCTTCACTTGACTCCAGGCTGATTGAGGGGATTTGGAAAGAGAAGGGAATGATGGAAGAAGAAAAAACGAGACAGAATACAATGGGCAGAAAGAGAGAGGCTGATGAAGAACACATGCTCATTCACAGAGACAACCCAGAGGGGAGAGGAAGGGCTGCCAGCCAGTTAGTCACTGGTACTGTAGATGAAAAACAATCAGAGCAGCAGATGGCACTGATAGAGTGGAAGTGTAAGGAAGGGTGGGGGGTGGGGGGGTATGTGGAACATTAAGACAAGGCTCATTATCACCTCTCTCTGCATCACATGGAACATCAAACCCTGTTCCTCCATCACCGCCCGCACCTCTCCATCTTCGTCTGATAACGGCACGTTGCTCCCCCCAGCATGGCCTCTTGCCTTCTGAGCAGGATGGAGCGTCGACCTGCTTTCCCCATCATCTATACTTTTGCCCACACTAATTAGACAGACTGTAATTCATTCTTCTAATCTGATCTGGCACCTTGAGAAGTCATTGTAGATGTCTTGATATTCCGGGGTATAGGGATTTTCAAAAATTGCCTCTCGGAGAGTTTCCCCTCTTATTTGCAGATGAATTTGCCCATCTGTTTCTGTCTTTCACGAAATGCAATACATGCCTCCTCACATGGTACAACTTAATTTTAAAATACACAACTTTTTTGAACAGGATCACTGCCATCTCCTCTTATCGTGACCCTGCTATCATGTGCACAGCATAGGCCTGATTTATCAGTCGTGGAAGGGCCAGGCTGTGCTCTTTACTAGCTGCCCACATACGGTTTTATCATGACTGCTGCAGCCTTCTGTAACCTCCTGCTCAACCCATCCACTGTGCATTTTTACTGGCAGTCCAGCCAACTCCAAACCGCATAAACAGCGTGAGTTTAGAATAAGCAATGCAAATTCAGTCTTCTTGACAGCCATGTTTTTTGTTGACCCTCCAGAAAAAATACTTATTTCAGATCATTTCATTGAGCAAATGCGATCACAACTGTTTATAAATACTGAGGGGTACCTCAGGATCAGCTCAGTTGTAAACCCCCAATGCAATTGGGGGTAGTTAGCAGCCAAGCAAGGCTGAATGTGATCCCTATCTGAGGTCGTGACTGCGTGGTTGTGTGTAAGGGAGAATATGAGCAAGCCAGCAGAACTATCAACGTTTAAGGATGTGTGGTCTGGCTAAAGTGGATGAAGGTTTGGAAGGGAAATGAGCTTCAATGTGAGACTGCACAACACGCTCTGCTCCCTGATCCCAACGGTCGGGTTGGCTGGCCCTCCAGAGAAACGAGTTCAAATGCACTATTTAACCGAGGAGCCGAAATACACCCTTTAACTGGGTGACGCAGCTGTTTCTTCTCAGAGGAAAAGCTAATGGGCAAAACAGTGATGATGTCAGCCCGTCACGGGCAACACGAGGACAGAGTTTGGTCGTGAAGAGAAAACATCCCCGGCTTTGAAATGCGGTGAGGTCGGAGGTCAAAATGTCTTAAAACATTGTTCTTTACGGTTCAAACGTATAGTGCTCTTGCTCCTGTCCTTGGCACCTTAGTGAGAATGAAAAGACATGTTCTGGTGGAGCAGTAATTTCCGCTTCTGCTCTTGAGGTTGTGCACAGACGGCACCATCAGGATTTACTGTTCTGACTGTGAAACAGCACTACGTCACACCACTGTGCAAATACCTCATCTGCCAATACAGGAAAGGCCTTTGACTTTTGTCCAGTGGTGATATAAATCTATACAAAAAAAGAGGACAACCTTGATTTAATCCATTATAACTGTATACAATGAGACTTTTTGATGCTTTGTATTTTCCTTTTGTATTTCCTATTGTCTGGTTGTTGAAACTGTTGCAGATAACCCAAAAATGTAGCCCATTCCAATGTTGACTTTGTGCATTGTTCATGATAAGGATGTCTACAACTTCCCCACAATGTTAGAGTAAACAGTCTTATCTTTAACAGCCTCTTGTCATCCACCCCTCCTCCGCTCCCTGTTGCTCCCAGGATGTGGTTAAGGTCGGGGAAAGGCAGGTGGGTTATGTAAGCAGGAGTTATGGATTTGTGTGTGTGCGAACATGTGTATGTGTGCGAACTGCGAAGGTGATGGAGATTCGCAGTGGTCTCTCTCTGCTACTATAAACCCTCTGGAGCTTCCCGTCCCCTCTGGACGGATACCGACAGCGTTCCTTTTATGTTTCAGACATTTAGCCGACACTTTTATCCAGCATGACATGAAAGAGAGGTTCAACAGAAGAATTACACTTCTGGATCACAAAGCGTGGTGTGGAGAAAGCGTAGAATAAGACAAGAGGGTTTTCTTCTGTCCTGAAATCTTCAGTATAAACTCCCTCACATTTTTGATGGACAATGTGAAGATCAAGTCGCCCTTTTAGTATGGATTACAGCTAGTGTCACTCATTTGTTTACCTCTGCGCTATTAACTTGTAATAATCACACGCACACCCAACTGGAAGTTACTCTTTAGCACTAGCTTAAGGATTATGCAAAGGAGTAAGTCAATACAGGTTAAGTCTCTATTATCGTGCAGCCAATACTCTCCCCCCGGCGCTAAATTGCCACTGGTAAATGGCTCCTTTTGTGGCGTCTACACAATAGAGAAAGGAGCGGAGATAGCATCGGCTTGTGCCTGTAATCAGTGGCCAGGTATGACTGACAAGCAGCATTATTAGCATGACACAGGCGAAGGAATGGGATCTTCCAGATTACAATTTACTACGCTATCTTCTAACGCTGCTCAAGTCAAGAGCCTGTCATAACAACAGGTTCCCGGAGGATATTACCCACACACGCCAAATGAACACACACACGCACACATACATACACACACTAAAGGGAAGAGGAGTCAGGACGGAAGGAAGGAAGTGTAGAGAACCTAAAATTGTGACACTTTACTTACATGGCGGAATCACAAAGGCTTTTTTAGGTCTGGAAATCTGTCTTACCTGCAGAGAAAAAGAAAAGACAATGATGGAGAATGTTGAGTGTGTCTCTTTAGCACAGAGTGTTCATGTCACTTGTCAACCAGCTGATCTGGGTTCACCCCCTCTCCTCCTCGCAGAGACAGAGAGGGTGAATGGATGTCCATATTTGGCCGTGTGGGTGCTCCTCTGTTTAATAACACAGTGCCTGGTCTCAGCTGGTTGGGCTCATGGGCATTATTCCTCTCTCGCCAAAGATAACTGACAGACTCACATTCACACACACACATGCACACACACACCACGTGCCAACGTACAGGATTCACTTGAGTAAAGCTGGAGTGAAACTACAAACTTCTGCAACTAGCCTACTCCCACCACTCCAATAAACGGAAAAATGCAAAAAAAAAAAAGAAATCAGATGCAACATATAGGAGTTGTCATGGTAACAGAAGTAATTTGCAATGGAGCCAGAGTCACGCTTCAGTTACATTTAGACAGAGGAGACAGCGGTTTGGGTTTAACCAGGAACTTTGTTGAGGCTACAAGACCTTTGTTGCCATAGTTACAATAATAACACACAGGTAAGGTTGAGAAGAAATGAATCGACCGATCCGTCCACCTGACCTATTTGTAATTTATATTATGACATCTGACCTATATTTGATCCAGTGGCACAGTTGGATGATGCCAGATAACAATTGGCGTAGACCAATCATTCTAAATACACAACTTGTTTCGTGAACACATCACAGTGTTATGATATTTCACTGTTGTGGTTATATCACCGGGTCTATTAGCAATGATTGAATTAATGGTCCTTTAACACAGTGTTGATGTACTCACTGTTCTTGTTTCCGAATATATTATCTCATTAGAAGGATTTCTGATTCAGTGACAAGTGAAACAGGTCAAGAGCATTTGAAACACATGGATGTTGGGTACCACTGCGTCTAATAACAATAATATGCTACTGCTAGAAACTATTTGACATATAAATAAAATAAAACGCACCACAAAACACAGTGCTTTTCCAATGCAGAAGCACACAGTTCACGAAGGAGAGATGGGGAGAGGGGCCGTGCTTCCTCTTAATTCCCTGTCTAATTACTCGTCCCCGGCTCACCCCAGGTCAAAGACCCTGCAGGTCCCACTCTAATCCGTCTCCTCAGCCCACTTCAAAGGACCCTGATTACAGGGAGCAGAAGAATGGAGCAGGAGAGGGGTAGAGAGAGGGAGGGAGAGAGAGAGAGAGAGAGAGAGAGAGAGCGGACAGGATGGAAAGATGGGGATGACAGAAAGTAAGGAGGAGAGGAAGGAAGGTGGACAGAAGCTGAATGGAAACATATCTTGTCTGTCTCTGAGCTGTCTGGCTTGGAGGTCCATTCACCAGCTGATGCTTCTCCGCTGGCTTAGCTCAGACCCTGGAAGGCATAAGCCATGTGGGACTCCGTTCAAATTTGCTGCATTTTTAGGGCAGACACACACACACACACACACACACACACACACACACACACACACACACACACACACACACACACACACACACACACACACACACACACACACACACACACACACACACACACACACACACACACACACACACACACACACACACACACACACACACACACAAAGGCGTGCATATAGGCTCAAAGCTCTTTTTCCGTTGTCACATAAATGGCAGACTGATTCTCAGTGCAGCAATAAAACCAAAGCAGACAAATGTAGCATAATAGCAGCACTGTTTCTGTGAACATCTGTGCATGTTTCTGAACCTTTTCCAATCTTCCACTGAGGCTGTCCAAACTCTCACATCAATTACATGATTTGAGGAAGCCAAAGCCTTCAGAGATAAGGAAAGGCTGTGAAACTACATCAGGGATAGAAATCCATTGTTTTCCAGGGTAAAAGACTACTATCATCATAACCCCAGACAAACAAGTCTAGTGCATTGTGTCTTTGTGCCTGGGTCAGATGACACAGCTCCAGAAACAAGCTGCTAATAATTTGGAAAAGATGCCATTTACTGGAAAATATCACACGCTTTGTTGTGCTCTTCTTTGGTGCATCTGCTAATGTCAGTTGCTTGGACTTTCTCATGATACCAGTCATTTCTCTCTTCAGGCATGGTGACAAACACGGCTGTTCCCTCAACATTTTATACATTGGTATTCCAAACAAACCAACTGGGCTCCAGCTGAAACTATAAAACACATCACTTCCAGTGCGCCTGAGGATTTTTTTTTCCTCCCAAGGAAACATCCTCCCAGGTGCTCGTAACAATGAATGAAAACAGCTTTTGTACAGAATCTGAATCACTTTTGTGTTCAGAAGCTGAAAGAAGCCAGATGTATTCACAGAAAAATATTGTAGATAATTAGTTAAAATGACAACTTTACAAAGCCAAAAGCTCAGTCCTGAAAGGATTGGAAATAAAGGGACGCCTGCTGGCACACTATACTTCACCTCAACAATGCTCTAAGTACTCCAATATACGTGGGTTTTCACCCATTTCTTTCAGTCTGGAGCCTGCAGAAAAAAAATACATTTAAAGTGTCATTTCAAAGCAGAAGTTTTGAGAACAAGTGAGGGAAGTGAAGGAAAAAGAAGAGGGAGAGGGAGAGAGTAGTAGGAGGACAGACTTAAAAAGGCCTGGGGCTGTCTCCCTCTCTTTCTCCCTCTCCCTCTCCCTCTTCCTCTTCCTCTCTCTCTCTCTCCGTTTCCCCCTTTCCATGCAGTGGATGATCAGTGGCTGGAATGAGGCTGGCCGCTGGCTAGACTTGTCTGTCCTCAGGTTTAAATTTAGGCCGGATCAGACGCGACGCCCCGGCCCTCCCCTCGCAGCCAGCCGACGAGTTACCCGGTGGAAGCCATCACTGACCACATTATTATTTCTCCTCACCTCCATACGCGGCCACCCAACATTAAACAGGCCTTGATGCATGCAAAGATCTGCCCCCCCCATCCACAATCGATGCAGTGATGAATTCAAGTGAAAGTGTTTCCTCCGGTAAAAAAACATTACCTGGACCTTTGCTGACTGTTTACAGCTGATGAATATGTGCTTTGGGACATTTGCAATGTTTAAACTCTCGTGTGTCATTTTGAGTAATAGTGGTTTAAAATTGCAAGCATACTTCCCACTTACACATCCAAAATCTTAGCATACTGTATACATTATACTCTTAAGTTCTAGACCACCAACTACATTTCCACTGCATATATAAACACACAGAGGGTGGTTTCGGTGCTAACTTTCTTTGTGTTCATTTTTTGACAACACAGGGAAATTAAAAATAGATATACAGTATATACATGATATATATATATATATATATATACTGTATATATCACAAGGCATTAACTTACTACAATGAACAGTTCTTCCTCTGCATCTGATTCTACAGTGTGCAAACAACAGTTCAAGCAGAGGTAATGATAACAGTGAGATGTCTTATCAGAGCTTCTGATGTGGAAAGACTGACCAGCATTCAAATCAGCAAATAACGCATAATTGCAGACGGGCTCATTCAGGTCTTTGAGGTACACATCTTTTTCCATCAAAGAATACGGGCCGGAGAGTATCTGTTTACAAGCTATTACTCACTTCCCTCTCGAGCTGGCTTGTTGTCCACATTGTGCTATCTTTTCTGTAATTGCGCCTTATTATGCCGGAGCGATAAGGCAACGATGAAAAAGGGACACCGCCTCTCATGTAAACATTTGGATGTGATTTTGGCTCGAGTTATCTTAGCTGTTCTCCCTCACTGTCTAATGTGTGTTGTTGGTTGTTGGAGGGGTGGGGGAGTGGAGGAAGGGGGCGTGAGGGGAAGGTGGAGCGGCGGGGGGGTGTAAACCTCCGACGGGAGACGAGCCACAACCTCCTCAACAACAACTGAAGAGAACAGACAGCGTGGAGTCTCTGCAGCTGTTTCTCCGCGGCCGCAGAGGGGAGCTTTTAATTGAATGTGAATGTGAGTTGCAAAGGCTTTTAATTTGGCCTTGGCTGGAGAGACACACACCAGGGGTGAGGTGGGGCTGGTGGGGGAGCTTTGAAGCAGGGGGGGGGGGGGGGGGGTGAGGTGACGACAGCCCCTGCCTCATCCCCACCGTCGCATCCCAACCCAACTTAACTCACCGCCCGCCCCCCCCGTTCTCCAGCCCACACATCACACGCCTCTAATTACTAGCCATGGGAAAGCTGGGAAAACAACAACATTTTACAACACACAACAACAACAACAACAACTAGACATTGTGATGTGCAAAGATCAAGCTGTAACATCAGCCGAGCCCGAAATCAAATTAGTGAGCACAGACAAAAAAAAAAAGGCAGAAAAGGGGGGAAAAGGAGGCTCAGCTGTATCCTTGCGTAATGAGCAGAGGGATGGAGACACGTGACGGCTCCAGTGAGGCAGGGGCGGACGACGGGAGAGAGAGAGGGGGGGGGGGGGGGGGTCACTGTGTGTCGGCCGGCTACATTGCAAAGCATTTCTATGTATAAAACAGCTGTAATTGTGCGATAATGTTATCGGCTGGGTGGTGACGTGGAGCAGCTGAGGAGGTGCAGCCTCTGCTCCTCTTTCTGTCCCCCCACCCCCCTCCAAACACACACACATCTGTGGACCTCAGTGGAAAACATCGCATGAGGAATAGATGGAAATCCAAGCATAGGGTCATTTTTCGATTCAGTAACTCACAATGCCTGTGCAATTGGCATATGGGTTTCATTTGTGCTCTGCTGTAGGTAAGAGGGGGAGAGGGACAGAGGGAGGTTCAGAGTTAATAGCCTGAGATAACTAAACTCTCATCAATGAGTTCGATTCTGGGTTTAATGTCCTTGCGGGGGGAAAGCTTCCTCGAAGTGCTTGGCTGACTTGCATGCACTTGTAAGAAGTGCAAACACAGAGAAACAGCCAATACTGTTTGCCTTCTTCCTGAAGCATGGGACTGTTTAATGTCACTGATGAGCCCAGTTTGTTGTTGTAGCAACCCCCCCCCCCCTTAACTTGCATGTGTGTGTGTGTGTGTACACATACATAACCACACAAACACCAGCAGAGCAGGCAGGGGGAATGCAGGCCTTGTGTACCGCTCCGTGAAAAAGCACACACACTCAGCACTTCTCCGCACCGCCGGGCTCCGAGACAGAGCACCTTTTCAACAGAAGGCACTAACTCATGGGTTTTGCAGTTAAACTGCCCCGGGCCATGGCAGTTGTGTGAGGGCCAAAGGCATGTAAACACCAGACGACAATGAGCAGACTGACCAGAGTGCACGCTTCTGTCATTCAAACCCTCTTTACAACCCTGTTCCCACAAGCCACAGAACTGCTTTGGAAAACAATACGCTTACTTTGCATCACTCACATTCTGTCAAGTTAGCTTCACTTGGGCCAAGCCGAGGGGATCGCAACAGCTCCAAACTGGAGGAAGGAAATTTTTAAAAATCCTGTGCATGAACCCAGTGGAATGCTGCCCTGCTCGACGAAGACAAGGCTTTGAGGAGTTTGGGGTTTTTCAGAGTCAGACAAGTAGAGAAAATTTACTGTAAGGCTTATCTCTAAAATATGGTGCATCAGTCTGCAACACAGAGGAAAATATCATCTTTAAAGTCTCATGAGGCATTTGTTTGGACCTTTTTCAAATTACATCTGGAGATGTTTAAATGTCATTAAAATATGTGCTGGCTGAACGGGTTGGGCTCAAATTACAGCCCCAAAAATGGCTGGAGAAACATGCAAGCCTAGCATCTCGCCTCATCATGAGTTTTTCGACAATCAACCCGAACCACTGTGCACAGCTTTATCATGCAGACATTTACACTCCGCTGGTGCGAAAACTAGTTCAGTGGGAAAGGCAGATAAAAGCCTTGTTTCCTTGTAAATTTATGAAGACGAGAGCAGAGGTGGAGAGAAGGGGGCGAGGAGGGGAGTGGGGGGGAAAGAAAACAGAGGTCGTGATGGTGGGTGGAAATGGTCGGGAGCCTCAGTTCTGTGTGAGTGTCTGTGTGCGGCCCATGCCAAGAAAAACAAGGCCTCAGCGACGCTGGGATCTGATTTCAGCATGGAGGCATGGCAGGAAACTGGTTCCTCTGGAGGAGGAGGGGGGTGGGGAGGGGGGTGGAGGGGCGTGTGTGTGTGTGTATATACGTGTATGTGTGTGATGGTTACACTCCATGTCCTCTCAGAGAAATGAGAGAGAGAGATTTAGACACAGAACAACGTCTACACCGTCCATCCAGCGGTGACGGCGAGCCTGCGTAGGTGTTGTGTTCGTCATCAGACGGGCACGAGCCCCTGATGCAGATCCTTGTGCCACGGGGAGGTCAGCTCAGTTCAGAGCCTTGTATCTGCATCTGGATCACAACTCCACAGCTTCAGAGCCGGGGGGATACTACTAAGCACATGTGCAGAGAATTAGCTCTGGCTACGCAGTGTTCAGGGGCTTTTTAAAACCCCTTTGTTACTTAGCCTCCATGTAACACGCTACTCCGCGTGTGTACGGCCGTCTTGAACTTATTTGTCACTGGATTTGATTTTACTACTTCTAGGCGGCTTCGCGATGACAGTGACTTCCCAGTGTGCACTGTGGTAGCAGCAGGCTGCTGCACTTCACTGCAAGGGCCCGGTTCATCTACAAGTGGTACGACAGGGAAATAAAGGAAATGAAACTGATGGCAAATAAAGATCCTGCAACGCTGAGGATGTTTGGTATCCTGCAAGGCTTTTTTTTTTTTTTTTTTTAATGAAGAGACTCTTGTATGAGGGAGTATGAGAGATGCCTGTCAGATGCTTATGTCAAAGGAAAGTCTTTTCCTACATAAACAAAGCAAGTAGTCTCTTGTTTTTGTTTTTCTTGCACCATATTTCATGTTGATTGTACTGGTTTCCCACAGGAGGTTGCCAGTTTATAGAGTTGACACAAATTCTAATTTCTCTCTCTTTAAAGCTGAATTACAAAACACTACAACAAACACTCGGCATTAGGGCAGGGTATTGTTTGAAATCATTTGAACTAAGCAATAATATGACACCTGGGTTTCATTACCAATACCAAAACCTAATTTATTTTAAACCTCATGTTGAGAAATATAAATATCTTTCTCTAGAAAACCTTTTGTTATTTTGCCAAAAAAAAGAAAAAAGCCAAACTCCTAAACAAAAGCAGCTGAATAAGAAGTTTGCCTCAAGAAACGTAGAGCTAAGCTGATCAACTGTGTGTGTTTCTACAAAGACTGCTTAAACCCTCATATTAATATTAGTATCTGTGTTAAATAATCCAGTGCTGTTGGTCTTAAATCTTTTCATTGAATATGACAATCAAAGCCAGCTTTCAGAACTTAGAAGATTTCAGTACTTTTGGCTAGATTTCATATATTGGAGAGGTGCTACCAATTGTTGTACACTTTTGAATATGTGTAAAAAAAAAAAAAAAAAAGGGAATCCCATCAGCCACCTTGTAGAAACATTCAGTGCACATTTTTTTTTCTCCACAAAAGCAATGAAATACTGAAGTCAAAGCTTTATACTTGGCTGAGGTGGAAGAGACGGTGTATCAATAGAAGCGAAACAGGTTTAGATTTTATAGATTAGATTAGAGTAGATTAGAGTATGTCATTCAAACATCTACAGAGCCCCCACACTGCAGAGATGACAAAAAGGAAAAGACAGTTCTGTATGGAGCAATGAGGAGTCTGGAACATCCCCACATTTTGTGGATTAAAAAAAAGCCCACAAAGTGTCATATGAAATAATACCATGCCATCATATTTTCCAATTTGGTTTCATCTGTTTTAGGTTTGATGGGCAGTCTATCATTGACATCATCTTGCCACACCTCTTCACCTTCTTCATCTGCGCCTGCAGCGCTACCGGCTGTTTATCTTGATGCTATATTCCCTCAACAGCAGTGGATTAAAACATTACTTGATTTGTGTCTTCTTTTGCAGATTTTCTTGAGATTCTGTTAAAACTTGGCTGATGGCGAAAACATATTGAGGTTTGATTCCCAGCCCTGCCTACCATAGGCCACTGGATATCTGCCAAAGACAATTTTGCTGTGTTTTCATCACTTAACTAGACCAAACGGCAATTTCCCCCAACACTCAGTGCATTAGACCCCACACCTCTGAGGAAAGAAATAGTGTTGCACTGAAGTCAATCTTCTGGCCCAGTGTGCTGGAAGACACGGAGGGAGCAAAACACAATTGAGGAGGAGGGGGTGTTGGCCAACAAACACAAACAAGGCCATGCTGCCTTTAACTAAAAACCTTACATCCAGCACCACCGCCCCAAGGAGCCCAGCCCCGTCCACCAATCCCCTGCCCCTCCTCCTCCTCCTCCTCCATCCCTGCTGCACGCTGGACAACTCAAAGGTGGAAGTAATGACGCCAGATGTGACCAATCAAGCTGATAAAGAGCAGGATCTGCTGCGGACTGACGCACAGCTGTGTGTGCAGCTGTGCATGGTTGTCAGGCCAGGTCGCTTGCACAGAAAAGAGAGAGAGAGAGAGAGAGAGAGAGAGAGAGAGAGAGAGAGAGAGAGAGAGAGAGAGAGAGAGAGAGAGAGGTGAAAGGAAAGAAAGAGAGGGATGGAGAGGGATGTACAAGCAACAGCCGTACTGTCCTAAAATAATCTAGTTAAAGCAGAACATGGACGTCTCCGACAGATTCATCTTCCACACTCCCGTCACTTTAAAGCCGATAAAGACTCGCGTTGACTTTGTGTTTCTACATTCCCCCTTTTTTCTATCCTGTTCTCCTCGCCTTCTTCTTTCTCCTCCACCCACACCCTCTGTCTCTCTTCCTCTCTCTTGTGCCGAGACAGGGCCTGCTCAACACATTAGCAAGATATCCTGTTCTGACAGCAGCTTTAGCCCAAATCCAGCCATCATGAAGAGTTATGCCATCGTAGCAAGCTGCGGATTTGGGAGATATAATACAAATCAAACCTAGAGGGACCTGTGGGGTGTGGGGGGGTGGGGATGGGGGGGGGGGGGGTTGTGAGGATGGGAAAAACCCGCTCTTGTAAAAACAGCATAAGTGACGGAAAACTGGAGGAGCCGCAAACTGGGGAACTCGTGGACGACGTGCCGACTAGGTTTGCATGCGTTCAAAGCATTTGATCTTAATCTGATTAAAGATTGAAGCAACATTGTTCTGAATAATGCATATGTTTGTGGGAAAATATGCATCTGATGTTCACTGCAACAATGTCTTCGAGAGTTTTCTTATTCATCCCCCCTTCACAGAATTTTACTTTGAAAATTCGGTGAAAAGGGTCAGATAATTCCCTTATGCCCAATGTGCTGCCACATATTTCAGGGATTTTCTAGCAGCAAGGGAGCTTGAAACAAGTTAAAGGAAGCCAGATGCCTCCACTAGTATGATCAAAATGTCACTTGACTCAGAGAAGTTCTTTAAATAAGTTTTGTATTGGGGGGAACTTTTCAATTATGTGACCTCTAAAAGCAGATTTCTTCTTTTTAAAAAAAAAAAAAGAAGTAAGAAATAGTTCCAGATGAAATGAGGTAAATGAATTTTTATTGCAGCTTCTCCTGGCTTTAAGAAAGGAAAGTCGCACAGGCTTGCTTACTTCTCCTCCTATGTTTATTTTCCTCTTGCTTTTGTCCATCAGTCTCCCTCGTCTTGCGTTCCCTTCCCTGTCTCAGAGTTCAGCCATCTTATGAACAATCTGCCCAAATTAAGATATAGCTGCAGCCGACTGACACGGCAGCACGTTGCCAGACATTTTAGATCAAGTCATGTGATGTTTCCTGCGGCAGATAAAAAGAAAAAAAAATCATAATGTAAAAAAACCCCCAAAAAAAACCTGGAAGCCGGCAGACTGACTCCGATGAGATGGATGATTCTGTTGACAGATTTTTAAACGGACCTGCTTTTGAAGGTGTGCATGTTATGAAAGTCAGTGTCACGCTCTCCTTGCCCCAGTTTCCATAAAGTAGTGAAGTAGGTACGTACAGTATATACTTAATTTTCAAGGCATTTACAGTGACTGTCATGTTGTTGCTTTAATCTAACTAAGGTCAATATAAGTGAGAACACAACCTGATTAAAAACACCCTGCTTTCAGCTGCATCTTTGATTTGTGTGTGTATAATTAGATATATCCAGATAACTTCCAGCTTTTCTTTCCTTTTTCTTTTTTTTTTGAAAACATGGCAAGTGGTGACAAACAACATTTCTTGCAGCAATAACAAATTGGGCTCATCAAAGTAAATGAAAAGGAGAGATCAATGACTCTATTTCGTGAAGGATTATTGAAACATGAACACCAGGTTTTTGTAGCTACTTCAAAACATGTAAACATTTTAAATGAAATCTCAGCTTAATCTACTCAATCAGAGTAATGATACCATTGTGGGCATGCAGATTTAATCAGCTAAGATGCTATGCGCCTTCTTTTTCCTCAGGCTTGGAGGCTGGGATGAGTGGTAGGACAAGCTTTTTGGTTTTTCTGACATACAATAACAATAAAACAATTCTTCAAGCCTGAAAAATCTTGTCCCTTAAGAACTAGCACCATTATTTTATTCAGGCCTGTTGGCCAAGCTGTGCACACGTCATTCAGATTGCTCATGATTGACTCAGTAGCCTCAGAATCCAGGCTTTGGGAGGACTAAATGTTGCATACAGAAATTGGATTCTTGACCCAGGCGTTTTTTCTTTTAACGTCTCTCCCAAAGGAGCTGACACAGCTACAGACCAATCACACAACAGGCACTCTGTTGTATGCTTGGTGAGCTCCTTGCCACCACTGGGCCTCACTGGATGAATGTGGACCTTTAAGCATAAACCACACACACACAAACACACACTTATATATACACACAAGCCGAAGACGAAGCTAGGCAAAGAGGCACACACACACAAAAAAAAGGCAGCTACAACTTTTCATAATTAAAACCCTGTGTCACATGCAGGATGTTTGGACGTGAGCGGCACGCCACTCACAGCTATCGCATAAACAAACAACACAAAGTAGAACCTGAGCTGTGATGGGACAGAGCAACTTTCGCTGTACGACAATCTGGAGGAGAAAACACTTCAAACGTTCACACAGAGCCCTCTCTCACTTTCGGCTTTGCTGCTAAAAGCAGGCCTCCGAGGTGTAAGGATACAAATGACCTAATCCAGGATAAACATATAGCTGGGCGGTAGAGGAGAAGGTTTATGTGTCTGTGCGACCGAGTGAACAGCATGCCAGTGTTTTAGCAGGCAAACTACCCAGAATACCTCCTGGTTGCTTCCCGTGCAAATGGAATACCGACATCTGAAAGCGCCGGCTATTAATAAGGCCCGTTTATGAGCCGCTGCACCGCCTCTTGGATATATATGTGTTTTTTATGCACTCAGCACTAGTTTATGCAGGTAGTTATCAGCGGAAAACCACATGAAGGCATGTGCAGGCTGGAGATGAAGTTACACGTCTGTGTGCTCATCAGTGCTATTAGTTTCCACCGATGCTGATTGCTTTGACACTTCGTGCTGTCCAAGCGTGGTGATAGGAACAGATCAGTTTCGCTCATGCCAAATTAAAAGGCTGATATACAGCACCCCCCTTTTCATGGCCAGAAATCGATGCCAGGGCCGAGAGCGTGCGAACCGGCCACAGACTTGTAACTTCAGGGTCTGGCCAAGACAACTGACGTCTGAGAATGACAAAAACACACAAACCTACCGACTTGGTGCTCTGCCATAACATGCAAGCCTGATCATGATGGAGCTGCCTACACTGAGAATAGTAGTGGCACCTGTTAGTGGGAGGGCGTCTTGTCCCGCATGGGCCTGGACCAAAAACAGAACAGACCCTGGAGTCACGCTAATGTCATGTCAGGTTTTAAATCGTAACTACCATATGTGACTTTTCAAACAGGACATTCTGTCAATTACAAGCAAATTAAGCTCAGAATTAATAATATATGTTTGTTTTTTTTCTCTTTTTATAGCCGGCAGCTTTGGTCTGGTCTTACTCACTTCTAGCTTATGGCAGCTAATGCTACCAAGTTACCAGTCTATTTGGCACTTTGTGGTCCCAGCATCACACTATCACTTTCTTGTAAAACCAGCCCTGTGTGGCAGAGTCTCGTAAGAAAACCCTGAGCAATATTTTTATATAAACAGTGGATCAAATGACTTTGCATGATATGTAAGATCAACAGAGAATTATCAGCAAACTCTGCAGCTGCATAGATCTTTTAAGCTGCATTTAGCCTTTACCAGCTCATTGTTTTGGTTTCCCAGAAGCTCTGCTGTCAGCAATGTCTCCAACAGTCGGCAGCTGATTTTAGCAAAACAAAACAAAAGCTGCATGCTGCCTGCTGAGCACCAAGCCGACAGATAAATTAGCAGCTAGCACGTAAACCTATTGGAGCATGTAGTTGCTAAATATATATTACTGGTTGTTAGCCACAACATCTTTTTACAATGTGATAATTTTCCATTGTTGCGTTGACCTAAAAAGCAATTAACAAAAATTAAGAACTCCCACTGGAAAGAGTTTAACATCCCAGACCCAGCTAGTCTGCTTTGTCAAGTCTTTTACTGTTTCAATCTGATTGGCACACAAAAATAAAGAGCATCACCTTTTCCAGTGAGGCCTCATTCACTTAAAACCAGTGGAAAAACAAAATTACAGAAATCTCTCTTGTGAAACCATACAGTACTCCATTATACCAGGAGGAGTTTGCTGCAAAAGAGTGAAGATTTGAGTCCACAAAGTGCAGAAGTTTTGTTTATAATCAGGAGCATTAATTTGAAGGGACAGTTTTAAAAACACTAAAAGGAGATTTAGGTCATCACTGGAGCCACTAGACATCGCTCTCCCTGATTGACTGATGATGTCTAACTCCAACAATGTGACCACACAGGGCTGGGAGATATTAATGATGTCTCTAAATACAGTACACCTCTCCCTATCCCACGCAGATACACACACACACACACACACACACACACACACACACACACACACACACATCATCTGCTCCTTCATTCAGGCCTGAGTCAGACCAGGGAGATGAGCTCAGCTCCAGCTGGATGCTGAGGCAAGCTTTAACTCAGTCAGCCACTTCTCTGGCCCAGCACAGCTCAGCACAGACCAGCACTGCCAAGTTTACCATGGCTGCCTGCTGCAGCCCCCGAATCAGATCCACTCTAAATCAGCAACGCTCCTGAGAAGATGCAATATTTCATCTGTATGCTGTTTCCAGCCAGATCGGCGGATAGGGGGGGGGGGGGCTGAGGCTGTATACATAGTCTGCTAATGAAATTAGAATGGCTCATCTGTGTGGACGTGAACACCACTACAGTACACAGTCCTCGGCAGGCTGCCCGTGCGCTGACTCGGCCGGCTTTAAGCAGATTTATGATCTCCGGTGGGGGAACAGGGAGATTTTTGGTCCAGACCTAAATCATGACTGAAACGACGAGAAGCTAATTAGGAGAGCAGTGGAGCAGCAGTCTGGGGACTGTGTGGTTTTCAGTAGGTCCACCACCACTGAGCATTGCGCCACATACAAGAAGCCTCTCTCTCTCTCTCTCTCTCTCACTGCCACGCATGGTAGCTATAGCAGCAGTGTAAAGTGCGCTGAAATCCACATTGAGCTTTGTTTGGAATTTGAGTGCTGAGTCACCTCCAAGTCAGATTTTCGGGTGGTAGTGAACTAGCCATCTGGGCAGCTTTCAGTAGGCAGAGCATTACCCCGAGTACTCAGAGCAACTAGCTGTTCATGGTTTTGACAAATGTGTAATGTACTCTGGGACTTATCCCTGCATAATGTTAAATGGCAACGGGTCTCCTCTTAGCTGTGCTATAGTCTTCTGAGTGCAGAGGAAAACTGGTTTAATCTGCACTGTGGCAAATCTTGCATGTCTGCACGTCTTTCAAATCGACTTATTTCCTGAGGGAAAAAATCCATCAATCAATTACAGTTTTGGTATGTTGTTTGTTTTTTTAACAATAGCTTCACAGCTGAAATGATAACAAGCCACAAGTGCTAACAATCAAAAGTGCAGGATATTGACTGAATCTCAGCCCAGACACTCCCGTAGCTGAATAATGCTCATCAGCCGGTCCCCACCTGCTGCACCAAACTCAGCCCTACACTCTGCTCTAACTAGGCAGCATGTGTTGGTAATTTGCAAGCAGTTGATGTTGATTAGCTGGGTTATGACATTTTGCGACCTCGGCTGTAGGCGAGCACATAGACACACATTCTCCAATTAGTCCTGTGGCGTTTGGCTATCAGGCTTTACGGGGCCGTAAGAGGGAGTTATGTGAAAAGTCTACAGGGCTTTAGTTAGAGCCTCACACACAGTGATACTCATGCATACACACACCCACAGCTATGCTACACAAGCTAATATAGTTTACCACACAAAATCCACGCATGACAGTGGTAATGCTGTTTTGTATTCAGTTATTTACATTGACGCATCCGAGCAGGTACTCTTTAACTTCACAGAGAACTCCCCAAGCATACAGAGAGCTAATGATGTGCACAGCATAATGTGCTCTTCTTTTCATTACAAGTTTCACAACTCCCCACTGAACCGCTGTTATCGCCTACATAAACAAAATATGAACTCGTAACAGCTAAATTGTTCTTAGGTAACGTTGTTTTTGCAGGCATACTGGTTGCTGGGAGTGTGAAGTAATTCAATCTGTCAGTTGGAACAGTGGTGTGAAACAACAAGAACACGAGGCTGAGCACCACCTGATACAACTGCTTTAGCAATTCACTAGCTTTTGTATGCTAATGGTAAGGTATATATATACAGATTATATGAATGACTTAAGACCTGAAATGAGCCGAGCATCAACCCATCAGGATTGTTAGGATAAACGTGACCCCTCTCACACTAGGCTGCAAACACAAAGGCCTGAAATGATTTGTCTATTAAGTGATTTGTCAAACACGAAGGAAAGGAAAATTACTGCTATTTTGATTTCAAATTGATCCGTCTGCAGAGCAAGGTTTCGGTTCTCCCTTGTGAAGAATATCTGTTTTATAAATTGTAAATTGAATGTTTCTTTCAACTTTCAAGTCAGACAAACAACACACTGTCGCATTGAATGTTGTGATGGCCTTTCTTCCAGTATCTACCACAAATTAGAAACCCTTAACTGAATAAAGACTAAATCGTCATGGAAATAAATGTAAATTGAAGTGTTATATACACCTCCAGATTACAGTACATTATTATTACCCCATTTTGGTTAATAAAAAGGTTTCAAAAGCCATTGTTATTTATGAAAATTCATTGTTGTACGTTCGCCTGGCTAACGTCTGTACACTATGCTGTTAGACGATAAAGTTCAATAGTTTCACTTCGACCAACAAATATCAATCTCATGGAGGCACTAGAGGAAAACTCAGGTGATCTAGAGTCAGTAGGATACATCCTCTGGGAGCCATGAATGTCTGTGTGTCTGTGTAATATTCATTAGGTAAGCAAGTGCTTTGTTCTCCTGGAGGTGAATCACCAAAACCAGTAGGACTCATCCTATCGACTCTGGACAGCACAATCAACCTTCCAGCCACAGCTATCATCAGCAAATATCATACAAAAGCCTTTTTCCCCTCTTTTTTTTAACAGTACTTTGACTCTGTGTTAGTGATTTAACGTTCAGGTAGGAAAATGGTTTGCTGATGCACATGGCCAATCTTATTAGTGCAAAAGTTCTTGTGCTTGAGCTGGGCAGAGATAATCTAGCAGCAGTAAATAATGTTGTAATATCCAATATCTCTCATATCTCAGGTCAGGTTCGCAGTAAAAACAGTGAATACATGATAGCAGATAACAACCAGCAGAGTAACAGCTACCAGATCAGATTGGTGAGTCCAACTCCTCAGAGAACTGAGGCCGGCAGCCGTCTCCCCCACCTTCATTCACTCCTTCGAATCGACTCCATTACCGTGACAAGAGGTAATATTCTACCAACAGAGCTCAGTGCTTTCTTGGCCTGCATTACCGACAAGTGACAGATTTACAGTAGTGCTGTTCTTGGACCCTATGGGACTAAAATGACTTAATAAAGTGAAGCTGACATTTTGAGTGCAAAAGTGGTAGCCTGAAGTTGAGAGGTTGGAGCAGGGACGCCAGGACTGTTTCCTATCCAGTCCGACGTGTGCGTGAGTGTGCAGAGCAGCAAAACCACAAAAAAAACCCTGATCTACAACAGTTCAGGCAGTGATTGTCAGGACCCTCTTCTATTGGATGAGGACTGAGGGGGGAGACTGAGGGGTGATATTACTGTGGAGACAACCTTGGCAAGCATTACCAAGTTCTCAAGTCGGCTTCCTGTGTGGGAAGCTTGAACAACCAGACAGACCAAAATGAAAGCTGAGACCGTCGTCCACAGGAGCCACCACGGCCATTTTGGGACCTTGATATTACATCATGATGTGAGAGCTCACATGTCTGGGCTGATGGATGCTCAACAATCATGCAATCTTTGCTAAAACGCAATAATAGTAGAAATAATTCCCTTTGCTGTGGTATAGCTAAATGTAAGTTGAACCTAAACCCAAAGCTTAGTCCTAAAATAGAAGCTCACAGGAGTGGAAACTGTCCAAAATGACTTCACTTCAGAAAACTTCCCGACTCCAAAAGGTCTAATGCTGAAACTGGCTCAAACAAAGATGAAAACCCAAGAACACACACTGACACAAACCACACACAAAGAAGATTTAATTCGCTACAGTTACAGACTCCAAAAAAAAGAAGAAAAACAGTCTAAAAGAATAATATTGTGAGCCAGTTCATTGGGTTTTCTTAGCTTGCCAACAAGCTAGACCAGTTTTTTTTTGTGTGAGTGTTTGTGTGTGTGTGTTTGTACCCCTTATCCACCCCCCCTCCCTTGTCCTACTACTCCTCTCTCTCCCAGACATGCTCTGATGGAGAGATAAGTTGAAGGTCATCCTGAGAGAACAGAGGCTCTGCTCAGGAATGTGTGGAATGACACTCTCTTGTTCTGTGGACAAAAAGCATATCAGAGGCTGGTATGGTGTCATATGGGCCTGTGTCATCACTGCAATCAATATGAGCCTGGGACTGACGACTTGATTTAGGAGAGCACGCACAGTCAGCAGCTATAACAACCCCAATTTTCTTTGATGATTCGCTTTTATTATGCGAATTCAAAAAAGAAAAAAACATGAGAGAAAATTTTGGGAGTTAAATCACTACGCTGGCGAAGCATCAATCCAAAACTGAAATTATCAGAAAACTGCATCTTGTGTGCAGCTGTGTGTGCAACCAAAGCACTTATTGTGGTGCTAAAATGTTCTGAATTGCAGGAAAAGCAGGAAAAACAAGTGCATAACACTGGAGAGAAAAATGGGATGCAGCTCTGAAGACAGAATCTTGTAAAAATTAAATTCCTTTAACTTTATGCCAGGGTGATTTTTTTTTCCATATCCTGATATCACATGAGCTTAACAAGAACCACTGACTTCAAACTGATGAAATATGAACACATTACAGCTTATCTAATTTGAAGACTGTTGTTTGAATAGGCAACAGAACATGACTTTCTTCCCCACACCATCAATCACCCTCATTACTCAAAACTATAAAGAGATCCAACTGATACATCAAGGATATGGATGCAGTGATAACTGAGATCTCTATTGGCAATGTTAGTCTTGCTCTGCTCACACACATTAATAATGTGTTTTGTGACATGTGAGCCGCCCAGCTGCTCCCATCCAGAGCTCTGGAGGCTGGATGAGTCAGCAGGGCTGGAAGTAAATGAATACGGCTGGAGGAGCTTTCATACAGCACAAGAGAAGCTCTGCCAAGTTCACTGCTGACATGTAAAGATCCAGCAATGAGAATGTACAAGCACGGACATTATCATGGAAATCACGCATGTATAGCTGGCTTCAGGCTTAGGAATTAAACACGATATGCCATACGTTATCTACACATTTCTATCTATCAGCAGGGATGAGACTCTTTTTTTCTCCAAGTGGAACAATAGTGAGTTTATGTATATGATTTCTTTTCATACCTGCAGCTTAAAGAAGTCGTGTGAAGACATCGGCCGATCGCTGTGCTGATTAAAAAGCTTTGATGAGCCATGTCCAACACAGAAAGGCTCATAAAAAGCAGGATACAGATTTGTGTCCAATTTATGCATGCTATAAAACACTTTGAGGAAAAGGAAGATGAACAGGAAACACGAAGACAAGCGACCCAGCAGGAGCCCAGAGCGCTTGTCCACATGCACAACTGTTAACGGTGTCAACTGTCAAGCCAAGTAAAATGAATAACCGTCGGTGGCGTCAGGTGATGAGCGAAGTCAGCGCCTCGTTTCTGATCAACTGCTATTCGTGACCACCTCAAATGCTAAAATATGGTGGTGGTGAAATAAAATCTCATCTGTTGCTAGCTCGACTTCCACATCAAATCGGCCCTTTAATGCGAAATGAACGGGGCATTTACTTCAAACATTGGCCATATCCGCCAACTGAAAGGGAATCTACATAACATTGGTTTCAAGCTATGAGACTGTAGCAAGACGCCAACAGAAAACAAGGAGGAACTCGATATGCCTCGGTTGTCATGGGCTACAGCTCTTGGGAGATGCTTTGAGCAGTAGGATTTGTCTCTAATGCTTCTTGGTTGCATTTACAAGTCATATGGCAGAGTGAAAATGTGATATATGTTTTGCTGTGAATAAAAGAAGACGGAAACTCCATGGGGTAAACTAAAATATTGAGGACATTACTGTTAATTGTCTTTTCAAAGCAGATGCACAGATATAAGATGACATTTCAAATGATGACATTTGGTTTCTGGTACGGGCCTCGTTGGCCTCCCCTGCTGATATGGGCCACTGGGCTTTTCCTTCACTTTGGTGGTCCCTGTGCTGCCAGTCTTTTACCACACTCACAATGGACCACACATTCAGCTCAAAGGAGGAAACATTGGGGCTGTAAGTGAGCAGTTGGTCAAAAAACTCTGGACCAGACTGGATGTGCTTAGATAAGCAGAACCGTAGGGATCTGCCCCTTCGAGTCAACCAGCAGACAGGGAGCCAGCAGACAGCCTCCAGGCTCTGCAGCTTGGACTGGAATAGCATGATCCTGTTTTAATTCCACTCCCGTCTTTGTCTCCGTCATATTTACTTTCGCCGATATGGTTCTGCAGCTCTTTTTTTCTTCAGTGCTCCAGATGGGAAACTGCAGAGGAATGTTTTCTCAAGCCTTCTTTGGGGTAACCAGACGTACGCCATCCCCTCCTTTGTCCCTCCTTGTTTTACACTGTACAAAGCTTCTTTCAGTACCTCAACATGCTTTGTGCAGCCTTGACAAGATGGTGATGTCACACTTGCTAATCAGTGTGCAACTTGCCGACTTAGCGCAAGCCTTCACAGCTGAAATGTTGCACCTCAAAAAACCTGTTCCTGTTCTCCTTGACGAGAAGCCAACGTCTTCTTGAGCCAGCAGTCTGAAACCCATGTGAGTTAGAAGATCGCACTTTATTTCCCTTTTTTTTTCCACATCGAAAAACCAGCAATATTCTCTGAAGGTGTTAACAAAGAATATGCTAACAATCTGCAGATAGCATTCTCTCCAATTTTTCAGATCAGGGAGGTGCACTGACACTGAGGGTGCTCCCTTTGTAACAGTTTCTTTTTATTTTTCTCTCTAGCACTGTTCCCCATACTCAACATGTTGCGATTATTCTAAGATAACAAATCCTAAAAACTTGGGCAATGGACACAGACTTCTTTATAGTTTCATAAAAACCAAATACCTACATGATGTATTCCTTGAGCACGCCTCGCCAGAATATTTCCATACTGCCATACTTTGGGGTTACGATGAGGACAAATTAGTTATTAAGCTTGACATACAATGATATTTTTCTTTACTCTGTACCAGAGACAAAAACTTCATTTTATACACACACAGTCCAAAGCTTATGGTTAAAAAGTGCAGGCTATAAGTTGTGTGTGCCCGAGAGAAAGAGAGAGGTCGGTCTGTGTTCTTATCAGTCATTCAACTCTGAATAATTCATAATTCATCTCAGGTGCTGCAGGATCTGAGCACCGAGCTCTGTCCTCCTGAGCTTCGAGTGTTCTTGATCACTTTCACCTGACATGCAAACCGCCTCCTTTCTTTTTGTCAGGGCCCAGGGCTTCTCCTTTAAGACACGCTTGTTTACTATCTGGAGATTAAGCGCTGGAATGAACGGCACAAAGGCAAGATATTTCGGAAGAGGGCATAAAAAAGCTTTGTGGAGTGAACAGGCTAATTGACTAAAGTGAATCATGTGTTTTGCGGGCGAGCGTTCCCCTCCTCTGGTTCCAGCTGGATGACTCTTGCTCTTGTGATGAAGGGGAGAGCGCTTTTTTTTTTTTTTTGTTCTCCACGTTGACTTCTACTCCGTGTAGGAGCCGGACAAACAGATCAGTCAACTGTGAAAGCCACGTGTTAACCGTGTTTCCTTGGGAGACACGACAACAAGTGAGAGAGGCAGAGCAACACTACAACGAGCAGGTGATGCAGGTTGAAGATTACTCCCCGTTTAAGTGATGTAAATTAGATGCAGCTGACTGGTGGTTCTCCCCATATGAACCCTCTGTTTGGCACTTTCAACCTCTTGCATGAAAGCTGGGTTTTTTTTCCTCCCACAATATGTAAAACAGCGGAGTTTATGGAGAGTCCTGAGGAGCGAGCTCTCAGACACACGCTGGGAAAATCACACTACGCTGCACTTCATTACCAAGGTGTACTTTTTAACTTCCACATCATGTGTCTGTCAAACTACAGCACAACTCAGTGCCATTTCTTTGGTTTTTACATCACCCACTGTGTTCATTCTGAATACAAGACATAACAATGACACCATTCACAGTGCACTCTCTCATCAGGATGACACTCATCCCCCCTCCCAACCATCACCTAAAGTCCAGACTTAATATTTAGCCCCAAAGACTCCATATTTGGACAGGACCCACTCGAAACGAAGCATCAAAACCACTGAGTTGCATTTTTTCCTCAGAGAGTCATACTTGATTAATCAGAGGTTCGGAGGAAAAGAGAGAATAAATGTGTGCTCAAGATGAGGAGAGAACCATCTGAGCAAACACTGAAAGAGACACTGAGGACTCGGGGAAAAGAGAGAGTGTGAGGCTCTCAAAGTCAAAAGCAGCTACACATTTCAGCATG
The DNA here is from genome assembly GCF_905171665.1 of Trachurus trachurus. NCBI lineage: Eukaryota > Metazoa > Chordata > Actinopteri > Carangiformes > Carangidae > Trachurus > Trachurus trachurus. The sequence continues at coordinate 13,986,571 of NC_139896.1, forward strand.
ATGGCAGTGAAGACTCTTGGAAAAGGCAAACCAGGAGAAGTTATTTCACTGCCTCCCCACCATCACCACCACCACCACCACCGCCCCACACCGCTGAGTGAGTGGAGTCTCCAGTCTGGCCCCCTAGAGTTTCTGCATCATGTAATTTAATTCACGAGCTGCAAAACACAGCAGAGAGAGAGAGAGGATGGAGACACATAACCACAGAGGCCATTGGTGATTTTGTGCTTTTATTGCCAGACAAATAAGAGCAAAAAAAAATTGAGAAAACACTTGCAATGAACGCAAGAGAAAAGTTAATCCTTTCTCTAAGCCATAAACACACAGAGCTAGAAAATGAGCTTCCTTTTAGATAGCCCCTTCCCATACCAGTGCCAGTGGTGGCCTTTTATAGCCCTTGACCTAATGGTGCTGGCATGCTCTTCGTAACACAAAAAGGTGAAGATTTGTTTTTTCAACCCAGCAGAGCCACGTCTCAGCTATTCTTAGAGATGTTACGGTGACATAAATGGATTGTTACATTTACTGGAGTACAACGAAAACAACTAAAGTTACATTTAACTGCTGGGAAATGGTACCAACAGTCAACTCGAGTAAAACAGCGCACAATCTTTAGTTGAATAATTGATTTTGAAGCCTTTCGTGGCCACACAGCAAAGAATCTGGCAAGAATTATGTGTTCTCAGTGGATATGAACTCTTCGATATTGCTCCTCCACTCCTAACCCACCACACTCCAATCTTCCCATTCCTGTCCTGTCGCTTCATTCCTTACTAGTTATTGTACTGCTCAGAGGAATTATACATCTGTCACTGCAGTGTGTCAGAATGAAGTGAAAAGTCGAGGGCCGTGGGATAGGTAAGCCACCGGAGAGGGTGAGTGTGTGTGCAAAAAGCCTTGGCCCCTCATGTATGAAGCCGTGCTCCAAAGTCCTGGCGCACACCAAGCCTGACATCTGATTACCCCCCGGCCTAGTTAGAGGCTTCTGTGAGTCAAGTCAGAGGAAGGTCACACATGAAAGAGGCGTCTGATCAGAGCTCCGTCAGCCAGCCCCTAATGTACGCGCTTACATAAATATTGACTGGATTATGAGGGCTGTGTAAATTGTCCAGTGGTAGAAAAGCAGGGAGATAGCTGCGGCACGCTCGACAGAATCCCTTAGGCTTTGAACATGTTTGAAAGTGTTGACTTTCACCACTTGATGAATCGCTCGCCCCTTCAAAGAAATCCCATCATAATGACCCATATTTGCCCACTTGAATGGATGTGTAGCATAAATGCTGATGTTGGTGGTTTTAACGCGGCTCCACTTATTTAACACTTGCAAACGGATGGTGATCGATGAGGAAGGTATTTGCCTAGACACATTTTGAAGGGGCCTTCAAAAAGTTTGCCTCGAGCGAAGATTAGTATATTTGTCTAAATAAAATCTGCCTGATGACTCCTTGACAAATGACGCTGTGTAAATAAACGTAAGTGCAGATAAAGCGCGGCTCTGTTCTTATTGTTGGAACGTAACCGGCCGAGAGAAGCTTAAGAAACAGTGATGGTGGGGGAAAAAAATAAAGTCTATTGTCGCTCACATCCAGGCAGCCACTCAGCGCGGTAAAGTCTTTCAACAAAGGTTGCAAAGCGCAGCACATTTGGTTCAGATCAGCGAGGTCATGACCCACGCTGGGTTTATTTGGACCTTTGCACCAAAATAATCACAGGGAGTGTGGAGCCTCTGACAGACATTAACAGTCTGGAACCACTTCTCTGTCTAACCTTCTACCTGAAACGTGAACTTAAGGAGCTGGTCAGTGCTGCGAACATTTCCTAATTATTGTTTGAATTATGTGAGTTTGGAAAGTGGAAATGTTTCTCAGAGGAGGAGAAATGCTTTTCTGGAGGATTGGGGGGGGGGGGGGGGGGGGGGGGCAGTAGTAATGTCAGTATTATGCACTGCTGTGGTTGTGGTTTGTCTGCAGGAGCAACTTGGCTACTTGGAGGTAAGGGACTGGGAGGAGATCCAGATGAGACAGAGAAGCTTTCATTTTGCTTAACCTATACCTTTATGTACAGAATTGTGCCAGACATGTGGTTCCTGTTTTTATAGAAAATTTCACATGTGGTGATAATATTCAAGAGTATGACTGCCACAATCACATTTAGTAGTGTTTTTTTCTGAAGTGGAGGCAAGTGATTATAAACATGAACATAAGAGGCCAGTAAAATGTAGGGGAATAAAAAAAAGGCCAAAAGGGAGTTTGTCCTGGCAGCATTTGTCTCATTCTTATGTCGTGTTGAAGTCTGTGAACAGACTAAGCTGCAATGCTGTTCAAACGGCACCAACACAAACTCTCACACACAGACAGAAAAAAAAAAAAAAAAAAATCAGATAACGGCCTTGTCTTGATGTGCCAGGGGACAGCTGGGAGAGCTTACATTTCTTTGGCTCTGATTCAAGGAATTTGAATAACGGAGCACAACGCAGAAACCCCTTTACCTGAGATACCTTGTTTAAATCTTCAACTCTGGAGCTGAGGCAGCAACTATGCAGCACAGCAAACGCTATAGATTATCCTGACGCTCAGGGTTGCCCGTTAGACATAAATAAATGTTTTTATTTATTTTACTAATAAAACCCAAGATAGAGCTGGGGTTGTGTTCTTTTTTTTCAAAGTCATAAGCCCAAAAATAAAGGGCCTTGTGTAAGATCCGGTGTGTGTGTGTGTGTGTGTGTGGAAACCAAGCCCCAGCAGTCAGCATGCCTTTGCTGAGAGACAGCAGCTGTTGGCCTGATATAGCATTGCTACACAGCAGAGAGGCCACAGTGTTACAACTAGCCTTGTTCTTTGACAAGCTCTCTGTCTCTTGTGGAGGAAAGTCATCCCTAATGATGGCATAGGAAAAATAACAACATTTACATTCGGATTTTTAGTATTGTTGCAAAAAAAAAACAACTAAATCAAACCCAGGATACTAATAAATTAATCATGTCAAACTGAATGGATTTCAAAGCCAAACACAGCAATCCAGTTTTCCCCTTTATGGCCCAATTTTCCTTTATCTACATCAGTTGTGCTTCAGGTGGCTGGATTCCTGAGCTCTCATCATATTTTCCATGTTGTTTTTTCTTCTGTTATCGCCAAGAGTGCGTGTCCTGGCAGAATAAGGCTAGATGATGCCATACGATATGAAAACAAAAGAGAAATAGATATCTGGTGTGAATCTAGGTCGTGTCTGAGTGATGATGGTGACCCTGTGCTTAGTGAAGCTACGCAGAGCAGAAGTCAAGAATTCAAGGGGAGGGCTTCAGGTGGGTTAACCCTGACCCAAACAGACATGGAAATAGAAAAACATCTATTATTCTGAGGAAACTGACACAAATCCAAGTCCTTCCTGACCACACCTGGAGCTTAAAGGGACAACGAGGAGTTTTGGAAAAGCGAAGCGTTTTCACACTACATTTATGAGCCTCCGCGCGCACCGTACATTTCTTTGACCGGGCGCAAGACGGACTCATGTTTTCATTCATCAATAATTAAAGTCAGAGGTTCAAAGAGGTTCACATACCACCGTAGTTCCGACCATAAACGGCGATGCGGCTGCGTTATTCTCATGATTCGCAACGAAGGAAACTCTGGTCGGCTCGACCAGCACTTCCGCCACCACTAATAATAACAAAATAACGATAGAGACAGAACGATATATTTATCGAAAATGGGCCCATTAACAAGTGTGGGTAGCGGAGATTCATCCACATTAACGTGAGACTTTTTTATAACCGAATAGAAACTCCTCGTTGTCCCTTTAAAAACCTCATCTTTGTGCCAGCTATGTGATTGCATCCAGAGTTTCTCCTTAGCTAATGTGGACTCACCGATGCACATATAAACCGGAACACCTCCGCAGCACACTGCAGAAGAAGAAAAGGCTCCCTGCCTTACTCCCTTCAACAATTTTCCATCCTCGTTCTTGGCACTCGCAGCCAACTTCCATCTTTTTTTCTTTTTTTCAAGACAAACTGTCACAGGAGAAGGGAGTGTGGAAACTCTAGTGACAAAAGGCTTAATTTCCTTGTATTTAAAAGTAAGCCCAAGGCAGCTGGGCTTATGGTGTTATGAGCGTTTAAAAAAAAAAAAAAAAGAGCCGACAATGGGCTTACAAAGACCTTTTGTCCAGCCAGGATAGGCATGACGTTAGAGACATTAGACGTTAAATTACACTCCTTTTTTTCTTCTCCTTTGGCCTGCTCCAACTTTCTTGCTTTGAGACTACTGTTTTCATAAGATGGCAAAGAGGGAACATATTCTCTTTCAAGTTAGCTGGGAACTCTTACACAGGGGGATATATTACCACCTGCACATATCAATCATGCATTTGCAGTGCAGAGGGGGGAAAAAAAATCTGCTTGGATCTCACTTCAAGATGCAGACAAAATGGCTGCCACTGTGCGTCCACTGTGCATACCTCTCTGATTAAATGCTACATATTCATGCTGAGGTTTCTAATCAAAGCAGCCCTCTGTTAGCAGGGAGTGAAGGTATCTTTATTGACACCTTGGCGTTGACCTTGGCACAGGGCTGCCTGCTCTCAGCCGGTGGTCCGGGGCTTCTCCTGAGCCTGCCAGTTATTTTCACTGCCTGAGCACTATTGTATGTCCTGATCTACTGGAATTTGTGGACACAACCTGCTCAACCCCATGTACAAGGTGTACCATTTAAAAAAAGGGGGGGGAGGACGCAATGCACAGTGGATCAGGATGAATGGAAGAGACAAGTTATTAAACATATGCTTTTCATAAAACGGTGTAACAGAACTGCAAGCTCAGGCTGAAATACAGCGCGGTATTCAGTTCTTTCACTGAGCACCTATTCACAGGTGGGCCCTGAATGGTGTCATTCAAAATTATAGTAGCTTCTTTCAAGTTATAGAGAAAAATGCAGAGATGGGGGAAAAGCTCTGATTTCTTTTTCTGGTTATTCTGTAATACAGATATTTCACTGCATATATACAAGTGGAATTAGGAGACAGTGAAGTGTGCACTTGCAAGCAAAGCACCTGTACATTCTCAAAGAAAAGGGAGTATGGGCAGAAAGAACACTTTACTTCCCACTATAGAATAACTCATCCTCTGAGGGTAAGGGAAGGAAAAAAAAAACACATGAGTTGGGCGGATGTCTGTCTGTGGGAGGCGGCTGCAGAACATCTCTCTCTCTCTCCTTCTCTCTATTTTTCCTCCCCGTCCCTGAAAAGCCTGCTCAATGATCCAGCTCCGAGCCATTCCTCCAGGCTGTTTGTCAAAGGGGGAAGAGGAAGTCTTGAATGAGGCAGAGAGGTAACACTTGAAAGGGAACATCTCTCTCAGGGGAATAAGAGAAAAGGCCAACGCAAAGCAGCGTAGCAAGACTGGAGAACCACGCTTATGAACAATGTTTTCTATTTGCACACATTTGCATGAGAAAAGGCGGCACAGCGGCGGCCGCAGCTCCACGAGCCTGGCTGCTTGAATGGTAGGGGTGCTCTGGACCATCTCAAGAGAGGCTGGGGAAACATTGGCAACTCCACAGAGGGCTGTATCTTTGGATTTAGTCAGCAAAGAGAAGAAAACATCTTGATAATGGACACCAGGCTTCTTCTCTTCTGGGGCTCCTCGCTGCCAGTCCAACCACAGGCCCGCTGCACCACAACAACAAACAACTGGCAGCTGACTTTATTCACTGCACAAAAAGAGAGGGATGATCAACATGGTGGAGCTGAAACAGCAGGTGTTCAGATCAATTTGACCCTGCAGGGCTACTGTATACAAATACTGTATGTCAACTTAAGGCACATGTGTAATAGTTCTTTCAAGAAAATGTGTGTTGTGTTCATGTGGTCCAATTAGCTCAGATATTACCGAACATCTGTCATGTACAAGAGGGACAATTATGTACGGTGATGTCAACCCTGTGTGTTTTGCATCTGTTAGGTCCTAATGGAGCCTTACAGAATGAAATCTAACATCTGCTGGCAGCAGCGTTGGCCATGGCCTCAGTGCTGCAGCGTGTAGATCCTGATTAGGCTTGCCTCAGAACAGTTTCACACTGATTCTGAAGGTCAGATAGGCACTTCAGATGTAAGCGAATGGTACACTTAAGAAAAGTCAAGTTATTTTTCCCATTATGCAGGAAGGAAAACATGGAGTGTGGTGAATGTTGACGTGGTTGAGTAACTTCTGGATTTTTAAAGGAATTTAGTTAAATTCATGCAAATGTTCAATGTTGTGTGGAACATTATAAACCATGACTACGGGGAAGATGAGTGGGGAAACTGGATTCTGACTATCCTTATTAAACACAGCAGCTTCAAGTCATTATGAATCTCAAATAAACAGATATAACAGAGGACTAGATGGATGTATCACAGTGTAAGTTGAATGATTTTCTTTGGCAGCTACACATAGTATTCCTCCTAAATAGTCCATTCAAATGTGTTCTGAAATCATTTGCGGTAATAAATAGGCAAAAAAAGAATGTATTCCAAGTCATTCTGAAATGCTGAGGCTGACAGTTGATGTGAGTTTCGTGAGCTGAACGCGCTGTGCTGGTCGGATTCATTCGCATTAAGTCGAGATTGAGTGCAGCAGACTGCAGAACGCGCCGCACAACTCGCCGCACCACATTCATCACACATCGTCGCTGCACGGCTCTACAGCGAGGGCAGCAACCTGAGGCACGTCGTCGCAACTCACTGAGAATGTAAAGTAGGTTAATGCAAGCAAACAGGCTGCATTAATGCTAAAATCATTAGCTCTGACCCTGGACTGCTGTTTATTACCCTGCCTGCCCTTGTTGATGGCCAGTCTTGCACTTTTTGAAGTTGTGAGGAAACATTAAGTTTAATGAGTTTGGAAGTTTAGATTCTCCAGGATGGCTTGTGTGGAGAGCTTAAAGGCTGGCAGAGTAAGAGAAGCGTTGAAGGGCCCATGTTTTACACATCTGTGTTTTATCTGAAGTGTTGATATCCATAAGAAAATTGGTTTTAGGCACAAAAAACCATCTTACTGATTTTTTTGATTTTTTTTATCTCCTGCTTCTCTCTGGAACTCCGGCAACAACATGTCAGTGAGCCAATCAGAGGTCACGGGGTGATTGAACAAAAATACAGCAGGGTCCAGGTGGGTGGAGCTTTGGGCAATGGTTAAGAGCAGTGACATCATTGTTGTGACATCACAAAGTTACACAAGTCCAGCCAGCTCATTTTAACAGACAGTTGTGAATTGAGCACTTTGATAATTTTACAGTGTTGATATAGAGCCAAGCTCTGCTTTAAGACTGAAAAGACCATTCATTTTACTTTATACAATATGGAACCTTTAATAAAAAAAACTTTATGGACTTCATGAAAAACTTGTAATGTCACTACTAGAAGAAAATAAGAGTTGAACCTACTGTACATGTTTAACCACAAGTCGAGATTAAAGTCATATGGCGGTGGGAAAAGAAATGAAGTCCACTTCATCATCTCATGGAGCAACAACTGTAATGGTTCCATATGAGAGGGAAACAAGCAACCTCTGGCATTTTGATTGATGAATGAAATCTATAGCCTATAATCTACCAATGCTGGATCATACCGTGCCACACAAACCATGTTTAAATCACTGTCAGTCTATAACCATTTTCATAGAAGCGGCCATCAGCTGAGTCGGAGATGGAATCCGTCAAATAAAACAGGAAAGTCCCTCCGTGTCTCATCATTAACATTGGCACTGGTCATAAAACAGACTCACGAGAATCCAGTTGTTGTGTCAGAGGAGATTCAACAGTGCGCCTTGCTCAAATGAAATTATATACAAAATCAGTTTTCTGTAAAATGTAGCAGTAAAACCTCAGCAAACAAAGCTGCATGGTTGTCAGCATCTTGTGATTTATTCTGAAGTCGACCACTGAGCCTTGGCAGGCTGTTTCTCCACTTAATTGATTTCTCTGCGTGGGACAATCCCTCAATCACCAGTTCCCGTTTAGTTTTTATTTTTGCCATAATGTCCGTATCTATCAGTTCTAAGTGGAACGAACTACCTATACAGAGGCCTGAGGTTAAGCACTGCAAGTTCATTTGATCAAACCACGACAATAAAATATTTTACTGTCTGGAGTTGTTTCTGCCGAGTGTCCCTGCAGCTCCGACACAGACAAGCCTTCAACATTTCTGACTCGTGTGCAGCAGAAACCAAAGAGAAAGATTTACAACTTTTTAAATGTAGTAACACAAAGTTTTAAACTGTGGACGACACAATGGAGGATAAATCTGGTGAAAACTGTCAACACTTTCATTAAGCTGACGGGTTTAGGACTGTGCCACTGTTTCCCATTTCCATTTTGTTCCCTTGTGAGATTCATGCTGTGATCTTCTCAAACACTGAGAAAGCTACACTGACATGTTTTGCTATTTTTGGTGCAGTTGCAGAAACTCTTCAGAAGCTGCGGTTATGAGGGGACTGGGATAAGACTAGACTGCAGTACAGACACGCATACTGTACATTAACTGTAGTAGAACGACGTGGCTGCCAATTTGAAAATCACTTATTTTATACTGTAGATGTATATTCAAAATATGTTTTAGAGCTTCAACTAACTACTGCTGTTTGATAGTAATTTTCTGATGTCCAAATTACAAAAAACATTCAGTTTACAAATACCGGTATTAATTACAAAGAAAAACATAAACAGAGAGAGAGACTGAAATAATTTATAATTTATCAAACTGGTTGCAGATTAACAATAAAAACCTGCAGTGCCAAGATTTTTTATCTGAGTAGAGGACTTTTTCTATCACCTCAAGGACCCCTGGGGATTCCCAGACCTCACTTTGAAAAGCAGTGGTATTGAAGACCAAATAAGAACCTGACAACTCTAACCGACAGCTAAATCTCACCCTGGGGTCTATTTCGTACCTAGTCAGGAGAAAACAAATTGACATTTGAAAGACCAAGTGTTGGGAGAGAAAGCTCCAGAAAGCTGCGACTAAATGGACATGGAGTTAAGCCTCTTGAGTTAAATGATCTCAGGTCAAGAAGGATCTTTAAAGTTCAGCTCTCTAACTGCTGCTCTGGGATCAGGGGGGATTTTTGATGTAGAAAAAAATGGTCATGGAGAAGTAAAACAATGCTGATGCAAGGGGTTTTGACTGACATTAGTTCCTATTAGTGTTGTTCAAATTCCAATCATATAAAATTGTCAGAAACTTTCATAAAACGAGTACATCTGAGCTATTTATTCATTCCTCTCCTGATTGTGCGTCCTTCAATTTATTTGTCTAAAAATGGCACCAAACCCTTTGTCTAAGGAATTCAAGTCTGCTGAGCCAAATCCCTGCCCAGTGAGACAGAGGGAGGGGGGAAAGGGAGAGAGACATGGTGGGGACAGACAGAGATGCAGAGAGCGAGTGGGCGGTGATAAACATGCTGCACTCAGGATGCATTTCAGAGGAGCACTGGGAGGAAACGACGGGCCATTACAGCACAACTAAGGGTCTGTTAATCAGCCTATTAGGGTTTAATTGAGGGTAGTTAATTAGGAGTCGGTGGGCAGTCTGTGCTTGGGGGTCAGGGGCTGACATGAGAAGCAGCTGGTGGAGCAACCTGAGCCGATTGTTGCTGATCCATTTACACAAGGCCAGTGATTGATTGGCAGGAAAATTAGCCTTAATTACACCTGTCTATTTCTGCCCCCCTTTAAAACTTTTAGGAGCCATAAATTAGCCCACGAGCTCCAGTGAACAAGGAGCCGAGCTGAGACTGTGTTGGAGCAGAGCAAACACATTTACAGTAGGCCCAGACTGTACGTCTCCACAAAAATCATCAAGTGCCGCCTCGCCTTTGAGGACGCAAGCTGTTTAAACTGAGTGGAAAAGACAATATTCTGTGTGTGGTGAGGGACAGAGACAAAAGCAGCCTTCTGGCTAGAGCCAAGCATAAGCTCACCTCACACCATCTCTAGACTGAGACGACTCCACATCTTAAAAATCTTTCTCTTTTTTTTCCTCCACCCCATATGGAGCAGTGGAAAACAAAGATGTGCTTGTCCTCACTTCTTAAAGCCAGCTCTGCAAAGGGCAGCAGCAGCTACCACCAGAAGCTGATTATAGACTCTTTAAAGTTAGATTTGTTTTAATGTCCTGTTCCTACCTCAGCTGGACCACGGGGCACAGGAATGTGGCTCGCTGCTAGGATTGGCCCTGCTTAGCCTGGGGTGGATTCATCCTGTCTAAGGCCAGACAGGAGCAACGGAGCGGGGCCACATTCTGCTTGCCCATCTGGGGAATAAACACATTGCCTGCACAAGGGCCAAAATCTAATAAGGGGCCTGACAAAGGTCTGCCTCTTGCCCCAGAATGCCAAACAACATGTGATCCCCCTTAGGGAAATAACTTCTATGCCTGTTCCTCATAGCCCTCCGGGTCAGAAACAACGCCTCAGGATAATATCTGGAATGTCTAAAAGGAAAAAAGCGATGCACTTAATTTGCAACAAAAGGCAGCGGTTTGCTTCCAATTTCTCAAACACCATTCAAATTTCTAACTCTTTCTTGCTGTGAAAGGGACGCCATAGAAGAATAAAGGTTCACTGACATGCATGCTTCAGACACGCCTCCAACAGGGGCTCACTTCACATTTCTGTCAGTCACTGCTAAGTGCTATCTGGCAGGGGTTTTAAGCTGTCTCTGGCTCTGGTGACTTGATACCTCAGTAACTGCAGAGAGGTTTACGGTGTTTAGTGGCTCACTTTGAGTAACCTCGCAACTCATGTAGCCAGTGACATGTAAAAAAAAAAACTGCAAATGTGCTGCTTTAAAGAGCAGCACATTTACATACAGATTCAAATACAGATGTGAAATTACCCATGTTAATTTAAAACAACATGTATTGTTTTGCATGACCAATGAAATTAAGCAATTTTGTCCTCAAATGTAATGTTGTTGACTTTATGCTGAAGGCTAAAAGCCAGCTGATTCTTTGATAATTAGTATAAGCTTTGCTTCATGGGAGCAGGTTGTGTCGAACATAATAAAGCTGATCTTAGGTCTAGTGTTCAATTTGATATCCTCGCTGCCAATGAAGTTGCTGTATTTAGAGCAGCCTCTTTTGCATTTCAGACACGTTTGATTGTGACCTCTGGCATTTTTCCACCACATTCTCTCTTCCTTAAGCTAATCATGCAAAAAAAAATGCATTATGCATCTCAAAGAGGTTAAATGAACAGAGGTAACTGCCAGCTAATCCAACTTGCATCATCTGTTACAAAACTGTGTCGGCACAAACACGCCAGCTATTTTTGGTCCTGCGCCCCATCGCACTGGAGTAGTTGACACTGAATAAAAACATGGTTCTGATGAATTTTATCCTTCTAATCTCGGCTTTCCAATTCAAATGACATGCAGTTTAGGTATTCATATAAACATTGTCTTAGCCCTGGACACATTCCGGCTGGTTAACTCCCCCCCCCCCCCCCCCCCCCCCCCAAAAAAAAAAAACACACATAAACCTCCCATCCTCCATATTAGAGCTGGCATCTACCAATGTCAGTTTATTTTAAAGTAGTTGTTGCTGTTCACCCTCTGCGACCTAAGAATGTTTGCTGAGGATTTACAAGGCGACATTTACAACAGCAGCCCAGGCGTCTCCATTCTCTTCCTATTTTCACACTCAGAAGCCCGCACAGAACATCTCCTTCACCCCGAGAGCTCAGGCACAGTCATTCCAGGATTGTGACATTGGCTTAGTCATATTGCACAAGCAAAGAGGCTTGAAGAAAGTCATTTTTTTGTGGGTAAATACACAGCAACAAACTCTTGCTGGACCTCCAAGCACAGAAGACAAAATGCGGGGATTACATTTATACGGTCAATATGTGAACATTTTGCTAAGTAACACGGAAGTACACCATCAATCAGCTATCTAAAGATGTGATTAGAGAATAAGCCGTGGCCATTGAGCTAAGCCCTACATACCAGGACCGACCCCACTGTTAAACTGAATCAGAACTTATTTATCAAATCCTGGTGGCAAACACGGGCAGATCCCGACCACAGAGCTAAGATTTTTCAGCTTGCAGAGCAGAAGCAAACACACAGCTCAAGGTTTTTTTTTTTTTTTTATGAGAAAAATGTCTGACTGAACAAGGAGGCATTCATGTGCTGAATCATACCAGCCTGTAGCTCGGTTAGAGGACAGCCATCTGCTATCACACTCCCCCGCTAAGAGCCTGTTGTAGAAGGACGAGCTGTGGATCACCATGTACATGTTACATCCATATAGACTTACTGGAACTAACACCTCTACTACAGGAAGAGAAAACAGCTCTTTGGCTGTTGACAGCACTGTGGTTTTCTGCCTCCTCAGGTGAACGTGCTTTTCACTGCTCCATGTAATATGATTGTCCTTTTTCCAGAGCTGCTGATCGCCATAGCAGCGCTATGCTATGGTTTGTGAATCGCTGTTAAAATTATCACCTCTATAGGCTTGTAAGCCACATTTAGTGTGTTCGAGAAATAAAGGTAAACATTTTCCATTCCACTCTGTCATGGAAAATTACACATCTGACTTTAACTCATCAATGTTGTTTATATGACCAAAAGATCTAATGGCTATGTGCAGTGTTAAACGAGTCATAACAAACCCTTTCAAAGTCCACAGAGTCCATAGCCTTTTAGCTCATCATTAGATTGTCCAGCCAGCGATGTTACCTTCAGTGAAAAAGCCCTTTATAAACCCACTTTACATTACATACCAAGAACCTAATGGCAGTGAAAGATAGTAACTAGATAATGAACACAGCAGAGGAGTTTGCAGATAAAGAGACAGATATCTCCCTCAGGACTTGGTTTACACTAAAGAAGGGGTAAAAGAGGGCAAGCAGAGATTGCATTCTTTAGGTCTTACTCCAAATGAATGCAAATGTTGCTCTTTGTTGGATGAATAAGAAAGCAACTATTTGAGAACACATTCACAACATCTACTGTGTAACCAAGTGTCTAAAAACTAAATAAAACACCATGCAATACAAGGTTGGCATTTTAAGTAAGAGAAGATCTGACCGATCAAGATACAATTGACTGACAACAATTCTTCATAATTGGACTCTGGTAAATTTTAGATGATGAAAAGATGTCAGAAAAGAATTTAAAAAAAAAATCAACATACTGACTGATAATGAAAGTAACTGCCATCTCTGCATCATTCTGAATCAACAGAAAACCTCAAGTCCTTCCAATTACATGCTTGAGGCAGTGATTTTTAAAAAGCTCAATGGATTTAAGGATTTTCTTATTCAACTTTGAAAGATTTGGTAAACTTTGAAAATATCTTCCCAGCAAACATCATCAACTTTGTTCCAGCACTATTTCTATAGATATAATAGTTGACAGATTGAGTGTTTGCCAGACAAAAGCAAAAAAAAAAAAAAAAGAAGCTTCCTGTGAGATGTGACAAGAAACAATATTTGAAGGCTTCTGTTTTTCTAACGCATCACTTCCCACACAGGATGTTAAATGGGACAACAGTTAACAACTGTTGGTATCAGTTCAAAACATGATGATGAAACTGCCTTTGGGTGCTTGGGATTGAATTCCTTTGATTCTCCACTGTCAGCCACAGAGTTCACAGATCCAATCACCCGAGGTCAAAGATGTAACCCACTCAGCTGCGAACATGTCGTTGACGCTGCACTTCATATTGCCGTCTGACAAAACCATGACATGGAACTTTTTCTTTTGACTGAACCAGCTAACAAAGCAGGAGTCTTGGAAATATGAACCACCTCCACTATCAGGTTACCCATCCCATGAAAAGCAGCAATGTGGAGCAGCAACTCTGAACCGTGTATACATTTCTATTTCAATGGCTGAATGATTTATTTTGTTGGTTTTTGTCTAGTGATCCCCCATCTCTTCAAAAGAAAAGGTCACTTAATAGGGAGCTTTGCTACCTCCTTAGGCTCTTCAAGTTCTTCCTTGTTAGAGAGATTTCGTGACTTTGTTTGCAAAAAGCTCAAAAGCAAGACGAACAAGTGGAGCATTATCCTAGAGCGAAATGGTTTACTTTTTCTTTTAGGTTAAGGGTTGGCTATCTCAACACTAAATCCTACAACCAGATATCTCCTTTAGCAACCAAATACAGCAACATCTGGCCTGATAAGATGACTCCCCAACCAAGCTCATCCAAACAGACACTGCAGATGAGACACAGTTCCACTCGTACACGTTCGCGCGACATATGAGCCAATCTCTCATCGACCAGTGGCCTCAAGTCACCAGGATCCCAGTCAACTGCCGGCTCAACTCGTCCTTTGTCAGCCGATCTCATGACAAATCTCAAGTAGCAGAGAGCTTTGAGTCACTTGATTGTGTTACTCGAGGAGATTATAAATGAGGACTAACATGTCACATCTTAGTTACGGTGTTGCCATATTTACAAACCACATTATGTGGAACCACATGGATGAGGCTTGTGCCAAAGGACTTGTGGCATTTTTGTAAGTAGTTAACATTTCGCCTGCATGAATGACGGGATAGAGTGATCAACGGAGTCCAGATGTGGGAGTCTTCTTTTCTTGTAAACACTCTCCGCAAACATTTCTGTGAGCAACACATTGGTCAAAAATGCTCCGGGGCAATTTCACTGAGGTCTGACAATAAAGCCTGCGACAAACCATATTTGTCATCCTGTGGCACGTGGTAATACACACTTGTAATCCACATAAACCTCTTCATTCAGTGCAGCCATTGTGTAAGATTCTGGCTGACAACTGTTCTATAAAAGCAAACCTTTGTGATGCTGACTTTTTCAACGCATCCTTCAAGTTGACCTCGGGGTGAGTTTGCCTTTCCACACGTGATTCTGTTTAAAGGCGAGAGGAAGGATGCTACGCGGCAGCTCTGTCGTTGGGGATTTGTCAGCTAGGAGGCGAACACAGGACTCTTTCTCACTTAGAAAAACCAGAGACAGACATCCTCGCCTCAGGTTTATCTCACCACTATCTGCACCGATGTCCCACTTAACAGAGCCGTCGCCTGAGCGTTGAATGGTGCGAAGGTTGGAACTTGAGTTTCCTGCAAGATTTACTTGACCTTATATAACAGCCCTAAAATGTTAATTTCTCATTCAACATGTCACATTTGCTGCTTTCAGATGGTGTTTAATTTTCAGAGGTCACAGAAATACTGAGTGACGCTCTCGTGCTTCCTCACTGTCGTCATCTTAACAGACCAGACAGCAGCTGTCACTTAATCCAGGCTCCACATCAACAGTGTTTCAACTTCTGTCTGTTTTTTTCCCTCCTCCAGGAAAAAACTGCTGCGTAAACCACATACCTCTATTATTCTGTCGTGGATTTGAAGGCCTCCTTCCTTGTCAGCTGGACCATTCTCGACAATCTTGGACACAAAGATCCCTTCATTAGTGCTGTCATTATCGTCCTGTGGAATAAATAGAGCAAATAATAAAAGCACTGTGTTTAAGTAATCAAAACCTTAGCAAAGTTATAATTGACATATACACAGAATAAACACAATTTAATAAACCAGAGAAACTTTCTAGAGAGTGCACACAGTGTTAAAGGGACAGTTCACCCGAATAACAAAAAAAGACAAGAAAAACTTATGTTACATCCCCACTGGAGTGGAACAGAACAGAACAACAGCATGAAACTGCAATTTAATAGGATACTTAAAGACATCTCAGTCACAGTGCTAACTCTAATTAATACTTTACGGTCTACTTCCTCTATCAGGGACATCATGTACAGCGAATTTGCAAAAATGTTTCTGCAGGCTTACAATTACACTATCTTGAGAGCTGTGGACTAACTAGCCCTTTTGGAGACCACAAAACCTGGCAGCTGATTGGTCTAACCAAGCCATGCCAAAATAACAGCCACATGAAACACTTGTGTCAAAGGCTACAGGGATATTAGCTATTTCCATTTTTAATGAATAGCTTCTGACACAGATTGGTGATTGGAGGCTGGCAGCGAAAGCAAAAGCCATGCATTATCTCCGCTCTCTTTTGGCTGAGTTTGATACATGGTTTCTGTCACAACAGTGAGAAAGGTTGCCAATCTACAAGACCACAGAATCGGGTAAAAAAAAAAAAAAGTAGGAAAAAAAAACTCTTTTTATAGTTTCCCGCCATAAAAGGTTTTACTGTGATAATCTATATCGTTACAGAAGAGTGCGTCACTGCGGCTGTGGAAAAAACAGCCCTGTAACAGTTGAGTACAGTTCCCGTGAAACAGATATGGGGGACACCATTTCAATAGGACCTGCAGACAGAGGATGTACGGAGGATAGAGTTGCCAGTAAACCAATGTTGAGATATTTTCAACCCATCACTCAGCAGAGCAAGTGGCATCATTAATGACTTTCCCTTCACAGCCTCAAGGCAGAAAACATTGTGGCTGTGAAAGGTTCAGGACTGGATAAAAGACCCCTTTCCTCTCCTCTGTGTTTACCTCACCACCAAAATCCCCTCAATTAGAGACAAAACAACTGCGGTCAAAGCCATAATCCCAGATTTAACTCTCATAAAACTAATTATAGTTTTTTTAATCTGTGATGCCAAATCCGCTAAACCAGACCAATATAAACACAATAAAACTTGATAGATGCGGTCCATCTATCCACATGCACGGCCGTCTCAAAGCTGTGTCAGTCAGTACAGAGAAAGCTTGTGGTGCTACAAGTATGTGCTATTCATTCCTGGGTTGCCATATGACACTGGTCTGATCAATGGGGGGGAGATGAAACCTTCAACGCTCGGCTTTTAACCTACCGCGCATGGCCTTCCTCCTATGATGTTAAAACCCAGAGATCCACCCTCACGCAGAAGGACAACCGTCACGCTTTTAGTCTCGCCTTCCTACAGACAGACAGAGGAGAAACATGTGAACAAAGAGATGGCAGGAGGTTATTCATAATAATCTATTATTAACTCCAGGTGAGCGACAGAATGATTGAACTCGGTACTTAAAGGGGAAGAATAGAAAAGGAAAAAAAAAGATCTTCTTATTGGCAGATAATAGGGAGTTAAAACATATAAAATTACAAATAGCGCAAAAAGTACGGACGTGATAAAGTAAATGACACCATTTCTTCAATATTAAGGGCTGACATAAAAGTGTTAGAAAATGGCTTAATGACACCTCTTTCTTCAAATCTTTACTTGGGTTGAGCAGTTAATCAATTTTATAGCAAAACTGCAATTTGGAGTAGGGCAACTTTCTAGCCAGAAATTTCACTCAGTTTGTTATAACACTATCTTGCAAGCTGCAGAAAATGACAGGTTTACAGATGACTATAGTTTTCACAAGCTATAGGCCTAATGACAACTGCTTCTGGCAAATAGCCTTCTCAACTGTCGCTAATTAGGTTAATTCTGTGAATTTCCCAGACAAAAGGGGAGACTACCCAAGGGGGTGGATCAGACTACATGCTGGTGTAGCTCAGAGTCGGCCATAATGGAACGGGCAACTTACTCTGACTCTGGCTGCAGTTAGTGCAGGTGATCCAGTCATCTTCACTAAAAAAACTATTCATAACTCTGTGAAAAATAAATCAGTAGGCTATGTAGCTATTACTTTAACTATTTGCACAATGTCACAATGATGCTCTGGTCATTATAGCAGAATATGCACCATACAGGCTTAATGCTCTGTGGGAGAGAGTTGCCCGTCCTACGATGGCCACCGTACTGGCTACGCCGTGTCATTGGGCAGCAGCGGCAGGTGAGTCATCTAGTCTTCTTATACTGTATCTGAGACTACCTACCTCCTCTGAAGTTCTCTGCATGCCAGTGTGCGTGTCAAGATAGCTTAATCAAAAGACAGCCTTACTAAATAAACCTCTGTGATCAGGGCCCGTATTCCTAAAGATTCTAAGAATCCTCTCAGAGAGCTCCTAACTTAACCTAAAAATTCCTAGCAAGGAGTCTTAGCTTAGGAATGATTCCAGAACACTCTCAGAGAACTCTGAGCAAGGAGTGGACAGAAACTCCTATCTTAGTGAGGAGGTGTGGTTGACCCCCGTTGCTAGGTATGAGTCATCATTTCAAACGCTGTGATTGGTTGATCCATAAAGTTAGATAAAGAGCACCCGCCCCATGTGTTGAGGCTATAGTCCTCACTGCAGGTGGCCTCCTGTCTCTCTCTCAACTGTTCTGTCAATTAAAGGCCAAAATGCCCAAAAAATATACTTTAAAAAAAAAGCTAGATAAAAAATATACTTTTGATGATAATGGGCAAAGGATGGACCCTCAAATCCATACATTTAACAATAGAATCCAATCTTATGAAGACTGTGTAATTGTAAAAATTATTTCACATAAAAGAAAATATCTGTTAAATGAATAGTAAGCTATACTTTAAAATTATCCTACAAAATGTGTGAAAACTTGAACAGTATCCACATAATGAAACTTAGATTTATTTGCTTATATTAATTACCATGCTGGGAATTCTTGCACTTTCAACTTTCAACATTTCAACTCAATTTGGTATTAACAAGGGTAAAATGGCTCAGCTTTCATCAGTGTCTGTGATTGCTGACCGGCCTATAAGAAGCAGTGTTGGTTGGCTTTGAAATCTACCACAAACCAGTGAACAGCAATGGAGAAGAAAAGAACAACCCACTGGAACAGGAACAATCTGTAGCGTTTCATTAATTCACTGTCATCCAGTGTTTGGAGAATATCTCTCCTGCCTCTTCTGTCCACCATTTTGTCCTCTGCTTAGGGAACTCCTAAGCCACTTAAAAGTCCTCTTCCCTACTCTTAACAGATCCCACCTTAGGAGCTCTCTTAAGAGCTAGGATTCTTTAGGAATAGCTTTTATCTTTACTAGGATCTACTCTTCACTTTTAGGAGAAATTCTAAGAAAACATCATGATTCTAAGAATTTTCTTAGAATTTGGCCACTAGGAGCAACTCTTTGCACTAAGAATCTTTAGGAATACGGGCCCAGGTTTCTAACGAAGACAGGTAGGCAGCTAACGGCTAAAGTTAGCATGCTAGCTGACAAATGTAAATGACTGGGAACCAGTAAAGAGCCAACGTTAGCATGCTAGCTGTCAGGTGTAAATAAGAGAGAGTTGGTAAATGGCCAACATTAGCCTGCTGGCTGTCAAGTGTAAATGACTGTGAGCTGGTAAACAGCCAACGTTAGCCTGCTAGCTGTCAAGCATAAATGACAGAGTGGTAAACAGCCAGTGTTAGCTTGCTAGCTGTCAAGTCAGTGTGAATGACAGGGAGTGGTAAATGCTATTGTAGTTTGAATCTCATAGTTGTTGTTGGGTTTTTTCTCTCTTTTTTTGGCTACATCATCTCACCTTACACCTTGCTCTGAATCTTGATCTATGAAGCAGCTCATTCCGTCAGTCACTGAGGTTAATGTTGGCTTAAACATGATCCTGCATTTTATTTCATAGGAAATAGTTACATTTCTAATAATAACAAAAGCCATATGATATTTTCCTACAGAAGTTCAGACCTAATTTCCTTCCTCTAAGGCCAAGACCAGAGGTGATCAGTTCAAAGAGGAGCCACCAGCCCTTCCCTCTCACAAACCGTTGTCCTTTGTAAATGAATACACCATTGGACTTCTTACTCAGTAGCAACATGACATGAAGAACTCTGGGAAACTCGCAGACTCAGCTCCTAATCTGTTTTCTGAGCAAGACTTAGCGGGGAGTTATGAGGTAACATAATTTCAGCTGCCACTCCAGTATGCTGCTGCATAGTGGGACTAAATATAAAGCAGATATTATTGGCATGTACAGTGTCTTGACTGCCATATAGGCTAAAAAGACCGTCATGTGCATGTCAGGCCGCGCTGGAATGTGCACTCCTGTACCATGTCATGGCAGCATTAGCAGTAGGCTAACACATGCTTTCAAATGATACAGCCGTCATTGTCAACAAGAAGACTGTTATCCATTAGGCCTACGTGAAAACTGAGTTGAATATGACTGAGAATTTGACCCAAAATGAATTAAATTACAAGATGTTCCTTCCACTTGAGTTAAACGGAACCTGCCAGAAGCCTCAAAACAAATTGGATGAATTCTGAAGGTGTTTTCACATTTAGACTGCGTGAGCCATTAAAAAGAACTCAGAGTAATTAAGATGAGTTTTCTCCACATCTGCAAACACTCTAGCAAATGCTCTAATCCCTAAAAAATTAAACGAATCCCCACAGGAGGACGTGCATTTACTAAAACATTAGGTACGCCTAGGTGATAAAAACAAAATGTCCTCGCAACCAAGAGTGCAAAATGTGGTCATGCGGACAAGAAGGGAAGGGAAAGGAGGGGGGGGGGGGGGGGGGGGCACGTGGGGTCTGTGTCAAGTAAACAAATGTTTAACATTAACTTTACTGGAGGAAAAAAGTAGCTGAGGAAAGAAAGCAAACTTGCAGTGAAACTTTAGTCTGCTGCTCACTGGTTGGACTTGGCAGACTGAAAGTGAGCCTTCACCTCAGCACCAGTCACACTTTCCGAGTCTGTCCTCCATCATCAAACTGCCTTCCCCTACGTCTGCCTCGTAACATAGAGCATCTAATTATAGTGTAGGTACTGTAATGCAGGGTGAAAAAGGAAAATATTGATTCATGAACTATTGGCCTATGATCAAGAAGCAGAAACTCAGTGACCTGGTCATCTAAGGCGTTTCAGCTTGGGCAGCTTGGATAGAAATAGATTTCAGATCAATAAGAGGATAATTACTCAGTGAAGCTGAAACAGGTACACAAAAGAAGTGGCAGCCTAATCAATTTCAGAGTTTTCTTGAAGGGTTACTTTCTGTGACATATAGATGACTTTCATTACCACGATCTCTGTCATATTCAATTGGCAGCCAAGCACAGAATTAATTAATGGAGTAGCTACATTATTCAATTAAATTATCTCATATATTCATGCTTCAAAATTAGTGCTCAATTAGTCTAATCAGATTACCCAGATTAAATTCAATGGAGGCTCAATCTGTCTGATGTCTTGTGATTTTGATAGATGCTCTTATCACATCATGTAGGCTACAGTAGCTCAAACGCCATCATCTGCAGCAGCTAAAGAGGAGCTTGGTTCAAAACAAGAGATGTGAGGCTTAATGGAAAGTGTGACAGCAATTCCAGCAGCCCTGAAGTGAACCTGGGTGAGATCAGAGCTCTTTGTTTTCGCTTTGTTTTATTACTCTTTCTGGCCCACTGAAGAAGCCTGAGATGTGTTAGGCCTATTATTGGAAACTTCAGTCAGTTATTCCACATAGCCAGGTCATCCCTCACAGTCGCAGCCTGGTTATTATAAGAAGACATTAAAATCCTCCATCTGGCTGAGGAAGCATAAACTGAGCAGTGACAGAGACAAAAAAAAAAAAAAAACCTAAAGTAGGTTACCCGTCAAACGTTTCATGAAATGATTGGTCTGTTCACTCTTTGACAGTGATTCAAAGAACAAAAATGTCATAACAAATCTGTATTAGGCCCCTCTCACCATGGACATTTTATATTGTGAAACACAGCTAGTAACGGATGCACTTCATTTAGTTGTTCCAGCTCTATGGTGCTGTGAATCCTGGCTGACTAGCATCGCTTCAAAAGGATGTCAAAACCTGAGCTTTTTTCCTGCTATGACAAGTCAAAAATATTCCTCATGAGAAAGGTTCAACAGACCCTGAATTCACTCAAATCAGGTTGATCAACTGATCACAGGAAACACGAAAAAGGTTAAGATGGAGGTTTTAATTTACAGTTAAGAGTCGGTTTTCACATAGGCCTATTGAAATAATCTCGACAACACTAGATGCATGTGCTGGATATGGCCAGGCTGTATTGTGTTTCGTATTCCCCCAGAGTAACTGTGTTTATATTCTTTCACTTACTTGATGATAGAGAGCAACACTGAGCTACACACAAATTTATAGGCAACTTCATGATGTTATTTTGCTGTCTTGTTAGTGGATAGCAGACTACCGCTGTGTAATCACTGTGTTTATGTCCAGTCACTCATTCAGAGCTGTGATCATGGTGAGCAGAGGCTTTGTAGTATAAGGTTACACTAGTCTTTAACTTCCTTAATGTTGTCTTTGCTCTTAACAAACATCAGAAACATGTATGGGAAAACACGAGCTGCCAAAAGGAGGAGGCAAATGTCAGCTGCGGTGTAGCCTGGAGCATAACCTTGGAGCCTTCACATGTAGCCGCCGTAGGTATGCTGCACACACAGCCCCTCAAGGCAGGAGTATAAATCCAGCCACAAGCTATGAGAGAGTTTTGGTGGCAGCCTGCAAGTCGCCTGCCTCCCACCGCTAATCTCACTTGTGACGCTCAGTTTCATACTCCCAATGTGTGCTTTGAGATTCTCCCTCCAAACAATCCCATTCGCTGCTTGACTGGACCCAGTGAAAGATCCTCCTCGGAAGAAATGAAAGCTTTCCAACTAACCACATCACCCACAAAACGCTGCTGCTTCTCCTCTCAACCTGCTCTATCTACCTAGGCGGATGATTTCTGGAACAGTTCCAGTGTCTTTTATGTAGGTGTGCCCATAGAGGGGACTTTTATCTCTCTGTTTACATTGGGTTTCACTGAGGAATAATGCACTGGATGTATATAACTCAGCAGTAGGACTGAGATGCCGCTGTCAGATGAACTATGATAACCAGCTGTGCTACAGGCCCAGCAAGCTTCTTTAAACCAGCATGAGCGATTTCACCATTTCCCCGCATCGGTGCTTTTGATGCGCAATTTACCAGTCTACCGGAACACATTTTGCTGGGAACAGAGCCCATAACGAAACAAATGAAACAACCAAGCAAAAAAAAAAGTGAAAAGGAAGAACTTTTTGTGAAAAAAATTAGAAAGAAACTTCACAGACAAAAATATAGAGTTAAGAGGTGTAAAATTATATAAGCGCAACATCCAAGAAAAGTTGCCATTCATCCAAATTTCATTATGTAACACTGTCAGCGGTGTGTGTCCAATCTGTGCAATTTGTCGTGAATCAAAAGCTCCTCCTCTTGTTCTTGGACAGATTTTCATAACTAAGCCTGATTACAATCTGACCACTCCCATCTGCTGATCACAGTGCAACCACCATTCACTAATTCAATTCATTAACTGACTTATTAAGTAGGCTACTGCACGCTGATACTTGGTCATTGGGTTTTTTAAATGTGAACCATCCTCACACCAGTTTCCTTCACTCTTTCCCCAACAGAGGCCTGACTTAAGAACAGAGATTTAGATAACATCACTAACCAAGGATTTAGAGGTGGTGCTATAACCCTGTAAGCAGAATGGAACAAATAAAAAAAATCTCTCTCATCATCATAGTATAAAACATCCCCCAAGACATTGTCTTTTTAAGGCCTTTTGGCCCCTCAGAAGTCCTTCAAGCCTGTTGAGGCTCCTATTGAAAATCAATATCTCCCACCACACTCAACATTTTTTGGTGCCAGTAACTCTGCGAGATCCATGATTTTAATTTGTTATGACTGTCTCGAGGGATGGGTGAACATCGATGACAGAAAGCCTCAAACAAGCACGCTGCGAGCTGGATATATTACTGGAACCTGGCTCTTGTTGTGTACAGAACTGCAGTAAATATTTGGCCCTCCCCCATTGACTGCCAGCTGGCCAGAGACACAGCTGACATCCATGCCTCAAAGCAGACAGTGAAGAAACAAAACCTCTGAGCACTGTGGGGCTCTTGAAAAGCTGAAATTGTCTGGCAAAGAAAAAAAACAACATTATAACCAGTTGGACTTTCATTTTCATCTGAGGTTAAAAAAAACAACTAGCCTACTGATACAAAACAATATGGAGGCTCAGGTACCAAGTCCCAGCATGCAAACAAACAAGATATTTTAAAGCCTATAAAGTTAGCTCTTAAAGGGTTTGCACAGGAGGATGCCACTAAACATGGGTCAAGCTGTGTGTTGCTAAGAAGAAACAACTCCTTCCAACTTTGGACGCTCAAGAATGAAGTTGAAGCCATTGCAAAACATGTATTTTGAGATGTAGGGGATGGTTAAGCTGTTTTCTTTTCATATTAGGCTATCTACTTCAGTAGAGTAGGCCCTAGGATTCCCCTCAGCAGCAGCAGCAGCAGCAAGAGAGAGAGAGATAAAGAAGTGTGCAGAAAAAGCTGCCTGTGCTCCCTGGAAGCAAGAAACTTTGTTGCTTACCTTGCAGGAGAAAGCCACGGTCTTGGTGAGGGAGTCGATCCTCTCGCTGTACTCGGTGAATTTCTTCTGATATTTCAGCGCTGTCATCTGCAGCTCGCTGTGCACGGCGGAAAGTTGTGCCAGGAGTGTCTTCTCCCTCTTGTTGGCTTTAATAGTCTGCTTCTTGAACTCTCTATCCAGGCTGATGATTTTGCAGTGCAGCGCGCTGTTGTGCGCCTTCAGGGCTCTCAGGCAACAGTGGCTGTTTAGTTTCTGCTCTTTGTGGGTGAGCATCAATCCGCAGCCGCTCTCGCATATCCCCACCGGTCTGTAGTCGCACGTCTCCCGCATGTGAGCATCCATGTCCCGCAGGTTGAGCACCTCGTTGCATCCTTTATTCCTGCACTTCGCCGGGGAATAGTCGCACATCTCTGCGTGCTCGGACAGATGCTGCAGCTTCACCACCGCATCGCAACCCCTCGCGTGGTTGTCACATTTGATCTCCAGCTTCAAGATGAGGTTTTTCAGCGGCAGGACGTGGTTCAGCTCTTTAGTGGAGATCCGCTGACATTTGACGGGGCAGCTGCTCTGCTGGACGACCCAGGGCAACACGCAGCCGGAGCAGAAGACGTGACCGCACGGAGTCGTCAGCGGGTCCTCCAGGACTTTATTGCACAAGTTGCATTTAAAATCCGGGTCCACGGTCCCCTTGAAGCGGTCCAGTTCGAATCCCATGGTTTTCAAAAGTCCAAATCCAAACTTGTGTACTCCCCACCCCCGCAGATCTGAGTCGGAGCAGTGGGGCGTTTTTACGTGGTCATCGGCGGAGCGCTCACCGACAGACTACAAGCTCTCCTCACTGTCTAAACTCTACTAATTGACCGAGACTTTTGGTGCCTTCAGGTGCGCCTCGTAAACTTAAGTCTAAAGTTCTAAAAGTTTGTAAAAAGCTACAAAACAACAATTTGGTGAACTTTTTGAGTAGAGACAACTTTGTTGTTGAGCTGAAAAATAAAAAAGACAACACATAGATGAAGTAGGTAGCATAAGTTACACTGTAAGGATGAAAAAAGAAGCACTTCTTCTAGTCAGTGAAGGCATCATTCCTCAGGCGAAAGTGTGTACCGTAACTTCTTTATTAACTGCGCGTGTGACATTCAGAGTTTGGCATAGCCTACATATTTTTTTCTGTCAATATAGGCCCTAAAGTTTTTAACAATTGATATTTGGCCACTGAGCACACCATGGTTATGATCCTATTAGTTCAAACTGACAAACAAAAGTGAGTAATATGGGGCAATGTAAACTTGACCTGTGGACTAGCCTAATTTACTTTCATTCACAGTCTCTAGTTGTAAAATAGTTAAGGCAGTCTACAGGAAGTTATTATAGTTTGACAGTGTAGAATATGCTACTCTATATTCCTTATCTTACCTTCATATTTCTGAATGATAAAGTGTCCAACTTCAGTGCAATGGCCTAAATGGGAGACAAGGTGACATGACAGTTAGTTTCAACACAGTGGGTGAGCGTTCAGGCATGCACAACACTTGTGAAAACAGGAAACTTTGGAAGGACATTACCGGCACAACCACAAGTGAGACTTTCAAGTTACAACACACTTTGAGCGAGGAGGAGACCAGGTAATAGTTGGGAAAAATCGACCAGGATCACAGTGTGTGGTATGAAAATGAATATTTCAGGCACCACTGTGGGATTCGTGTTTGAACGCACCTCTCACCGCTCTTCTTATGTAAAGATAGTACGGTATTACTCTGTTTTACCACTTTGACACTTTGATTTGAGTGCATTTTCAATCTCAGCTGGAGCTCCCATAGTATTGGATGTATTTGAATTGTAAATGAAACTCCTGTGGGCACAGAGGGGTGTGCTCAGCGAAGGAAAAGAATAGCTTCTGCCGCTGAGGCAGAAACAGCATCTGCTGGGTCTGACCCTGTCTTGATTAGATACCCATTCCTACCGGTTGCCTCGTCTTTCGGAAATCCAGTTTTATGCAATGCCATGCTCAATAAAACCTTTCCATATGTGAATTATCCAGAACTAAAAACAAGGGCTTATCAAAGACTTCATGGACAAAGTGTGACAGAGAGAGTCTGAGCTTGCGGGTAATCCTATACTGATGTTGTGGGATGTCTTAGATGGGGTAGAAAAAACGCCCTGTGCAGTCACGCCAAAGGTCCTTGTTCTGTGTACAGCCTGTTTCATACTCATCGTGCGATTACACATTTTTCTTTGCAGGTACCCTCTGGGTCATGGCTGGATTTTTTTTTTTTTTTTAAATAACCTTTAGTGCACTTAATACATGGAGTGTCAAGTAATGTTTAAACAGATGTGGAAATATGAACAGATGACAAATGAAAGAGAGGGCTGCTTTTGTATTTTAGCACCTGTTTCTTCAGTCAGTTTTCAAAGGTAATTGGATTTTTTTTACTGATGTACATCGGTTATATTTGGCAGTATATTATTTCACAGTTCAGAGCTTGAGGCTGCTATCACATTCAGCACTTTTGGTTAGGGTATCTTTGGTGTTCTGCTGGAATATTGTGTTCAGCGCTGCAGGATCAAACCAGTAACCTAGCGGCTACATGCAGCCTCTCGACCTCTGGGCCAACCTGCCGCCTGTGATTTATTATTTCAGCCTAGGAACAAACAACCTGCCTGTCTGTGCATGGGTGTTTACTGTGAGAGTCAGTTGTTTGGTCTGCTCGAGTTGGAGAATTGTTTGCTCTCAAAATGGAGTCAGAATAAATAAGCAGTTGTTTTTATAGCCCGTGTCAGAACGAGCAGGAAGATATAGGACACTAAAGCATTTGGATTTTTATGATACAGTTTATAAGGAAGCTGATACGGTATCTTCAGGCCTGGTTTGTTAAGGAATGTTTTCCATGAGGCCGCGTGAAGTGGCAACAGAGGGGGCTCAGACAAGTCCATGTTGGGTCCAGCCTAAAGACAGACAACATCCCAGTGGAGATAAGAGGTAATCCCACTCCTCCAACCTAAACTGTGAGTGAAGGCTCATGACAGACTGGACTTAAATGCTCCAACCAGACCTGAAGGACAAAATAGCATCTGAAGATAATTTCCATTGCAAGAAATCAGGCTTCCAGTTTTGTGGCTTTGGCTGATTCTGATTTGAAGACATTGTTCAGCATTTTTGGCAGATAGACGTATTTGCTGTCTTGGCCAGAAGTAGATGAAAACCTTAATATAACACACTCATGCCTGTGTGCTGAATATGAAGCTGGAACTAACAACAGATTAGATCAGATTTTCTTAGCATAAAGACTAGAATCAAAAAGACAGTTGGCTTGATTGTCTGAAAAAATAAACTTAACCAAAAATCGAAAGTTATTTGTGTAACTTTGTACAAATATGCTGAGCTGATAGACTGCTAACTCTAGCTTCATATTTAGTATATAAACATACGTTATCAATTTTCCCATCTAACTCTTAACAAGAAAGCAAACAAGTCTATTTCGCACAAGGCAAAGCTGCTACTCTATAACATGAGGATGTGCACATGTGGATGCATAAACTGTATCAGCAAAAAAGAAGAAAAAAGTAATGCAGTGACATGAACAGAGTGGTTCTGGGTTTCGATGTTGAACCATCTTACTTGAAGCCTTTGTTGTAAAGCAACAGAGAGGTCTCGGTTTCAGCATGTGTGATGAGGGTGTTTTGTATATGGCTTTGGAGTTGAGCCATTTAGTAATCATCACCACTCTTCTTTAGATATGTCAAAGACATGAGGGCCATGTGGGAAACTGCAAAGATGAGTTATTGCTGCTTGGGATGCCTTTTCATGTTGCACTGAAACATGATGTACTTACAAAAGGAATACACTATCCATCTCGCTGTGGTTTCCCATGTGCCTGCAACTCCCTCAGGAGTCAGTAATAATGTCAAAACTAAGTCTAGCCCCCAAAATGATTTATATGCCAATAGTATAGTTTGTTTTTCTTACAAACATCAGTGACTTATTGTGCCGTTCACCAGGGGAACTGGAGTTGTGTGGCCCCACCACCTTGAGTGAATGAGTAACTTTACAGGCTGTTTGGAAAGGTCTCAGGGTGACCTCACGGACATGTCGGGCTTGTGACTTGGAACCGACAAAGTTGCATTTGCCTCCTCTTCTGACAGATGGTGTGATCCAAACAACCGCTCTGGCTCCGTCAGTCTGTTATGACAGAGAACAGCAGCTCAACCATCACAACATCCTCGCAGGCGTAAACATGAGAATGTGTGACTGGTAATGATTGCACAACACAGGTGTTGTCAAACCGAACTCGTCTTTAATAGTACACAGGTATGAAACTCCCCATGGATTGCATGCTCACATATCGTCCCAGGCGAGCAACATCTCGCAAAAGGCAATTGATAATCAACTGCAGGAAAACAAAACAGATCCACAGTAGCGATAGCGACGTGCAAAATATTTGCCGTTGCTGAAAAGATCATTATCACTAACTCCTCTGTGAGCAAGGAGAAAAGCCAATAAATATTTGACTTCACTTCTCACAGCAGACTGTTTTGAATTCTCTCTGGGGGGATAAAGACAGGATGTAGGTCAGTGGGACCCCGATTTAACCCAAAGCAAAACTGCACAAGGAGAGAAAATCCCCGTTTTATATGCACTAAGTCAAAGTCTCAGAGCAAAATCTGACCTAAATCTGCAGTCACATACAGTAGCTAATTAAATCGTCATGGCAGAGATGTGCAGACCGAGTATACAGACACTGCTCCTTTGCCCTCTTTGGCTGACCTGCCCTTCTACACCACAGAAAGTAATAATTAACATTATCACCTTTTGGCAGTGTCACCATTACTACTGGTGCTGCTATAATAACAATAATTATTATTCTGTGAAAACATTCTTAGGTTATACATGAATGAACGTGTAAGTTCTTAATTATTATATTCATCTAGTAGTTTTGTTTGGTTTTGCATGTTTGCGTATTTGTAATTTGTTTTAGCAGAATGATGTAACAATGTAAAGGCTTTTTCCCAGGCTTCTCTCAGGCTTTTCCCAGGACTTGAATACAACATTTTGTATATAGTAATGACTGGTGTTACTTTTAATCTTATTATTATCATTTTTGTGCACAAAGATTTGGGAATTTTTTTTAAATCATTTGTGGCACTGAGACTGGCTTGCATCAAAGTTTTCTTGCACCCAACACTATGAAAGCTAAATGTTTATTGCGTTTATATAATTGTAGCTTCATACAATGAAACTACATACAGTAAACAGACAAAAATGAAATATCCAGCTTTTCACAAACAGTTCCTACACATTTTATCCTCATAAAATTCTTTTTTGTTGCTTTTCCTAAAGTTGGGGGTTAAATATTCAGTTTTATATGGCCTATACTTTGCAAATTAGTTGCTAACAACAGCATAAATGGACAACATATCGGTGATTATATTCAATAGTATAAATCTGGAGAGGAATGTGTGTGTTTTGTGACACAATGAGTGTGTGCAGGGGGGATTAATATGACAACACAAATGGTTATGTATATGCAGCAGTGGTAGTAGTGGCCCTTGGGCCAAATCTGGCACCAGAAAAAAATTGGTCCCTTGATCAAAGCTAGAGTTTTCATTTCACACTTTATATAAAAAATTATATATGTTTTTTTTTTTTTTCCTAAAAGAAGATAATAATAGATATACATTGATCATGTACAACCCAGTAACTCATGTGAACGCCTACAGTACAGTTTTGATTCCACAGCTTTAGCCTATTGGACCTCCATCTATTTATGTCAATGTCTGCACTTTTACTGAACCATAAATAAAGTAGGTCACTGTTTTTGCTGCACGAATGAACTATCAATCACATGTGTAGTCTTGCAGTGCAACACATAATATACATTTCAGTGTATCACTGTCTTTTATTTTCCAAATGAACACATTTTCAAATAATGATACCGTGTAATCATTACTGCATCTAACAGCAAAGTGTGATCTGCAATAGAGCTCGTATAAAGCCCTCAGCATTTCTTCTGACGAGCTGGCATAATGTATTAGTTACAGAGGTTTCCAAGGCACAAGTGTGCAATATTAAGAACAGATGAGTCCCTCTGCAGGGGGGAGGAAGGGAGGGAGGAAGGTACTTGAGAATCTCCAATCAAAAGTTCCTTTCTGAAGCTGCGCAGCTCTGCTGGTTTTCTAGAAGCTCTGTTCCCACCGGGTCCATAAATAACATCCGAAGTACTGTATACTTGGCCCATCTTATCTCTATGGTTTATTAAAGAAAATGTTTAAGATATACCATACAGAGTTTAAAGGGATATTCCGGCGTAAATTGGTTAAATTTACGCCGGAATATCCCTTTAATTCACATCCATATAAAGCACATCTCAAGTTCATTTCCTTTCATTTATGATTTCTTAAAGCTGTACAGAAAATAAAATTGAATTTGAGCCCACTGTGGGTCTTAACATTAGTGTAATAACTCAAATATCAGACGATGTGGCGCCAAACTTTGTGCAAAATTCAATTTTCGAGTAAATCCGGGATGAATGTGTGGTATTTTTAATACTAATGCAGGCACATGAATTATACGTCACCCTGCTCGCAATTCATCAGCCACTGATATTGGATCCGTCATCTGTCAATCAAACGTCTGAGACACACACACCGAGCTTGGTCTTGCCCTGGTCTCGCCCCAAGCATTGAATATCCCTCCCGCTCGATAACGACCAATCAAATTTGTTTTCCTTATTCGGGTAAACTTGTGCGGCAACTCGTGGAAACTCGGCGTGACAAACAGGACAAACGGCCATTTCTGAACACCTTTAATATTAATGTTTAATTTGAGCTATGCCAGACCCAATGTTCTATCACTATAGCCCCACCAGCAGGTCGACACAACCACTTTACCATTACATACACTGTAAAACACTATAACTTTTCAGATTTTTTCCTGCTGAGCAAATCAAATATTTTGTCAACTGTTTTTTGTTTTGTTTTGTTGCAAAAGTCCAGCATCTAAACAGGGCTTGAATATGGAGTACACCCTTCCCTGGCCCAGTGGCCAGCCACAGTACTGCAACAAAAATATCCTTCTGGCTCAAAAAACATTTAGCTATCATCTAACCACCGAGAGGCCACACTCCCAATTCTGCTTCAGTGTTAGTAAAGTTGATAAAATGTCATCAATGTGACCTCATTTCATCAACAGGTAATCTGTTATAAACACCACAGTTTATAGCATAGAGGGCACTAACTACCGTGGATTTATCCTCTTTGACTGGTACACAGTACCAGAACACAAATGTTTACAAATAAGCAAATATTTACTCCCACGGATGGTATTAGTTAAAGCAACAACAATCAATATTCCTACACATTCTTATAGCCTTGTGACAGAAAAGGGGTCGCTTTAAGGTGTTGAGCCTACAGAGAATCCGAGAACTCGCTTTAGTTCACTCTCACTTCTCTTATCGTCTAATTTTTGGCAACAGCAGCAGCTGGTTTCGGCAAAAAAAAATCTTTAAAAGCCCACTGCACAGCACCAAACAGCTGACAGACACAATTAGCATCTAGCTGGCAAACACAGTGGAGCATTTAGTGGCTAATGAGTCAGATATTTTCCTCAGTAGTTGATAAAAATCTAGAACAGATCAAAGGGGAGAGAGAATATTGGACTTATATCTCCACCTGGCCAGAAACACAACTTAATGAATGATAACGCTACTGCCGACTGTGTAAATAAACAGCTGATCAGCATATCAACTTAAAAGGCGATGATGTGCCAGTGGTGTTATTTCTGCTGCCTCCAAGTGGCCAAAAACTCAGCTGTTGCTGGTAAAACTGCAGGTTGTTGATGCAACCTGCCCCAAACTCAATGGGCTCTATCTCTTCACCAAGTTCAGTGTAAATCAATTCAGTCCTTTATCTGTCAAACACATAGTGAGAACATAACCTTCTTGGTACAGGCAATGCTTGACTTCCTGATGCTGTATCTCATTCACTGTTTAATTTAACTGCACATCTCTATTCATTGAACAGTGTGTGGTGTTGAAGACGCTGTTCTTTGCTCTCACCTCACACCTGAAGAAGGGTGACAGCAGCCTGGAGCTGCAGATAAAAGCTGCTGTGATGAGAGTTTGTTGATAATGAGAGCAGCGATCATGAACCAGCAAGCTGTGACTATCGGTGCTGACAGGTCATCCAACAGCCATAGTTCACACTTGCACACTCCCACAAACTGTTCATGCATGGTTGATGAACATGAGAGCAATGTGAGCATGTTCTGAGAACGCTACAGAACTACCTTGTTGCTTTTACACCTTTAGCCTACATAAATCACAAATTCTGACAATTGTTAAAGTTGAGGTACAGATAAAAACACTTAGAAGCACAGTTAAAAGAAAAAAAAAATGGGAAAAGAAACTTGAAAACTCATGTATCAGAACAGATTTTCCAGTGAGGGTTTCATGAGGTCCTGCGGAAAATGAAATCTGATTTCATTCCAACCGAGACAGACAATCTGACAGTGCAAGTGGAAGTCATATTTCTGTGCCACTTGCTCACCACAAAGTCTCTAGGCTTGCTGCTCAGTGGACACTCCGCCTCCATTTGTGTCACATCATATGAGGGCAAATGCTGGCGACTGTGACAGCGTGCCCCCGCCCCTCTGTAGAGCAGCAGGAGTCAACGGGATGGGACACGGGCAGAGGCTTTTCTCTTTTAACCCTGCCATGCAATTTTTATGCGTCTTCAGCAAACACAGACAGCAGTGAATAAAATTACTGAACACTGTCCACATTTCTTTGCTTATATTAAACGAGTCTGCTGGTGCCGTGTTTATGACTCATATTTGAGTATGGTTACAGTAATATATAACAAATTAATACAAACACAGACTATGATTGTCTGTTCTGTTGTGATTATGTGTTATACTCATATTAAATCTCTCTCAGCAACAAAAACCCATTTTTTCCTCTCTGCACATTAAAGGGCCTTTTCCAGTTGCAGTTCATATTTATCCTATTTCCCAGGTGTACAATGCAATAATGTTCAAAATAGGCCAACTAAAGATTAATATTTGGGTACTTTTAAATGTAGTTTTCCACAGACCTAAAAAAAAAAAAAAGGGGGAAAAATGTTTGGTCTCTTGCTAAATTAGTCTCATGAGGATACAGAATATGTTTTGCAAATAAAGGTGTGAGCCTTTGTTTTCAAACAAGTGATTAATTTAGAAATGGATTCAGCGATAATCAGAAAATACCTAATATGACCTGTGTTTACATTTCCTGAGAAGCAATATCTTGTGAAGGTGGCTTGATGTTACAGGTATTAGGTATATGGTATTATTTTAAAGATGCATTATACCTGGCAGTGCCATTTAAGGATGTTCACTTCCTAACTTCCTAAATTGCCTAAAGTTTATTTGGTTGTAATTGCATGTCCATGTCAAAATGTGACTACCACCACCACCCATAAAAAAACAACAATACAACACTAGATATTGCATGAATTCCTGATTGTTTTTGCAGCTTGTTAGATTCCAGAAGAATGACCACATCTTAAGGTTTGTGGTTGGTGTATGATTTGGTGAAAGTAATGAAATCAATTATGCGGTATTTTGTCCACTCCAGTCACACAATGATGTATCCTAGTACTAGATATCGACTTTGAATTGGAGAAGCACTTGGGTTGAGGCTGATGATGTTTTACAAGTTTGCAAGAACACAACAACAGAGAAAAACCCAGATTGAGAAAATAATATTTCTGCCTCTACTGCATCAATTCTTATCCTTCTTTTTAAAAACCCTATTGTGTTGCACAGTGTATAATACTAAATCAGCATAGTCCTCTTTAAATATTACAACAAACCATACAGTAGGAAAAAGTAGTGGTAAATCCATTGATTGGTGAGGCCAGAAATCACAACAACAGTCACTCACTTCATAGAATAATTAAAACCATTCATCCAAATATCAGTTGTTTCTCCTGAGAGTTTCTCCAAGATGTGATTAGCTAAACAACATTTATTAGGTGACAAATACAGGGATTCAGAAGCAAGAATAATGGCCTGACATCGTCATGATTGCATATGTGATCAAGGACAAAAATAAACAGCCTGATTGGAGCGGCCAAACCAGTTATTCCAGCAGCACACCAACGAGAGGGGTTTACTGAGGGATAACTCAATATACACGGAAACAAGGCAATGGTCTGTGTAAGTAACATTAGGAGCTAATCGGAAACAAGCCCCCTCTAATTAGCCATTGCCAAAATAACAGACTGAGGTCATAGTTATTGCTTTCCCTTATGGGGAACACTGGTCTGGGTTTGACTAATTTGAACGGTTGCTGAACTGAAGTATTTTTAGACACAGAGATTTAAATGCAGTCTTCATCTTAACAGCTGCCCGGATAATCAAATCAAGTGACTGTTGTGATCTTATTTGATGTTATTTATTGTCATTTCAGATTGAATAAATACAAATTAAATGTGTGTTTTTTTTTAAGTTATTTTCTCTGTGTCATTTTGGTGAGGAGATCACTTGTCAGGCAAGTGACACATTCAGGAACCCAACACTGTGTGGTTTGGTTTTGATTAAGTTGTTTAAAGGCCCTGAAAACCAATTTTCTCAATCAGTTTATTACTATGAGAATTGTGGTTAAAAACACAATTTTCTGTGTCAGAACAGTTTTTGATTATTGCAAATGAGAGATTTCTGTATTTTGTCTTTTTTCGTTGTTTGGGGAAAAAAGGTGATGTCATGTACATCTGGGCGCCAGGCAGGATAGCAATGTTTAACAACTGGTAGGTTTTTGGAGTTTTTCTCTTTTATCATCTCTCAAAATCAACCCATCTATTTTTGATTTTAAGAACCAAAAGTTGCTGAGCTGAACATTTTGTTCACTGTATCAATATAGAAACTATAGAAAAAACATATAGCTAGTAATCCCAGTTTATACAATATGATACCTTTAAGTTCTATTGTTTCTTTTTTGATTGTGAATACATAACATTACAGAATGAACTAACTGAGGCTACGTTTCTGTAGTTCAGTCATGCAGTCTGTCACTGATGATGTTATCTACTGATATTATTCACTGTTTTGACATGGAAGAAAGCAGCCCGTCACTGTGCAAAAAGGAT
Source organism: Trachurus trachurus (assembly GCF_905171665.1). Taxonomy (NCBI): domain Eukaryota; kingdom Metazoa; phylum Chordata; class Actinopteri; order Carangiformes; family Carangidae; genus Trachurus; species Trachurus trachurus. The sequence goes on from NC_139896.1 coordinate 14,021,893, forward strand.
TTTTTTGAGGAACAATACCACACAGCTGTAGCAGGTGTAAATTCACATTATGTAATGAATTATATTTAATTCTTTTTTAAATTATCCTTTTCTGATGGGCAATCTGATCATTTTGCAAAGAAATAACTTCATCAAGATCACATCATCGCAGGGAGGCTTAATACATCTCTCACTGTCCTACTTCAGATGCCTAAGAGGCAAATACCTCAACTCCATGTGGCGCAAAGGAGTCTTCGCCTGCGAATGCTGCTGCAGCTCTCCCTGGCCAGATCAGATGGGAATGGAGATAGTGTCTGTGCTTATGTTCTCTAGAGCGGTGTGAAAGCAAACACATCTCCACTCTGAAGACAACCTTCCTGTAAACATTGTCCAAAAAAAAGAGAGAAAAAAAACTACTCTCTTTTATTTAAGTATTTTAGATGCTGGTGGTTCTACCGTAGATCTCGGTGCAAGATAAATTTCACAAAGGAGCAATGTGTGGGCTAGGCCCAAAATAACACCCCATAGCTTTGGTTTAAAAATATTTTGTGCAAAAATATGTTAATTCTTTGTACCAAACACAAATATCCTATTTAGCATTCTGCTTTCTGACCTACTTGTTACACACAAATGAGCAAGGCCTGAATAACTTCTGTATTTTGTAGAGAAAAAGGAAAATTAATTAATTAATGTTGAGGCTGTCCTGGTTTATGTCTTTGTACACACTGTGCATCGCTTTTGGCTGGTGTAATGACATAATATAGAGTAAATATGTGGATATATATTTGGAATGCAAAGTACTTCGCAAACAGTAAAGTAAGGAAGAAAGGCTGGCGGGAAAATGGGAAAGCACGGCCATGGAAAAATAAACAAACCCTAACTGGGACAAATAAAAGGAGGATAAAATGGGTCAGATGAATCCATCCATCCATGGCACCTTTCCTGCCAGCTGGACCACTCACTACCACAACAGACAAATGCATGGTCATCTCAGTTTTGAGAGGAAGCCTGAACTCAATCTGAGCCAAACTCTTAAGGGCCCATATTGTATAAAAGTGTCATCATGTCTTTTGATTTTGTTTGTACAGCAAGTCTGGATTCTATATCAATACTTGAGGACGTATAAATATGCTAAGCTCACAGAGCAATAGACACATTCTGTACTTAAACTTACAGTAAAATACTTAAAACAAGTTGTCACACCTTCTGTAACTTTGTGATGTCACAAACAAGCAACCACCACTCCCAGCAAAAGCACTGGAATGACCCTTTAAGTCCTAGAAGTGTAAGCCATGTCAAAAACCTAAATAACCAAATGTGTATGCATCAAAAGTTTAACAGACACTAGCAGACGCTAAAGAAAATGTAATGACATGAAAACGTTCACAGTTAGGAAATGTAACCTGTCATGTACCTATTGAGGATTTAAGCCACATTGACTTTGCACATGTTTTTTGATTGCACGATTATGTTACCACTCCATTTAAATGCCCTAATATCTAGACAGGGCCATACATTTGGACTACTTGGACGCATTTTTACATTTAAAAAATGGTGGAAAATCCCTTTGCTGGCTTGAAAACACTATCCAGAATCATACATATATAGATATATGATATTTGATTTGTTGTTTAATCAATCAATCAATCAATCAATCAATCAATCAATCAATCAATCAATCAATCAATCAATCAATCAATCAATCAATCAATCAACCAACCAACCAACCAACCAACCAACCAACCAACCAACCAACCAACCAATCAATCAATCAATCAATCAATCAATCAATCAATCAATCAATCAATCAATCAATCAATCAATCAATCAATCAATCAATCAATCGATCAATCAATACTCTTCTAACAACAATGATAATATTGATAGAGCCCACATTACTTGTATCTCCCACTGGAAATAACAGAAAATTGCTTCTGCTAACATCATTGCCTCCATATTTTCCACCTTCAGATTTTCCAGATTCCAATATGCTTTTTACTTTGGATGGTTTCACTGGAAATACTTTGTACTGAGGAAACGGTTCCTGTTCATAGTGTTTTCTCTGGCTTATCCAAAACAACTCCTGATCTATCAGAGTTATGTATCGAGACAAGTTGAATGCTTAGGTCAGCTCAAGCAGAACTAACGCTCCTGCACAGAATCCATCGGGACATCATTAGTAACTTTAAGAATGGTAGTTTGCTGTGATGCTTATTAAAACCAGACTTTAAAAAAAGCAAGAAAACCGTGTGTGCAGCAATCAATCAATAACATTATTCATAACACTTTAATATATATGACACCTTTCCGAGACACCTCAGTGGTTTTGTTTTCCAAATAAAATTTATGAGCATGTAATGAGGTTGATAATGATCATTCAGGAAACAATCTGTACTCTTAAGGAGTCGCAGTAGGCCTACTCTCTTCTTTTTTTTTGCATTTTGTGTGCTTGAAATTAAAGTTCCATCTGACTTCTTTTTGTGTTAATCTAAGCTCTGTTATCAACACATCCATATTCATGATGTTGTGCGGTTATTTTTACTTTGCTTGTTTTTTTCATGATATGACATGACATGCAAAATCTCTGAAGCTGAGTATCCCACAGATACTTTATAAAAGCAAGGGATTGGCAGTTTTATACACAGCAGAGATGTGTCTGCTGGTCTGTGTGAGCTGTCCGTCTGGCTGCCCCGGTGCCCTCCAGGTCAGATGTTGACTCTGCAGCAGGTCCAAATCTGTGATCTTCAAGGGAGACTAAATAAGGCGTTGTGCTGTAATCCTTTCATGCCACATATAATAAAGCTCTGAGGCTGCATACACAATCCTCACACCAGATGGGGCTTAAATAGCTTGCATATCCTGCCACTTTTATCTGGACGTTCTCCAGCATAGCTTTAAGTTAGCCCATGATGTCATGCCTTTCAGTGTTGTGGCCAGACAAGAGCTTTTGTTATAAAAAAAACTGTGTCAACATCTTTGCCCGTGAGAACATGCTGAAACCACAAGAGACGTATCATTTTGACATAAAACAAGTTTCTACAAAGTAGAACAGCTCCTTGGTCCTACTTACAAATCTGCTTAAATTCATCAACTTTGTTCTTTGAGTATCGTTGCAAAGAACCACTCAGAACATCTGTGGTAAATTCAATGTTTCTGGCCTATATAAAATGGAAAAAAAACATACATTGTTAGCCTAAATCACTGTGATTGAGATATGACGGCTGGTGAGTTAACCTCTCAAAAAATTATATTCTCTTAATGAGAAAAGGACCTACATGAATAATGTAAAGCTAACATAAGACTAAAATTGAAGATTAAAGAACCTCTCCACTGATTTTACACAACATAATCCGTTCACTGCACCAGAAACATGAGTCACCCTGTGGTGACGCTACAAGGGAGGAGACAAACCACGTTTGGTCTATAGCGGCAAAGATAGTGGTATATGACACATGTCTTGCCCCTCCCCTGAAACAGTCAATTTTCTGCTTTATAAATAACAATATAAATGGTTTGCTGGGCTGACACATTTGCACAGTTGACGTTTATGACACACAGTAGCAGGATAGGGCAAAAGGAGTCTGAAGTTGTAAGCTAACTGACGGAGATGCCAAGATGGCTGCCAAGTGGGCAGACTTGCTGTAGCAAGGACTTTGATCTGAGTTTGAGAAAATAACACAAATTCTGTGATGTTGGAGACAATGAACTTATAACAGAAAGTTACAATTTGCAAATGTCATGTATAAAATGTAAAATGTCAATATTAATTACTAGATAATGGGTTATATCCCAGAGGATGGATAAATATGGGATGGCTGGCCTGAAACAGAAATGACTATTTCCATCAGGCTGAATTGCAATAATTTGGTGTTTTTCTCATTTGTTTACCAAATACCTCAAAAAGGTGATATTGCAAGCATCTTCGAGGGCACTTAATGTTATAAGATAATTAGCAAGTTTTAGCATACTGACATGTTTATGTTTATTAAGATCCCCATTAGCATCTGCTTAGCATCCGCTATTTTTCCTGGGGTCAAAATGTATGGAGACAATAAAAGAGTACACATTCACACTGGACAATATAGTCAATATACTGTGGACATGAAACATTACAAACAATAGACAATATAGACCATATAGAGATATAAAACAACATTACATACATTTTCAACACATGACTGACACAACAATGAATTAACAAGACAAGACAGCTCCAACTAGGTTTTTATAATATAATATAATATAACATAAGACATAACGTTACTTTGCAAAAAGCACTATCTTTAACAACTTAGTTCCCTCACTTTTTGGATGTGCAGTATAAAATGAGTGAAATAAACCTCTTGAGATGATAGAATACAATAATAGAATCCACATAATAATTGAATCTGTTGCACAAATGTACCATGACATTTTGTTGAATGTTGCTGTTTGCAGTCATGTGTCTGGTCTGAAGAGGTTAAAAGGTGAAAAGTGGGTTTATCTGACTCTCACAGTATGACGTCAAAAGCAAATCTAATGTTACTCATCACATACTGTGGCTATGATTATTCCACCACAGCTTCTCGATGGTTGATGTTTTGCAGATAAACATTCATGCCACTTTGAAAGAAAAAAATCACCGTCAAATGGATAAAGTAAACCATGTTGCTTGAGTGTGTCAACAACATTAGATGAGCTGACCAAAATTATAGAGAAAGTTTCTGTGTATGATCAAGTCACATTTTGTAAGCAAACAAAGTGAAATATCATATGATGTTTGAGTTATCAATGCCAGAACCAACAGATGATGATTTTTCCAGAGCTTCAACTGATTCTGTGCAGCGAGAGTTTAGCCTCAGCTCTTGCAGCATCTGCAAGCTTCATAATAATAGTTAATGCAGGCCTGACTTGAACACACTCTGCTCCCATAGGATTTGCAGAATGCCTAATATATCTTACCTGCAGGATGCAAATCAGTGTTTCCAACAACAGAGAGGATTTACATGGTGGAAACCTAATTAGGTCATAAAGACTATTTACACATTTCCAGGGACGTATGAGATTTTATTAATAGTAAATTGGTTCATGTTGAACACGCCTGCAGAAACCAGATGCAAATTAAAGAAAGGTCACATGTTATCAGACCGTAGGACGAGCTCACTGTGAAGAAATTGGTCTGCCACAAATCAGCTCCTTTCAATAATCCCATTCAATTTAAATATCAACATGAGTTTCACAGATGTGAGTAACACCATACAAAATCAGAAAATTAACTACTTTCACAGTTGTTGAGTCACGCATCAATTCTTGAAGCAAGCAGTGGAGAGGAGAGGGAAAGAATGATTCCTGCAGAGCATGCTATTCTTCAGCATAGATGCTGCCCTGCAATTAGTTTTTGAGATTTGGCAGCCCCCATGCCCCCCCTACTTCAACATTAAACCACATAGGACGTGCTGGAAAGATGTGGAGTCCCCGTGGTCAAAGCCTCATCATTAACCTTCTGGAACGGCACCGACTGTCCACTGTTGCTTAGCAATGGACAATCAACTCTCACAAAACAGACACACAAATCAATAGAAGCTGGTGCCTCATTTCAGATGGACCCGCTCCACTTTCCCCCCAAGATGCTTAGTAGCAAAGACGGTTTTTCAATGAGTTGGTTAAAGAGCTAATGAATAAATAAAAGTGTAACACTGAGAGCAAGGGTTGAAAAGGGCGAACATTTGTAACCATTTTGGAGCTGCTGACGGTGGTGGTGTGTACGTGCACGCAATCCATTAGAAAAGAGAGGAAAGAAAAAGAGAAAAAAGTAAAGAAAAGAGAGATTTGTATTCTCAGAAAAAACTTGTTTGTGTGTGTGTAGTTTCAGCATCAGCCTCTGGCGTGTCTCTCAGATGTACCCAGGGTTAACCAGACTGGTGAAAGCACCAAACCTCCAGCCCAAGAGTTTGTAAACTATCCCAACCACACGTGTGGAGCTGGGCATCTGCTGCTGAAATGTTGGCCTTGTCATGTGCTAAGCCCTGGGGTGATAGCATAATTAAAAGGGCCTTGATGAACACATGACATTGGTTCAAAATATTGTCCACAAATCCTCTAGAAAAATATACGGAGTGAATGAAGATCAGCGTCTTTGCTTTGCATGTCACTCGTGTTAGCTCCTTGCTGAAGGAGCCGGCTGTGAGCAGTATGGGATGTGGGGCTCCCAGGGACCTCTGCTGCATGACATATGTGTTCCATTACGGTTCATTTTCAAACATTTCTTCAGGACTTGTGGCTTCACAGTCTGCTTGAGAAGGAGGATTAGGCCCTCCTGAAATTGATTTATTTCTGCGCCCTAACTGTTTATTAAATATAATTGACCATCAAAGTTGTCACAGAGAGGAGGGAAAAAAGGAGCTGCTGCATGTACCGCAAAAAAGGGGAGCTTTCTTTGAAAAGCTATTTATCTCAAGAATGTCTCAGTTAGAGGCAGGACTTGTAGGCAGAAAATAGGTCATATTTCAACCACTAATACTACCACACTTGGTGGCTGCAGGATTAATTAGAGCCAAAGTCATAATAAATATGATAAGTTGTCTCGAGTGAAATAGTAGGCTTATACAGTGCTTGAAAAATGGGTTCTCTAAAATAAGTCTCCTCTAATATTCAATGTGAAAGTTTCCAGTGTATGTTGCATTATGGTAATACCTTATCATCTTCAATATGATAAGAAAACTGACCAACATTTAATCAGATGAAAGGCCAGAAAGTCTCTGCAGACTGGTGTTGACCATTTTTACTTAAAAATGGTGACCAGACTTGAGGCAGGAACATATCCAGACTGACTGACATCAGCTCTATCAGCACTCAGAGCGTGTCACTGCCCTGGTGGTCTGATTGCCATTATCTGTGTTTTAAACAGACATGTGTCTGGTGTCTTTTAAATGCCACACAGATACCAGACACTCTACGAAAGGCCAAATGACTTCTTTTTGTGTGTCGTAAGCTGGCATTTTATTGACAATCCTTTTATTTCTTAAGGGCAAAAACTTTGAAACAACAGTTATTATTGCTTATATTTTTCCCATCATAAGATTGCTATGGATGTATTTGGTTATAACTTCGTTGACATGTTTCTTCTATTAAACAAGACAGTGAAATAAGCAGTCAATATAGTGACTGTATTTCCACCTCAAAACTTTGATAAAACCATAAACCAATCAGAACAGGTGATTCAGACAGTCAAGGTTTCATAATGTGGTGTAACTGATAAACCATTCCCATCAATTTGCAGGGAGATGGGGCAGGGCAAAAATAAACCAGAAACTTTGTCAGCACAGAGAGTGAGAGTTTGCATTGTGTTGTTGCTAATCAGCCACTACCAGTAAGCTAAAAAGCAACACAAATGAATAACTGTGCTTACCATTTAGATACCTCTTCTAGTGGTGCACAACAAACAAGTGAAACTTCAGCAAACTCTCTGGTGTTTCCTCTAACCATCTTCATCTGTCCTGTCAACCAAGTGCAAGCAGTAGGGGGTGGGTGGGGCCACAATTTTTTAGAAGTTGTAGCTGTGCTTCCACCCACTTTTTGAGTGCTATACGCAGAGTAATGGAAACATAATTTTAGTCTAGTCTGTTACTAACTGCAGTTACTTTGAAATAAAAATACTGTTTACAGGCTAACCTGGCGCTAACTTTAGCTTATTATTCGCTGTTGAGTGCTACGCTGTAATATGAAGCCTTTTTTTTCCCAGATTCCCTATCACATTATGCCTTTCCAAAACAGAAAGATAAAGTTAATAACAACACTTGTATTGTGTTACACATGGAGATGCTAGAAAGTAAACTTCTTTTTTATTACTTTAGAAAGAAGCCCTTGCTTTCTCCTCAGTGTGTCCCTATCTGTTAATTGAAGCATGCAGTGCAGCTGAGAAATGAAGGTACGAAGCGAGACTATCTTTAAATGGCTCTGGTCCATTAGCAATACCTCCCCGACTTAGAGGTAAGGTTGCTTAGATGTTAGGCTTTTTTGGGGAGGAGGGAGGGGTGTGTCTGATTGATGAGAGCTAATGTGCCTTTGGGTCACATTAAGAGGAATCGAGTGGAGTTACAGAAAAGCAACGCTGTTTAGCTAACACAGGTACTGTGAACCAGAAATAGCAGCAGTGAAAGTGATGAATTGGGCATTACTTTTTTTTGATGTTGTTGTGGTGTCCATTTAACCATGGCTCCTTCTTTAAGGTATTGATTTCTGTAAGTAGAGAAACAGAGTCTCAGCAGACATATTGTGTATATCAGAGCCCCTCGATGCAATTGAGGCTGGCAAGACTGCAACTAAAGCAAGTGTATTTCATTGGTGGCGTGGGCTGAATTGTTACTGGCATCTGTGACAAGCAGTGAACTCCTTTTTTTTAACCTTACCCTGTAAAGACTGAGTTAAGGTAAAGGCAGGCCGCAAGAAAGCTTTTCCCCCTCATTTTCCACTCCTCCTTCAATTTTCACCCTGTCTCGTACTTTGGCTGAACCATGCTGAGCATCTTGTGCCGTCTAGGGTGACAGGAGAATAGATAGGGTGTCCATGCCTTTGAGTAACACGGTCGTCTCTTTGGTCGTAATTATCTGCCTGCAGGACACACGACTGAGGGGGACGGCATATCAATTCAGCTCATCTCTCATCTGCTCTGATGTGGTCAAAATGAACTGGTACTCCTCTGAAGAATCACCCTCAGACAGAAGATAATCAGTGTGATACATCCTTATCCATCATCATCATATAAGTTAACATTTTGTGCCTTTTTAGTCGACAGAATCCACTCTTAGCGATGACACAGTAGCAAACTGGAGCTGTAATGATCTGTGTCATTGATGAAAGCTCTCCACATAACTGAGCTGCAAGTGATTTCTCAGAACACTGATTCTCAATCATTTCCAACATCTGGAACAACTATGGAATACATAAACAAGGAGCTGGGGTAGAAGTTGGGGTTGGGTGCCATCATCACAGAGAATTCAAAGGGGAAATGGGGCAGTTAGAGACAGAGCTAGTTGAGAGTTTACAAGAGGGAATGTAAACAGGACTGATGGATGGGTCAGTAAAGTTCTCTGTTGTCCTGAGGAAGTCTGGTCAAGAGCTGCAGGACCCCCACTAACAGGCCTAGATTATGTGGAAATGGGATCTGTGCTCTGAGGAGAGCATTCTTCTGCTCGTGCTGCGCTCTTACAGTGTATCAAAGTCACATCTGAAGCTTCCCTTGTTGGTTTTCTTCCCCGACGTTCTGACCTTCTGCCTCGCGTGCTGCTGAGTTTGTAGATGATGTACAAGCGATGTTCAAACAAAGCATTCCTCTTTGCAAAGCTTATTTCAAAGCTCACCTCACTTAGCCCTGCTGAGGGCAACAGCCAGGGGACTTAAGTCAAATAACGCAGTGGAGAAACATTTGAGCCTGTTGCCAAGTTGGAAATGATGGATGGGAACATGCAATGACAAAAGAGATTACTAAAATGATATGGCACTATAAAATAACAATGGAGCTTCAAAGACAACAAATACATACGGTTGGAGCACAGGGAAATCAAACAAATTCACAGGTGCTGATCATTTGGGGAAATTTTTACAAGTTAAGAGAACAAAAAACAAAAAAAGTACACACTTGAATACACGTCCAAATGTAATGCCTAATAACACCCGGCAGGGGGACTGGCGATGTGAATCAGCCTAAGGTTGCAATTGGGTACAGCTGCACCCCCTTGGAGGGAGTGCTGAATGCTGTACACTGTCCTCCAAAAACAAATAAATAAATTGAAATTAAAGAGGTGAATGAAACAGTCTATCAATACATCTTTTTATTAAAACCAAGATTTGGCACTGCAGTTGATGCTTCAACTGATGCTTCTGCAGTTTCAGTCCTCTCGGTAAAGACCAGACAGCTGAGATAAAACTGCCATGAAATTAGGGACATTCATTGTTACAAGATGAACTATCCTAAATGATTTTGTGTCTTGACTCTTGACTACTTTTCTGGCACCACCATCACATTAGGATTTTGACCAAATACTCAAAATATATCCTGATATTCCAATCAGCCTTAGCTGACATTCAAATTAAAAAGCAGCACTCAATCAAGTCATGTTGGTGCCCAAACTATTTGTAATTTTGCTATTGCTTCATATCCAGCATTAGCATTAATTGCTGTTAATTTTCTGTACTTAACTTACTCCACACCACAGCAGTGTTAACTCATCTCCATCATGTCTTTTCTTCTACTCGGATTGCCATGCTGAACAAACCTGTCCTGTCTCTTCACCATTTGACATGACTGTAGCCTCCCATCTGTCCTAAAGATGTGGTGTTACTCAGAGTATGTATTAACCTCTCGTATTATGAAGTTAAGCACTGAAGCTCTTGTCAAGCTTAAAACCATGGCAGACAAGCCAACAGAGAGGACATGGTAAACAGTCTACCTGTTAAATATCATTTTAGCATTGTAAGTATGGTAATAAGCCTAATAGCTGACATGAGCATAGCTCAAAGCACCACTGTGCCTAACAGTCTCACACAGTTGCTAGCCTGGCTGCAGACTCTTAGTTTTGTTACGATTGAATTCACTTGTAATTTTCCTCAGATACAGGACTCTGCTAAATCTCATGTTGAATGTTTTTTTTTATTTTTTCAACTTGAAAGAGACCTCCTTCCCAGCCAAACGGCCTCACATTCGAACTTGAATAGAGGGAGATACATATTTATATCCTTGAGCTCTTGGTTCTATTTACATACCCTGGAGATGAGCTTTCATGTCAAAAGCTAATTTCCCCTCTAGATCTAAATCAGTTCGCAGGGTAATGTAAAATCTAACCCTCAGGATGACATATTAAACATCAAGCTCAAGAGAAAACAGCATGCTGGAGAGGGTTTTTTTTTATGTGGCTGCTTCCTATTATCGCGTGTCTTTATCATAGCAGGGTTTTTTGAGAAACATCAACACTCTCTTGTTCCCAGGCCAGAAAATCAAATGGCTTATCTGTGTGCTGGCTGCATGCTATCCACACACACAGATGCAGGGATGCATGCGGGACAACTGAGGCACGTCTGCTCCTGCTGTCTGAGTGCTGCTTGTCAGGTAGGAGAGATCTGGGAAACAAGAAGCCATCAGTCAGGTCCTGACCTGTCTAATGAGACATTTCTGCTCCAGAGAAGTGTCACTGATATGAATGATGAATAATGTTCAGTGTCACTGCCCTATTTCATAGGCCTTGTCATAATATAAAATGTGGGCTACAGGAGATTGGAAGTGTTTCCTGTAGACTTCACTGTGTGTAACAAAAGATTACCCGTTGAACATTCACGTTAAAGACATTTATGATAAAGTTTTAGTGGCGAACCACAGCAGAAATGTGTTTTCCTGCTGATTACATGGCCTTTAGAATGTAATAGCAATTTACCATTTGCATATAAAATCCTGGCAATCCTTGTATTATATCCCATACTGTGCTCAGAGCCATTCTGAAGCAGAATTCATATTTGCAGTTCACTTTTCAAATACCTCCTGATTGTTTTTTTCTCAATACTTTGAACGAACAATTCTCTCCAAAAATTAGAAACCAGAAAAAAACAGCCTGTTATCTATGAGACAAAACCTGGAGCTGCTCCACACACACAAGAAAAACAGGGAGTGTTTGTTTGAATTTGACTTCAAACCCAGCTGTACTTTCTAACAGTGATAACACTCATGGAAATGGATGTGTTTGCTTCCTTGCAAAATTACAGAGGCTATGCTCTCTCCACAACGCTCTCAACCCCTTCATCAAGCACAGACTACCATCAACAGGGTCTTGTTGTTTTTTTCTGAAAATAGACTCAGTTGTCCAAGGTGATGAATACAACAGTCAGAAATTGCTCTCAAGTTTTATTTATGTTTTCACTACACATCACAGCTCTGTTGTGTGAGATTCAAAAAACAAGTATGATTTTCTTTTATCTACCATCTTTGGTGAGTTACCATGCAAGCATTTGCTTATTAGCAAAAAAACACAAAGATGATGATAACAATAACAGTTTTACAAATCAATCCACTCCATATAGTAGATGTTTCACTCAAAACCACAAGTCTTATTCAAACAGCGGTGCTATAGAGTAAATTCAGTGGTTTATCAAAGCAGCCTGGATTCATCATCTTCGAAACATAAATATAAAATATCTATATATGTCAGTCCATCTGGTTGATGTTGAGATATGTTATTTCACAGGATAATTCCCAATAAAAAATTGACCTGTTGGTGGTAGGCATGGGATCATGGGAGTCATTCATCCTCTGTGGACCTTGAGTGTCTGTCTAGACAAACAATGAAACAGCTTTTGATATATTTTAGTCTGGATGTATGTGACGGACATTTCCATTGACTGAGCCTCGCATGGTTAGAAATGTTAGTTTTAGAGATGGCATATTGGAGCATGAAGAGAAGACACATCCTCAACATGGTCTTTTTAAACAGGTTTTTCTGTGGGTCACTATAAGTTAAACTCTTCATTTTTCTATTTCCGACCTTCCCCACCTAGTCCCCTCTAAAATCCATAACACTCACAGTATGAAGCTTACATCATAAATGCAAACAATCTCCTGTGTCAGAAGAAAGGAAGCAAGGGTAGATGGGAAACAGATGTGGCAAGAGTTGAATACTTTGGTCAGTGAAGTAGTTGACGACAGCACTGAAACTGGGTGTAAGCCATGTACACTGACATACTGTATGCTGCTGATAGTAGCAGCAGAATGAGTCACTATCACATCTTCTACTATTAAGGGTATCCAATCTTGTCCTTCAGTGACAGCGAGAATAATGTACTAGTCTGTTCAGTATATATGAGCACAGTTGTATTACACCTCCCCACCCCCACCCACAAACATAAAATGTAGAAACAAAAGCCACTGTGAACTTTCTGTGTTAAAAATAGACACATGGATATCATGGCTGTTTTTGATCACTGTCTTGATTTGAAGAAAGCTTCTCATGATCAACACCCTGAAGGAGTAATCTCTAGCAGATGTCCTCTAATGCCTTGTCCAAAAGTGTTTCATTTGACTCTTCGACAGAGCTAAAATAAAACATCTATTGCGAGCAATGAAAAGGGTGGACTCAAAGCTGTCTTTTCTTTTATGGGGCAGGTTTTTCCTTATTCTTATTCTTTCTTTTTTTGAAGTACCTAGCCTTGATCAGACCTCAGTCCTCCCTCCTCTTCAGTCTCTGGAGTGAAGTCATTTCTCTCGTCACTAACTTCAATTTGCCTGCAAAGTCAAGGGCTTTGAGCCAGGAGGGTGTAGTGAGCGGAATCACATCTTAGGAAAATCTCTCCTGTCAAAGACTAAATTTAATGTTTTTTTTTTAATTTATGTGAAATGTATGAGTTAACTCCACTTTTTGTTCTTGTATCATTTGTAACATCTTCTTATTTTAGGCTCTTGGAGCATTTTCCTGACCACTAGTAGCACTATGAAGCAATGCTTTCATGACAGGGTCTGTGTTTTGCTTGCATCATGCCTGCGGGCAAAGCCAACACATTTCCGCCAAGAGGTTCACATTGTTCCACTGACCCGCAGTTGTTGACAGTAACACGCAATGAAACATAGTGAAGTGTAGACAAACGCACAGAGGAGGCAAGTAAACATGGATGTAAACAATGCAGGAATTATAATAACACTCATAGGATTTGCTGAGTGGTGATCGTATGATTGCACTAACATGACGTACGTGTCCTGGAAACCTTCCCAGCATGCACTGGATTTGATTCATTGACCTGAACCTCACTTTATGTCTTGCTATTGTCTGATTTTCTGTATATCTTAAGTTCACTCTGAATTTGGAAAGACCACATTTGGAATTAGTACTTGAAAGACATGCCGCAGACAACTTAAAGAACGGATAGACTAGATTATTTTAGAAACAAGAATTTCAACCCTCCTGTCACAGAAGGTAATTCTTTTAAGTGATGAGGCTTTAAACTCAACTCCAGGTGGATGAATGGCTGCATCTTAATCTTGACATTGACACATAGTTTGTTATTTAAATTGTATTGGAATTTTTTTTTTTTTGGACTCTGTTCATGAGTAAACAAGTCTCTGAAATGTCTATGGAATATGGGTGAATTTCAGCAAAATTTGGGTTGGTTCTCTTTATTCCACCGTTTAGACTATGTACATTTTATCATCAAGTAGTTCACACTTTATAATGAAACCAAAATGAGATAATTAAACCAACATAAGTTTCTCAATAACCTGATTGTTCTTATCAACACCCTCTCAGAATAATTATAAACAAGTGAGCCATTTTAATCTGAAAATGAGTTTGTGCTCACTCCAAAATGACTCATGATGCATGAACTGTCAATAACCCACGATTCGTCAGGTTTGCCTTGACAATAGTTCCAGATGAATTCAAGCAGAAGCTTTGGATAATTTACTTATCCATGTACGAGGAACTGGGCTCACGCCCACATGTTAGAGTTACCTTGATCTCCATTGAGCAGGGTATCAAAAAATGAACCAACCTTCCTTTAAAGTGTGAAACTTCGCGGGCCAGATGCAGAGGGTGTTGACATTGCCCAGGCAGTTTTACCGGTGCGAGGTGATGTGATCCCCTTGGGCTTAACACCGGTACGACTCTGCTTCCTGTGTCAGCTCCTCAGCATCTGTTCCTGTTTAGCATCAATACTCGTGGGCTTCCATCAGCCATATTTGACTCTTGGCTACATGTACGGCTTAGGCTCACCATTTTGATCACATTTCAGCTTCCAATCAAGTCAAAAAATAGCAAGGATTAAAGGCGTAAGCACAGCGGGGGCAGAGGGTGCGACCACCCCAGGGTCGACACTCAGCAGGGGGCCTTACGCAGCTACTTCTCGGTTAGACCGCGAGAGCAGATGTCTGTGCCTATCTGACTGACACTAACTGAGTGATGAAGTTACTGTACCTGAAGCACTGAGTGGTGGGCCTATGTGAGAAAGTACAAATCAGACACAAATTGAGCCAGAGAGTAAAAAGAATCACTTACATTGCATGTTCTTCTTCCTCCTTCCCATTTTGATCAATGATAATGAAGGATTAGTTAAATTAGTTTAACATTAGATTTAGCACTATAGCCTGAGCGAGTGGCATGGGGAATGATGTGTTTTTGTGGTTTTAGCGTCACCATGGCCTCCCTAAAAAAAAAGCTTAATTAGTTTAAAAATAAACTGGCAAAACAAAAGTTAATAACAGTTACATGACTGTATATGTTTTGTTGATGAGGATAATCTTTATACATAAACACCACTTTTATGTTTTCTGAAGCCTAAATTGCCAAAACTTAAAACAAAGGGCTGTAAACAAACTACATCATGGTTTCTGTCTTAATAAACATGAAAATGCCTTTAGCTTGTGTTAAGCACAGACTTTATTTCAGTCATCAAATTAAAACATTAAAACAAACCCAGACATGGGAAGTGGAAGCGCTAAAATGCAAACTAATTTCCTGGTTTAAGGACTCATTCCTGCAGCCTTCCACTGGCTAATGATGAGGCTATAGCAGCAACCAAAGCACAGCGGGATGCAGATGAGGTTTCAAAAGAGGCTGTGATAGTTTGTTAACTCTTTTGGATCATTTTCGTCTCTGGTGGCTGGCTGGTGGAAAAGACAAATGGTCTATGCTAAAGGGACAGTCTGTGATTGAGACATGTTCACATCATGTGCTGAGAGTTGGCACCGCACCAGAGTAAAGGTGTTACTTAAGTTCAGGAATGAGATTCAATTTGTTTCTGTTTTGACTGCAGCCTTTCTCAGTCTGACAAGTTGCAATACAAGATCATACTTGCGCATTGTTTTAAGAGCTCTTAACCATAATAGACTACAACTCTGTTGCCCTTTGCTCTGGCACAATACTCAAGTTGTCAAGACAAATGCTGCTTTTGTCCTCTCAGACATCAACCCAGTGGAACTCTGATGCAAAGTGCCTTTCTGTTATTTTGTGGTTGCGTGTGGAAATGTCATTCTGTATTCTGTTGCACTGTGGGTCAGTTACGCACCGGGAGTATAACGACAACTGAAATGACCTGAAAAACTGCAGAGAGGTACTGACCATGGCCTCAAAATGTCTCTTTGGGTTAGTCTGACCTGACACGTCTCACTGCAGGTCATGGTGCTGATGAGTCGGAGGCAGCAGGAGCAGAAAAGAGCCCGAGAGATTGGTTCCAAAATTCCTCTGTCCTTGACTTTGGGGACTCTGTCAGCGTTGATTCATTCTGTCATGCTAACTTGTCTAATCTCCAAAAGGACGACTACGCTTCTGTTCTTTCTCAGACACCACCTGGCCCGTGTCCTTGCTGACTTCATGACCTATGGCTCAGACTGCCACTGGGAAGAGGACGCAGGCTGCTGTGTTCAGAACATACAGTATTTGGTAATATAATAAGCTGTCTTAGTTGAGTTGGCCTTAATCTTTGTTAACATGTATTTCATATATGAATGCAAATTTGAGAAAAACAAGCATTCTTCATGAGCTGAGCGGCCGCATTTACTAGAAACCCTTTGTAGGGCTTATACACTGAGAGGCTTAATCAAAGAAGATTTGCTGCTGTTACTTCACCGAGGCTTGTACATGAACATCCAGGTCAAAGTCGGTTCCTCCATCAAGCTCCCTGATGGAGGCGCTCTCATGAGAGCAGAGATTGGACAGAGTAAAGACAGCTAAATTAGACCCTGCAGATAGCGGTGGAGGGACTTTCCTTTCAGAATCAGCAGGGAAATGAGGAGTCAGAGAATCAGATGGAGTAGATTTGCGGTGCAGAAGCCAGTGTGGCTGGGGAAATATGTGCCTCTGATGATAATGAGTCTAACAGGGCATCCACTATACACCCTCGCCTCCGCTCTGCTTCCTCAGATCGTTGCAGCAGGGGTATTGACTACGGCGGGCGGTAACCAAAGCTATATCCTTCAGCAGTCATGTTGTCGCTGGTACTTGTGCTGCAAATACTTCTGTCCCCGGGGCGTCAAGACGTCTTTTTGCATCACTCTTAGTCAAACAGCATGGGACTGACACCATCCAGGCATTGTTTACACTTGTCTCCTATCAGATGCAGAAGGGGGAAAGAAGAGAAGACACACTGTAAAGTGAAGCTTATCAGCAAATGTTCTGTGATTGTGACAAAGCTTGTTTTCTCCCGCCCTCCTCCAGAAAGCTCTCAAAATAAACAACTTCTGGCCTAAAAGCATTCTCCCTGACATCCCAGACATCACACGGCGCAGCCCAGGAGAAGTCCACAAACCACTAAATTACATACCTAATATTCCCTCCGCTGGACTGTTGAATGTGTTGTAAATGAAAAATCAGCAAAATGTTTGAGAGTCTGAGACAAGCAGGCACCAAATAATTGAACGTCGTGACTCAATTAAACGTCTAAAGTCATGTCAGTGTAGGTTAGCAGCCGAGGAGCAAACTTTGAACATAACAGGCAACATCTGGACGGGCCGCGTTTTCTTGTTAACATGGATTCTCCGCACAGGTCTCGACTTCGTGTTGTTATTTACAAGTCGGTCAAAGTAACAACAAGTATTGCGCAAGCCAGCATGAGAGCACGAGCCCCATAATTGCTAAACCGCTGGAAGAGGAAATGTAATCATATACAGAATACAAATTATGGCCCAATAAAGATTAGGTAACAGCATGAACAAATTAAAGTGCTGTGAAAACGGAAGGATTAGCGCAATTACACTCATTACACAACATCCATCTCTCTGACCTGAGTCTGGGCTGAAAAACAGAGAGAACAGGAAGGCGGAATCCATAAAAGTGGAGGAGGAGGAGGCTGAGTGGAGGATTGCGAGGAATGCTGGAATCTCTTAATGCACACATCCAGTTCGGAGACGGAAAATGGCAACATGTCTGAACAGCAGTTGGAGGAGTCATAAGTGGAGGTAAAGACACAGTCGCCGCAGAACTCCCTCTCGCTGCGGGGCTGCAATAAAAACGATGAAAGTAATACACACCTACCGCACAAACACACATATACGCACAATTGAGAAATGTCAAGTGAGAAGACATTGTTTTTGAAAAGGGAACATCCGCTTCATGAGTCAAATTGGAGTCAACAAACACGCTCCTCAATCTTATCTGGGCCAGGTTACTCGACAAGCATCCTCTCAGATGATGATGAAGAAGAGGCTCGGAGAATAAAAGCCTCCGTTGGCGTCGAGCCAGCCAATTGTTGTTTCTTCAAATTAAAATCAGTTCTGCACAGTTAAACAACAGGGAAACCTTCCCCGTCAGCAACCGTAATGACAGAACATTATCTTCTATTTACTTTTGCAACTTTTGAATGTTAATTGCACCACCGGCTTCGTGGCCATCCATGCGAGGCGCAACTTCAAAACAGCTAAATTACGACCAAACTCTTCTGCAACTTGACTGATAGATCAACTTTGCTTTTCGGGAAGGCGCTGACGATGCTAATGACGGAGCGATGACGATTGCAGGTATGATGATAATTAGGCTGTGGGCGACAGAGGTGGTGACGGTGTCAGCGGTGGCGATTACAAGTGCTGATTGGGATAATGAGGATGATAATGATGATAACAACTATTACAACAATTAGCTTAAAGGGGGAAGAGGGAGACAGACACAAGGATCAGTGTTTTGGTATGACCTCATCTCATTAACGTCTCGTTAGGGAATATTAAGCTTTTTCGCACTTGTGTCAGGGCAATTATTTTGAAAGGTTACGCACACATAATGAACTTAGACAGATGCAAGAGATGACTGCAAGACAGAACAAGAAAGAATCATAAAGTCATCTCATGATTTGCTGGATGTTTTTTCCGTTATTTTAGTGCCTTTCCACAGTGATCAGCTTTTTGTGCCAAAATAAAAGATCTGGCTTTGAACACGTGTGATGAACAGGCACATTTGTTTCTCTGTGAATATTCTGCTGCTGCTTTTAATCAGCACAATTCCTCCCACAACCTTTTCATTCCTTTCTATCTCACTGTTCTCTCTACGTGTGACTCAGTGAGATGACAAACCAAAGTCAAAGTTAAAGGCAAACAGCAATGAACACAGAGACAAAAATTTTTTTTAATGCTCTGCTGAACCGCTGGAGCAAGAAGACGGTGGGAGCTGGTTTTTATGTTTTAACCCTCTTACGAGCTGCGGCGTTTTAGCTCACGCACATCCTTCAGAAGTTCAAGGGGAGAAAAAGTGAAAGGAAATCTGAACACATGACCCTCTTAAAGGATACGCCTCAACTGGCCTTTTGTAATGGCTCCGCTTGACAGACACCAGGTGCAGAAAGAAAAATTCTTTTGGGGGGTGAAACGCGGCCAGATTTTAATGGCTCTAAGATGGGTTTCACATTAAAGTCAGCATCGCACAATATCAGACATTTGGAGGAAAGATTTCAAATCTGAGACGAACACACAGAGACTGTTTTTTTTTGTTCTTTTTTCTTCAGTGATAGCGCCCTCTAAATTTCTTTTCACAGGAACCTGACTGATATTGTTAAAGGGATAGTTCACCCAAAATTCAAATTTCACTCATTATCTACTCACCCTCATGTCAACTAAGAGCTGTGAGAATTTTCAGAGTCCTCCGTTCCTTCTCTGAGTTACGGGGGGGTCTGCGCAGCAGTATTTGTCCATATAATGGTTGTGAATGGACACCAGAGCTCTTCGTCCAAAAAGACACACCAAAAAACATCCAAATACCTCCATACTGCTCGTCTGTAATGTCCCTCTTGTATTGAAGCCCCGACATGAGAAATTGTTCCGAAAAAAATTAAATAAGTCTATATTTTAAGCTTGTTTGTAGCGGAAGCTCCCAGTGTCTCAGTTCACTGCTCTGCCTGTGTAAGTGCAAATCTCACGTGATTTGCACTGACCGGCGGAACAATTTCTCATGTCGGGGCTTCAATACAAGAGGGACATTACAGACGAGCAGTATGGAGGTATTTGGATGTTTTTTGGTGTGTCTTTTTGGACGAAGAGCTCTGGTGTCCATTCACAACCATTATATGGACAAATACTGCTGCGCAGACCCCCCCGTAACTCAGAGAAGGAACGGAGGACTCTGAAAATTCTCACAGCTCTTAGTTGACATGAGGGTGAGTAGATAATGAGTGAAATTTGAATTTTGGGTGAACTATCCCTTTAACCATTGCTTAACCACATATGTGATTTATGTGAATTCTTACCTGTTCCAGGGCTGAGAAAGGCAGCCACCATAAGAAAAGTGCCAAAAACTGTAGTTCCTCAAATTGCCACTAGAGGCTGGTTTCAAAAGTGAGACACTGCCCTGAGACTTAAAGGACAAATCCGGGCAAATTCAACCTGGGGCTATAATACTGATAATTTAGGTCGAAAACAATGAATCTGAAGATTTTCTTTGTAATTGCTCTTGTTATAGTTCTGTCTGCCCCCGCATCGCCACAGCAGCATATAATGGGAGCAGACCGTACGCTGTTTAGGCTATTCACATTTCACAGACAACGTCTGATGGGTATTCAAGCATACACCGATGGACGAAGTCTTGCACAAGAGTTGAATTGACCGTCTCAGTATTTACAGGTGACTGAAGCTCTCCCGTTTGTTTTATCAACAAAGTATCAACTCGGCACAAGGCACAACGTTTTCGTAGCAGTAAGAGTAAGTCTGGATATTGTTTATTCTGCCTGTAAACATACTGAGCGCATCAGCTTGACTCTCCCGTGAGATTCAGCAAGACTAAACCATCACAGTTACTCCAAAGCTGTTTAATGTAGTACTTTACCATAACTTTGACCAAAGTTATGGTAGAAATCCTGCATAGTTACTCTTTAAGGCTTAAATTTGTGAGGGTGTCCCACTTTGAGTGACAGGTGTGAGTTTATGCTTGTCATGCTACTGTACGTCTATCTTTATTTACAGTCTGTGGTTGACAGTCTGGACATTTGATAACCACAGCCAATGTCAGATAGCCACCTATCCTTTGTAGCAACGTGGGACGAACACAGCACTGGATGTGTGGGAGGTGGTGATGACTCAGCAGGTGGTGAAATAACACAAGTGAAAAAATAACATGTAGTTGGAAATCTGTACTTACACCTGTGTTCACTCAAGAAAGCCTAGCTCTCTAGTTTGCACGTTTTGAGTATAACTATAGCAAAGCACACCACCCTTCCTAGTGGGAAATAAACTGGGTTGTTGTGAAGAGTGGGAGGGAGAGGCATGAGAGGAGTCTGTGAGACGGTGAGGAGTAGGGATGTCACGATAATAGATTTTCTTGGTACGATTATTGTCAGAGAAATAATCACGGTATTACGATTATCACGATTATTATGCATTAATTAATTTTAAACAACACTATTAATGTGTATAATCAAATATAGTTAAAATATACAAAATATTTTAAATATCTATTAAAATATGACCAATTATTAATCCAGCAGGGGAAGTGTTTGAAATATTCAAGTCATTAATTGTCATCGATACCAAATGTTTAAATTAATTTTAATCTCTTTTTTTTTTATTACAAATGACACTCTAGCATTTAAATTCCTACCAGTTCAATGCTACGTTAGGTAAATGGACCAGTATCTGTGCATTTCCCTTTACTTTGGCGTCACATCTGCTGACACGGTTCTTACATAATCTTTTTTTGGAAAGTGACGGTATTTAGGAACCTTTGCGATCAATTAATTGTGTTGTTTAATACCATGATTAATTGTGAAAACAACTAATTGTGACATCCCTAGTGAGGAGGAACAGGAATCAGGTGCAAACTCTCTGTCCTTAGATAAAGGATGTGGCAGGAGATAGACTGCATGTATAAATAAAAAAACAGTCATCCTTAGCTCATCATCATCATAATAATAATAGTGTGGCGACCCTGTATGGTCGCTGCTTAGTGGAGTCAGAGTATAGACTCCTGGCTCACTGCAAATAAACAAGATGGCATGGCGCCAGTCAGAGTGCTCTCTGGTGATTGGTGGAGCACATGGGGGGGGGAGCCTTGTTGAACTTTGTTGTGTGAGAGATTGGCTGCTGATATTCTCTGTTCACTGACCTTAGCACGCCAAGCTGTACCTGTGTGAAGCAAACGTTACAGGAGGTAAATATTACACAAGTAATAAACTTGTTTTTGTAACATGTTTTTTAACAAAGATATTACATGAAGTCAACATATTAAATGAAAAACATGAATGTAAAATGAGGCAGAATAATGACATCGAGAAAATAGACAAATGGATCATCATTCTCATGTGTAGTGATGTCACCCCAACATTTGTCTTTATAACTGTTTTTGGTTGTTAACACATTTTAAATCACTAGCAGCTTGGTTGGCTTGTCAAAAGAAAGAAAGAAGAAAAACAAAACAAAAACAATAACCGTCTTATTATTGATTATTACATGTTCCACTCAGTAGCACATAACAGAGTGGGAACATGGAGAAATGCCAAACAAGGGCCTGAAGCTTAGACACTGTTTTCACCAAGATGTCTAGAAACAGTTGTATCCTTTTTCCAAAGAACAAAATATGCACAATAGCTGAATTATCATAATTCATATTTTATTAAATAAAAGATTCCAACTTTTAACAGTCAGAGGGATTTTCAGCGGTGAACTGACAAAAACCATCTGCTAAGTGTTCACAAAAATACACAACCACTCAAAAGGGAAAAGAAAGACAGGCTCTAATAGGAGATAATGGATTCTGGGTCAACACCTGGTAATCCTTACATCAGTGAAAGGCAGGGCCCTGACATTTTCCAGAATGTGCCATACAATGTGCCTATAATAAGAAGGTCAACTAAATTTCAAACAGGGGCAGACTGGAACAAAGCAGGCACACAAACAGAATACGTGAAACCTTTAGATTTGAAAGTGAAAATGAACATGTTACTACTTTCAGTAACAAAGGCGAGGCAGAGAAGAAGGAATAACTTGTGAAATCAAATTGTGTGTTTTCATCCATCCATGGCGGCGACAGACTCTGATGGAAATTCTGAAGAGATCTTTTAATCACCGGGTTGGTGATTTGAACTCCTAACCAGATAATCTCATTTTGGCAAAGACAGTAAAATGTTCTGCCTCAGCTGCATTTATAGGTTGGCTTGTGTGTTTGCATGTGTGCGCGCGCTTGCGTTTGTGCGCGTGCACAAGCAACCTCAGTCATTAAATGAAACGGCACATGCAGTCAGTGTTTCAGATGAGTCCTCTATTTATAGACGTGTGGAGGACATGGTTATGTTGACCCAAAAGAACCTCTCCTTCAGGAGTCTGCCTGTTCTTTGTCCAGAGACAGCACATTCAGTTTGAGTCCTTTACAGGCAAATTGAAAATACCAGTGTAATGCAGATGCCAAATGAGACTGAACAAGCTTAAAAGCACAGAGAGCTATAGTCGTCTCAGCCAGCGCGCAGCGTTATTTTCAATCCCCATCCCCAATCTGATCTGGCTGCGATACAGAGGGGAGAGTGAGAGAGGCCAGAGATGATAGAGGGCTCCTGTGTTCTTACTGAGTCTGGCAACACAATAACGCCCCCTGCTGTCTCACTGACCCCCACCCCCCACCCACCTACCCCCCCCCACACACACACACACACATCATCACATACCACACACCCTGCATCAGCTCCGACCCCCAGCATGGCTGCTGGCTGTGAGATTCGCTTGGCGTTGGTGAATGACCTCACGGCTGCAGACGCTCTTCATGTAGACCCATCGCAATAATGAACTCCATCGACCCTTTGACCCCTCCTCCTCCTCCTCCTCCTCCTCCTCTTCCTTTGTAAGAAAAAAAAAACCTTCACCAGAGTCATGCATTCCTCACGGTTTGGCTCTGAGAAAAACCCTCCGAACCACATCTGGTTTTGCTTTGCTGAGATCTCTCCCCACATTCAATTGGGTCTTAAAAATACGGTTTCAAGTAATAAATGGAGGGTTGTGCTGCTTATTTGTACACTGTACAATGAAATGACAAGGGCTGTAATTGGTTACTTCCATAATTGCATTGAAAGTAATTTATGTTGTGCCTTGGGGACGCCAAATGAGATAAACTGAAATGATGATAGCAGTGAAGTAAGTAAACATTTATTGG
The DNA here is from genome assembly GCF_905171665.1 of Trachurus trachurus. NCBI lineage: Eukaryota > Metazoa > Chordata > Actinopteri > Carangiformes > Carangidae > Trachurus > Trachurus trachurus. Next base: position 14,045,928 of record NC_139896.1, read on the forward strand.
ATCTTCTCTGTGGATCCTGTCATTTCAGCTCCAGGAACATTTGTGCAAGCAAGCACTGATGGAATTGGTTAGGGCGGTGGCATGCGAGAGTGAGTGTGTGTGTGTGTGTGTATGTGTTTCCATGTCTGTGTGTGTATGTGCATGTGTGTGAGTGACACTGAGTCGTACTATTATTAGAGAGCCACTGGAGGGCAGTGAAAGTACTGCATGTGGCAGGCAACATCATCACTGTTTAAGTGTGTGCATGTAAGCCCAGCAAACAATCAGCAGGGTGTGAAAGAGAGGTCACGCATCATTGGCCTAGAAACACAAACATGGAGCTCTGCCTTGTCTGTCCCCCTTGTGTGTCTCTCCTTGGGCTCTCCTTCTCTCTGCTTTCCCCGTGACCCGCTGCTGTGTAAATTTAGGGAAGCTGCTGTTGGTGGAAATATTCAGACTGTGATAGACACATTGTGAAATTGGCTCTCAGCTTTTGTTGTTTTGTGATACAGCAGGTAGAGGCTCAGGCAGTGTATGATCTGCAGAAGAAAAAGGGTTCAGCGCTCGCAAAGCCCCAGAACACAGCTTTAACATTATGGCCTGTACAATAATAACAGCTTGTTGCTGATGTTTCTTTGGGGACCGGTTCTTTTGTATGTAAATTAACTGAGACAACTGTAGAAGGAAATAATCCCGCTGCAGTAATAACAACACAAATGGAGCCACGGAAGCTAAGCAGAAGTATAGCACACAATGCAACTGCTCAGCTGAATATATCTTTCATCAGGCCTGCATTGTCTGTCCAGACTCTCCAGTGATTGGCAGGCGCACAAAACAGTTTTTGGTAACAGCAGTAATTCAATGAGAAGATGTGAAAACCCACGAGCAGGCTTACAGCTCTACATGCAAAGATTATCTTTTTTACAATGGAGGAATATTACAGAGTGCACCAAATGACCAATTACAATAGCACCACATTTTGAAATGAAACTCTCAGTTTGAAGGTTGAAAAAGAAATGATAATATAATAATAAAACCACTTTTACTGGCAGATCACATGTTCAGGATCACACTTCCACAGTGAAGAATGAAACCCCCATTGTCTAAAACAGTGGTTCCCAACCTTTTTCTTAAGGGACCCATATTTTTACCATTGAAAACTTTGGTGACCCCCCCCCCCCCCCCCCCCCAATGTAAAAAAAATAAAAAAAATAATAAGGAACATCATAACTTCTTTTACATGAAATACTTTATTATATTTCAGTAATTTAATAACAGCATGGAACAAACAATCAGGAGAACCTGTGTATGATTACAACATATTTCTTCAGAACTTGTACTTTTAAAAACATAATTGTGTTTTTAAAAGTACAAGTTCTGAAGAATATGTTGTAATTTTACACTGGTTTTTTCTCATTGTTCCATGCTGTTTTTCAAATTCATTGTGACTGATATTGCCCTGCTGTATATTATGTATTTAATGTTTTAAAACTGTTGATATTCAATCATCTATAGGCCTATAATTTATTTGTTTATCTATTTAAATACACAAATAAATGTTTAATGTGGCCCTTGAATTTAGTTGATTTTGTCACATATATGAATTAAATGCTTAGCCTACTCATTTATTTAACATTTTAATTACATAAAAATTATTAAACCCCTTAAAATCAAGAGGGCTTTGCGACCCCCCCTGGATCTTTGGCGCCCCCCTTGGGGGGTCCAGCCCCCCAGGTTGGGAACCACTGGTCTAAAACATTCAAGGCGTGCGAGGTGAAATTACATTTAGAGTCAGAGTGTTGCCGGAGCTCAGCAAGCGTGGGGCTGCTTTGTAAACGTCATTCATGTTAGAAACCTTTAAGTTAAAGCTTAAGCTCATTCTTGTGTCCAACACTTCAGAAGGAAAACGTGTCTTCCCTTTCGGCTCAACACAGCTCAGGTCACATGCCGCCAGTTGCGAAAGGTCACACGTGGAGCGACCTCAGCTTTCACGAAAAGCCTCGCTTTGACAGTGGTGGACAGCTGATCAAGTTGACACCGTTCTTTTCTTTTTTCCCCCCCTCCTGCTGTCATTCACCTGTTTATTCACATTACATCAGTGGGCCAGCCCCTGTGGGACTGCATCATAAAGTTGACAGGTAGCATCACTGTTCTCCTCCAGTTTTGGCTAACCTTGTTCATTCCCACCCCGTGAAACAGTGTTTGCATTGATTTCTCAAAAAACGTAAATGTCCTTCAGAGTTATCTAGTTTGGGTTTTTTTTATTAAAAAAAGAATTGTTGGTGCTATTACAACACACATTGCCCGAGGTCACCCCGTCCAAGCAATGACCTATAAATAAGTGAGCGGTGCCATCGTGCAAGCGGGATATTGGAAAAATATTTTTAAAATCTCCAAGTGTGGTTATATAAGCCACATGCAGTGATGCTCTGTGTTCATCATAAAGTTTGGCAGCAGGGCAATCAAGTCAAGTTCTCTGAAGTGGACATTAATGCTCTAGAAGTCGAAGGAAGTGACAAACATGCCACATTTTTTTTTGGTGTCCAAACCTTCTCAAAGCTAGATTTAGAAACACAGGCTACATGAGTAGCCCATGTTTTTGACATTAGTAGGAAATTAGATAACGGTAGTAACAGTGTTGGTTTCTCTTAAAGTCTGAAACAGAGGAATTATTATGCTACGTGCATCACGCAGAGAACATGTTGAGATCAACAACAATGGATTGACAATGGTGCCAAGAGGATATCTGAGGGCCAATTTGCTGAGGAAAGATCCGGCATCTGAGCAGCTGATCCCCTCAGATAAGAGCCCAAAGCTAATTTCCAACTCCTTACAAGAAAATATTCCACAAACCCTGCCTCTGTGTTTTTCTTTGTCTTTTTTTCGTATTAACATCTTATCGGGGTGGAGGAGTGAGGGGCTGTTCAAGTTTAAAACGAACAGGTTTAATGGCTAAGACAATCTAAAATCCATAGTTAGTTATGGAGGAACACAATGTGAAATCCAGTGTGTGGAGAGACGTGTTTACACTCCCACTTGTTCTCCGGGGAAGGGAACAGTTGTTTTCCAGATATTGCAATAAATCACACATATTCGATGCAGTCATAATTTTTTTTTTTTTTTTGCATCCACACATTCAGGCAAAACCTTACGGTATGAATATTTTGTATCCAATTTAAATTCCTCTGTTGTATCAAAATGAATTAATGAAGATAAATAACAGTAAGATGGAATTAAGAAAACACTGTATCTTAAATAACAATGAAAATACTCAAATTTTATCTTCAATATTAAGTTTTTACTGTCTAAAGCAGCCTTGTCCTGTGATTTGATTTGTTCTGCCACGGAAGGTAACAACTTAAACAGTAGCCACTTAGCCACAGCAGCATGAACCACCACATTTTACCTAGACATGCTATAATTTGCAAATCCAGCCGAAATAAAATAGAGGCACATTGGACAGATGTGTCATTCTGAGGTTAGAGAGAGCCTGCATGTTGTCTCAGATACAAATTAGTGTCTCAAGCCTTGTGTAAATTTGATGTAACTCTGATCCTCTGGTTTGAGCAACAGCAGCGAAAAGGTTTTTGTTCACAAAGCGGAGAGGCTGTGGTGGTCAGCTCACATTTCCGTCACTCACATTAGATTTAATTAGCAACAAATTTTAACGAGGGGAAGAAAATGACATGAGCTTCTCAAACCTCTCCTGCAGAATAATCCACTTCTCCATTGTCCATTGGTATGATCAGTGTGTTTCAAATGGTCATTGTTTTCTCAAATGCGGCTAAATTACCCTCTTCAAAGCTTTGCAAGGCTCTGTAGTGTATGTTGCCGTATTTTAGCTGAGCAGTGACAATTGGATCATACTGAGGATATGGATGAAAGGACAAATGGATTACGCTGCAGTAGCACTTTGAGAAGTTTTTTGGGGGTATATTTTAAACCTTGCTGTGAAGACTTGTTCTCACAAGTGACATTATGTTTCAAAAGAACATTGTTTTGCCAAAATGCACTTATTCTGCCCTCTTTGATGCCACGCAGCTCCATTAGAAGCCTGCATTTAGTCATATTTTGGCTGAGCAATTATTGTTGCAATGCACTTTACATACAAATAGAGACAAGTCTGTTTGGGAGAAATTTCCACAGACATTTTAATGATTCCCTCCACTGTGAAAACTTGTAACTGACACTAATAGAGAGCTGAGCTGAAAGCACAACTTCTATTCTAGAAAATAAACAAGAATGAAAGCCAAAATTGCACTGACATGTGTAATAACATAAATCAGTAAAAATGTTGTACTGCTGAGCCGAATGGCAAGTGGTGATTTAAAAAACGAGCTGAATGGATTATGTCAGTCTCATTAATGGTAAGAACTGACGTATATGCTAGCTCCTGAGCACCTTGACTCAGTGCCTTTATTCTACCTGCAGTGCACGTCATTAGTTGATGTCACAAATGAGTGGTTCAACACAACATGACACTGACTTCAGTACTAACTCTACAAACTTACATAAAACAAACCAACTTTCAAGGTCTCCTGGTAAAATATTATATTATATCAAAACTACACTCTTTCAAACCAAATAAAGTGTAAAATATAGTTCAGAGTGAAAGTATAAACACTTAGGGGAGAGTGGGGTAAAGTGAGACACTTTTTTACATTTGCTCCCCTCTAAGCGAGCTAAAATGATTTATCAGTAAAATTTACACATTTCCCATTAATTCAGGATGTTGCCTAGCAATGGAAATTATCAGAATGTATTTAGGACGAAGGGCAGTGAAAATATGATTGTTTTTAAAAAAGTGGTCTCGTGTCTCACTTTACCCCAGGTCAGGGGTAAACTGAGACAAACCGGAGAAATCAATGGGGTAAACTGATCCACTTACTTTTTCCACTCTGAAACTACCATAACAACACATGTTGGAACAGCTAGAGTCCTGACAGCTAGCTTGACAACCACACTTCCCAAAACTAATGTCGGACTAGTAACAGAATCATGGGGATTGGTCAATTAAGCACTTTTGTTTTCTCAACACAAAGTAACTCAAAACCAAAATCAAATACAACACAAAAATGTTTTAATTAACATTCAAATGACAGATAGAACCAGTTAGATTAGTCTGGGGGTCAGATTGTAGGCCCCGACAACGTGACCATTTTGATCAAAAGTCCTCTTGTGTGTGGGGGGAGCCGACAAAGTGGAATGTGACTAAAATTGAGTTAATTAACCAATAAATAAGTGAGGTGACTGAGAGCACATTGCATAACAAAGCAGTGTGGCTACAGATCATTGATAACGCAAGATTTCTGGCTTGGGGGACGAGATTCTAGTGTAAATCTTTGTGTGTGGTGTGCTCACAGTGTCTCACGCATGGATTTATTATAATACATCCATGGTCTCACTTTACCCCACAGCATTTGTCTCACTTTACCCCAACACCCCCATTTTAGAAAAAATGACCTCTCTTAGAAATTCAGGCTAATTTTCAGCCAGCATCATCACATGGTTTTATGTGTTGGTAGTTCATCATCATGTATCATATAAGTTTTTCTACCTGAATCAATTTGCTTTGGCACAACAGTTGATTAAGTTGACAGCAAGAAAATTTACTTTTACATGCAAAAATCATATTTTTGTGAAAAAAACATGCTTTCCACAGCATCATGAGGTCCTCTCCTTCATGGCCATGGGGAAATGGAAGGGGCTTGAAAACATAATGGTCAGATGACCATAAATGTGTTCCGTTTTCTAGATATAGGGGGTGTCTCACATTACCCGGTGTCTCACATTACCCCACTCTCCCCTACATGTATTAACCTCATATTTATACAGGAATCACAGCTCAAAAGTTGGAGCAGATTGTCCACTAATTGAAAGGTTGAGGTTTGATTCCCAGCCTCTCTGGTAGAGACTGAAAAATTGTTTATAGGGGTTGTGACAGGAAATACTAAACCAACCATACAACGCTACAGTTTTGCAACTTTCACCAAAATGTAGCCCCAATACTTTAAAAACATTTGTCCACTTAAACTCAGTACAAATTATGAAGTCCATCACTCTTGTTTCTTTTTTCAAAAACTGTAAAACTTATTAAACCTTTCTTGTCCCACAATCTTTGCTCAATTGTCACCAAATTTGCTACAGAGCATCTTCAGACCGTCCTCCACAAAAATACCTACCGGCGTTTTGATATTTGAAAAATTGAGCCTATGGTGCATGAAAACATTTGACTGTAAACATATAGGCTACCAGCCAATTCTTGATTCAATCTTCCTGAAAAAAATGACAATATTTTAGAGTCATGGTCGATGAAGTTTGGCAAATATCTCAAAAACTGAATTTTTGAAAACATTTTGAATTCTGCTCTGGGAACAATTGGAGTCAGAATGGCATTTTAAAACATTTGATTTTCTCTTGAAGCAAAACACTTACAGTATCGTTAAAAACAAATCACCAACATTTCCATGCTGCCAAACTGCAATTTATGTATGATCAGATTTTTGTCTTGATAACAGGATTTTTGACATTTTGACAACTGCTGCCTGGAGCCGATGTTCTTGTTGTCTGCCTATTTGGTCTCTTGTTACTCAAAATTGCCTAAATTTGTCCAAAATTTCCTGGCTCCAACCATTGCTGTGAAGCAGCTTTAATTGTTACCTTGTCTTTTTGATTAAGGAGGCTTCAACAAAATTCACCACACACATCGTAACCATGTGGACAAAGAACATAAAAGGTTGAGGAAGTACCTAACCCTAACCTTAACCCCTAGGCCTATTAGCTGTCTCCCAATTTAGGGTACGCAGCTAATAGGCCGTAATTTAGGATGTAGGCTATGTGGTCAACATCCAAACGTCAAACATTTGAAAGTGGTGGCTCCTACACTTCCAACGGGTACTCAGGGTTATACGGCTAGCCGCAGGCCAGGGCTAAAATGGCTACAGTGTGGAGTCACTTCAGCATAGCTAGCATAGGTGGCTAATAATTAAGTATCTTATGGGAGGTCATGAAGGATAGGCGTTGTGTGTCCTCCTAGAACAGGCAAGACAAGGCCGGATTTGGGAAAGACCTGTGGCACTGTGATGTCAGCCTTTAAATGCATCCACCGAGGCATGCAGCCCCTGAATTGAGACATCATGACCTTTAGCTGTAGTAGGCTAATTGTTGTGTCTGTACTACAACAACAGTAGTACATTGTTGTGTTTATTATGGTAACTATGACAACCTGTATCAACCTGTGTAACTGCAGGAATGGTATTTCAGGAAACCAAGGGGTTGAGAAGGTACAGTAACATGCTGTCATTCAGTTTGGAGGATTTGTTGAAGGATACATGGGCAAGAGTGTGTGAGTGTGTATTGTTGAAAAATACTGTATGTGTGATGGAAGAAAATGCAGTATGAAGGTATGTGAAGAGCTGTCTAAGTGCAGTCCATCAAGTCAGACTGACCATCAAAGAGGTCAGTGGATATTTTAGATTTGGACAAAACTGATGACTGGTGCCTGCACAGAGGTTTTCACCGATACCAAAGATCATCAACTCTCATAAAGTCTTCAGCTCTGAGTTCCAGTTACCCTACTCTAGTTAAAGTGCCTGCTAACAGTTTTTTTTATTTTATTTTATTTTTTTTTTCACCACAGATCTTTTGAACTTACAGATGGTGAGTGTCTGACACTCAAAAGATAAAGCTGACATATCTCCTATAAAGGATGCTTTAATCTTTGGATAGATTCTCTAACATTAGGTCCATAAACATGTTTACACTGACTGCAAGGGAACTGGTGGATGATGTGTAGTGTCCTCACTATTTTCCATCTTTGAAGAGCTGTTTGCACCATCAGCATCTTTGCTGTATCAAAAAGTCTGGCGATAGCACAGTACAAATGGATATCCACGGGAAACTGCTATGCCTTGGCCATGCAGAAACCCTACTGGTACCACCAGATGATACTGGTTTACCAATGCTGTTTGATCACACACACACACACACACACACACACACACACACACACACACACACACACACACACACACACACACACACACACACACACACACACACACACACACACACACACACACACACACACACACACACACACACACACACACACACGCATGGGAGATGGTTGAGCTACCCCCTTCATGTTTTATCTCAGGTTGCCTTAAACATGCATCTGCCACACTATCCATCTTCTTTCTTCTTAACCAGCGGCAGCACTGGGGGCTGTCTGCGATAGGAGCACAGAGCCTCAATGGAAGAACACAGTGAATTTGTATGTGGCTGAGTGGGTGTGTTTGGCTGCATTCAAACCGCAGACCTTCCTGCTCAGTTTTGAATCCCTGCTTATATCTGATGTTCTTGGATCAGTGTTTCAGTCTATTCTGGGATGCATCTGATACCAATACGAACTGACAGCAACGTCAAAAAAGATATCATTCCAAAAGTTGTCACATATATGTTTGCACTTATACATCTCCTGCTTGTTTTGAACACATTTCTGTGTTACAGTTACCTTTGACCTTTGATGAACTATTGCCTCAGATCAAGGCAGATATTTGAGTTTGCTGCATCTTGCGAATACATGCATTATAAAGATCACCACTCATCAAATACAATTCCATTCAAATACAATCTACATGCAGGCAGCATGCCCCTAGAAAGTGATTTGTTACTACATTTTATGGAAATCAGAACTTCTCATTATTTCCAGGATTTATGTTTCTACATTTATGTTTCTACCTAAATTGGAGGATTTATTGGTGAATTTATTTTGATTATATTTTGAAAAAGCAGATTAAAAAAAAGAGATAGTTTGAAACTCCAGCGGAAAACAGAATACTTTAAAACATCACTTTAGAGTGTGTTTACGTTGTTCTTTTATCCACTTAATATTGCTGACAGTGTGATACATCAGGGGGAAAAAATCTAAAGAGAGGAAGCTTTTTGCTACACTGTGAATGCATAGTGGCATGCCAGCATGTGCAGGCGTGTATATGGTGGCACACATTTCAATAACAGAACGTGACTACCCTTTACTTTACGCCCGACAAAGTCCAAGCACAGAAATGTAGGGCACAGCTCTTAGCCCTTTGACAGGCTGAGTTGGTGCACATCAAACCGGCTCTGCTTTGGCACAGTTATTGAGAAAATGTGAGGAGAGCGCTCCTCCCCTATCTTTTAAAGTGTCCAAATTATGATAGGGGGGGAAAAAAGCCCTCCCAGGCCTGGTCTGATAACATAAGATTGAATCCTTATTGATTTTGGGTTACTTGAAAGCAAGATACTGTATAAAATATCCTGAACTGGGAAAGGACTCGAGCAATGCTGAGCGCAGTGACTGAGATGCTGGATTCCTTCCTCCTCTTGTCACAGCATCCTTCTGTGCCTCGGGCCTCCTATCGCCACGCACCGTGGTGCCGGCAGTTAGTGCGACAGCTGGTCTCCATGCTTGCCTTCACTGCCTGTCCCAGAACACCCAGCGACTCTGGTCTCTCATCAAGTCCTGTGAGCCAATCCGGGCTTTCATCTCCTGATAGCTGACAGCTGATGTGCCTCTACAGATGCTTGTCTAAATCATTCATATAGCTGTTCGCTGCTGAAGAAGCATCATGATCATGGAACGCATTGAGATGTGTTTCCTAGTTGTTGTTTTTTTGGGTGCAAGTAGGGGGAGTTGTGTGGACTGGACCTCACCTAGTTCATTAGTCAGACAGAGGGGGTATTTTCGGAGTGGTGCAGCTGTAATGCAGATATGACACAGTGCTCATAAGCCTGATGAAGCCTTGGCTCATTGCAATAGGCTGGGAGGCTCAGGGAGATTGCCTACTGCAGAGTCATGGGGCTTTGGTAGTTTCCACTTGATTAAGCCTGACTCAATGCGCTCGGCTTTCGCTTTAATTTAAAAACTGCAAGGGGAAAAAATGTAATGAGAAAGTCAAATTCATAGATATGATGTAATTGACTTTGCTGAACATCTAGGAATTCAGAGGAGTTTGATTAGTGGAACCTAATCATAGTTTAATTAGTGGACTTAGACTAGATACAGCTTCGGCAGAAGATCCCGTGGAACAGCGGATCAAGAAAGCGGCAAAGGAGAGTGATTGAGATGTCATTTATGTTAACATCTCATCCTGCTGCAGCTCTCCATCTTGTCTTGCCTGATTTGATCTACTTCTCATTCTCCGATTTTTATTCACCATCACATACTCTTCCTTGATTGCAAGCTGCTCCACTAATAGAGTACATTGTGTCTCAAGCTGCTGCTGACAGCCAAAGAAAGCCCTCAGCCTTACTCTTATCTTGTCATTATTTTGCTGCTCCATCTTTACCTCGTGCTTGTTACATACCAGCCAGCCTTTCAAGGTCTCTGCAAAGCTTTCTGCAGCATCATCTGCTGCTGCCGTCTGGCTATTACTATTCTGTCTGTTTTCATCTCCTATTTTCTATCTGCCGATGTTCTCGTGAGAAGAGATAAAAGGAGCCATTTATCACAAGCAGTATTTTTGCTATGTGACAAGTTTACTCAGAATTGGGTTGCATTCACTTGTGGTTTTTGAGCTTAAATAAAGATTACAACTCACACTTATTTTTCAGTTTTGAAAACATGTATTCACTGACTCAAGTATGTGCTCAGACAAGTTGTAAATAAGCCGACAGTTTGCCTAGATTATTACCATTTTATTTAAAAGTGTAACTCAGAAATCGAGCACCTGAACAACAACAATCTGCCTATTCAGGTGATAATTATCGTAAAACAAAGTTTAGCTAACTTTAGCCCCTTATTTGTAACTGCCTAATCACATAGACAGCCAGACAGTTAAGTGTGGTTATGCTTGAGTTCTAGCAGTTAAAAAAATGCACATTGTCTTTGTCCTCATCTTTTGAGGTCTGTTCTTTTGTAAACAGACACATAAAGTTTGAAATGACTGCACAGAACACATCTTACTTAACTTTTCAAGCTTTTGTGTGCCGTCTTCTTTGTACGGTGGCCCTGAAGCTGTACGCAGCAGTGTTAAACAAATTCAAGAAACATTTGACAACACCGGCACTGCAGAAAGAGCACAACCAAATACACAAACAAGCTGCAAATACCCACAACAGAACAGAAGTTTCTCCAGGGAACAGTAAAACGTGGTAAACCTGCCCAGGTCACTTACTGTTGAATGCTTTGCGAATTTTGAAGTTAAAGACATAGGTATTGATGTACATCCACACAAAAGCATACAACCAGACTTATCTTGGGTTGTTAGTATGTTGTCAAATTAATGAGGACATTCTCTAAATTCATATTTTGTCCATTTGCATGTGAGTTGTTGACTTTGAATGTGTCAGAGAAGTCAGAGAGACAACTAAATGGTTTGCAATTGTACCATACATGTGTGTCATAAACAGAGGTTGAAATAAAAACTATTATATATCTATTCTATTCTATTTTAAAAACTATTTGCAACACTATCATCAGACAAAAAGACCAATATTATTTTGTGTCCCGTGCCAACATTTTATGACAACTGGTTGTAAACGGATGTAAGCAGTAGAAATATGGCATTCACATTTCTGTGACCAGGAATGTTGCTTGTATCTGACTGACTGGCTGGAAGATGTCATGTTGATTTGCGCTGCAGCAGAAGTTGAGCACGGTTCAACTGGAGCTCTCTGTGCTGGCATTACCACTGTGCCGACAGACTGGCTCCATTCAAATGAATGACAGGGCTGTGTTTTAACACACAGGGCTACTGTTGATCTGACGGCGGCCTAGGGTGACTGAAACATTCAGTTGTGGATAGAGGTTGGTTAACCTTATCATATGATGCAGGTTGTTGTTACATGAAAGTTTACTCCAGTCTTTCACTTACTAGTCTGCTTCACTAGGATACACTTTATTTGCCCCAATGCCACAAAATCTTTGAATTAAATGGAAATGTAAAAATATATTAATTGTATATCCTGTGCTGCTTTTTGTGATCTCTGCAGTTAACTGGTCGCCAAAACAAGCCAGGTTGCATGTAGTCATAGTTGCCCTATCAGTACATCATACACCCAACTCCTTTCGTTTTATTATTTTCACATCCAAACTCCTGAAAAACACCTAGATTTCACTGTATTTCACTGTATTGCATTTTTCCTTCATCAGATGAGACTAGCAGAGACCTATGGGGATAGACAGAGGGGATGACCTGTGGTAAAGGTCTTTTGCTGGATTCCTGCCCAGGATTTTTTTTTTTTTTTTTTAGCTGTAACATAGTTACGGAGAGTACGTGCCTGAGACCACTGGGCCACCATAACTCCCCCTTTGTGTGACATTTTAAATTGTGTAAATGTTGTTATCCACAGGCAGGGGACTGCGAAAGGTCTACAACAACAAACCCTGCTTCTGATGCTTTAAAAACATATTTATATATGCAACAGAAAAGAATAGTGCAGCCTTCTAATTTACATTTACCCAATACATTTGCCTCTCTTTCATCCATGATATGACACTGTTAATCTGTGTCACAGCATGAATATATATTTTTTTCTTTCTATTTTTCCCATTATGATTGTACACACGCCATAGATAGCTAATTCCAAGCCCAGTGAGGTGCAACAGTGCGCTGCTGCTACTCAGTTAACAAGGTTATTGATTTTGGAAACCACCCTCTTAGTATGGTCGCTCCTCAGAAAACACACTAATTGCTATTTATTCCTTGCTTTCGATGTGCTACAGTGACTGATAATCCTCACGAGATCCAGCCGACTACTTAAAACTTGGCACGTCAAACTGAGGGTGGAGAATACTTCGAGAGGGATCGACTGATGAAAAGTCCCAAACTTCAAACAGACACGTATTTTTCTTTCCTTTTTTCTTTTCAAACAACGGACCACCTGCCTCTGCTTGAGGAAGAGGAGAATATGGCGCTGCTGTGAGTAGACGAGTCTCCCACCGATAGGAGAGCACCCCTGTGCCTCTGAGGTTCTCTCTGCTGAATTTGAACAAGCCCGAAAAATATGTCCCAAATACACAGAGCAACAATCATTTACCCACACGCCTCCAACAAGAGATCATAAATCTCAAGCCTCTAGCTGCTTCAAGAAGACAACACACCAATAGAGTAACATCCTCCCTGGTGCTCCCTCCTCCACTCACATTAGTCTACCTGCTTGTGCACCATGCGTTATCCCCTATTAACAAAAGAAAACAAAGCCAAAAACCGCGCTGGCAGTGGCTCTCAGCGAGACATCGTCTCAACAACATGGAAGGGTCGCTCAGTAGAGGGACCACCAAAGACGCAGAGAGCACCTGCAGGCGGTATAATCGAGAATGGGAATGAACTTTCAGGTGATTAATCCATAGGCGCCCTGCTTCCTCCAGATGGCATTTCACCAGGGGTTGTGCATTAAAGTCTATGGACCTTGCTGTTTCCGCTGCTGGTCTACTGCTGCCTCCTCTGATGCCGCCAGCGCCAGTCGAGATCCATTCACCCCTTGCCCTAGTGATGTCACCACTGCCCACTCCATCCATACAGATTAATGCCTGTGCACATATGAAGGAGGTTTTGACATTTAAATCAAGCAGGAGGATTATCGAGAGCAGACAGCTGCTACTTAAGATAGACACTTGTATCCGTATAAACTACACATGTATTACCGAACACCAATATTCAGAGTTCAGCTTGAAATCTACGCCTTTAAGAAATGTCCCTACTGTGTGTCATGCTCCTTATATATCCATATTTTCCTTGATACCTGTGATGCACATACACATGAGGGGATGAAGGGTACCTTTTGATGGAAGGTTTAATAATGAATCGCTTTCATATGTTGTTTATTTGAGCTGTGTGGCCGCCTGTAAGCAGAGTGGCATTTGTCATGGGAGTCTACACACGGAACCCGATCATCAGCACTTTACATGATCTCAAAAAATTGCTTTCCATCCAGCTGAAATTACAGACAGCTTATCAGGCGCATGCTTCATATAGTGTTGGCAGAAGTGGCCGGGTAACCCTATAAATCAACCGACACTCACACAGCGAAGCAGCAAAAGCTCCCCATAATTTGTCTTGGTGACAAAGTAAGATTTTTGTTGGAGGGAAAACCAACTGGACAACCAGACTGCAACTGTGGCCCACACAGCAGTTTACTACTTTGCAACGGCTAATACTGCTGCCTGAATTACATTTTCATCAATGTGAAGAAACACCGTACATTACATAACACTGTTGGCTCATGTATGAAAATATCAGAACCATTGAAGTAGTTAATCATAAACACATCTGTAAAACACTGTCCAATGATGTATTTAATCAGTTTTCTCTACATTATCAGTGGAGAGCATGGCCACTGTCTTGATGATCGTGTTTGGAGAAACTTTAAACCTTGATCAAAGTTATAATTCTTCTGAGTATGTTCACCTTAATAACCCAAATTTTGAAACTGATGGATGAGCATATTGTGCTATAGCCGTTAAATGTATTTATATTCTTTAGTCAAGTATATCTTGCAGTGCACTTGGCACTCTGAATCCAAATTCCTTGCACAGAAGGTAGTCACTGGAAAGTAGAAATATACTGAATGAAACTCAGAAGAATAGAGCCTGCTCATGCACACTTGAACATAATAATTTGGGCTCATTAATGTGCTCATAATGTCTGCAGGAGAGTGGAACAGACAGTTTTGGGCAATTTGTGGTATAACATATTTGCATACCTTTATTCATATAATAAAGACGCCAGGTTTATATCATGGCTGACCAGCAAAAGAAAATACACCAGTGGCTAATTTTCATCTGTTATATTTTAGACAAAGTAGCAGCTTGCAGCAGCTTTTATTTCAAACACAACTTGTATTGGGACTTGTACTCTAACAGAAAGCATACTGGATGTATGTGTTAACATTAGGAATTAGGTGAAGTTGTTCTCAATGTACAAAAGAGATAAAGTTCTCAGGAAGACAGAAATAGACATGTAGCTAAAAGCAAGGACAGCAAAGCTAAATGAAGACAGGTAACTGTGGTCTTCATATAAGGTGGTGCAGTAGTAACTACTTAAAGAAAATGAATGAGAGCAATGCGTAATGTTTCTTTTCAAGACCTCTGTTTCTGTAAACAAGAACACGATAATGGCAGGGCAGAGAGTGCAAATAGTTAGGGAATAAATATTGCATAGAAAATATGTTGTTACTTCACAGAGTGGGTGGTTATGTATGTACACGCATATGCTACATGTGTGTTAGATTCATGTAGTGACGAGACATATGTTATAGCACAAAGTGAATTTATACGTGTGAATCTATCATTCATAATCTGTGGGTACCGCAGATGCTTTAGTATTTCAGCTTTACTGAACACACATATTTTATGACACTATAATATAAAATTATCTGTTTTTGTGCCTGGTAGTTTCAGTGCACAGTATTCAGTGGCATCCACCAAAGCGGTGTGCAGGTCCTGAGGGGAGGATGAAAGACAGGACATGGTAACTTACGTTAAACCACAAATTAACAAGCTACTTTTGCTGCCTATAACAGCAGGTGGAGCCTAGTCCTTGGTGTTAATGTCATGCGCTGCAAATTTAGGCGGTACAAAAATGTCACACTACCCTGACTGGAAAAAAAGAAAGAAGAAAAAAAAGCTCAACATAATCCAGATAGTAATTATGATGCAATATACAGGTGACAAGGGTGCAAATAGTCTTCTCTTCATTTAGAAAGTCTGTACCACAGTCAGCATGAAAAACACCACACGCTGGCATAATTTATCTTTTCCTTTAGTTTCCACCATTTTAATAATGCCCATAAGGAAGGCTGCCTTCCTAATGAAGTCAAAAGGTGTTTTGTGGCTGAACACAATCCTCTGTTGACTCAGAGGGTGAATCCAACAGTCTCATTTGTTGATGTTATTGTGTGGTTTGGGAGAAAACACAGGTGTGACAAAGAAGCTGATTCTAACACCAGGGGATAGAAAAACAGCACAGCTGCTGTGGGTCACAGTGTTGTCAAGCAGACAGACCATATGGGCTGCTTCCGCTCAGCACCAGCCATATCTCAGCACCACTAATCTGACAGGAATGACACCTCCGGAGAGGCTGTGAGCTATGTTTTAATGAACATTGTACGTTATTAAACTCATTATGTCTAGACTCTCCTTGCCACTAAGTCTCCTACAGACCGCTCTTCCATTGTTTCTCTCCCTCGCCCTGCATGCATATGAGTGAGCATGCGTATGCACTCGCCTTTAACCTTAAGATGACAACACGCAACAACATGTTCTGTTCTCAACAGCCTCTGTTACATGGCTGATTGCAGATTGTGTAATGTTGGGGGCATAGCCTAGCCTGGCACCTTGAGGCACCAGAATGCAAATGTTGGTATTTCCCAAACAAGGCACTGAAGAGAAGCGATGCTAAGCACATTAGCATTCATAGAGAATTGCACACAAATGCATATTTTATATCTTGTACACATGTCATGTCAACCCTGACTGCTTCATTATTCCATAAATCATTTGATCAGTGTCATTAGACCCTTGAGATGTATCTATACATTACAGAATCTAAGAGAGAAATAATTACCCCTGTGGATTGGTCGATTTTGGCTCCGTTTGCCGGCATGTATGGATTTTCAAGTGGAACCTTGTTGTAATTATCTTTGCAAATTAAAAGACATTAGCAGGCATCTTGGTAGTTGTGCAGGGGCATATAACTTCATTAGCCCAAAAGAGGGAATCAGCACTACGAAAGATGTAATTTGCGGTGATGGATATTTCAGGAGTCATTTCAGTCGGACCCACAGCTCGTTGGACGTGTGCTGCTTTGCAAATCAGAAAACAGACAGGGCTCTCCGGCTATGAAGGGAAGAGAGAGATAGAGCATGACACTCAGAAAAAAACAAACAGGCAGGAAATGAGAAATAAAGAAGGGCTGCATCATATGGCTGAATAGGTTGTGTGTCCATCCAACCTATGCTGATTAACTCACTTCTATAAAGTCTGTGGCATTCTGGCCATAAAATGAAGCTCTTATCTTGATTGTTGTTTACATAAATCAGAATCAGGCTCATGACATTACATGCTAGGTGAAAATGAAACCCATGCAGCCACAGCAGCTCATTCAAGTTCAAACTGCTCTGCTTGCTTAAAATGAACAAACAAAACTAGCTGTCATCACTTTCTATTTTTGAAGTTACATATTAATTCACGAGTGGATTTGAAAGATACTCCACACATCAAACAGGGCTGTGTTTTGTGTTACTCAAAGTAAAGACTCTTAGGATTTTTTGGTATAGCATCCTTAAAGAAATATTCCTTCCTCTGACTCCTTTTCAAATTAGTAAAAAATAGACTGAGTTGCTGTTGTGTCAATGATTTTCTGATCCCTGAGCTCATAACAGTTGAATCAGGTCCAAATGAGCTTTAATAAAACACCACTATCATTTAGTCCAGATATATTCTTTCCTTTCTGCCTTGTCTTCCTCTTTGTCGATACATCTGAGTTAGACTCGCAGCTCCTGGCGTTTCAAGCAGCTCCTCTGTGCTGTTGGGACTGTGAGCTCTGATCGCTTCCTCTCACACCTGCAGTTGGATAATCAAAAAGAGTCCTTGAAATTCCTGTACTGATTGCACAAAAGCTCAGAGTACGCTGCTTTAAGGCATAGAAATACAGATCTCTGATTTTACTGTCCTTTTGTTGCTGTGAAAGTATCTGAACAAATTTGACCTGTGCATCATAACAATAAACCTTGCATATAACATTATTTAAAAAAAAAAAAATCATCTTCTGGGGCCGATATATACATTATACTCACTCCTCAAGTACGTGTTGTATTGTGTGATTTAGTCATTATCTGAATTATTTATTCCATTTTAGAGTGGAGAGGATTAAGCCGCTTGTTGCCTTGGGCTCTATGAGGAAAGTTCTTGAAAGTCAGAGGCAGACAAATGTAAGACATGGGAAGAAAGTCTGCTATTTTGAGCTGTTGAGTTGTTCAGGTTTCAAGTGGCGCATTTGTGCTTTTGTTGCTGCCTGTGTGTGCTTTGCTTTCTGCCCATTGGATGAAGCCGATACAAGTCAGAAGCAGTTGCCATGCAATGTGTCGCTCGGTGTGAGGATATTGATCATCAGCCAAGATGCAGGTGCCAAGATTTCTTTTCTTTTTTTTCAAATAAAAGAAAACAAAACTGTAGAAGCATGCACATACATCCAATGCAGTCACATCCATGAACGGCGTTTTGGTCTGAGACAGCTGCGATGATATGCAGGGGCAGAACCCATTTCTTCGCTTCTTGAGCCGTCATGATTTTAGGTTGCAGTGTGATCCTGGTTTCACACACCATCAGGGTATGAAAATTGATGGCTATCATACATACACATACATTTGCTTATAACCAGAATAGAGGAAAAAAGGCGGAGAAAGAAGACTGATCTTCACTGATCTTCATCCCCTGAAAAATATTAAAACGGGATTACTCTGTTTATCCCAAAAACGATCTTGAAACGATTGTCCATGAGGTTTTGTGTGGGGTTTGAAAAATATGTGGATACGAAGATGTGGCTGCCAAAGAAAAAAAAACAAAAAACACATCCAACATGTTCGGCCATCACCCTGAACATGTCTCTGTGTGCAGATCAAAACATGTTTCCTTTTTGTTACTTCAATCTCAAAAATAAACCAAAATAAATCTCTACATCTGCATCATCTGTTTGTTTGTTGACCTCTGACTTACTAATAGACTCACGCTGACCCTGATCTAACCCCATAAAGAAACACGCTCTACCCACTCAGAGGGGCTGACATAAGAGAGAGTGTGTGTGTGTTAAAAGGTCTGGACACACTCCGTCTGGCTCCACTATCACGCACCCTCAGTAAACATGCAACTATGTTGATAACCAACATTTTGCCCACTTGTGATGACCATTTTCAAAAATTAATCAAACCAGTTCACCCATATTCACAAACGCAATCAAAATTTTAACAAACAATTCAAACAATCAACAAAGGAAGTATAGGGTAATAGCAGATAAAAGAATCATTTCCTAAATGCTAAATCGAAACATAAGACCCCAATTCTTAGCCTCATCAAATTTAGCTGAATTTACTTGCAGTTCATGTTCCAACTTAAAATTATGGTGTTTGATTTGATTTAATAAGATGCCTGGTATGGCACTAAAATAGGTATAGCCTAATAAAACAACTTTAATAATCATTGACATGATTTTACAATGCCGATACATGTAGTCAGCTAACTGGTACATTATTGGTCATTGCTTTGTCTAACCAGTAGTTCAGATGACCTAGATCACTGTTTGTTTCACTTCATATAATGCCCAGTATCAGATTCAAATCCCACTCATAATGTGAGAAGAATCAAAGCCTGTAGCCTATTTGGTAAGGTTTAGGAAAAGATCATGGTTGGGGTTAAAGTACTTCCTTAACATGTGATCTTCTTTGTTGTCATGGTTACAGTAAGAACAACGAGGTTAACGCTCCTTTTTCATGCCATGTTTTGTTGACACATCAGTCCTACTGCAGGCTCATCCTGATTTTGTCGCTCTATGCGCTTTGTCACTGCACTTTTTCTTTTGTTCCTGTCATAATTACCTTGGCAGCAAGATGTTGCCTAACAACAGACATAACAAGCTGCTGCACAGACGAAACTACAGGCTCCTTAACAACACTATCTTTCCACCTGGAAAGTGTGTTTTAAGGCTCAGAATGACAGTTCTAGCTTTAATAGACCCTCTAATGTAAACATGTAAACACTGTGTAGTATGTACAGCAGATGTGAACATAATATGAAAAACTTTTGCATCAAGGGGTCACCATCTCATTTTGGTCACAGTTGTCACTGAGGCAAGGCTGAAAAATTCCATAATGAAGGTAAATGATGCAGAGTTTTTAAACTTTGAGGTTTCTGATGCTACTTATATATTTGTAAATTGAACCTGTTTTATTCAGTCTCAGCCTGAACTGCAAGCTTCCTCTTTCCAAATGGAAAACATCCAACAGCAGGGTGGGTCCAAATGCTGAATGCTGTGAAGGGACAGACTGTTTAAATTACTAAAATGTTATGGTTGTGATGCTATGGATTTGAAAAAAACAACAACAACCCATATCACTGTTTGTAGGATATTTGATTACCCAGTCACTACTGCCTCAAAAAGTGCATTAGAGTGAATAGCATGCTCACGGAAGTGCACAGAATGAACAGCAGAACCGGACCTACAGTAATAAAGATCCCAATATTATTAAGTCGTCGTTGTTTGCCCCCCATGCACCCCAACCCTGTCCTTGTGATTTTGTGCTGTACTGTACAAGATCACAAAAAAAGCTAGAAAAATGCCAGTGAACATAATCCATGTAGCAATTATCTAAAAACCTAGTAGGTAAAATAATTTAGCGCTTAATGAATATTCCTGTTAGTGAGACAGAGGTACCCCAAAATATCATAATTCATTTAAATAATTTTGAATATATTTATTGGAGGCCTGAAGAGGGAAAATTAGGGCAATTAAATTCATTCAATTTAAAAAAGGAAAAGGAAAAGAAAAAATTCTGAAGCAATACACAGTTTTTGCAGCCAAATCACGCTGCCTCTGGGTTTAGTCTTTGCGACCCCTTGAAGGGGTCCTGTCTCTGGATGGATCATTTATTTATCCTATCCCAGTGCACTAAATAAAATGGCCCTTTCTGAATATTTCACCAGGATGCAGATAGGTGCCATTTTGTCCCCAGGTTCTACCTATAATAATCATGTTTTGGTTGATGGTACCACTTCTTCTGTTATTCTAATACGTTCTCTTTATTGACACCATAAAAAAGCCAGGGTGAAAATATTGTTCTGGGGGAAAAAAATAAATAAAGGAAAACTGGAGCAATAAAAAGACAGACAAAGCGCTGCAGAAGGTGAAGAGGCTGTTTCTTTAGATGGACAAAGAAGGAGAGGCAGTGTGCGGCAGTAAGAGAGCAAAATGCTTCATAGCCTCGGGGGTGTGCGCTGCTGAAAGAGACAGCCTAATGGAGGGTCCCTGTGAGGAGTGTTGACAGTCTGTTTGCTTCAACCCAGTCAGCAGCTCTGCATACAACCACTGAAAGCAGGTGCACTGTAAAATCAGTACAGGGGAGATGTTATTCTTGCAAACAAATACTTCCTAATTAAAGGTAAATATACATATTTAATGAGACTAAAGTGGTCTCATCTTCACCTCCCATGGAGGTGTGTGCATAATGTCCATGCGGCACTAATTATTAGCAGAAACACTGGAGGCGAGAAACACAGAAACAATGAGAGGCTGAGTAAATCCCTCCAATATTAGAAACATATCATGCTTTTACTAATAATACTTCACAAACAGCCATAGTTTATGTGTATTCCCCCAGTGCAGCACTCAGAGTATGTATCCAAGTTTTGACATAAGCCATTATTGTGTGAAGTGCTTAAAATGTGGGTCACATACCGGAGCAGTAACCTTGGAATCTGGGGGAGAAAATAAAGGCCTCTTTGATTCCGAAATTCACAAGAGGACCAGTACATAAACAGAGGATTCATCTCTTAGACATATGCATCCATAATGCATGAAGATAAAAAATATATATATACGTAGTGGACATTCAGAAATAGATTTCAGGCAAGATGGTATTTGAAAGCAACAAAATTAATATCCCTCTCTGTATAGAATACATATCAGAGATATGCTTGGAAGAATCTTTGTGTAATAGTTTAGTGGCCACATGCTGCCTGACAGGTACACACGCTAACCGATTAGAAAAAAATGCAACACTTCCTGGCACTTGAATCCCTGGCACCCAAAAGCATTTTGTCCTCCTAAGGCAGACCTGCCTCAAGAGTAAGTGTGCACAGTAAGATAGTGACTGCAGCTCCTTTAAGACCCCTGTAGCTATATTTTTAAGAAGAGCTTTCTATTTTGAGCAAACCACCACCGAGCTACGCTGCATGCTAGTCAGTGCTGGATGTAAAAAAAAATAATAAAAAAAATCTACAGCTACAGCTACTCTGTGGGCTCTGCCATCACTTCCACTATCTTCCCTCCCACCGCAGAGAGAATAGTCTGTAGTTTGGAAGAAAGCAAAAGTAGAAAAAAAGAAGAATTTGAGCAATGAAACATATTTCAAGGAGAATTTGAAAAAAACAAAACAAACAAACTTGTAATTCAAGGCAGTCATCTTCATCCTGTAGGTGAGCAAAATCCTTGAGAGATCTTTGAAGGATTACATTTTGCTTCTGGTAGCACAATAATTTAAAATTTACAATTACAGTGCATGTCTGTAATAACATTGGAAATTACAATTCTAAAGTCAAACTAAAATGTACTGTAGTTTAGGCCTCATTGGGGGTTACCATAAGAACGGTATGTTACCATAGCAACAGTATACCAGTTCCCATTAAATTCCCAGTTTGTGAAACATTCACATTTTTCTATTTCCATATACATTTGACCCTTGCCCTCATCACCTTTCATCACATCTTGACAGTAGATAAACCAATTAACTCTTTCGCGACCATTGACGAGTTAACTCGTCACAGCCTGCCGAACGTTCACGACCACTGACGAGTAAACTCGTCAAAACCGTTTTTTTACAGATTAAGATAATAGACACTCTGAGGTACCCTGTGTGTGAATATGGTAGTCCTCTGATATGTAAAACTGTTTTAAACTAAAATCAAAACATAATGTTTTTTTATAAACTGTGTGATCTTGGTTTTGTTTGAGTAATCGTTCTCCTTGAATGCTGCTCTGGGGACAGCGTGCAGCGCTGTGCGGCCGTCGGCTACAGTGTTGCAACTTTCTCGCTGAATCTGGCGACTTTCCAAACCCTCTTTTGACAAAAGCGACCGACGACAAATCTGGCGAGTTTTTCCGGTGTTGTTTACAAACGTTTCTGGTTTGGAGACTCGGATCTGAAAGCCCGTTATCACAGCTGTTTTCACGGTGCAGCGGAGCGGGCGCTCTGCAGCGGGGGCTGCGACCGGCCGCCCCCGCCCCGAAGCACCCACCGCCGGCCAGTCACACAGCAGTGTCCCGGAGCTGCTGCGCTGCAGCCAGAGACCCACACCGCTGCACCGCTGCTCTCCACACTGCTCTCCACGCTGCCACACCCCCCAGATTTACCTACAAATATATTTATTTAGCCGTAGAAATGATTTGGGAGACATGCCACACCGCAGGGTACCGGTAAAATGAGCAGATTGCCACTTGACACAAAAGTGCGTTTTTCTCTGAAACTAGAGCGGGAGCTCCGTTTTTGGAGAAACCCAGCTCTCTTCTCCTCCTTCGTACTCACGAACGAAACGGCGGAAAAACTCGCCGTTTTTTCGAGAAGCACGTTGTAAAGTCAATCTGCAACCAAGTGAAGACCGTTTGTTTCTAGGTGACGTACATAGTTCGGTTCGACGTGAGATAAAAGGTAAACAAATAGCCAAAAACATGTGGTCCTGAGCGGATGTGCTGAAGAATTAGTGTGGTCGCGAAAGAGTTAAACACGAGACAAAACTTACACTGTACTATTTACGTATTGATGGAAATTGTAGAAAATGATGTATCTGAATGTTTCCTGTAAATGTTGAGTTTTAGCCCCTTCCAGAGGAGCTTTTACTCAGAGAAGTTGGTGGGTTTCCTCACATGAACTTCTCGCTTCAGGTCCTTCCACAACAGTTCAAGTTGGATTAAAGTCAGGACTTTGACTTGGCCAGTCCAAAACAATAACTTTATTTTACTCTAACCATCCTTTGGTAGAATGACTTCTGTACTTAGGTCTTTGTCTTACTGCATGACCCGTTCTCTTCACAGACAGATTTGCGTTCACTGATATAATTCAGAATTCACTGTTCCATCAATAATGGCAAGGCGTCCTGGCCCAGACGCAGCGAAAACTTGGCCCAAACTAGCACCACCATGTTTCACAGATTGAGTTAAGTTTCCTGTGCCGTTTAGTGTTTTCTATTCTCCAAACATAATGCCTCCCATTAAAACCCAAATATCTCATTTTTCTCAGTAGCCTTCTGGGTTGTTTTGTCCATGATCGTGAGCAATTTCCAGCACCTTAATGTTGTTAGAATGGTTGAAGATCAAATGGTCCAAAACTTATAGATTGTTTGGCAGTTAACAGACAAATGTAATACAGTCTTGTACCATTATATTATGAAGAATTATAAATAAATATGTACATTGTACGTGATATTTCTGAACAAATCATAATTTGTCCGTGTCTCCCAAAACAGTTTCAAGTCTGTTCTGAAAATACATCTCCTGTGCTTGAGTCCAATATTCGGTTGACACATTTACCCACCTCAGCCTCCTCCATATGCAGACTTGTCGCTCTGTAACAATGTCACCTGTCATTGCTTCATCAGCTGCTAAAGTGTTTTACCACTTCAAGTGCTACTTTGCAGTTCATAGTCAGAAAGATTTAATGGTTGTTATGGTCTGGATTCAATGTGCTTTGTTCTCACATTGTTAATTAATCCCACTAATTTACACACCTAACTCTTGTGAGGCAACTGAGTTGTTTAACATGGATGGCGTGTTAGATAAATATACAGGGAAAAGGATTAGCCAACATAGCTCAAGGGTTGGGGTCAGACAGACTTCAATGAGAAAATTTATGCTAAAGTCTATTACAAATTGGTCCAAACAAGGTCTGAAATTTGAAATACATGTGTGGAGGTGTGCACATTAAAATGCAACATTTCAGCATACAGCTTGGTGTGATCTTCTCTCTTATAAAAGAGAGGAGAGAGACAGACATGGAACAATGTGTATCGGAGGTAAGCCAGCCTCAGTTTTCACAGTCTGCTTGGGCAAACACAGAGACTACCCTCTGCCAGCCTTTTGTACTCCTTTTTAACTATCACCATTTATGGCTGTGATTGGGAAGGCAGTGTTTTGGCCACCTTTTAAAAATGTATCCCACTAAAGAATATTGAATGCCTTTTTAAATTATAATCAGGTAACTGATTGGTCCACTGTTTTAAGCTCCAGTTGGGATCTTGAGGTTCTTCCTTTCAGATTAATTAACACCACAGCCCCATGTTTCTCCTTTTTTTGTTTAATTGGTGGCTGTGATCACAATCTCCACTTCTGGTACTGAGATCTATCCTTTCCACATATGATAAGATTATCCAAATTAGAAAACCATCTGGTGTTCAGTGCCACGCTGTTGATAGTTATTTTTAAAGTGTACAAGAATACAAATGAGTACAAAAAGGTACTCATCAAAATATCATTTGTTGAAGGATATGAAAAGACAGGATGTTTTCTACTTAACGTGTGGCCGATGCTTTATGTGTTTGACATGACACAAGTGCCCAAATGCAATCAATCTCAGAAAAGCAGCAGGAGAGAAGCCAATTGCTTAAGTGTTCAGATATTCCAATTGGAGTCCCAGGTGACCGGCGCTGTCAGTAATGAGATATAATATGTGGAGCCCTGGGAGACCTCCATTCACAGAATGCCTGGGGAGACAAGAGTTGTGATGGCATTTGAAATCTAATTGGAAACACTCTCGCAATGAATAAAGGGGGACACCAGGATAGCATAGCAACAAGCATAACAAAACTATTTAAAAGAGTCCCAGCATTCAGTGTTTTAGTCCTCGCTGAAGCAAAATAAAGCCAGCTGTTTAAACAGGAGTTGGTAGCCATGTGTGGAGCATTTCCACTTATAGAGGATTTTACTTTAATCACATGCATCATGATTAAATTTTTCTCTTCATTTGCACCAGGAGTAAATTCACGTTAGGGAGCAGAATTTCTACTCTTTTTTGTGTCCTGTGGAATAAGTTACGAGAATGCAAATCAATCAGCAGTGGTGTCAGGCAGTAACTCAGTATATCTACTGTGTGCAAATTGTTTTAGTGTCTTGTTTTTATACCTCTCTCTGTCCCACTCATGATTGCATTTTGCTGGATGGACATCATCATAACTTTAAGATGAGGTCTCACAATGCAAAACTCTAGAGGTACAGTAGGCTCATTAATACAAACTCGGCCTGCAGGTAAACAGGCAAACAGAAGAACCAAGACAAAGTGGCACAGGAGACAGGGAGCAGGGAGCACACAGACTAAATACACTAGAGGAAGACACAGGACTGGACACAGGTGCAACACGGGGCGGGGCCGACAATCACAGGAGTGGAGAAACACACAACAGAAGGTGCACATCTAAAATGAGAGGTAAAGGACAGACACACAAAAAAAATTGAAGAAAACAGAACACATGACCAATGTGCACGGCAGGACATGATGGAGATAGGTTTCAGAAAAAAAAAAGTTCAGAGCAAAACCCTCAAATCAAAATGACTTTGCCCTGAATCATGCTGAATTTAAAGTCTTGATAAAATTCAAACAGGTGAATTACTATAAAATTGTTGTCATAAAGAGGAAATTAGGCAGGCTGTACCAGATTGAACCAGACTGTTGACATGTTTATTGTTGGTATGAATGCTGTGTTCAAGACAACTCGCAACTTGGAACTAATGAGCTCCGAGTTGTGAAAAATGAATTGAATGGCGTCAAACTCGAAAATTAGGAGGTTGGAAATTTGGGCATCATCTCAGAGCTCTAGATTTCCGACGTGATGTCGGTGACACAACTTGACGGCCCTCATCATTAATGGGCAATTTTTGGGCATCCATGTTTTTTCTCCTCTGAGTTAACCTGTAGCGTGAACATACATTACACTATGATATCAGAAGTTGAAAATTTCCGAGTCGGAGTTCCAACTTCTTTGTTACTTCCGAGTTGTCTTGAACACAGCAGAAGTTACACAGTGTAACCTGGGAGTTTGTGGGGATTGATTCACAGTTGAATCCAGACTCAAGTGGCCATTTGAGAAACTGCAACTTTTGACTTAGTTGATTGATTTTTCAGCTGCTTGTAGGCCTATTCCACATACCCAAATGGAATTTGTTGACATTTTGGAAAACACTTGCATGTTTGTCATTGAAAATCAGATGAGAGAGTAAACGCAATTCTCCTGTGAGTCTATTCAATTTGAAGCTACAGCCACGGGGATAAATAACTTGCGTGGCTCTGTCAAAAGGTCAAAAAGAACCCAGCACTATGCTCCCGATAGCTCAAACAATAATTAATTAACCTGTATCTCATTTGTTTAATTAATCCAAAGGTAGCTGTTTCCCATGTCTTCGCTAAGCAAAACTAAGTTAATTGGTGGAAGTGGAAAAGCATTATCCTTAATTGTCAAAATATTCCTTTAGGGTATTGACAGTCCATGTCTGCAACAATTGCTTAAGCCTGTCAGCTTGTATAAAACATTAGTTGTACTGATACTGAGCTGGTGTTGTTGAATGACAGATAGAAAGAAGCCCTGGATATCAAAGGAGCTCTTTCGGAGAGTGTTTATTGAAGCTATGAATTACAAATTCACCCTTTATTGACAAAGGGTGAGGAGGTCTGCCACAGTAGAAAAGTCAAGTAGCTGTTTAAGTACCTATTATCTTTTTTTGTGAATGTACACTGCACTGATTATTTGTGCTTTAACATATCTAATTGTCAAGAATCCAATTTGAAATCCAACTGGACAAAGGTTCACATGTACGGCATATACAGTATTGTATTGATTATTCATTAGATGTTGACTAAGGCTCTGATTCGGGCTTTGAGTAGGTTATCCATTCTAATAAATGCTTAACCTGCTCATTTACTACAGGTCAAACTCACATGGCTTAAAGGGCAGTGGTGGTAAACCAACCAGAAAGGAAATAAAGTAAACCATGATATTGGTTATACATTTAGTGAAATAATAGGGTATTCATCCGTTTGTATTATCCCCTTGAAACCATTACCTTCCACACAATGTAGTGTTTATAGCTGTTTTCTATTCAGTGTACTTTTTCTTCTGCGTTCCCATGGTTCTATCTGCAGATATGTTCCTTCACTTTCTTTTCAGACTTACTTGCATTGTACAGTGATGCGATGTACTGTATGTTAAAGTGATTTTCTCATAAGTTACAGTGGTGATGAGCTCTCATGGCCAGTACACCTACATTTTACGTATAAGATCATTTTTTCGAAAGTCCAGGAAATAGAAAAACATTGTCAATAAATAAGAACATACTCTTCTATTTAAAGACATAAGATGAAGAGGAATTAGCTCATAGTTTCTAGTGTATGTGGACAACTTTCTGTCACAACAACCTCTCTGCATCCATTCAAAAGACAGCTGGAAAAACAGCTGTTTGTATTATGCTTAGTGATAAAATGCTAATTGTAGTGTCTAGGATTATAATAACTGTGAGAAGGGTGATGCAGTGATTTCCAGTGTTTTTTAATGTGGACATTTTACAGTGTATTACTAGTGAGGAGGCACTTCTATCACTGTAAGCTACTGAACATTTCAAAGAGAAGTCAGGCTCATACAGGCCAAAGTCCCATTCATATTTGTTTTTATCACTGTCCTACAAGGATGCAAGCCAAAACATACTTTAGACGGTTACAGTGAAGGCAGTCTCTTTTCCCTAGAGCCCACAGCACTTCACTCTATATTTCCACCTGTCTATAAACACCATGGCACATTGCACTGTGGGAGGATACTTCCAATCAACTTATGTTTATCTTCTGCTGAGCCACGAGCAGACACATCTCACACGTTACAGCTCCAGCAGCATTTCTAAAGCCAGCCCTACTTCTACATCACATTTCATCTCAATCTGTGGCTGTGTTTTTTTTTTTTTCAACCACTGCTCAGCAGCCTCACTCACTATGTTAATATTCAAAGCATGCATATACGCATGACTGTCACATGCCTGATTTAAATGCATCTCAGTGGGCATAAGAGCCCAGAAACTACTTTCAGTCTCAGTATGGCTATTTGAGAGAGTGATGGTCAGGTAAAATGTGCAGCTGTTCTGTGGGATGGGTTAAGTGCATGTTTGGGGCTCATGCTGCTGGGGGGAGGGGGCTACTTAGCATGGGTGGGTGGGAGTTGGGGGATGCTGCTGGTGACACACGAGATGAGGTCACGTCAGCATTCGGAGCTGGAGTCATGCTCCAGATGAAGCGTTAATGTGAAAGACCATACATGTGTGGTTCAAAGGCCTTGGTATCCAATTAACTTCCCAGACAAAGGGACAAATGCTCTGGCTTTGGACACCAAAACTATGGCTTTTATTTTCTTTTTTCTTTTTTTTCAAGGTCCTCCTGCAGCAGCCCTGTCATTTTCGCATGTCATACTCCTTTGAGAGCAAATTTATGTTTAATATTCTGCATACGACACGCATTAACTGAATATTGCATTTAAATGACCTTGGAAAGAATTGTTTTCCTAATTTGCATAGCGCACAAAATATAACAGTCTGTAGCCCTATAAAGTATGAAGATCATTAAACATGAATTTTCATATTCCTAATGCTCCACTTTATACTAGGGAGGATTCTTTGCACAAGCACTTATGAGATGGCAGCTGATAAAATCCCAGGCAGGGGAAGCACGAGGGGCGCTCAGCTTACTTCATAAATGGATGGTCTAGTTGAACTTTATTTTAAGTGGACTGCAGGTCAAAGCTGCATTTTGCAACCTTGAGCTGGAAAATCAACCTTGACAGAGATTTTTTTCATAGAAGTGCACTTTGCATGAGGATGATTTGATACACTAACAGATGTGTGGTGAATGCAAATGTTTGCTAAGAGGAGGCACACGGATCCTTGAGAGTGCAGTCTGGCAGGGTTCCTTATCTCAAAGGCATCTACCATACAGAACTCTCCGCTGATTACAACATATGACATCTACAAAATAGGATGCTTTATCTGAGAGCGCTGTGAAAGCCATTATTCCCAACAAATCTGCACTTTCAGATCAGATTCTTTCCTGCTCAGTGCCGCAGAACAGATAGCACTGTCCTTGGTTATCACATCATATTTTTCCCTCCATACATCACAAATGGTTAAATGTCAGATCACATCATTTTGACAGCCTACTCAAGCATTTATAAACCTATTCATACCATCTGTTAGCAGCACACAGCACTCTCTACTAGCCTCGTGTTTAGTACCCTGCTCTGGCCCACAGCCCCCATAGTCATGTTCAACCCCATGCTCCCATTCAGCCATTGTTATTTCCATGGCTTACAGAAGATCCCTTTGGACAGTCAGTTGCCTCGACAGCAATGGCTGGAAATGACAATGAGGCCACCGTTGACTGGACAAGAAGAGCTGCTGGTCTGGAAAGCATTCTTGGCGTTTTACCATGTGATATGATTTGACATCTCTGGTCAAATACTAGACAGAAATAAAATGTGGAACTTGGGCTTACACAATCAGTGCATCCTCCCCTGTGAGTACAAAAGGGTGATATCTCACACAGACCCTGACATTCACAGTACAGCGCATGGTAAAACACATGCATTCAAACATGCATCAGCAACTTAAAAGCAGATGCATGCATAAGTAAACAATATAGTCTGCAGCCATGCTAGCAGCTCTCTGAAGCTATACTCACAGTGGAGCTCTGACAGAGTGTTGCCTCTCTTTCACTTTACATCTGACCTCAGAGCATATAGGAAGCATAGTCTCCTTAAGCTATGCATATATTGTTTTAGGTTAGGAGCAACAGTTTCCCTCCTCTAGCTGCATCAGCTGGGACTCACCTCTCATATGAGATCTTCCTGTATTTGGAAATAAAAAGCTGGGCTCTCTACAGTTTCATTGTCTCCACATGCAGCTGCTGAAATGGTTAAAACAGATATATAAACATCCATTTAATGTTTGTGGCACAGATTCAGCCTTGACCTTGTGTCAATGGTGAAAGATGTCCTTTTTATTTAATGCCACTGCTATTGCATTTCATGTGAAAAAACAGGCAAATGCTGAGTTTCTCGATCGTGCAGCGTGTCAGCTTTAACCCCTCAACATGTGCCAAAATAAAAACAAAGGTGGGACGTATCCAGTGTGTTCCTGGCCTAAGACCTTTAGTTCCTTACGGTTCTCTCTGCCAAAGAGGATGCTGTTAATTTATCTCCTCCCTCTGACAACTCATTTATTACGCATGGACACCAACACCAAAGTTCCCATCTCCAGTTACAGAAGTGAAGAGCTCAGGCTTTTTTTAAAGAAGTGATGCTTCCTCTTCTCATTTCAACACGGTTTCCCTTGTTTGTTTGTTTTTTTTACCACAGTATTCTCAAATCACAGAAATAAAAAAGTGCAGCTTTAGAAGAAATTTAATATGACTTGTTCCTTGTCCTTTTCTTTCTGTCTTTATAAAACATTACTTGGATTCAATTTCATGTGTCAAAAGAGTCACTATATAACTTATCAATCCTGTAAATGTTTTACTACAGTAGCAACAATGAGAAAAGCAATTATATATTTTAATGAAAAAAGACAGGAACAGCTCAGTGGTTTATCTGCATTACGTTGTGTGAACAAACCTGTCGTTCGGGCACAGATGTACTGAACTCACTACAGGAATAAGAATATATGCTATTTTCCTGTAGTCTTGTTATGTTCCACTCCTGCAGTAACATTAGGTCAAGTTGAAGTCAAATGTCAAATGCACCTGTCCATTCGTGCAGCACCGGAATTATTATTCACCATTTACATTTGTTGATCCATCCTACAGTTGTGAAGCTACTCCATTTAGCAATAGGATCCATCCTCTGTGGACAGAGGCGGATTAAGGTAGTCATGGGCCCCTAGGCTATTCTTTCTGTGGGGCCCCCTTATGCAGCAGCAGCGGCATATAAAGCTAATAAAGGCCAATAAAGCTAATAAAGTTGTATAAATCCATACAAACACACCTGCAAATACCTTAACCTAGACGGCTGGTACTTGCGCCAAAGTCGCATTATTGCGACAGGCAGCATTCCTGGTTAAAACAGCCCATATCTTTAAATTTACTGCCCTATATTGTTACTGCTTGGTACCATTAGTTGGTGAACACACTCAGTTTCAATCCTGACGTCATTTGTGGGTATGTTTTTAAGCAAAATATCTGAGAAAAAAAGAGTTTGACTGGAGCGCAGCCACTCCTCTTTCAGGGGCTCCCACAGCTCGAAGCTGAACAGGAAGGGATCTTCAGGTGTTGAGAAACACTGTGTGTGTGTGTCCGTGTGGCAGACTGTAAATGTACAGAAATATTTTTTTTTCCTGTGTAAATAGGCTATGTTTCAAATTCAGTTTTACTGAAAGTCACGTAATCCAATGTGGCTGCCACCTGGTGATGTCACAATATGCAAATTAGAATGGCTTTTAACACCATTGCCAGGAGGACTACAGTCGGAAACTAGCCGTTGGCTAACACTGGCACCTTTACATTTTATTATGTTCATTAATGTGCATTGTCCTCCTTAAATAAATAAATTTAAAAAAATAGATGAGTAAATTTACTCCCAGCTATCACAAACTTTAGGTCATTATGAATATTTTTCTCATTTACACCATAGATGTATCCCTCACCACTTGCAAGCTACAGCCTTGTGAAATCTTGAAATCCAAACTTAATATTTTCCTAAATAAACTCTGGGGCCTAGAGGGTTAAAAAGATGAATTTAAGAAAATAAGTAAAAGTCAAGAAATTGGTCTCAGACCTCAGAGAGTTAACACATTAACATGTCTGTGTGTGTCTGTTCATTCAGTTGTAAGCAGTGTGTGTGATTTGGTATTTGCACTTGTTTTGGGGGCCACAAACAAGATCATGTTTAGGGCCACCAAAATCCTAGGGCCGGCCCTGTATGAAGGACTCGTGTGTGAATAACTGAATCCAGGGGCGGAGTGGCCATCGGGAGGACCGGGAGATTTCCCTGTCGGCCGGCGGCCAATAAACTCAAGTGAGCCGGCCCGCAATCTGCCCTGCGTGGCCGTGTGGTGTTCACGAGTTAAAAGTAATTTTTTAACGCACGCCCCCATGATGAACTCCAAGCTCTACCTCAACACCTACTTAGAAAGTCCAACCATTATTTGTGCCCCTTCATGTCTCTCTACATCTCACTCATGGTTGCGATAGTGAATCAGACTCTCATCAATCCAGCCTACTAAATGATTTTTGTTTAGCCTCCTATCTTTATCTAATTATTTCTGTTCAATGTTACAGAACTTTCATGACCACAAAATATAAAATAACCAGCAATTTAATTTGTTTGTTTGTTCTTAAACTAATGTAGAATGGTGCAAAGCCTCATGGGAAACGGTGAATGCGTTAGCCTATCATCAAGTTATCATTAAACTAGCGGCTACGGCTAAAAACAGATCGACTCACGGAAGCTACCCAGCAAACCTTATCAGTCCTGCCCGTGTGTTACGTAATCTATAAGTTATATTAATTTAACAAGACAACACAGTCCGTGCTTTACTGCAAGTGGGCCAGGGGGCGGCGGTACGCGGACCGCGGTACCGTTACGAGCCGGACCCTCTCACATCACAGCAGCAGCCTGCTCTGTCTTCTCCATGGGCACTGAAGCATCTTGGTGAGTAGGACAAGACGAAACCGTGGCGTTTGCAGCGCGCTGTTAGTAAAATCAATTTGCAGAGTAGAGTAGTTGAGAGGGGGAAATAAAGGAGTAAACATGACTGGATGTAATGTTATGGTCAGCAGTGTTAAGTAGGCTAAACTGCTTGGGAGGCACTAATTGCAGCTCTTTCACTCTTTTTTTTTTTTTTGCTAGATAGAAGTAACAATGTGTTAAAATGCACCAGAATATGGGAAATGGTGTAGCCTTTATAAAAAAAATTCTGGGGGAGGACCCCCACACCCCCAATTAAGTTGTTTCACCCACATTTTTTTTTTTTTTTTGCTTCTGGCACTCATATATTTTGCCATATGGAATGACACATAGCTCTGTTTGAGCGGTGAGCGGTACAGAAATATGTAAATGGTGTGTGTGTGTGTGTGTGGGGGGGGGGGGGGGGGGGGTTGGGCCGATGGTGGGCCGGTGCGGTCAGAATTTTCCCGGTAGATTTTGGTGCCCCACTCCGCCCCTGACTGAATCAATAGCCTAATAGCTGGACTACAGAACAAGAAGGCACTGCAAACGGATTTGATTTGGATAAGTTTCTCTAGAGACTTTCTATTCTTGCATATTTCTCTTCTCTATTGTTTAGAGACAGCAGGCATATACGGTTGTTCATAAAGGGTTACAAAAAAACAATTAAACATTAAACATTAGCGCGAGTAAGGACGGCAGGTGAAAAAAAAGGACGGCAGCGGGAGCAGCGCTACAAGAAAGGTAAATTCTCTGGGAACATGAGGAGCAAAAACACATCCTTCACATCATAACACTGAGGTGCACAGTGTTTCTGCCCCCTGCCCTGCCGAATGAACGGGCAATTGAAAAAAAACAACAAAAAAACGGCATGTAACCCAGCTCTTTACTACAACAACAATAACAATATCCTTCTACAAATGAACGATCGCCCCCGTATAATCGTGTAACTTCGGCTAATCATGATTTCACTCACTCTCAGTGGCCATCAGAGACAGGTGATTGAGTCCGTTTTGGCCCATATGGATCTCAGTTTATAGGCTAGTTGTTGGTCTCTTTTTTCTTTCTCCCACCTTGCGCTCTGCTTTCGGGCACCGCTGTTTTTTCTCTAACACTGCGGCACCGTGACCACATAATCTGACCAATCCCGGGGCCCCTACACACGCGAGGCCCCTAGGCTGCAGCCTAGGTCAGCCTGTGCATTAATCCGCGCCTGTCTGTGGACCATGAATGTTCTCACAACCAGATGGACTGATCAACAACACAATATTAGCATTGTTAAAAAAACAAGCATACACAGACAAATGCTCATATTAATAGTTATTACTAAAACCTGAAGGACAAGTGAGAAAATCTCCCAATGTAGTTCAAAGTTGTACATATCTGGGAAAAGAAATAGAATAAAAAAAACAGACAAGGACTAATATGTTTTCCAGTGTAGAATTTAAAAAAAGAAGAAAGAAATGAAAATGTTGCACTGACATTGAGTGATTCACACAGAAATGTCAGCCAAAGTGCGTCTTAAGAAACAGGAGCTTGCAACAATGTAGAATATGTATATTTAACAGTGAGAGAAAGTTCAAACAGCGCTAAAGGTCATTGCAACGTATCTGGAGGCCAACTGGATGACATCTGACAGCATGCTAATTATACTGCTACTGCAGCTGAGGCTGCAACACCACTGCAGTGCTTGGGAACAGATTTCAATGTAGCCACTAGTCAAGGACTTTCACACTTTTAATCTTTATAGTAGAATGTTAACATTTAATTCATGGCGGTTTTGTAGTAAATAGTCCTAGAATTATTGGGAAATAGACACTGAGTTTAATCATGGTGGAATATTACTCAGCCTGTGAATGTAAAATGCCTTGGAAGAGTTTGAGTGAATGAATAACCCTACATTGTCATCAGAGTTATGTTAGTTGATGATGAGATTACACATCTTTAATGGAAAGTCTATTTTATAAATTACTGGCGGATATCATGGACCTGAAGGGACCAATTGTTAGGGTATCTCAACCTCTATGGCAACCACTTGCTTTTAGCCATTGTGTGACCATGTGCAGCTAACCCTCACCCAAACCCTAGCACAGCACCACATGTTTGGTATTGAGACAAATCTCAGCAATAGCACTTTTCAAAAGACAGAAGTCATGAAATCCTTTACAGATTCAAAAAGACAACAGTTCAAATCAGTACAAAAACATAGAAAACACACAACAAAACAAATACTGTTACTTAATGCCTCGAGAGGATGAATTCTATCTGGTGACTCCCTCACACAGCAAGACAAAACTATAAAAGTTTCCTTTATAAAGAAATGCTTGGGTTCTTCATTCTTATATCCATACTGTAGGCAGCGTCATTATGACAAAGTTATCCAGTGAAAAATCTGGATATCTTTTTCATGGATCAGACCAAGTACCAGATGGGAAAAAAAGACTCTGATGACTTGACTTTTTTTTCACTTTTCCTCTGGCAGGTTTTTAATTCTTATTGGATGCCACAAAATTGATAGAGATGTTCCTGACTCTTGTAATCACCAACTCATCATTCCTTGCTATTATGAGGTAATAAATTCAAAATTTCAAATGTTTCTTTTATAACCAAACATTTGCAAAATAAAGGAACATTACCATTATCATTTTGTTCACGATGAACCACCAATTAAAATTTCAGCCATAAATTGTTCTACTGGGGCGGTGTTTAGCTCAGTTGGTAGAGCACCTGCCCCATGTGTTGAGGCTATAGTCCTCACTGCAGGCGGCCCGGTTCGAATCCCGCGTCGAGCTGCCCTATCCTGCATGTCATCCCCCCTCTCTCTGCCTCCCGTTTCCTGTCTCTCTCTCAACTGTCCTGTCAATTAAAGGCGAAAAAGCCCCAAAAATATACTTTAAATTGTTCTGCTGCAAAATTCACTCTGCAAATCAGCAGCGATTCAGACATTCGCTGCGTTAGATTTTTACCTGTGATGCTTTTCTGACATTGTAACTGCACAAACGTATGGTGTGTTTCCGTTTTCTTGTAATATAGCTGGAATAACTACCAGGATTGGAAACCCTTCAGAACTGCAGAATTGTATTTTGAATCCACTTAAAATATGACCCTGCATTAGATTTCATGGTAACAATCAACATACAACTTGTTACAAAGAAATAAATGAACACTTAAAAATTTCAATGCATTTGTAACTGCGTTATGTGTGTTAAAATTAAAAGGCATGGATGTGAATTTTATAATTTGTTTACAGTAGGAATTGGTGCTTTTTTTTCAAACAATGCTTTCGTTGGGAAACAAGCTATTCACAATGCAACAAAACTTTGGAAAGATGGTAAACTGTTGTTTTGAATAATGGAGTGTTTGGCTGAGGAGATCAAGACAGGATCAGTGCAGCAGTCAGCCATATCTCCCAAAGGAACACACACAAAAAAACACAAACTGTCTGTTAATTTTCTCCCTGGCTCACGCCTCGGGGGTAGAGCAACATTTGCGAAGCCTACCCTGGAAGTGTGACCTTGGGCCCTGGCCTAGTACTTCAACAGGGAAGGCTAAACAGGTTTTGCATACCAAGCGAGGTGCCTTCTTGTTTTCACTCCAGAGGGGAGCCACATAATAGCAGACTGAGGCAAGTCAAACGATCCCTCCCTCCAACTTCCCCTCTGTTTACCTTGTCCTGAACACCTGCTGTCTCTCAGCTTGTAAATTAGAGGGTGCAGCACAGTCGCAGTGTACTGTATATGTGAGAGTGCAGCACACAAGGATTAATTGCCGGTGCAGTGATAAGAGCCCTCCTTTTTCTCTGTTTCTCTCTACCATCTCAGAAGTCCTACTTCTAAAGCCCTCCAAGCACCACACCCCCTCTGCCAAAACAGATCAATGGGAATGAATGAGGATACATCTGTGGTGACAGAAAAAAGCTCAGGCCTTTATACGTCCCTGTAATTTATTTATCTATTTGGACATCGGCTGGCAAATTTCAGTTGAGTGAGCGAGAGGTGGTGAACTGTAATCGCTATAGGGAGGAAGCTGAGAAGTTTAGAAAAATGGCAAGACGACATGATTGTCTCACACGTCTAATTTGACAAAAGTTCACACAGTGCCTAAATATAACTTCTGCTGTCATGTGTGGTTTTAATTTACATACAAATTATTTGTCATAATTGCTGCAGGATCGAAATGTCTGCATTTCCAGAGATGAAAACAATCTGTCTAACACTTCACAGAAAGGTTTTGGAAAATCTAAAAAGGTCTTGAACTATAAGTAGAGGCAGAAAGAGGCAAAAACTAATTGTATCAAATTAGATACACAATGTCACTATTTCAGGTTGAAGACTGGTTAGTTCTTGTCTCAAAAACTAAACTAGCAACTTCAGTTAACTTTTGTGACTATTCATTGTGTTCAAGTCAGTAATATCTGGCTAAATGTATTCCTAAGTGATCAACCTAAGGGTTGGGTGCAGATGTTGGCATTTTACTCTGATGGGACAGCATTGCCAACCAATTTGTGTAAAAAGCAATTTAAAGCAGTACTAAAGAACTTTCAGTTTTGGTTGAGTTTGGCGGCGCCTGTGGACCAAAGCGGTAGTGTTTTGCCTGAAGGAAGACTCCATTTCCCATGAACACTAGCGTGAAGCCCTGCAAATATCCTGCATTAAAATTAACAGAAGACATCAAAACTAAGTTTCTGTTTCCAGTGGATCATTTCAAAGTGAAAACACAAACATAATTGCTAAAGTGCCGTTTTGCCTGTTCCCTCCTTGTTGTGACTCGCAAAAGTGAAAGTGAAACTTAAGTGAGAGCAGGGTTCCTACCATGCTCCTCAAAGCTGCTTAGTGCCAGAGAAAGAGATACAGACCCCCTCAGGCCACGACAGAGGTGTCATTCAACTTGTTGTAAGTCGATGTATCATCACAAAAGTTATGAAAATATTTTATGAAGGTTGAAAAGTTACTTAGTGCTGGTTTAATGTCTGCTTTTTGCTACACACAGTGATTTGCTGTAGATCTACATGTACTGGATAAAAAAAATGA
Source organism: Trachurus trachurus (assembly GCF_905171665.1). Lineage (NCBI taxonomy): Eukaryota > Metazoa > Chordata > Actinopteri > Carangiformes > Carangidae > Trachurus > Trachurus trachurus. Next base: position 14,084,364 of record NC_139896.1, read on the forward strand.
ATGAATAAATCAAGGATACTAGCACCGCCGTTGGACACTATATAACGAGTCGTTCATTGGACGAACTGTAATAAAGCATTAATTAGTGCTGTATAGGTGTTACATTTGTCATAGTCTTTTAACAGCTACTCTGGGCCCTGAAGTAGGCTCCGCGAGGCAGGGAGGGGGGACATACCGTAGGAAGTTAGCAACCCCGCCCCCGCCTGTAAAGCCGGGTTTCCACCGTATAAACGATCTTTTTTCTTTTCTTTTACGGCAACATCCATAGTCCATAGTGTTCTTTGTTTGATATGTCCGGTGGAGCTGCCCATCATACCGACGCAGGATGAACGGCAGTTGGAGGTTCTAGTGTTAAAAATATTTTTTTGTTTGTCACTAGGTGAAAAATAAGTCTGCAAGTAAAGTAGATATTGATAAAGAAGTGTAAAATAATAAATTGTTTTATGAGTCAATCTCAAATGAAACAGGAAACATAGTTCAAGTGAGTTAAATTGACTTCTGATACTGACAGTTTATGTAGCCTACGTATGTGACCATCAATAACCTACTGACACCAGCTGAAAATTAAATAACTTTTACAAAGCCCACACTCAAGTGATGCTGTTGTCTTTTATTATCATGAAGTCAACTTGCCAACAGCTTTACAACCACTTATAATTTGATTTTGGAAGCCTGCAGATGTCTAATTTACCCAGACACCCACATGCCAAACATTTGATTTCATTTCTGAATCTGAAATGAAGCAGAAACAAACATCACTAGACACTGCTTGCATGTTCAAAGTAGAAGAGGTTATATTTGACTTTTTCTTTTCTTTCTTTTTTCCCATATAGTTGTCCACAGAATTCTGAACTTAGGTTTTGTGTGATTGTATACCCTTCCAGCCACTTAACTGTATTCATCAAGTATCATGGTTAGCATTTTTTGTTGTTGTTTGTTTGTTTATATTACAATACATTCAACATCACTGAATTTCCTCAAAAACCAGGTAAAACGATAATTAATACTATTCAACAGCAATAAATAAAGACAGATCTTCATGTATGTGACATTAAGCATGATACATATTTGTGTTGCATTAACTGAAAAAGGCAATAATGCAATTCTGAAAAATTATTATTTTACATTATCAATTTATTTTTAGCAGAAGTAAGCTATCCGGTCGTTTTGGCTAACTTTCTGTCAGCTGATGGAGTTAGCAGTCCCCGCCCTCGTCCCTATACGTCACCACATTCACGCGCATCCCTTGGCTGCACACACAGAGAGGACCACCCCTTTATGCTGTTCTCGCTCCTCATTGGATAAAGGTTGTAGGATACAAGGAAAGTTTTCTCCTCGGCTTACAGCAGAGCAGAGTGACTGACAGACCCGTGTTTCAGACCAAACACTCTACTGTATATAAGTGATTGCTGTCGGAAGATATAACTATTTAAGACTTATATTAACACAAACATTCTGCTTACTACTGCTTTAACACAAATTCCAGTCGTGTTGAACCCAGGATACTGACTCAAACATTTTGTTACACATCACCTCAACTTCTTCTCTGTACTCTGTTCTGACTCTTTCTGTCCAAATTCACTTTGAAATGATGATATACCAGACTTTTCATGGTCTGGTAATGGATTTTTTTCAGTGAGCGTTTAACTCCCCCTTCTCCCAAATGGCCTTTAGGATCTGGTGGTTTAAGTCTTTTAGCTGTTGCAGAGTCCAGGTTACAGTCGAGAGGTGATTGAGGTGTTGCTGAGCTGGCACAAGCAGTTTCCTGTCTCTGTTCAAACCCTTCTCTAAATTTTCTTGGGAAGATTTCTTTCTGATTAACGGCTGTTCAGTTGTTGCATAATGGTTTCTTTTTCTTTCTTTTTTTATCATGCTATCACATCTATCCCTTGGTTTTATTGTTGTGATTTCTCTTTGTACAAAAGTTGTTTTATTCCTTTTGTTCAACAGATGCTTGTATGATTTTCCGTACTTTGTAATTGCTCTTTACTGCAGTCCTCCGCTTCTAGATTGAAAAGTGAAAGTGGTTGCTATTATTACGACTTGGGACTCAAGTTGTCAACATCATAAAACTCTGCATCTTTAACAATGCAACAATCAGAAGTGGTTTTTATGCTGATACACAACGGCAATTTTGAATAGATGGTTGAGCGGAATTCGATTTAAGTGATCCAACACAGCTTGCTTGTTGGTGATAATGAGGAGCTTTTTGAGCAGTGTGGATTCTTTTCCTCAGATATTTAGAGCAGAAAAGATGGAGCCACATCAGTCTTTGTATTTGATTAAGGGATCGTTTAGCAAAAGGCAGCATTACAACTTCTCCCAGAATTGATTTGACAGCCCTAAGCCTGCCTCTTTTTGCAGCTCGCACATCCCATCTGTTTGTCACCTCTTAATATGAGCGGAGTCACTCAAGCTGAAAATGTGTTGCAAGACTAATATTTACAGAATACCAGTTATCATAATGCATGCTAGAGCTAGCAGCATAATGCCTGAACATTGAGCTTATGGTGCACTCTGCATGAGAAATATGCGCTGGTGTCAGTGATACATGTGATTAGAAAAGGCGGATCCCTGGAGCATTACACCGTCCTAATGGAGACGCAGCATTCAGGGCAAAAAGGCTGCAGCATGTTGTGACAGTATTTAAAGCAGCAATGATTATGTACTGAAAAGTATTGCTGTAGCATGGACAGTCAATTCCATTGACTAGCATCATTAATAGGTCAAAGCCACCTAATAGCTACACTCATGTCTCATTCATCATTTTAACCCCTTAGGTCCCTGCAGCATCATTCTGTGCCAGCAGCTGCTCCCATCTATTCATTTATCATTCTAGCAAGAAAAGATAGACATGCAGTAGCTGCCTAAACAAAATGAATCAGCACTTTGCATGCTAATTTCACATGATGGTCTCTTCTAGGTGGAGAAAAGGGATTAGAACACAAGTTACTTTCCAGAATGTACATTACTCAGTTCACTGTAGCTGAAAATGGTTAGTAGTTAATCATCTGAAAATTGATTTTGCATTTTTTCCCCCAGACTTACTGGCTCTAAAACCTCTGTGAGCATTTTAATGTGACTGTCATCAGCGCTTGGAAAAGTGTTGTTACTGCACCAGGCCCAAATTGAGCTTTTCAACAGTGCAAGGAGATATTGAGACCTGACACAGGCAAACCACAAAGCCAGAGGCTTATCTCATATTGAATTATTTACAGGCAAAAAGAAATCAATTTTCAAAGGTAATGGCAAATCTCTTCTCCTGTCTTCTGAAGTACAGTGCCCATCTTGTGTTTTCAGCGCACTGTCAGAAACAGTTGAGAATCACATAAATATAAATCAGCATGTGTTTTTATAACGGCGCTATTGGTGCACTAAGATCAGGGACGGTGATATTGTTCTGATTCTCTCCTTCAAAGGACAATCCCATTAAATGTGCTAAGAGCGCTGTCAGAACATTTTTAAAATCACATAAATAAAAAATAAGCAATGGCTGCTCCAGCTATCAGATTGTAGAGCTGCTGCTGATACATACAATTAACCTAATATGTTTTTCTCATGTTTGTGTTCACTGAGGCAGATCGTAGATAGTCTGCACTTCCTGCCGGTTTTCAAGTACAATCTTAAGAGATCAAACATTAACATAGGGAAGAAGGTTTTTGCTGTTTGACTGGGTGCATCATAAAAGTAAAATGTGATCAAATGTTATGGAAAAAGGCACGACTGTCCTCTTCCTGAACTGCAGAGACAAAAACATCAGATCTTTGTCACGGCATGAAGAAACTACTAATACACCACTAAGTCTTTTCAAAAGCTTTGTCTGACCCTAATGAAAAAAATCTTTGGCTGTTTGTGATGCTCCAAAAAGGAAAAACTGTTGTGTTAATCCAGTTGTGGCTGTGCCCATCAGACTTAATTCTGTTTGTATGCACAGGTAACTACTGTAGCACTTTTCTTTCTTCTTGTTAATAAAAGGTGTAAATAGGATCATACAATGAGGTGGGTGTCATGTCTAGATCGCTACATTATGCAAATGTGACTAACTTTAATTAACCATGTGTCGGTCTGCTTCTTTATGTGCATCTAATCATCTCACTCGTCAGGTTCACACATGAACTCATACCAAAGTGAGACAGTCTGAGAGACACTGAGTAAATGTTATCACTTAGGGACTAGTGGGACATTTTTTACTTTTGTGTCTAAATTATTAATGGAGGAATGTGCCACTGATTTTTATCTACACGTGAGGGATCGGAGTGTTAATTAATTAAAGAGCCCGGTCTCTTTACTCGAAACTTTAATTACAAGTGAATTAAACAATGCCCAATGTGAATTATGTCTAATCAGAGGGATAGATTTCACCAATTAAAGTGCCCTCCAGTCTGGAGGTGAGAGTAAAAATACATTGCAGACTTGCTCATAAATCCAAGTATTGATTTGAACGCTGAGGCAGGGTGATTCAATAAATACACCCCAGCCCTCTCTCTGTGCATTGCAATGTCAATTCCCATACACAGACAGAGACAATGACTGGGAACCATTTAGCTGACTGCTGATATCATCAGGAGCTCATAATATTGTTGTTAATGTCAGAGAAGTTGCTGCAACTTTTAGTGTAAAAGTTTTAATGGGAGACCTTGGCTAGCATGGCAACATTTTATTTTCAGTTTTATGGGAAACATCACATCACACACTGAAGAATATGGCTTAATATGATATATTATTTATTTTAAAATAAACAAGATAACAGCTACTTAAATATCATTCATTTTGTTTATTTGTGATTGTCATTTGGGTTTGGAGAATATTAGATGATTTCATATGTAGCTTGAATTCAAAAGGGTTATCTATAACATTCTTGCCAAGTGCAGGTGGTGGAGATCATACAAATACAAATAGCTCATGTAGGTGTGACGTTAAAAGGGACATTGTATGGTAAAAGTATGGAGGGTCACACTGATGCTGCATTCACATGGAATCAGGCAGACGGCAAACAAACCTGATGTCATTTTAGTCGACGAGAGAAAGCCGGTAAAACGTGGGTAAGGTCAACAATACAACATTGTCATGACAGTGTGTAACGTTTTGCCTCGTGCCGACAGACCACTTGTTTACACAGATGCTTGTTCATCCCATTACATGCAGAGGCTGTTGTCCGCCTGCCGTCTGCCTGATTCCACGTGAATGCAGCATAAAGAATACGACTGAGTTGGTTGTGATATACAACCGCCGCTAGATTCGAGTAATGTCCCTTTAAACAGCACCATACATTGCCCTTTGTTTGTAAGAGGGATTTGAAAGAAGAATTGTGTTCTAAATGTATTTGTTAATGATGTTGAGCTGAGTTGTTTAATTTCATGCATTGTGTATCATTAAATTTCAGCCTTCACAGGAATCTATAATATGGCATTGTATGTGCGTTCATTGAACAACGGTGACTTGATTTCATTATTATTTTCATTGCTGTTGAAGGTAGGATTTAATATTCCGTGTATATGCTCTTTTTACTTTAATTGTTTAAGTGAGAGAGCTATTTCTGGCGTGTGCTGCTGATGAGATGTCTTAAAGATGGAGGGGAAGTCAGAGGACTTATACAGACATGGTGATCAGCTGTACAATATGAAAAATCACCTCACCGCACCTTCTTTCTCAGTGAATACAATTTAAAAGAAACAAGCGATTATGTCTGTCATTTTTGAGCATAGGTGTCATTGCGAATGTGGCAAGGTGAATAGGGCCCGGGCGGGGATTGAACCCACACCTCCCGGGTAAGAGTCATGCGCGCTTGCCAGTCACCCAAAGGGACATCCCCTTGGCCAAGTAGCCAGGGCACATGATCAATTGGAGGCATAGTGACAGGACCACCACTGTCACACATAGACACAAAAGGAACAGGTTCAGCAAGGCCTGAGTTGCGAGGTTCGACGCAGGGAGGTAAATACGGGCTGGACGGAACAGAGTTCTGGAGTCGATGGAAAAACAGGAAAGCCGGAGGAATGGACCAATAATCACTGAGGTGAGCAGACGATCTGGCAAAGACTGGAAAGTTGAACCAGGCTTTTACGAACTGATTGACTGCAGGTGTGTCACAATGAGGAGAAGCTCCAGCTCCGCCCAACTCCAGACCAACATTAAACGGGGACAAAAAACAGACAAGACAGACTCACCCACAAAAGAGAAGGAGGGAGCGGCTGAAAACAAAGGGAAAACCCAAGGATCCTGACAATGGGAGACCGGGAGTTTTAGCTTTTGGTCCAAATACAGCACAATTCAATAGGGAAAAGTGCAGTGAAGTGTGGTGTCATGGCTCCTGTTGGATCCTATATGTGTGTATACACTACAAAAGATGGCTCACATTTTGCCCAAGGGAATTCAACACAGATCAACATGTATTTTCAAACTTAGAAACCAAAATTCACATTATTCCAGAGTGTCTTAGTTTAGCACACAGCTACGCACTACTGTTCTGCCATGTTCAGCATGTAAATATAGTATAGGAAAGAGCTGAACCCAGAACGGACCCACAGAGGATATCACAGAGCTGATCTGAACTCCTCTGCGACCTCAGATAAAGTTCTGTGCGGCAGATAGAGAGAACGCAGCCTAAAGCAAGTGGTGAAGATGCCAATCCAGAGAGTAGGAGTGAATGATCGTCTGTGTCAAAAGCTGCACTAAGATCCAGGAGAACTAAAACTGGATTTTCCACCTTAGTTACTAAAAGCAAGTCATTCATCACCTTGAGAGCAGCTGTCTTGCTGCTCTGTGGGTCATGAGAGGGAGACTGAAATTTCTTCAGAGACTATTACTGCTCAAAAGAGTAACTAATCAGTTTGATACTTTTTTTCCCCCAAGAACCTTGGAGCTGAACGTCAAGATAGAGATTAGTCAGTAGGTGATTTAGATTAAATTTATAAAGCAAAGATACAGAAAGTATATAATACATTTAAATTATTGGTATTTTAAACAAGGCTGCCTTTGAAACACACGCAAGCACACACACACAGTAACATCAGTGATGAAACATCAACAACAAAACCTAAAAACAAAGTTTCACGGAAAAAAACGATGAGAGAGATGATAATAAACTCCCTGAGGACAAAACGCATGCAAGAGAGAAAGCGCAGACATTAAGGGAAACACAAATCAAACAAAACAAATCCAGAACTGCAGCAAAATACCTGAACAAATAAGGGGAACACATGCAACGAGAATTGCTGCTGGGCTCAATTAGGATAAGTAGCAAAAGCATATTTCTAAACAGACTTTGTTGGTGGTTGGGCGTGTAATTGACAGAATGTAGTAAAATATACAACTATTATCTAATCTTTTATGGATACTGAAATAAAAAAATAAAATAAAGCAAAATTAAATACAGAACACACTGTCTGATTGTTTTAAAATACTGGTTTACAAAAATAGTATTGTTCTTAATCTGTCCAATAAAGCACATGGTTTATTCATTGATGTTCAACAGGCATTAATATATAAACTGACCACATTGAAATCTAAATGGTCATTTTCAATACATGATGAGTGGTAAACAGCACACAGATGAGACGTTTTGTTTAATACAAAAAGAGATTGAATTCTGATATATGAACACAAAGAAATCACACAGGATGAAGCATGATGAGTCTTTCATTAGAAACAAAAACACAATTAGGGAGAAGGAATTTTTTTTTTTATAGACGGGAGAAAAGAAAGGCCACCTAAAGCAAAATAAATGAGGGAAGGACAAAGGGGAGAGGTAAGGTTACCAAGGCTACTAGCGTCAGCACAAATTTGATGGGGTTGAGGTTTTTCTTCAATTGAAAAATGTAATGTGACAACTTACTCTGTGATGAGGCAACATGTCACAAATGCACATTCAGTACTTAACCTTTCATAAGTCTATTTGATATGTAAGAATAAAAATGGCACAATTGTTCACAAAAATGTAATCTGATATATAGAAACCAAGAAATTGAAGTGAAAGTAAGAAAGTGTGAAAAGACGCTACCATCAGAATCACACCTTATGTTGCAATTCTTGTTGCAGGTGTCCCCCCAACCCCCTATTTGATGTGCTTTGGGACCAAACAGTAAGCTACACAAGCAGCATTACTGTTGACGCTTTGGTCCAATACTTTTGTCTCTTTACAGCTATTAGTGGATCACTGTCAAATTAAATAAAGCAAATAAGGCTAAATAAAACTTTAATGAAAAAGGTAATGATCCGGCTGGGACACACACTTATTATCAAACGCCCTTAGCTGCAAAAGTCATTGTTGGGCATTGAACAACAGGTCCCTGCCAGGTTCATCACTTTTTAGTCTCCTCTGTGTTGTATTAATTTGCGGCGCATGTGTTGTCAAGATGTTTTTTGAATTAGTAACACATTAATATCTTATGATTTCTGAAGTTGTAGCGTGTTGCACTCTCAGGGTCATAGTACTTATTTGTAACTGGGGCTGATGACAGAATACATCGACTAATCACAAATTCCAGTTTGTCTTGGCTGTACTTAGGGATTAATGCATATATTTTGTGCTAACTAATCCCATTTGTGACCTCAGTGCGTAGCTTTATTTTTTATAGCATCCATTTCACAGTTGAGAAATCAGGTGTGCTCTCAGGTCGACACGTAAGGTCATGGTGACACCGTTTCCAAATGAGTATTTCTGTACAAAAATGTCTTGATATTTATAAAACACGGAAATATTGATATCAGTAATAAGCTGGTGTGACAGAATTAAACGGCAATATTTGTAGTGCTGAAATCCAAAATTGGAGTACATGCTAATAAATGGTTGGATGCACCAAACATGCCTACTACCACATTAATGCTAACTATACTGTTAGCATGCTCAAAATAATAGTCTTAAAAGTCTCAACTCTAAAACTGAGTGACTAAAAAAAAATGATAAATTTGGTACTGTAAGGTGGTTTTAAAAATGTAAAGAGATTTGCTTTTCTTCTCTCTCACCTCTTTTACAGGGTTGTCAGGGCCCATTACAGCAGGAGACAACTTTCCAACCTCACCTCCCAGAGCACTTGTGCTGCTCTACAGCACAGCAGTCACCAGCCATGCCTTTGCTATCTAATGCATAATTTGGTGCCTAATTTGACATTCTTCACTTCAGCCTGTTTTGCCTGTAGCTTCACAGTCAGCAGAACAAGCTCTGCGTGTATTGCATGCTATTTTCATCTGAGTGCACATCTCTTGTTGATAGGTAATTGTCGAAACCCTTAGTCTCATCACTATCAGAGTCTGGGGGCCTTACATGGTATTGTTACCTTATTTCTTCTCATTGAAGAGATTTTTTTTCACAACAATAATGTGGTCAAATAAAGGAAAAGCACAACAATGTTCTTTTTGTTTGTTTTTTAATCTAGTTTGAATAAGGTAGAGAAAGATATCTCGAGAGATGGAAGCTGAATCAGGGCGTTGCATCAAGTGTTCACCCTTGTACTGTATATGTCTGCATCTAATTTCAGAAGCGAGTCCAATTACACACATGAGCTGGGGAACATGAACGGGGAACTGTTGCAGAAGACATGTGATTATCCTTTTACAGTCATGAACCTTCCCAATCCTATTTGTTGATAACCCTCGTCTGTGCTGCCTGCTAAGGAGAAATATGAAATGCAACCTGGAAAACAGGACCCAGTAAAGTCGCTGCTCTCTCCAGTCAACACAATGCCATTATATCTGTCTGTAATGAAATCGACCAGCGGAGGTTACTCGGTCTCATCGGCAGTCATTGCTGGCAATCTGAAGATGGACTCCCTGCACACATTCACTGTGTTGAGTGTTTTATCAGCAAACAATGATTCAATGCTTTGTGGTCTACCACAAGCTGGGCTTCTCACACATCAAGTGGAGTGCTATTAGAGAACACTTGGTGGGGGGAGGAGAGAGGCGGGGGTTGGCGCCTCGGGACAAAGTCTCTTTGCACCGCAGGAATTGTGCTGACTGAGCTACTCTGATAGACGTGCCATGTCTGTATTCGGAGCTCAGCGAGGTTCAGGAGCGCTGGGTGACAGCAGCACTGTTTGCTGAGGGGGGAAAGGCCGTGGCAGAACAAACAAGCTGCTTTAAGTGCAGTGGAAAACTGAAAGCCGGTTCTGTTTGTCAAACTCCTCACCTCGGTTTTAAAATTGGTTTAGACGTTTTTCTGGAAAGAACCACATACTGTAGAGACGGGTGACAAATTAAAGGATAAAGACAAATTAACCTGGATGAATGAGTGGAGGAATATAACAAATGCTGGTTCCACACAGTTGCACTGCATGGTACAATTAAGCAATTAAGATTCAATCATGTTCTGTGGCTTGTGTAAAAATGCTGAGGCCCAGTCTGATTTTCTACCTAGATGGGAGATGGAAGATGATGGAAAGAAGGGAAGCTCCAAGTGAAATTGAAAGAGGCTTCACTATTGGGGCTTGAACGTCAGCTCAACTGGCTTACTGTATGTCTCAACAAGAACAGTGACATGAAGATCTATGGGAAGGATGTTGGTAAAAACAAGCCCTCCAACCTGGACAAGCATGTTAGTGGTTTGTTCCAGACATGGCACAATGGAGTGTCTCCTGAAACAGTGCCCCTGTGCCCTTAGGGGTCCTGGTTGTCATGTACTAAACTGTCATGGCTTGATTAGATTTAGGCATCTGAGCTAAATAACTTATTTTTTAAACATGATATTTGTTGTTATGGTTACAGTAAGAAGCAACCTACCTACACCACAGTCACTAGATGTCACCTGACAAAAATACATTATGAATCAACCTTTTACATGTACAACCCATGGGCCCGTCCTTTACAGCACTGCCTCATAAATAGGGGTCAGTAATTGTGGTCAACAGCACACATTTGATGACCATGATGCTTGTACATTAGTGTGATATCTGAGGGAAAGCTGGAGAGCAACTCTTCCTCAGGAGACTGAGAATGTCAATGCAAGACGTGATCAGACTGTGTCAGCAAGATCGGGCCGGTGACAGCTACATAGAGAAGGATATTACATGTATAGTAGAGTTGCAGTGCATAGCTAAACTCCACATTTGAGAGAGTTCAATGGTGTAAAAAAAAGCACAGGCGCTGGTTTTTAGAGATATGGAATATTATGGTCATAAGTTGTCCTTCTCCATGTTCTCCAGAAGTAGGTGTGCATGTGTGGTGTGCAGCAGGAGAACAGCACAGGTCTGAATGCTTGACCCCAACAGTGATGGGACCTTGTGTCTATACGTCTGCTGTGGGAGGCATTTTGTTGGCATGGTTTGTGTCCACCTGTCCCCTTAGAGGGAAGGGTGACTGCAAATCAATACAAAGTTGTTCTGAGTGATCACCTTTATCCACTGGTGAAACGCTTCAATCCTGATATTTCTCTCCTTCAGGGATGGAGATTCCTTCTCCACAAGGCATGAGGGGTCACTGAATGGTTTGATGGCTATGAAAAAAAAAGCTAATCCTAAAATGTGGCCTTCGCAGTCAGGGAGATTTTGGATCTGTGTTTGAAGACTAATTGCAGCACAACTAGACAGTCCCATTTCCAATTTCCTGCCTTCTTTTCCTATGTCAACTAAAGGTGAAAAGCCCCCCAACAATATTTAAAAAAAAAATGTGTTGTGTGAATGTACAGTACAGCGATCTTACACCTTTAAAGTCATAGGGCCCTAATTTCTTGGCGCAACTCACGGGGGCGCAGCGAAGCGAGCCCTGACGCAGCTGGCGCAGTGGCATTTTCCTCCAGTGCAACAAGGTGCGCAGCGGATTCGGTAAATTGGCAGACTGCTGTGCGCCGAGATGGGAGTGGTCGCGCAGCAGGGGGAGGTGTCGACAGATTCGCCGTGGCGCAGTGACAATTTGTTGCCGATAGACCGCGCGGAGAGTGCGCCGAAAGCTCGCCAGCTCCAACCTGGTCTAATGTCAGCGCAAGGCGAAGCGCAGCCAGCGCAGTGGCAATTTGACTGCCCAGCGCGCAGTGCAGACACGTCACCAAGACCTCACAGGCAGATTTCCACAGTTCCAGGCACATTTAAATGCAATTAATAATAATAATAATAATAATAATAATCATCACAATAACCCCTATTTATTGTATCTGAATCAGCACATACACCTATAGATTGTCCCGTCACACTGATGACCATCAAAGGCTTGCTTAATGGAAACTCAGCCTGACTGAATTAACACAGATGAAACCAGGGAGGGACTGAGACAGCCGTGGATGTCCCAAGAGCAGGTGTTGACACTACACACTGTGCCGTTGCAGATGATCAGCTATTTATTTATTTATTTACTTATTGATTTATTAGGGGCCAGCGCCGCATCGTCACGCGACCATAACAAATACAACTGAAAACAAATAAACTATCATCTCTCACAGCAAACCACAATCAGCCTCGGCACCATAGTGAGCAGATATTAACATCTCCCATCTCAGGTAAATTCTAAAGAAAAAAGAAAAAGAGAGACGCTCCGCGATGCCTCGTTACGCACAGCTGTTTGTTATGTTGTGATCTGTGCACACGTGTTTAAATATAGGTTACTAAATATGAGTGTCTTTATTAATGGAAAAGGGGTGTGTGTGTTTTGTTTTTTGTTTTTTTTTACTGGGCAACAGCTCTCAATCTGTCAGAGCAAACATCATAACCTCCTCCCTCCCAGACTACTTTTGCACCATCAGCCCGTGAGGTCTGTTCGCGTGACCGGACACTGCCAGCTTGGACTCACACCCCTTTTCCATTAATAAAGACATATTTAGTAACCTATATTTAAACACGTGTGCACAAACAGCTGTGCGTAATGGATGCATCGCGGAGCGTCTCTCTTTTTCTTTTTTCTTTAGAATTTACCTGAGAGGGGAGATGTTAATATCTGCTCACTATGAGCACTATGCCAGGCTGATTGTGGTTTGCTGTGAGATATGATAGTTTATTTGTTTTCAGTTTTATTTGTTATGGTCGCGTGACGATGCGGCTCAATAAATCAATAAGTAAATACATAAATATAGCAGATAATCGTGTAGTGCCAACACAGCAGTAATCCATCCTCATCTTTCATCTGTGCAGCCTTTGATCTGTCATCAGTGTGACGGGACAATCGATATAGATGTGCTGAATGTGTATGCTGTATAGGTGCTGATTCAAATCTTCTCTTCCACGGTGAAATCAAACGTCCGCCTTGCGCGCGCGGCGGATTTAAAGGCGAGGAGAGGAGCTCATTTGATTGGTGAAGATCTGACTCGGCTGTGTCAAACCCACTCCACGCCTTCTCTCCTCCCTCTATGCCATTTGCGCCGGTGGGAGGGAAGTAGGCGGGATGCGCCCCGCTGCGTCTCGAAGCAAAATCGCAATCTGCTCCTGGCCACTCCCCGTTGGCGAAGCGAAGGCGAGGCGCAGGCCTGATCCGCTCCGCCTGCACCTAGTTCACGAAAATAGAGCCCATATAGTCTGAACCAGTGGCGGACTGGCACCAAAAAGAGGCCCTGGCATTTTTGACAGAGAGGCCAGACATTACACAACCACACACAGACTGGAATATAATCTTTGCTTACAGTGAGAGCTGCTCTATCAGGTGAGCTATACCTCACTTGTAATATTCATGTTATTGTGTCTTGAGTGTTTCAGAATAGGCCGGCCGTAAACCAGCTGATCCCGACCGACTTTTTTTTTTTTTTTGCAGTCACGTCAGCACGGTTGCATCTTCACATGGCTGCCTCGGCCGCGTCTTAAATGGTCTGTATTTATATAGCACTTTTACTGTACTATAGGCGGCCGGTGTGGCATTTGCCCATATTGCCCTATGGCCAGTCCGTCTCTGGTCTGAACTTTGGTCAGCATTTGGTGCGTTCTTTGTGTCCCAGCCTATCCCAAGATTCAGTACACGCTGGAAACTAAAAGTGATATGGCAGAAAACAAAACAAAAAGACAATGCTACAGTAAGCCAGAGGATTACACTTTGCATTTAGATTTGTCAGCTCAGTTGAACAGCTATTGGTACAACTGTTTAAAAAAGTCTCCTCAAGATTTTATCAAAAAAAGTTGCTTGTACATGTCAAGGTTGCTGGGTGCAGGCGGGGCATAGAGAGACATAATGGGAAGGGCGGGGTAGCTGGAGATGAAAAGTGAAAATCCTCCTTAGGCCAGACTGTTTCATTTCAGTTAACCTTCATAGACCACATCCTTGAGAGGATGCAGCCCCTGAATTGAGACACTGATTTTATGTTGTTTTCTTGTCCCTGTCTGAAACTGCATGGCACAAATGTTTCATTATTACTTAGTTTATAATCTTAAATGTCTGCAAGCTCCAATTTTGACTTTTGACACATGCATTTGAGAATAATATATGGAATAAATTTCAGTGCAGCCAGATCTTTTGAAGTTGGTCTCAGACAGCAGTACAACACAGTGAAGAACAATGTTTTGTGTCTGCAGCTGCCATTTTATTTGACCTTGGAAAGTCTTGTGAAAAAGACAATTGACCGGCGGACATAGACACAGTTTAGTTTCCCATGTTGACCAGTGGATGAACTTTAAATTTCCACCCAAACTCTCCCACACAAGGCAATTTAAAAACAATATGTTCAAAACAGCAAGTTCCACAAAGCATTAAGTATACCCTCAGTGGGGTTTATCAGCAGTTCAAAGAGAAAGGTAGGTTTCTTAACCAGCTTGAATATTATGCACTCCAAGTTTCACAGAAATTTTGATATTCAGATATGCTATTCAGTTAAGAATAGAAGTCAATATTAAACCTGCTGACTTTGTAAACACTCACAGATGTCACAGTCAGTGCCTCATCTGCAGACACTGAGAAAATAGCAGAAAGAAATCCAATAGGTTTCAGTCCCTGCAAAAAACAAAATGGCAACATTAGAACCCCAACAAGCAGGTGAAATCAGTTTGATGGCCACACTTTCTGAAGTGAAATTGCATGAGACTGTGTGCCTTTGCAGGTATGTGGATAGTTTTTAGGTTCATAGATATTCACTGCAAGCTTTGCATCATCGCAGTGAATACTACTGATGCTGTTTGATCATATTTGCCTTCCAGGTGAAAGTACACCCACAAAACTATCAACTTCTCTGAGGGGCAGAAAGTGATGTGAGTAAAAGGTTTCATCTTACAGGATCAACAGCCATTCTCTTCTCTCAAATCTATGTCAAAACCTGCCACTATTCACAAATTGCTTTTTAAATCACAAAGTGTTTGTGGCATTTTTTGTTGTTTCTTCTTCTTCATTTTCTTTCTTTGCAATTCAGGATATCATCTTGTTTTTGCAGGACTAGAAAAAGTTGAGAGCTCGACAGAATGTTAAATACAGCCTCAAAACAAGACACTAAAATAATCTAAAATAAATATGTGCCTCCTTACTTTAAAACTTGTTATGATTAGAGAGAGAGAGGGACAGACAGACAGACAGACAGAGAGAGAGAGTTTGAGTGTCAGGACTAGACTTAATGGTACACACACTAAAGGTGAGCCACAGGTAATGGATAATGGATCATAAATGGATGGTTTTTACCCTGGTCAGCATTTGGGCATTTGTGGTACTTTTTTCTGTGTAGTTCAAAAGGTGTCTAGACAACTGGAGCACTTGATATACTGTAATTACATTTAAAGTAAAGACATTGGCCTAATAATTAATATTTCATGTAAATGTGAAGTAGAAAGTATGTATTATACAGAGTTCACTCATCAGTGAACTCTACTGTATAATAAATCATTTCTAATTCATGCAGTTATATTCATGTTATTTATTAACTTCTCTTTCAATCTTATACTGAATAAAGTCCATTCATTGATGGAGGCCATGGATGTGGTTGAAGTGGCTCTATCTAATAAATTGAGTTTTCCCCTCTTTTGTTAAGTTAATGAAAGGTCAAGAATGAACCTTGGTTCTGCATAGGTTGAACACATTCATATAAGTACATGACTGTATCAGTTTTGATTGGATGATTTGTTACATATAAAGCCCACAGAAATACATGCAATTAGACACAACCAGTTCTGCTAACCAAAATTGCCCCCCGCCATATGTGTGAGTAGTGTTAATAATGTTGTGTATGCACTGCAGTAACACTGATGAATAAACATGAACTCTTTTTAACAGTGTAGCTAATGCATTTATTATGCCTTGTGGGAACAGCATGCTAACACTAACTATCTGTTTACACTCTTGGTTCCACAGTGTAATTTCCCATTAAACACCTGCAGCTGCTGTAAAGTGTTGATTCAAGTTTAGGGTGACTGATTCTATGTCCAACTACCAAGATGTGATGTATCTTGTGTTTTAAATGATGACATGAAATGTGCATGTTTTGCTGTCACTACATAGAAATGTTAAAATCAACAGCTGTACAAGTCTGAACATGAGCAACTTTACTCTTCAATGGCTATCTCCAGTGGTGGAAAGCAACTCTGATATTAAGCGCTGTCTCTCTCATGTCTTTCCGTCTACATTAGTTAGCAGGCTAACCAGCTAGCCCTGAGCTGTCTGGTCACTTTTTGGATAGCAACTCATTGTAGCCTCCAGTCTGCCCTGAAGATGTAGTGCTGCTCCGAGGGCATACTATAACCTCTTGTCTTGAAATTGCAACCACTATCACTGCTCTTGGCTAGAAACCAAATTTAGCAAAAATAATAATAATAAAAAAAAAATAATATAACTTTAAAGCAGATATCAGCTTCACGGCCGTTTCGGCTAATGCTGCGTTCAAGGCAGGCTTTTGAAACCGTAAGTTACAGCTTCAAGTCACAACTACGACTTGGTAGCGTTCCAGGTAACCCGTAGCTCGTGTTTTTACCATCCTGTTGTCTGTGAAAGTTCCCTATAACGGCCACTCGTAACTTCCGACCCGTGAACTCGTACCAGATCGAACTGGTATGACTTCACAGGAAGGAAAAACACAAAGTACGAGTTTCTTTGAACGCACCATGAGTTAGCAGCCCCCGCCCTTGTCAGGCATCAATTGGTCCTCGTGCTACGTCACCACATTCACGCGCATCCCTTGGCTGCACACACAGCCCTTCATGCCGTTCTCTCTCCTCATTGGATAACACTTGTATCCCACAAGGAAAATTTTCTCCTCGGGTTACAGCAGAGCAGAGTGACGGAGAGACTCGTGTTTAGGCTGAAATACTTCATGTAAGTGATTGCTGACGGAAAATAGGACTATTTAGGACTTATATTAACAAAAACATTCCACTGATATCTGCTTTAATACTGCACATGTCTGCTCAATGAATACTGTCTTTGGAAACACCTGCCTCACATTTCTACATTGGACACAATTATTGATTTTCTCTGAACATGTTGATTGAATGAGAACAATTTGTTTAAAGGGGAAAAAATAAGTTGTTTTTGATGCTTTCTTTTCTTAGTGAGGTGTTAAACCACAGTTATTAATAACTATTAAGAAAAAAATGTTTTAGCAATTTCAGCAACTTGGGTGCAATCATATCAGTGAAACATTCTGCATCAACAGTGACTCTGTCTTCAAGCTGATTTTTAGAGTGTGTTTTGAACCATTTATGAATCAAGTGCTTATACTGTACTCTTTATAAACAATGTGTTCTGTGGTTACACTACATCTTTTCCACTGTCTAACCAGAGCAGCTCACTAGCCAGAGATGTTGTGACTGCATGTCCTTTGTATCTCTCCCCCACCTCAGCTACAGTGTTAATAATTCATCAGTCATCCAAGTTACATGTATAAGGCCGGTAGCATCTCTGTGACCACTGCATAGATCAGGCACAGCCCTGGGCAAGAGAACCATGTGTCAGTGTATCTGGGCAGCTGGAGAATACTTCACATATACAGTAGTGCACCTCAACACCGCATCCTCCTCTTCCTCCTCCTCCTCTCTCGTATAGAAATCAACAAGGAGCTTCAGGAGCTCTCCCCTTGAATTCCCTGACCCTGTGCCTTGGCAGCTGTAAATTTATGAGGCAGCAGACAGATTGACAGCAATTGAATAATCCACAGTATTTATGACTGCAGTGGAGGACCTCCAAAGTAATCGCAGGTAATGAAAGATGATGCTGATGTTGTGTGAAAACACAGAGTGGAAGAAATGTGACTGATATCAAACTAATTTAATTTTGCAAAATCAAATGCATATAATCCTGTATAAAGGGAGGAGGTTTGGCTCGAAGTAGTAAGGGGCTGTCATTTCAATGATGTATCATTCCTCGTGCAGAATCTTATTCAATTCAACAGAGGTTAAAACCTCTAATATGACTAGACAGTTCTCATGCAGATACTTTACTGTTCCTGACAGTCAGGAAAGACCTCCTCTGTGACATAAAAAAACAATGAAAGAACAGATTTCTGCTGCTTTGTCAACACAGAAGATAAATGTAGAATGTGGCTATAGCCAGTGTCAACAAACACAGTAAAAGCTTCTCATTAAACTCTCAGATTCTAGCTGAAAAACTTATGTATCCTATGGAAAGAAAATATTAATGATGTGTTTTGTTTCATAAAAATTCCAGGCAGCTAGAAATTGTTCGCACAAATTGACTGATTAGTCCAACAATATACATTTTGATGCTGGAACATCCCTTTCTGAGAGCTATAACCCAGCGTGCTCGGAATATAAAATCAATCGCAACCTTCATTAGAGTCAAGCAAAGATCTCTATCGACACATACAAATGTACTGAAAGTGTAATGGATACATTCAACAATAACACATTCTGTCTATGTGTGTGTGTTTGTGTAAGTGTGTCTGTGTGTGTGGGGGTGTGTTAACCTTGGACCACATGCCAACAGTGGAGACTGTGCTGTCTAAGTAAATGAGATTAGCTGACAGCATTTATGCAACAGGATAGTCTCTATTGCAATGCACTCTTCACACACCACACTTGCTGGTCAGATTTACTGTTGCAAAATGCCAATAGCTTCCCAGTATTGTAATATAGTATCCATTAGCTTTCATATTATCAATAGACACAATGGATTAATTTGACAAGAGATACGAGCAAACACCATCTGAGTGGGTCTGAATTGAACAAATACTTAGTCACAAGAAGAGAGCTTGATGCTTCATGTAAGTTTTGCTTCTTTATAGTATATTCTTACCAATAACCTCCTGGCATTATAAATCTGTCATATTATGGTATTTGGCACAAGAGTGTGCGTGCGTGTGTGTGTGGGCATGTGAACTTGGCAGAGGCATGAGATGAGAAAATACACACACCAAATTCTATTGTCTCCTGGAGATTGTACATCACGGTTCAGCCTGGGTGGTGTGTTTCTAAGCTCTGCGATGCATTTAACGTCCAAAGGGAGGATTAGTGGGGAACACGCAACAGGATTTGTCTTTTCTCTGGAATGGCTCAATTTTCATATCTCCTTCAGCAGAGACTCAAGTTTGGGTTCAACGAATGGTTGGAAAAGCAAGATTGCTATATCAATGGATTCTTAAATAGACTGAAACGGATGGTGATTATTGAATAAATTAACCACAGTAGATAGCATTGATTTCTGATGTTAGCTGACAAAAGTCAATCCAGCGCTTTATCTAGGTGGAGATACTAATCACCAATGAATGGGAAAAAAAAATGTTTGTACTCTTGAACTGATAACTGCTAAAAAGGTGCAGACCAAGGTGAAATAAACACTGTAAATAATAAATAATGCATTATTGCATTGTTAATTATTGAATTTCATTGTTTTTGCCATCTGAAGTCTTTTTCACCAACAAAGCCATGTCACTTTCATTTAATTCATTTTTAATCACAGTGACATGATCGATTACCATCACCTTTCAGGTAATCACATACTTATCAAACTGCTAACTATGTTGGCTGAGCAGCTTTTTGATTTTAAAACATTTTCATTTTAATGCTGACGAAGAAACCAAGCTCATAACCCTGTCTGCCTGGCGAATGTTGGTTGCATGTGAAGCCTTATGAAGCTCAATAAAAGGAGCTACTGTGCACTGAGTTTGTTTAGTTGGTTAAGAGCAGAATTTGATTCATTTGGATGTACTGTAATTTTAGCTAAGAACTGCTAGTTTGCTAAATCTGGTGGCAGCTTAAAAGAGCCAGGAGGCAAGTGATTTGCTGAAAGGTGAGGGTGGAGACTTACAGTATAACTCGACATGAAGAGGACGTGAAATTGATGAGATGATATGTACTGTACATTGCCGAGGCTTATAAAATAAATAAAAATGTAATAATAATATAACCAATACGATGGGACTCCAGTAAAACGGTTGATGTGAAAATGAGAATGACATTTTTAAAAGAATGAGACTAAGTTTAAATGATTTCCAGACAATTTTGCAATTTACTGGTTCATTTGGGTGTTTTATTTATTCACATAAGCATGTCGAAAAGTCAAATTATTCTCTATTTCATCATTTATTACTTCAGTGCCCATTAACAGTATTTTGGTCTTGAATAAAGGAGATTCCTTTGACCAATTATGTATTGATGCAAGAGAAATCTAAGATGCTGAAACAGTCATCGGAGCACTTGGGTCCATTGCCCCCATCATCTTTGAAGTGCATGCAAACCACAGTGAGGTATGTCTGGGGTCTTTGCAGTGAACCTCTGAGGGAGGGATTAATAGGAGTGGGGGTCTGCTGATGCATGCTCTTGCTCCTTCGGGTCTCCATAATTCACATTGTCAGCTGAAGAGCCGGTGCCGAGCGCCAACCCGGAGCTGTCTCTCATCATCACACACAGTCAAGAGCCTGTCAGAACAGATGAAGCCACCGGCTCAGCACTGTCGAGGAACATTGAGCCGTAATTCACATTCTCCTGCCCCGACAGGCCTCACTAAATCCTGGTCCAGCCATGAAACGCTGCCGTCTGATCAAGAAAGCCCCTGTGTTGAAACCACAGGAGAGCCACTTTGCTATTCTAGATTTGCGATGATCAGCTCGCCCCGTCTCCCTATCACATGATATTGGCACCAATAGCTGGTATGTGACCTTCCACAGCAGCTCAGTATGTGCTTCTGAATCTCACAGTAAAAGAGAAAATTAAGACATATCTCTTCTGTCAATGGCTTGTTCAGAAAGTAACAGATCCGTGTGACACTTGTAATAACATCTTTTCTCCACAAATTGTATTTCAGCGGTATCAAAATTAAACTGAGGGGATGTTGAGGATACGATTAGTGTAATGACATGCAACATCACACGGCTGTGGCCTTTTGGCACAGCCTAGAGAGGCATGTGAGTTCACCTGACCCTGTGTAGCTGGATCTCACAAAAATGATCAACGGTAGCAGCCTGATGTTTGTGCTGCTAATATACACATTGGGATAGAAAACCCAAAGCCCCCCGTTCCCTGTGAGTATATTTTACAGAGGATTCAGCACCATCAGTATACAGAATCCACATCTGTGTTTGAGTGGCTTAATTAAGGCATAATGAAGAAGTTGGATGCTACATCCGGCTCAGGGATTTCTGGTGCCTGGTGTCAGACCTCATTTATACAATACCACTAGGCTCTATGATTGGCACCTCAGTATTCAGGAAACCTCAAAGCAACATTAACACAAGGAACAGTTTGATTAAACTGTGAGTATAAGCTACTGTACAAGCAAGACTGAGGACCCCAGGATTAAAAACTCTTTGTAAAAACCTGCAAACTGATGAATTATGGAAAGAGATCTTGTAGTTAAAAAGAGCAATACTTTGCTGAGACATTGTAATTTCCCTGAGAGATATTTATCATTTGACACAGATGATTGTACAAGAATATGGAACTGCTCTTGTGTAGACATAGGTCGCTTTAACATAACAGCAGTTTAGGGAAGTTAATCACCACACCATCCATTACTTTAGCGAGATGCTGATACGAATGTTTAATTCAAATAATTCAAATACATATTTAATTTGCTGCAGGCTTGTGTGCATGAGAACAAATTACAGTGCAGAAAAAGAACTGACATATTAACATATGTCATCTGTCAGGCTCTGGTTTTATGCTAGCTGCTCAATTAAACGCTTGTTCAAATTCTCCATGCACGTTTCTAAAAGCTGTCATTCAGACCAACTATACAGTACCAGGCTCTGTAAATGGTTCGCTCCGATGCTTGCAACTCACAGGGTTGTACTGTATCTGTTGCATATAAATGCATGCGTAAATGTGTGCTCTGTTGAATTTTAATGTTAGATTACAACGCATTGGTTTATTTAACAGAGACTTTTTTCCAAAGCAACATACAAGTGATGGAAAACCAAAAACCCTTGGTGCAGTAGTAGACCTCGGTGTCATCACAATATTGAGAATCATGAGGAATAGGAACGAGACACAGGGGTGACAATCAAACACAGGTGAGACACATGAGGTAATCACAGCAGGGAGACCACAGGAAAACAAGACATGGAACTTCAAAATCAAACAGGAACTAAACAGGGGAAAAGAGACCAACCATGGCACTTTCCAATAGCAACACACTCTATCCCATTCACTTTAGCCTCTGTTGAAGGTGTAGCGTCTCTCAGAGGGTGTATTGTCCTGTAAATGCAACAGCAGCTAAACTCTCCATTAGTGGGAACAACAATGACAACAACGAGCTGCCCCTAACCACAACTTGGTTCTTAGGAAAAGTTACAAAAAGCTCCTTTAATTAATTTAGTTGCAAACTTATGTACTGTAGATGTATATTGCACCTAACTAGAGAATTAGTACCACCAGCTGTCTATTTTTGATAAACCAGCTGTTATTATTCGCATAACAGCAGTACACAACATTAAAATACATTAATTTGCATTTTCTTGAAATTTAGCTAGTTTTTGAGAAACCTGCGTTGCATTTGCATGGACACCTGCCTTATGAGCAAGATGCACATGATCACCAATGGATCAATCTAATAATTTACATTACAGATGATGATGAAAGAAAACTGTATGTATGAGCTCATACAGTATATAGGGTAAGTGTGTGTCTACTGTTATATGACATTAGTGTCCAGAGTTTGTGTTGTGGTGGAAATAGTGCTGAACACACTTTATACCTCACTGTCATTATCACTTCAAAAAATAGTAGCAAGTATGAGCTAAAGAATGAACTGAGAACAAAAACACCAGTAATGCAATTAGGTGACAAATGAAGAAAGTGTGATAGTGATTATATTTATGATTGCACTGTGGTTGCCTGTGTTGCACCGTTTGCCATCCAGAGTAGCAGATGATTAAAGGGATAGTTCACCCTAGAATGATATTTCGCTCATTATCTACTCACCCTCATGTTGACTAAGGGCTGGAAGAATTTTTAGAGTCCACCGTCCCTTCTCTGAGTTACAGGGGGTCTTGGCGTAGCAGTGCATTTCAATGCAACGGTTGCAAAGGGACACCAGAGCTCTTCGTAAAAAAAACACACACAAAAAAACATCCAAATACCTCCATGATGCTCGTATGTAATGTCCGTCTTGTGCTGAAGCCCCAAATTGCGTAATTGTCCCGAAAAAAATTAAATAAGTCTATATTTTAAGCTTGTTTGTAGCGGAAGCTTCTCGAAGCTCCTCTTCCTGGTCCGTCCAAATCTCGCGTGATTTGCGCCGGCGTCAGTGCGGTTACTGCGAATCACGCGAGATTTGGACGGACCAGGAAGAGGAGCTTCGAGAAGCTTCCGCTACAAACAAGCTTAAAATATAGACTTATTTAATTTTTTTCGGGACAATTACGCAATTTGGGGCTTCAGCACAAGACGGACATTACATACGAGCATCATGGAGGTATTTGGATGTTTTTTTGTGTGTGTTTTTTCACGAAGAGCTCTGGTCCCTTTGCAACCGTTGCATTGAAATGCACTGCTACGCCAAGACCCCCTGTAACTCAGAGAAGGGACGGTGGACCCTAAAAATTCTTCCAGCCCTTAGTCAACATGAGGGTGAGTAGATAATGAGCGAAATATCATTCTAGGGTGAACTATCCCTTTAACCTTTTTATTGAGCTAGTGAGTTGGCAAAAGAAAAGAAAACTTAAACAACTTTTCTCCTCATAGTTTTATCATATGTAGTTAAAAAGATATATCTGGAGTCACACAGTGACACAGAGCTACAAAAATGTGGTTTGTATGTACAATTAGATTTGAAATGTGTGGATCCAGTGCTTCCTTAAAGTATTGATAAGCCATTAAAACAGAATAAACTCAGCATGTTGTTTCAAAACTCTTCAACTCCCTTTTATGTGGGTATACTGAAAAAAGTACAAGGTCTATGGTGTATCAAGCCTATCTATAATTCAGTTTTACCTTGTTATTGCTAGGATCCAGGGAAGGATTCAGAATTAAGGTTTATTATTTGAGCTTTGGCATAATCCTTTATAAGTTGTAATAGCGGAAAATTTTTCACGGTATACGGAAAATTATAAAGCATGAAAATGATCATCTATCACTGTCTTGATCACCAAAGTGCATTGCTACCATGGAAGGTTCTGCAATAAAAATGGCAGTGGAAATATTAATCAAAGACGATTCTCCAAAATACAATTAGAAACAACACGGTACATATCTCACAAATACCTGCTTCATCTTTTTACCTTTGCTCTTTTTTAAAATGGCATATCTTGTGATGCACCCCAATACAATGTACAAGAAAAACAATGTAAGTGACATATCAGTGACATTTACAATAACATCTCCAGGAATCCAACAGAGGGCCTATAGCTTCTGAGATGTTGCCTTAAAGCAGATATCAGTGGAATGTTTTTGTTAATATAAGTCCTAAATAGTCCTATTTTCCGTCAGCAATCACTTACATGAAGTATTTCAGCCTAAACACGAGTCTCTCCGTCACTCTGCTCTGCTGTAACCCGAGGAGAAAATTTTCCTTGTGGGATACAAGTGTTATCCAATGAGGAGAGAGAACGGCATGAAGGGCTGTGTGTGCAGCCAAGGGATGCGCGTGAATGTGGTGACGTAGCACGAGGACCAATTGATGCCTGACAAGGGCGGGGGCTGCTAACTCATGGTGCGTTCAAAGAAACTCGTACTTTGTGTTTTTCCTTCCTGTGAAGTCATACCAGTTCGATCTGGTACGAGTTCACGGGTCGGAAGTTACGAGTGGCCGTTATAGGGAACTTTCACAGGCAACAGGATGGTAAAAACACGAGCTACGGGTTACCTGGAACGCTACCAAGTCGTAGTTGTGACTTGAAGCTGTAACTTACGGTTTCAAAAGCCTGCCTTGAACGCAGCATTAGCCGAAACGGCCGTGAAGCTGATATCTGCTTTAAACCATTTAAACACTTTTAAATGACAGGTGGTTCTATTCACCAGCTGTAGAGTGGTAATGAAAGCTGATTCAGTATTAACACTCAAGAGCAACTATGGCTCATGGAAGTGATTTACTCTTCTAATTATTTTTCTAAGGGAAAGTCTAGAAGAATATACACCTCCAGACTGATCAAACAGGAGTTAAAGCCCAATTCTAATTTATAATAACCAGGGTTTTATTTAATTACTTAATTGCTATTAGGATCAGTTGTCACTGTTCCCACCAGTATAGGCCTACAGTCAAGTTAATTTTATTTAAAAAATAAATAAATAAATTGCCCAAAAATCACAGATTTGACTTAATAGCTATAATTTGCAGAGGACCTTGATCAACATGAGAAATAACCCAAACTCAAAAATTCCCTGTAACATCAATAGAGGTATATGATGTCAGTAAAGTACATGCAATTGGCGGTGCATTGAGGATGAGCAGCACAGTAACAAAGAGACAAAGGATGAGGATGCCATTCAGTGGGGAAAGAAACAAGACATGACAGGAGAGGATTAAGTAGGTAATTCCAGACAGCACAATATAAAGTAAAAATATTTTTGATAAAAGATGGAGAAATGCTCACGCTTTCCTGAAAAGGATCTGTTGTAGCAACACGAGTGGCGTTCTGAGGCTACAGTGCAACAAAACCTTTTGAGGAGAAGGTCAGGTGCATGGCTGGAGTCAACAGGGACTGTGACAATGACATTTAAAAACCTCTGTTTGCATCCTACCTTATATTAAGAAGTCTACATGGGTTTCTTTTACCACTAACAATCATATTTCAATGTTTAACCTGGTAGTTTTACTTTTTACAAATCTTTAACCACTTTGTCAGATTGTGTTACATGATAACAACTCTTACGAAACGCAGTGTTTTGTGAACAGCTGTTAGGGACCACTGATAATAATGTCAACTTCTGAGTGGAGACACTGGATTAGAAATTGAAAATATAGCAATAATAATGATATTAGTAATGAATTATTATATAATATTATATTTATAGAGGACTAACTTATTTAAACAGCATTACAAAATGTTTAATTAAGGCCGCCAGCGGTGCTGATCAGGCCCTCACAACCCAATACCACCGGGCTGTGGCACGGAGCGAGAAGGGAGAAAAACCCTGACAGGAGCAAAAAAACACAATGTTTCGTTCATCCACCATGGTTCAGGGGCAGAACCTTATCACACATGTGACGTTTCAAACAAATTGGACAGTGCATGAAGGAGTTATGATGGTTCATCCACCAGGGGGCGCTCAGAGCGTGACCAGATGTGGGCAGGAGCATTCAGGGGCGGACCCTCATTACACATGTGAAATTTCAAGCAAATTGGACAAAGCATGAAGGAGTTATCATGACTAGATGTTCCATGGCAAGGGATCAAAAGTTGCTGCCACCGCCACAGGCAGCCTGCAACATGACAGGACATGTCACTGTGGAGATTGATCAACTGAGTCAAAATCAAAATGGCCAACTTCTTGTTTGGAGTAGACCATTGGTGTAAGAGACGTTTTTGTTCGTCTGGACAACTTACACATGTGTGTCAATTTTCATGTTCCTACTTCAAAAAACACCTATGGTGAGGGGTTTTTGAAAATTTAAAGGGGGTGCTATAGAGGCATTTTGCCCTGCCTATACAGTAAGCATTGCCCCTATCAGATGCAAGACCTTGCCATCCTTGACCTGTGTATCAAATTTCATGATGATACAAGTTCATTAAAGGTATCAAAAAGCCAAATGTATTTTCATGGCGAGGGATCGATAGTCGCCACGCGTACGCCATTTCTCTTAGCTTCACAGCGTTCATAATATAGCTTCACCAACTTGTTCTAGTTTTTAGCGGTGGAATGAAGTTGATGGGGTCAACCATACAGCATCAGTACAAAGTGGTCACTTACCACCGAGTAAAGTTGGATAATACATTAATACAACAGTCTGCAGCCCATTTATAGACTGGTTCAAGCAGGTAAAATGACTGTTGCAGTAATCTAGATGTGTGTTGTAAAAAGCATGTAAAAGGGTCTCAGAATCTTTAAAAGTTCAAATTCGTCCTATTTTTCTTATACTTCACAGGATGATAAAAACATGATTGTACCAGCTTTGTGGTGTGCTGCTCAAAGTTCAGGTTAACCACACACCAAGGCACACCACAAAGATCATTGGACAATATACACATGAGTCAGGCCCAGGGAAGATAAATTGTGGGTCTACAGAGAAATGTCAGTCGAAACTTCTGTCATTTTACATCTACTGTTACGACATTCTTACTGTAATTCAGGTGGATTTATTTTCAGATATGCCTCTTAAAAGGGTCTTCCACTATTCAGGTGTAAGCCAGTCTACATTATCCATCAACTCCTGGTTCTGGCATGCTAGTATGACTAACTATCCCCAAGCTGCTAGCTTCAGGTAATGTTGGTCAGCAGTAAGTCACAGAGCTAGGTCTGGTGAGCTCACTTTACACTCCTCTTACAACCCTTTTTTAGTTTCATATATCTTCAGCCCCAACAGTCAAAGACTCGCGTGACATTACTTTGAGGCAATTTATCAGACATCCTGGCATCCCCCTGGACCCTCAAGAGTCTTACACCATTTTTTTCTCACACTTGCAGTAGTACTACCAGACACCTGTCTCTTTGATGTGTAAAATTGGCCCAGTTCCTGATTGATAAAGGTGGATGATGTAGTGAGATTCCAGGTTTCACTCATCATCCTCTAGAAAGTTGAGCTAAGGTGTTGGTTTTTATCTTTTATTCAAGCTGCTGCACTTTAGAAAATTATAGAAGGAACTTTTTAATCCATTTAACATCCAAGTCCACGTTTGGTCACATTGTGAGCGAGAAACCAGATTTATCTGATCTAGGTCATGTACCCTTTGAAAATGAAATGTTGTTAGTATTCTGAGACATATGCTAACCTTGTTTTTCTAATTTGTCATCTCTTATCCATGTAGCGATAGATGTCATGCCTCCCACTCACTCTGTTACAGTCACAGCTGTGAGCTGCCCAGCACA
This sequence comes from Trachurus trachurus, assembly GCF_905171665.1. Taxonomy (NCBI): domain Eukaryota; kingdom Metazoa; phylum Chordata; class Actinopteri; order Carangiformes; family Carangidae; genus Trachurus; species Trachurus trachurus. The sequence goes on from NC_139896.1 coordinate 14,112,599, forward strand.
GTCACAGTCCTCTGCTGTTGGCCACAGAGCAAGCACCACAGGGGCAAATGGGGGTTAAGTGCCTATATCAAGGGCAGTCCAATGGTAGTCACTGAAAAAAAGGGGCAAGGGGGATCTCAAACCACTTTTCCAGATATTCATTGTTGGTCAGGGATTGGGAACAGGGAAAAGTGTAACCCTCTTGTCTACCTGGACCCTGCATGAGGGGATTGCTGTCAATATTTTGTGGTTTTAATCAGTCCTCTTTCTCTCACTCTTGACATCCTAAAGCTCTTGTTTTGAAGATGATAACGAATCTCTTCTTTCTCCACCAAGGTGGCCCAGTGTGTGCCCCTGCTGGACTCACCAGTCTTTCTGAAGTGAGCCACAGAAAACCAGTGGTGCGTAACCACTGCCTCGTGGCCCGTCACGCCTGACCAGCAGCCTCCTGGAAGGAGCCTTGAATTTATCCTCAAAAGCTCAGCAAGATCTGAGAACTGGCTGAGGTGGTTTGTCTGGAGCCCCCCTGTGAACTAAAGCTCCCATGTAAGGTTCCTTTGACCTCACTAGATAGGAAGGGAGGATCTTGTCCTAGTTTGTGCCTCTAGTGTTCTCATCCTTTTTTGAGATATGAGCCAATTCTCAAATATGAATCTGTCCAAAATTTGACAACTAATATTCATTCAGACTCTTAAAAGACTTTTTTTCACAGGTGAAAAATGTATTCAGTTCATAATACAATGGGTTGTTTTACTATTTTCACATGATGTTGCAACTCTATTCTATCAACCAAAAAAACTCAATTGTGCAATGTATCATTACAACTATGGGTGATTTCACACCTGCCTTGTTTGAGAGAGCTTTGGACCTTTCAGTTTCATCTGAACCAAAATAGCAGGTGTGGAAGGTGCATTATGGTTTACATACCACAGGACCAAAAGGTCTGCCTCTCCTGATCCCATGAAATGATAGTTATGTTTGCTTTGTGCTCAATTACGAGTTAGCTCTACCTCACTGCCAGGGCCTGGGCCTTTCTGTGTGGAGTTTGTTTGTTCACCGTGTGCCTGCATGGGTTTCCTCTAGGTTCTCCGGCTGCGCCCACAGTCACAGCCCTGCACAGTTAAACATTATTAATGAATGGATGGGAATACTGTACAAGTTGTTACTGTAGGCTTTGTAAACCAAATTTTTCAGCATTTTAAGTACATGTGCCCCTGCTCAAGCTCTGACTGTTTTTCACATATAGTAAGCAGTGCAGGTCACAAATCTCCAGAAATAATCTTTTTGAAATGGATGGAGCAGGTCATTACGTGCTTTTTTATAGTCTCAGGGGTCATGTGGCCTACTTTTTGATCTGAATCAAAACAATGCACTGCAATTATAATGAAGGTAGATCTGTATTATCAGCTACTCCCTGAACCTCATCATAAGGCAGTTGAGTAACACTCTACCATTGAAAAGCTTCAGAACACCACTAACTTTCAGTCTTTATTGAATTAAATGTAAAACTAATGTTAAACTAGAAAAAGCAACATGCTCCAGTTCAGATGAATGCAGATTATTATTGTACAGTAGTTGCTTGTGTTCAGATCCTTCTCATGAATTCTACATCCATAATGATGATTTTGTAATGATGGTGTCAGATTTTACTCAATGTAGAAAAGTCAGCTGTGATGCTATAAAATGAAAGTATCCATTCAAACTATATGTCCACTTTATGCTAAGTGTGAACTATGACATACCTCCATGCACCTAGCAGTTCATTAACAGTAAATTTTAAGAACTGAATTCCAACTTTTTCTGTCAGTGGGTGAAAATAGCTCCACAAAGGTCATAGGATGACATTCAGGAGCTCTTCAAACAGAAATTCATCCAGGATGCTGAATTTTTGAGCAAATATTAGTATTAGGCCCATCTCAGGTCTAAATAATGATATGCTCTCTGATATGATGATTTCTAATCTTCACTTGTGTCCACATTAACGATCGGTTCTAAAAGCTTTTCTCTGCTTTCTCTACTCCACACAATTTCTAGAGTGATTGATGGAGCTCATGGTCCTTCTCATATTGTTCTCTGGCCACACAGGGCAGATACCCCCTCATTAATAAACCTCACTGATTAATTTCCAAGCCTCCCTCCTGTGTCTCATCCCCTGTCGTCAGTATTAAAAAAAAGGCACCCTCCTAATTAGTGAACACTGATGGAGTATCTGTAATGCCACGGGATAAAACTAAGCAGCAGTAGGCTACTGCTTTTGCAAAGAAACCACTGGGGCAACACCCTTCATCTACTGCTCAAGTAAAGTGGCTGTTGCCTAAATATATATTAAGATTTTTGGATTGTAGAAGCCTTTTGATTTGCCATTTTGTGTCACATTTAAATAGCACCTAATGAGGATATATTAATTCCCCTAAAATCTCTATGTTCTCACCAAACACTGTGACAAAGCAATCATTTCTGTCATTCACTGCTTAATTAGGCACCATTTGATGTCAGCCTTGTTATAAGAAATGACTTGATCCTGAGACAGCTGTCTAAATGCAAGCAGGATTGAAGAACATCAAATTTCAATGTGTGATTTAACTGTTTACTACATCTGCAAGAAAGTGGACCCAACTTTTCATCACAGTAGTGGTAACAAATCTTTCTTAAACTCTGGGTCATACATAGGACTTGGTGCAACAGGCCGTAGGCTACTCTCCTGTATCCTGCTGCACGTCACACATTTCAGGATTTGGCTGATTCTGATTGGCTCATGAGAATAATTCCGATTCTGATTGGCTGCCAGTACTGTCAATCACATCAACGTGGGTATAGCCTCATTCTATTGGCTCTAACAGTTAGAATGAGCTGTCAATCACTCGAATCAACCAATCTGCTGAAGAGATAGAGCCAGGCATAACTGCACCCAAATAAGATGCTCTGCATGCTCTGCATGCAGCTTTACGCAGAGGGCCTAGATTTAGAAAGTAGTTGTTATTTAGTCCCGGTTTATTCTTTTTCAGTTAGTTTATGCAAATTGTGTGAAAATAAAGATTAAAAAATGGTTTATAGTGGCAGGTGGTTCTAAGTTGTGCCAAACATGGACATTTTGGAAAGCTCGCCTGGATATTTTGTAGTAAAATCTCAATAATTTTGTACTGCTTCACTTTATCAGAATCAACTGCAGAGATAATGTTCATACATTGTACAATCATTTGATAGAGGTTTTGAGCTTTAGCAGCATCATTCTGAAGGACACTCATCCAAAATATGATTTTTTTTTTTTGGGGGGGGGGCAAACATTACATTTATTTAATTTTTGCTGTGTGTCATCTTCATTTACTCTTCACCAGTAACACATACTGAAATTTTCACATCTCAGCAATTTCTCTTTTCCCTTTACTATGACACCAAAGTATTCAAATAGACCTTGTGGTTGCAGAGATATACTTTATTATGGATATGCAAAACACGATAAAGGTTCTGTACATAATCATCAGTGCCACTTGATTTCACACTGCAGACCATTGTGACCCCCCCACTTTACAATGAAACACGTTTAACAAAATTAAGTTATCCAGTGAAGGCAAGAACTAAGACAATCCGGCCACAATCTTTAGCCCCATGCTAGCAGAGCTGTGATATGTTACACTCACTGCAGTATTGAAACTAAGGCAACTATTGATTATTTGCCAAACAAATTTATAATATCAATAACAGCCAATGAAATCATGTCATCAGTGAAATAAGTAAGTGAAGTGAATTAAATATCAGATCTGAGTTATGTTGGAGTCCTTAAGCAGCTTGTGGCATGCTCCACCTGCAAAAAGCCAGACCATGTTGACTTGGTCTATGGTCAGACTGGAAAAGAAATGTAACCACCCTCAAAAATGACAGGCCCACAGAGAGAGGGAGCTGGTAAATACACGGACAGAGCCTAAGACAATCCAAACAATACTAGTCCCCATGAACAGTCCACCCATCCTCTGGTCTTTTCTCTTTCTTCATCTCAGGCATTTGTGGCTAAAAAAGATGGTTTATTCATTGAGGAAATTTCGGAGTGATGATTACACCTGCACACTGCTATCTTGTGTGTGGACAGTCGGTCCCTGTGTGTTTGAATGGTGGGGAGTTCCAAACATTTAACAGAGGGGGACTGACATGCAACATGAGATGTTCGTTTTATCAATAAATCCCTGCAGAAAACTAGCCAACAATATAGCTGCATTGAATAACATCTCCAGAGTGAGCTTTACCACCTACAATGTTGCATAAACCAACAACTTGTGACTGTTATTTAGTTTTTGTGTTTTGCTAAATGCTAAGCTAAGCTAACCATAATTCCCTATAGCGTCTCTTACTCAATAGACAAATAGAGATATTTGTGTTTTACTTCTGACCAAACTCATGGCAAGGAAGTTTAACTTATTTCCCATATGAACAACCTTGATGTACTCTTGAAATTAAAATATAACTCTCTATCTAACTTGAATGGATTTTTTTTATTATTTTTTTTGCAAATAGAAAGGCTGATGGTCTTCACTGCATGTGTCACAGCATGATGGCTTTGATATTTTGTGACTAATCGGTAATTTGGGTCCTTTTATATAAAGTAGGGGGTGAGCACAAGGTCAGACTCTTGATTTTTTGTGAAAATTGAAGCATTTCTGTGAAGAATAAACTTTAGATAACATATGAATGAAAAATGTTTTTATCACTTGAAAGTACTTTTACATTGAATTTTGCTCGTAGCCTAGTGGTTCTGAGTGAAAAGGCTAGAGGACCTTAATTATAAAACCTTGATACAAATACTAAAAGAGAATGAAAAGCTAAAGTGACCGTAGGTTATTCATAAACATCTCAACTGTAATAAATGTGCAAACATCCTTAGAAGATGTATTTGTGTTTACACTGCTGCAGTCTTTACTGATATATTTCATTTTGTACAAAAACACTTGTGCACTTAAATCTTGAAATTCTTATCATGAACATTTTGGTAACCCAAAAATGAGTGAAATATGAGCACTTCCCTGCGGTGCTTGTTATCATTATATTTCCACAAACTGAAGGAAAAATTACTTTGAAAAAATAGGATAGACCACAACAGCACAAAGAGTGTGGCTTAAAAAAGCATAATATTTCCTGTTGCAACAGGACACTCATTGAAGATTATTTGCATGAATAATACATATCTTCACAGATACTGTAAAAACTTAACGTGGGGGTCAACGAGGGGTGAAAGTAAATGAACAACCTTTGTGACACATAAGCATGAGGTCAAATCACACAGCTTGTGGATCACTTAAAGAGGACCTCTGGTCAGACATAAAGAGGCATCTATTCTAGATACTGTGACTGTGTGGGGCTAATGATGGGTAAAATGCAGTGCAGCAGAGGAGCCAGTGCAAAGCTGTGCTTTGATGAATTGGGTGATTATATTCTGAAACACTCATTTACTCTACAAACTTCTGTGGTATAAAGTAATCCTGTTTAGATCCCACTGACTAAAGAGCCCTGCTTGCCATTGATGTGTGAATCCCACAAGCAGAGGCTTTCTGTAATTCTTGTCTTGGATTATGGAAGGAGGCACCTGCAGTTAGAACTAAGATTTCAATTATGTCATCATTTAATGTTAAAGTTAATATATTTAATCCATACTTCACTTGTGATATCCATGAAGTTCTGGCAATTATGGTATGTGTTATGAATTATTCAACTAGTATATTATTCTATAGGCCTAGCATTTTGTAGGCTACTTAAAGTGCTTAAAATAGGTCATAATTGATGTTAGGTGTTTTTTTTTTCTTTTCTAAACTACAAAGACCTTTTGCAATTTGACTTGTAAATAATATGTAGGCTACTGTATGGTGTGGTCCTCATGTTTGTTTACATGAACTGGTCAATTTTTATACGCAGCTGGATATCACTAATTAGACCGCCTGTAATGCAATTATATCAATTTGTCTATCCTAAAGAAACCCCCTTAATCATTTTCTACACTTAAAATAATGTATTCTACATTAATTTACTCTCAGTCTTAATGTTAATTTTACCTGGTGTGAGAAACTGGTTCAGTGAACGTCACAAGGAGCGACATCACCCAAAGAACAAACACTTTATTAAATCTAGCACATAAAGCAAATCAGGTGTGAAAGTCTGCAGGTGTAGCCATGAATGCAGTGCGTGGATGAGTGTGATGTGTGCTGTGGAAGTGTTGGATATGCAAAAGCAAAGCCAAATGGATGCCTGCAGGTGGAAAGGGGAGAGAGAAGAGATGAGCACAAGATGAGCACAAGCCAGCTTATAATGTGAGCCCAGGTGACGACCCTCACGTGTGAATCAATTAGCTGCTGATGACACCCAGGACAACCTCCAAGACAGCAGGAGGTCTGTCACACCTGGTCATAGTTTCAGGGTGACTGGACTGAATATTACAACAGGTTTGAACTTACTGTAACTTGAGGCTTGGTGATCATACAATATTACCACCAGAATGGTCTTAGTACTATGAAAAACTCCTTTATAATCTCTGTGTTCTGTTGTGTATAAGTGATACCAAACAAAGCTGTTTTCGGAAATCTGTGCAATAGAGTTTTATCTGATTGGATGCATAACAATGAATCCCAGGCTGTTGTTTGTACAACAGTTTGACAATTTCATGTATGATTTGACATGTATTGGTATTGGAAATTCCATATGGCAGTAATTGTTTCAAACCTATTGCTCAGCACTGACCTATTAACAAGCCCAGAGGCAAATATTTCCTGTTGTGTTCCTCTTGAGACCCCTCTTCAACCCCTTGCACCTCTTTGCAGTGTGTACAATATGGACCATGTTGCCTAGAAATTTCCAATTAGACGCAGCACAGAGAACTCTTGCACATTTTCATTGTAGCTTTATTTCAACAAAACATATAAAACGTAGGGTTTTGGATTAGCTAATGAGGAAATCTACATTATCTGACATTATATTTAAAAAAATAACCAAATGAATTGACAGACCAAAAGACCACTGGCTGGAATAAACATTTTTATTAAGTTATAGTTTTAGAAAAAAAATCCAACACAAATTCACAAACAATGATTAACATGCACAATTTTAGTATACAAGACAAAACAGTTACTTTTCAATATGAAAATGCCATTCTACATGTCAGTATCTCATAGAGATCATTGATTAATACACCAGTATTAAGGTTGGAGAACACACTATATAAAAGCAATAAGGTTGTCTTTGATGGCCATGTTTAAAAAATATATGCAAGCTATGTACACTGCACCAGATACACTCCTTTCTAGCAACAACAACCACAGAAACCAATACAACCGAACCGACCTTGTGGATATAAAAATGTTGTGATCAACACATTTCAACCACTTCAGCTGGTGGCTTCTTTAGATTGTACTTGTAATATTTATTAACCACAGAAACAATGGCCAGAAACAATAGTGGCCAGAAACAACAGTTTTGCTTTCTTATGTGAGCAAGAGCAGGAAGGAAACAATTAGGAACTACAACTATGTAAATAATAAAGAAAGCTTTTGAAAAACTGCCACACATGTAAGCACTGTAAATTAATAACCTATTAGCCTGACATTTGGCGATGAGGTTACGTTATTTGGATATCTACGGAAATATTAACACCACTTGGATCAAGTATTTGCACGCACAAGCTGCTTTGAGGCCCGGTCACACCAGAAAGTGGCACAGTGAAATTAATTCACAAATCTTTGTGGTGTAAAGCTAATTTTCTTAACTACTGTAACTGGGGAAAGACTGGTAATGCAAACCAGACATCTGCAAGGGAACATGCTGGTGCTGCTAGTTGGTCGCAAAAGCTCTGAGCTTCTCTTTATTTTTATCATATATTTTTAATTATTCTGTCTGTTCTGTGTCATTTGCTGTACTTGGTCTCAGGGTTCATTCCACAAAGAGTTATTTAAGGGTGAAAAATAAAAACTCCAACAAAGCTAGCTTTTAAAAATAATGAGCTTGTCATCATATGGGCCAATAACAGGGCATTAATTTCACACAGTTTATGTAGATGTAGATGTGTTTGTTCAATCAAAACTGGTCTCTACACACAACGACTTCTGTGGAGCATACTATATTTCAACAGAGAGAGTTAGAAAAGGGAAAAGCGGATAGAGCAACTCAGCTAATCAGCTATGTAGGCTAGCTTCAGTTTGGATTCACAGCTTAATGTCACCACAGTTGGCTACTGCGACTGCACAAAAACGTTCAGCACAGTCAAACTTGACACTAATTGCAATGTCATGATTTTTGCATTGAAATGTCACTGTTTTAAATCCTGGTGTGGCTGGGCTTTTAAGCAGTTGGAAAGAAAGATACTGTACTACTGCTAGAGCACAAAAGCCTAACAGTGGTCGTGTTTGACGTGTAACTCAAAAGAATCAACCAGCCGATCAGTTTCAGGTCACTGCTCCAATTCAAATTCACAATCTACCACTAGACACTAAAATACTTCTAAAATCTGAAAAATTTAGCAAATACATAAAATATGACTTGATAAAAAACCAAACCAAAACACAAACAGAAAAGAGAATGCCTTTGAAGTCCTCTGATAAGGGGGTAAAGTAGTGGAGGGCATCTGAAACATCACTGAATGTAACACAACAGAACGAGTGCAATAAGAACGCCGCCATCAGTCAATCAAGCAGCTGAATTGTGACAGCTGTAATAATGGGGCAGGAAAATCAATATCCCATTGACTGGTCTGCAGCAGTCTAATCAACGAGCACAGAGCTTTATGAAACCAGTCAAGGAGCAGATAGGACAGCCTGATTATGTCGGCCGTTTGGACTTTTTACGAGGCCTCTGGGGTCTGCACACCTGTTCAGATGGCTAAGTGAGGACATCCAGTCACCTTGCATCAATTCCTTGTGCTTTCATTCGACTTTGGGGTGGGGTTTGGAGCGGGGGGAGGGGGGCAGAGAGTGCAAAATGCAGACGACGACAGCCTCCAAGCTAATGACCGTACACAGCCCCATGTTCGGCAAAGGCACAGTAATGCGTAGCAGTTCAGTTGACTGTATCCTTCCACATCCACATGAACATTGTCAGGACCCCAGTAATCACACCTCAGCTTTTACTTGGGTGGCTTTTGACAGACTCATACACATGATAAAAGGGCGTGAAAGTACAGTAGCTCCCTCAGCAGAGCTGCAATGTTCTGTTGTTACTGTTCAGTCTGGTGTTGTCCAATAGATGGGGATGGGGTAGTGGGAGTAAAATGACAGCCATGACTTTCACCCCATCTCTAGTCAGGGCTTTTTTCACTGCAGTATAGGCATCAATTATTCTGATGCCTTAATAGCCCATAAATTATGCCACGAATGGAGTCATACATTTATTATACCACAGACCATAAATACTGGGACCCAAATTTCCACCACAGATCTCAATCCACTGCAGCTTTCCTTAAAGCTTCCACCCATTTCATCTTAGGTGATCTGGTGAACAATGAAAATTTAATCAACATACCCTTTACAATAATAGGCTCCCTCTACATTCTGAGTTCCCTGTTCCTCACAACTAATTTCCGTGGAAACAAAAGCAAACAATGCCTCCTCTGCAACATAAATCTTCCTCCTAAGAAATTTGAAAAGGAAAGACAAAGAAAAGAAAATCTGAGTGAGCAATAGTGAAGGCACTGTTATCCTGTAGTCCACTGTGCGCTGGGCCAGCTGGTCATCTGGGGTGTGCATCGTACATGTTCCGTGATATGATATACATATCGAGAACAGAGGTCGAGAAGTAACAGTACACATGGGATCCGCTTGACATAGTGATACCACACGTCTCTATTCTCTGCAATCCCGGCTTTTTCACTAGACTGAGAATGCAGAGTGTGATAGGCATTTATTATTTAGAGGAGCATGAGATAGAGAGCAAAATGCAAAGGTCTATCAGAGTATTGTAGAGTAGCCTAAAGCTCAGGAGCATGTGGCTCTCGTACGGACTTAATTTTATTTCAGAAAGCAGAGATAAGCCGTTTTGAGGCACAGTTGATCATGTTTACTATGCATCTCGTTTTTCTTTTTTCTTTAACAAAGCCTGGTAACTTCTGAAGTCTGCAAAGGATGATATTTTTGGCAAAAGCTGCAAAACAATGGGCCGTGTGGATATTATAATGGTAATGTTTAGTATAACCCACAAGATTCATTTTGAGATGTTAAAATACGGACGTACCCATGAGGCTTCTTTCTACTGAGAGGTTGAACTTGTGAAGAAAAATTCTAGAAAACATTTGTAAATAGGGTTAAAGAAACCATAAAGCAAGCAGCCTCTGATCCTACTTTGGTATGGACTGTGTGTTTTGAATGGGTTTAAGGCATTAGTATCTCCAGAGATACTAAGAAGATAAGTTATATAGACATCAGTACTGTAACTTCTAAAATGAAACCTAGAGCATGGCGGCACTTATGACATTGGAAGAAATACCGAAAGATATCATGCACGCAAATCATCACATCTTTATCTGACGGTCCTTTAAAAGAAGTGGCGTGGTCCCTTTAAGAATTCGGTGCAATTCAGTCCTTTCCAGTCTTTCCCAGTCCTGCCACTGAAGCCCGGGCCTTGTGCCAGTCCAGTGGAGGGTTAACGTAGGACAGGCCAACTGAGGGGATGGAGAGGGGGGAGGGAGAGTGCTCCGTAAGCTCTGATTAGACATCACCAGATGGAGTGGAGCAGTGCACTGATGAGGACTGCAGAGAGGTACCACGGGCTGAAGGAGCTCGCTCCTGAGCCCCGTGCTCCCATGCCTGCAACCAAAACCAGCAGAGCAGCTCGTGAAGAAGAACCAGAAATACCCCTGCGATCAAAAGAAGAAAAACCTGCTCTCCACTGTGCTAGCATCTAAATTTCTGACAAGTCATCATAAATCAAAAGCCAACTGCAAATTTTTTCCATATCTACATTATTACTTCCTTTCAACAGGAGAGGCTATTTAAGTATCTGAGAAGATAAAGTTCATATCACATCAAAGAGGAGAGTGGCAAACTGAGCCGCCTCACAATTTTGCACAGCGGCAGGATGGAGACACAGTACTGCTTTATATGCTGTGGCGCTGTGCAGCCAGTCAACAAGGAATAATAACCCAATGGCAGAGATGGATGACACCATGCACGCATTTCTAAAAAGGTCGCTTTTCTCGCACTCAAAATAAGTCTATTACACATGCTTGGAAGGGATGCAATGAGGCCAAATTAAATGTCGTCTCTAGATTATCGGATCCTCACTTAAGCTTTATCAGTGGTCAAAAAGGAAATGATATGAAGAGGGAAAGAGAACAGTAGACTCACTTAGTTTGTGGATGTGGATGGGTTCACTGCCCACACCTTCGCCGCCCTCACTCATAGCCTTGATCTGAATGAGATAGTTGTCATTGGTGGAGAGGCTGAGCTCCGCAGTGGTTTTGTTGGTCAAAATAATGTTGATGTCATTGTAGCGATGTCTCTTCAGCAGCACCTGAGGCCGGAGAGCGTGACGCAGAGAAATAAGCAACTGCAAAAAACTGTCATCCCTGATTCTGAAGATAAATCAGAGCTTTGCAGCAAGCTAGGACCTACCAAATATCCAGTGACCTTTGACTCGGTCTCCATGGCTACTACAGGATCCCAGTGCAGCGTGAGTGTGGAGCCAATCATCGTCCATTGTATGTTGAGAGGAGCCCGATCTGGAGCTAGAAAAAGAACCAGACATAAAGATATATTGTGGTGTGGGACATTCCCTATGCATGCTGGAACGCGTGTGTATAGTAATTTATTACAGGTTTATATAGTGGCCTTGCTTGGAAACATTTTGATGTAAAAAAAAAAAAAAAAAATCATTGTAGTCTGAATAATAAATTGTGGCTGCAGCAGAGCACCACACTCAATTCTCTCATTAAGATGAGTAAATTCTTCAGTGGCCCCACAAGCTCAGTGCACTGCAACTTAGAAAACACATGCAAATTGAAAATGAAGAAAACCCTTTCACCAATGTGACAGCACAGGTGCAGCATGTAGAAACAAACATGGCAAAAAAAAGAAAGAAAGTCACACAGTCAAATACAGACAAGCACTGCAAAAACCAAATGTAGTCACACTGAACTAAACAAAAATGAGTTACAAAACAACAGAAGTTTGGTCCAGGTGGCCGCCCCCGCGCCTTAAGATGCTGAACATGAATATCCCTGTTCCCTCTCCACCATTGGCTCCTAATACATTTTCAAAATGCTGCATGTAGAGAGGATTCGTTCTCCATTTCTATGTGTTTTGTCTATTTGCATGTGTTTTTTTAAGCTGCAGTGCACCGAGCTCTTTTGGCCATCCGAGAGTTCTCAATGTTCTCTCAAACAAAAACTGTAGTGTGGTGTACTGTAGGGTCACTGACAGCAAATCTCTGGCCACAGGAAATGAAACAGAGATACAGCCAGATAAAGCTGAACCTTTATCCTTTTGGTGTCATGAAACATGAGCATCCCATGGCTATTTTTCTTACTCACATTGCAGAATGTCTGTGGGCTGAAATCTCAAAATTTTTGCAACACTTGTCTGGTTTAGCTTTACCATCAGTCGTCCATTATAAATACCTGAATTGTCACTGCAGCTATATTCAACTCAACCTATCTTTTTTGTCTTTATTTTCTTTCAAGGCAAATGGAAAGCTCTCTTGTCAGATTACATTTTATGAGCAGAGCCAACAAAGCTGAAGAAATGCTATGCCTATCACGTCGAGGCTAGTGCGACGTCACTCGTCTGGGGCTGACATGGTTCATGAAGGAGGACCATTTAGAAATGATTTCAATGCCTATGGGGGACGGACTCACGTGGTTTCTTTGTGGTGGTGTTGATGGGCGCAGACTGCGGCCCAGGGCCAGCTGTATTGAAAGCAGCCACAGAGAGGTAGTACACTGTGTTCGCTTTCAGCCCTGTGATGTTAACCAGCGTGTAGTTTACAGATATGCGCACTTTGCCAATAGTGTCAGGCTTGGTGTCGTCTTCCCAGTACACAACCTGTTGGGGGAGAAAGAGGAGGAAAAAAAGTCACAATCGCTGGAACAATCGGGCAGATTCTAGTGGTGCATTTCACTGCATTATTGAAATTCATATTCCATCATGAAATCTGAAATGCTGTTTGTATTACAGCAGGGGAAGGAGGAAACGATGATGATGAATACATTTTTCAAGAGTGGAGTCTCAATTACTGATGCACATCCTCTCAGCCACCCCGGTCATATAAACAGAACATTAGTGGGTCATATGATAGGTGACCCAGGAAGAAAAATTCATGACTGTTGCCTGTTTTGTTTATGAAAAAGAAGCTCAGCTCTTACTTTTGTCTGAGGAAACTGGATATGAAAAGTGAGGTCATGGATGTTACAGATATTTCAAAACACAATCTGTTCTAACAAATCGCCAATTTCTACAGCCAAAACAGAAATCTGCCCTTTTGTTAAAAGAAAAAAACAAAAAAAACAAGCAGAGTAGTTATCTTTCCTTCAGGCGATTATCGTCCAATTAAGGGTGCAGGTGAAGTGATATTTGATGAAGTAAACAGGCTAATTTTACACTTTCTTAGGGTCATCTTCAATATTTATGTGTCTAGCATTAAGTCACTAAATAATTAAATTGGAATGTGAAGTCTGCCCCCAGGGATACTTCTGATATTCCACCTCCCATAAATTATTGTATTTCAAATTTGTTATCAATTAAAGCGGTGCATGATAAGCACCAGAATTCAGTTTACTGTAATGTAATCTTTGGAGCAGTAATAAGTGATTACATTTAGCATGGGACTGGATTGCCTTTGCAATCCTAACAACTTCTAATTAAAGGGCTAAGCGTCACACATGTGTGGCCCACAGCTCCGGACCTATACTGTTGGTGGCCTATTGAGATTCAGCGGCTTAAATCCACTTCAGAACCACGTTGGGAGAAATGAGCTCTGTTCTGAAAGGACAATGTGGCCAGCGCTATGGCAACTGGAGAGCTTTGTGCTGAGGGCCAGAGGTGACAGATATTGAAAGAGCACCGTTGGGGGAAAAAACAGCAAAGCCCTCTTTGCATTCTTGAATGGGTGAGGGATTTGATTTTCCTCTTGTGTGTTTGCTGTTGGTGCACCAAAAGTGTTGAAGTCATTCCATGATATTATGCTTTCAAACGAAATCTCTGCAGAGTTACATGAGGTAGAATAAAAGTTGAAAAAAATGAGAAAAAACTAATTTGAAGAGCAACGAAAGGATGATTATGTGCTGATAAACAAGCCACAGGGAAAAGCTAAATTATTATGTTATATAGAAAAGAAGAAAAAAAAGAAGAAAAAAAAGGATTATGCTGTGAGACATAACGTACCTCATAACCAAGCACTCTTTCAGGGATGGCAGGGAGAGCTTCCCAGATCACTTCAATTTGTGCTGCAGACACACTTCTAGCTCTAACCCTCTTAGGAGCCACACTGGGGACTGCAGAAATAGAGCGCTGGTGAGAATCCCACAAACTCATCCAACACCATCACACACACTAATAGCAATAAGAGCAAAGGCACAGAATAGACCTGTAGTTTCACTGAAAAGCTATTTCCCCGCTCTCTTTTAATGGGATCTGTGACTGACATAAGGGAAGACTATCTGCCCAGCAAATTCAATTAACAGGATACCTCCCTGACAGCACGGTGTGGAAAGTGTCTGCTAGGATTTCCTGTAATCTACCAGCATGATAACTAATATCAAGTTGACATTCCCAGCTAGAGAGGGGAGGGAAATAACAGCACTGGAACTAAAGAACTCATTTCATCATTGCTATTCAAGGTCACAGTCGTAAGGAGAGAGATTATAGCTTATTTAAGTATCCCTCTGTGTTGCTGAGGCTGTGAAGTCCGTACTGTACCTTCCTCTGCCGAATACACGGTGGCGATAGAGCTGAAGGGCCCCTCCCCCCGGTTGTTGTATGCGCCCACTTTCACGTCAAAAGGTGAGAAGGGTGGGATGGTGTCATTGCGGAAGACGTAACGCGCCACACCGGTCGTGGAGATGACGGCTCGCGTCCATGTGACCGTGCCCACGGGCCTGAGGGCGATGATGTAGCCGAAGCCCTCTCCGTTTTGCAGTTCCTCTGGCACAGGCTGGGAGCGAAACACAAAACTATAGTGATATTAAAATGCATACAGACAAAGGCACAGACAGGCCCGTCTCTGCACTGTAGCTCCACAAGGCTTCTGTGATTACTGCCTCTTTCTTCGCCGTTACCACCCAAGAACACTCCACAATCACCTTTCTACCTTATCTTTTCCTCATGCATGGCTATGTAATTGTGGCTAAAGTGCAAAACTCTTCAAAAAGAAGTGCTCTCTGTCCCTGCTTTTGGAGGGAGAAATGGCTCTTGGAGACTGAGCCGGAGGAGAGGTGTCTTGCTCTAATGTGGGTCATAAAATTGCTCCGTTCAATTCTGCACAATTAAGCAAAACCATTACTCTGCGATGGAGAGAACAGTAAAATGTGACAGATGACTTACCTCCCATGTTATCACTAATTCAGACTTTGTGCCGCCTCCACCTCCGACATCAGTGGGAGCTGTATCAGGAACTGTGAAGTAAAGCCCAGAGGGGAGCAATTAGAACACAGTTTACAAAGCTCAACGACAAGCCTCAACTGTACTTGTAGCCTTATGACAAGGCTGCCTGCTGCAGATACTGTCTTCTATTTTACACCCCACAAATCCCTCACTGTGCACAAACACAAACATTTCAGAGAATAGTGAATTACTGATATTGCCCAGATGTCACTGAACATAAACCTCAAGCCAAGATTTGTAATTTTTGCAAATGACATTCGACTCAACCCACTCCATCCCTGTTCCTACTCAGCTCTGCCATCATGCTGTGCACCGCGGTGTGATGGCAAAGCTAAAAGTGTAGGTGGAGGAGCAGTTGTGCACATCTTTATAGTATCCTTTAGCAAGTGAAGCATCACATTTAATGTGTCATATCAGCAAATGGTTAAGGCAGCCTTTATGTGCGATGTCGTGTGTGGTTGCCTAGCAGGGCTGAATGCTGGGAACTGAGATCCTGGTTTCTCTCCAGGATTCTTGCCTACATCTGCCTCCACTTCCTGGAAAAAATACGTGTATGCAGCTGTGCATTTGTGTATTGCAGATTACATAATATGGTTACAAAAACAGGAAACATAATTTGCCATAGCATGTTAGAGTAGTAAATATTCTGATCAAAAAGTGGGAGTTTTACAGTATAACTCCACTCTCCAGTCATTCTGTTGCTGCTAACTTTCCCATTGTCAGACTCTCTCACACTCTCATGCTACCTAAAGTAATGTGACACCAAGTAAGAGTAAGTGGCAAAGGCACTCTCGATAAAAAATATATCCATTCAAGTTACATTAGCTGCAAGCAGATTGAATATTAGGATTCACCGCACACTGCAAGTGTAAAAGCCGCGGGTCGCATTGCTTTTTTGTTTGAAGTTTTCACCCTCATACCTTTCCCACATTACAAAACCTTTCACATGTTAAATGTCACTTCAAGTGGCATTTTCCACAGTTTCAAATTCCCATTAAAATGCAAACCTAATGGTCTGGGGACATCATTAGTAAATATCTAACATTGTTTACCTTTAACATAAATATGTCTACTTATACTACTACTTTCTCTTTTCATGTGCTTATAGCTGAGCTCCTTTTAAGAACTTTAAACTTTATCTATTTTCTTTTATTCTACTTTTTTTTAATTCTTTGCTCCTGCTTTTAACTCTTTTGTTTTATTTTATATAGTTTTTATGCTGTTCTTTTCGAATGTTTTGTCTTTATGTAAAGCACATTGAGTTGCCTTGATATGAAATGCACTATAAATAAAGATGCCTTGCCTTGCCTTGCCTTGCCTTGCCTTACAGACAGGCTAACCCTTTTTACTCAAATCTTAATACTAATTAATATTAATTAATGCAGTGAAATCGTCAGGTGTTGCTTAAATCATTCACATGTCTGTGGTCAAAGGAGCTGTAGTATAAGAGTTGTTATTGCTATATAGCATTAGCATTCACAGCTGTCTTCTTACAGTAGTCTTGAAGACATGTTGTGAGTTTAGCATCAAATTACCACAAGAGAGATTGGTTCAGATTGGTTAATGCTAACATTTGCAAAAATCGCTTAAGTTTTATGTGAAAATTTGGGGAATTCATTTTAAACAAAGCCTAAACAAAGTTTCCAACTTTCTGTATATGTTTTTTTGGTGTGTGCAGCAGTGTTAAGTTTAACATACTGGCATCCTCCGTCCTGGTCTTGTCCGAGGCCGGGCTGGGCTCTCCCAGTCCTACAGCATTGCGAGCCACCACCCTAAACTCGTACTCCACCCAGGCGTTCAGACCCACCACAGTGGCTGTCAACATATTCCCATTGACCACTTCTGGCACTGCAATGTAAAAACAAAAATCAGGCAACTGCACAACTGGACTCAAATTGAATGATAAATAAATAAATACCTACTTTAGGACCACATGAATATTACAAAGAGGACAGGAGGAGTATTTCATGCTACCTGTGTCAACAGCCTGCCAGCCCACAGTAAAAGGCGTTCGACCCTGGATGATGTAGCCGGTGATGGGGCTGCCGTTGTCTCTTCCAGGCGTCCAGGACAGCTGCGCCGTGCTGTCAGTGATCTCCTCCACTGATACTTTGTCTGGCGGACCTGGAGGACCTAAATCAATGGAGCAATGAGGTGGGTGAACATGAGGTGATCACCCGTTCCAAGAACCCTCTCACTGATCTCATCTCAAGGCCATCACACTCTCTTTAATTAAGGACTGCGTCCTTGTTGTGCGCATTCAGGGACTCCATTGTGTGTTTCGAGAGGTGTGCGGCTACAGAGTGATTACTGAACATGGGAGTGAAAAGATAACCTGCACAGGATCATTATGAGGAAAGGAAAAAGGGGTTTGGGGGGGGAGGGGAGAAGGGTGCACCAGCAAGTAATAAAAGACAGAGACAATACCCGGTGAGAGAGAGAAGTAATTGTTTATGACTGTTTTATTTGGTCTAGCTTTACCATGTTGTTTACTCTGCTGCTCCATTATTCAGATGCTTTCCATGATATTTTGCCTATGTGTAAATGAGCCAATTATAGTCATTTTCTGTGATAAACATTGCCTTCTCAAAGCACCTGGGACAGCTATTACAGTTTGTTAAGGGCATGAATACCAATGTAAATCACCAGAGATTAGCCCACACACCCAGCCAGATATGCCGAGCACATATCAACGGAGCTAGCTCAGCTGAGCCCAAAGTTACACATGCCAGTGAGTGTGTGCCATTTTCAAATTTCAGCAACACACATAATGTAAACAGAAGATGACATAACTCTGAGTAGCTGAGTTTGCCTCCCCCCACTGTCTATTCACAAGAGGCCATGGGAATGTTTCACATCTCTCTCTTTACCCCTTGAATACTCCTGCAGATGCATCAATGCCACTGCTCTTTAGAGTAAATTCATACACTAGTGTACAAAAACAAACTCTTGAATTAAATTAACTCTCTTACCTTTGACAACCAAGATTGCAGAGGTGGACAGGCTCTCCACATCAGTCTCAATAACGCAGACATACTTCCCTCCATGGTTCAGCTGGATGTTTCGAATCATCAGATCCCCTGATATAGTCTAGAATGGAATATTATTGTTGAAAAATATATATACAACTGAGTAAGAGGTGTAGTTTTGTTTCATCACTGGGCTTTTGGCTCTGGGATGTTTTAACATTTTTAATGCTTTGCACAATCGCATCGTCTCCAGGCCACTGATTTTTTGCATCTCTTCAAACACCAACAACAGACATGGCAGATGTACTTTGAACAAATAATGCTATTGGCTGTCCTTCAGGCACTAACCACCAACACCCCCCTCACCCCACCATCCCCCAACCCCCTACAAACAGCTACCAGCTATGCACAGGACACACAAAATAAACATAGTCTGGTTAATTGACAATACAATCCTAATTATTTGTTAATTACATAAGCTCAAGCAAAGTATGGACAGTGCAACACCCAGTGCAAACTGCAAATATTATTTTACATAAGTTACATGCAAGTGGTGGCCATGAAGGAAGAGAACAAAACATCACATCAAATACTGTTAATCTCCTCATCTGTGTGTGGACAGGTTAATAAACTGTAGCAAAATGAAGAATAATTTGTAGCAGACTCTTAACATGATTTTTACTAGAACAAATACTGTCATTCACAATTTCTGATTTACAAAGAAAGAAATGTGCATAAACAGCTTGGTTGTGTAGACAAATGTTACTCAAACTGAAATAAATAGTTTATCCATTGGGGACTATTTCCTGCCATGGATTAACTCATACTTGGAACACTAGTGAGTATTTACAGCACATAGCAGGGCCTGACTGAAAATAAACTACAGTACAATTTGATTGTGATGAGGGAATGTGCCATACAGTGTAACAGTGTGACTGAATCATGTTTTTCTCTGTAGAAATCTTTGGTCATCATTCCAAAGTGTTGGTCCAAAATCGTACGGGTAATTTTTAGTTTTGGTGACGGAAGACAGCGACTGCCCAAAATGTTCTAACAAAGTAAAAGTCTAGGCCGACTATTACAAACCAAGAGAAGACGCACAATGTGCCCCCATATACTCTGTTCTGTTGTATGTATTATTCATGCCATATTGCCCCTTATATGTTTTTTTTCCCTTTTTTTCCAAAGCACCCATTAAGATGTGTCTATGGCCAAAGCAGCTATCATCAAAACATGAGACTTCATTGCAGCAGAGTTACCCAGCATTCACAATCTAACATGTCTAAAAACTGGTATCATGCAGCCTGACACAGATTGCAGTCAAGGTATTATTAGACCCATCTTGCACAGTGTTACATGCACTGAACCTGCCACATTGCTTTAGGGGGATCAATTCATCAGTTTTGGGCTTTTGGTTGGATTCATTTGACAAAAGAGAAAATTGTAGAATATCACCAACGTTATCCTTTAAAATGACATATGTACGATAAAAAAAAAATATATAATGTTGTATTAACATATTTGCTCAAACACTGTTCACATTTTGACTTTGCATAGAGATCTACCTCCTGAGAGTCGCAGCTTTAAGTGCTCTGTCCCTAAGCATGTCAGCCTGTGAAAAGGAGTATGTTGCTTTAGAAACGAGTCTCCTGGGGGTAAGACTCGCTCCAGTCATAGCAGATTTCATCACCCCCGGCGGCTAGTGATCATAGCTTCACTCTGCAGCGGCTGGACATGAACGCCCGTGGATCTCCACCTCTGTGAAGCACCTGACAAAGCAGAGCTGAGCTGAATGGCACTTCTCTCCGGCCATGGGCTTAAAAAACTGACTCCCTTTCTATCGTTCCTTTTTTGCTCCCTCCTTCCTTTTATCTCCCCTCTTTGCACGTGTGTTTTTTTTTTTCCCACTGTGCACCATGTCTTATTTTCTCACCATTGTCACCTGCCACCTGGCCGACCTGAGAGCTTGCATTTGGAAGCAAGGTGTCCTGTCTTGGCAGGAAGGAAGTGATGAGGCATATTTGCCTTAATTATGGTAATTAATTCATCAGAGGCTGTTGATCAGGGGGCTGGTAATCTCTCTGGACAGGGGGGGAACAGATTCTGTGAAAACTACATCTCATTTTATGCCGGCACACAGTTCAATGACATTAGTAATTGCCATTCGCATTCATGAAGATATGAATTTGGCATGTCCACACCAGCGTGAGGGCTTTCAAACACGATGCCAATCTTTAACATGTGAATCGCAGAGATTAGACTGCTGACCTTGGATGATAAATTGCACTATAAAAAAGCAAAAAGATTGTGTCGAGCTATTTCATACCGACAAGCTCTGAACAATTAGCTTTTCCCTTCATCAAAAGGAACAAATATTCAACAAAGAGTCATCACTTATCATTATTTCGAGACATAAGGATTTCAAATGAACATTTACTCGTGCCAGGCCTGCCCTTGGTGAATGCCAGCCAGCTCATTACTTAATTATTTTGGGGCTCAAGATTCATAAATAGGTATGCAAATTCAATTATGGAAGAGCGAGATGATAAGAAAATGTTCTCCCTTGAGGAGCAGGAATTAGAAGCTGAAGGGATGAAAAGTATAAAGACTTCATTAATGAGGAGCCTCTGTATGACTGAAATGGCATTTCACTAATATATTTTTAGAGTGTTACACATGGCAGGTCACACAGCCAATTCAAAAGGTAAGGATCCATATTACTGACCTGTTAGTGCCATCCATTCAGAGTTTTACTGCGTATGAGTGAAAGAATGTGAGTGATTCCTAATAGATATCTCTTGTATTTTTGATACGCTGACCACAGGGAAACTTTCAAATGGATGAGTCATAAATTTCCCTGCTTCGGTATTATTGGTGTCTAAAGAAGCCCTAGGCAGGGCAGTAGAGCATACCCTTGCACACCACACAGTATGTCCCAATTAATCCCAGAACAGCCAGAAAGTAGTTGAGTTTAATGCTTGAGATGACTCACCCCGCCCACTCTTTCAAAATGATTGCTGTCTCGCTGGAAGTCGATGAGCTGGCCGTTGAATGCCCACGAGAAAGAGACATCCAGAGCTGGATCGCAGGCAATCTGGCAGGGTAACACGATGCTCTCGCCAACAATAATCTCCATGTTAGTAGGCCTCATGGTGATTCTGGTGGGCTCTGGCCAGACAACAGACGACAGTGCACGCAAGTTAATACCTCTGCCGCGGGAACCTTTAACACCACCGTGACCTCTGCAACGGCCACCTCACTCCAATTCATGGCTAAATCAAGCTACCATCATTAAATTACCCATGCACGTGTGCTTTTTTCTGATTTTTAATAAGCACTTAAATTCCAAGCCTGTCCATTAGCAACATATAATGACATTTCCAGTTCGCAATTTGTGTTCCAGGATCAATTTGGAAAAAAATGTTTGAAACTGGATTATAGAGATGGGAACACATTCCCACTGGTGACTGTGGTGGATTGGAGGCCTGTAAGTATGTATATGAAAGGTCACAGTAATTAAATTCCATGACATTAAATGGTTCAGCTGTCAGTGTGTGAGAAGAATAGAATCTAATGAGAAAAATAAGTCAGGTGGCTACATACACAACAGATTAAACCGGGGCGCTACATGAATATGTTATGTCACTGCATTCATAAATAATGACCTTTAACTAAATCAAGGATAATTCTCCGTTGCTTGCTTAGCTGCTATTTTGCATAATGTATAGCACCCATATTAATTTTACTATAAACTTTGCTGTAAGTGCATGATCACTTGCATACGAAACATTGAAAGCTATTCTCAAGCCACACATTAATATGGACTGGCTTAACTTCATTTGAGAGAACTGAGAGTGAATTTGATCATTTACAGTACTAGTTTATGCTAAGCTTTCCATGTCTGGAAACAGCTCTTGGTGTATAAAGGAATGGAGGTTGATGATGAACCTGCAATGTTTCTTCTAGACTAAGAAAAGAGCTGTTAATCCTAATGTTTGCGATGTAGTAATAGCAACATTTACCAACTCCAACAGTTCATATAACTTATATCTGGTAATGACAGCCATCAAGCTCAACAGCTGCCAGTTAGAAATGACAACCTACAGTAGTTTCTTTACTTTTCTTGTTAAAACAAAAGAAACTACAACAAATCTTGGGAAAGCTTGTCAAGTATCAGACATAAAAATAACAAAAGGGAGGTAGTATCCTACTTGGTGAAAGGTGATTTGAGGAGAGCGGAACTCACCGGTGATAAGCAGCCTCCCAGTTGTGCTTGCTGTCCCAAATTGGTTCTTAGCGATGCATGTGTAGGTGGCTGCGTCCCGTTTGGTTACATTGGCGATCTTCAATGTTCCATTGGAGAGCAAAGTAATCCTGAGGGTAGGAGAACAGCTTTTTTACTGTACTGTCAAAGGTGCAGAGAGTATAGTTAGACTGAAGTGCTGAGCTTTGTGGTGCTGACAGTAGTCATTATTTTGTAAGTGATATTCACCATCATTTTTCTAACTGTTGTCTCCATGGATGTGTATTGTACAGGGTTTCTACAAGTATTGCATTCTTGTTAAGATGGAAAAGCCCCTCAAAGAACACTTTGACCCTGGTACTTTAAAGCTCTCCCTTAAGCCCAGAAAAATTTAATTCTTTGAGGCGGGGCAGCAGCAGGTATGATGACCCATCACCCAGACACAGTGGTGAGCTAAAATCACAGACACATTCTTGAATAAAGAAATATTTTACATCCAGCGTTGCTGAATAATTCGATGAATAAATAAAATGTGCTTTACAGGCTTTAGGCTGCTAAGGTTAGGGAGGAACCTCTACTGTATCATGCTGAGGGGTCACTGACTGGCTGAGTAAGCCCAGGATAATACACAATACTATACAGGATTGCAAAAGCAGAAGACTGTGCACTGTAAAGTTCATGTAAACCTATAAATGGTGCTCAAGACAATTCTTTAAAAAAACATAATAAGATAGTGATTACTGTATATACTGAACACAGATAATGTAATGTTTTACTAGGAATAGCACCTTCTGTAAGCAAACATCAGACTTTGACATATTGAAGGATGGGTCGACTGAAGCTACACAGATATTTTGGATTTGGTTTGTCCAGGTTTTCAACAAAGGTATCTGCCTCTAAGCTTTCTGCCTCCAACCCCCATGGGAAGGATGGTGAATAGAATTTTATTTGTAGTACTCAAAAGAATTGGAAAAACTACATAGAAAAAAAAATGTCAACAGCAATGGGTCTTTCCAAAAGCAATGTCTGGATAAATCATAGACCTCACTGCAAACACTCTTTTTACTGGAGCCACTTTCTACAAAGAAAAAAAAAACAGTCCAGATAAAAAACGCTGACAATGTGTTCTGTAGATTATCCAGGGTAACAAGGGATAGTGTGATGGAGTCAGATATTTCAGAGATTGATATCTCTAAATTAAGCTAAAGCTACCTGCATGGATAGACACCATCACGGTGTAATTGTGAAAATATGCCCTTCATAATTTGGGTGAAACTACCTGTAACTGATGTGGTATTTAGTGACAAATCGTGTACCCGACTCATTTTCTGCACACTGATTTACAGCGTGACTGTATATAGGAGAAAACATTTCCCATTCTGTGTCCTCATGTATCAAGTGTGCACCTTGAAAGGGTATGTGGGCTTCATATACAGTGTGCTAAATGTCATTCAGCATGGGAAATTTACCTTTTTTTTTTCTTTTTGCAGCGTTAGCAGCAACTCCTCATTTGGAGCCAACTAAAGAGCTTCTGTGCTGTTTTGACAAGATGCTTTGCTCATGTTGTTGTCTTTCAGACCTCCTTTTGAATAAGCAGTGAAATGATTCAAAAAGCACAAAGAAAACCATTTCTTTGCTGTGCTGGAATGTGTGTGTTAAGGTTGTTTTTATTCAGTCAGTGTGTGAGCGTTTGTGAGCGACAAAGTCTCAATGTGTGTATGTGTATGCGCTAACTTGCGGCAAGGTTCAATCATCATCGAAGCTTTTCTTCTCCCTCCAATCAGGATCATGAAAAGTGTGCAAATTGCTCAGATGTGTCATTTCTTGCCTGTGATTTGCTTTTGGACTTCTCCACCTTTAATTAGTTGTTTAGTATTGTGTGAAATCTATTCAGCAGCTCAAATTCATCTCTTGGTGTATTCAATAAGAAATCAGACTGAGACGGACAACAAACAAAATTAGGCACCACTTTTATGTTGCGTTAAGTGGTGCTTTAGGTTTGCTCATTGTCGGCAGCATGTCTATGTGTTGAGCCTCTCATCTACTGTGACGGCTTTCAGTCTCAAATGTGGTGTATGTCTTTTCAGCTTCAGTGATTGCAAAGTTGTACTTATGATAGAGTAGAACATTTTACCCCAGGTAATTACAGGGCAACAGTTCCTGTTTTTTTTCTAAAAGCAGGTACTGTAGACTTTTATCTTCAGCAGTTACTCCACTTGCTAATCTTTTATCTTCTTAAATATTTCATTCATGCACTGTTGATACCACCAGCTAGCATCTTCATCCCTCACACCGAGCTTTTTGCACATGATGGTGCGCACAGTACATTCGCCATGTGCAGTTTTCGTGGTGGGTGCCCTGCTCTTCCTCTCCTCATTAGCCTTTCCTTCTATGCATCTGCACAAATGCCAAACACACTATAAAAACAAGTCGGCCAGCAGTGACTGAGAATGAAA
Organism: Trachurus trachurus; assembly: GCF_905171665.1. Lineage (NCBI taxonomy): Eukaryota > Metazoa > Chordata > Actinopteri > Carangiformes > Carangidae > Trachurus > Trachurus trachurus. Next base: position 14,137,803 of record NC_139896.1, read on the forward strand.
GCTGCTCATATGCACTTGGACTTTTATCCTACCTTTCAGTTCTCTGCAGGATCTCATTCCCTTTCTTCCACAGGCTAATTGCTGGGGGCGAGGCCTGAGGCTTGCATTCGAGAGTGACTTCGCTGCCTGAGCGAGCTTTTAGCAAGGCCCTTAACGGACTTTTCGAGAAACTGGGAGGCGAGGCTGTTTGTGGGGAAGCAGAGAAAGGGTGTGAGATTAAAAAAACAGAAAAGCCAAACCTATGCAGATCAACCATGCTGTGATGTGATTGAATCTCCTTCAGCATTCAGTGAGATAGAACCATGAACTCAATATGAAACACCCTGTGGGCTCAAGCCTATGCAACCACTTGCAACCACAACCCACCCCACCCCACCACACAAAATCCACTCATAACACCTTCAACCTGCAGAGATTGCAGCCATTATCTATCATCCCATTTTGTCAGCCACCATTTGGACCCAAGTGTCATCACATGTTGAATTATTTTCAAGTCAGTCAGATGGAAGTCATCAAAGCTTTGCAAATAAATCAATAACCCATCTACATGAGAAAGTACCCACAATGCCACAAAGCAATGCGTTTGTAGTATCCAAATCAATATGATGAAACGACTGAAAGTAAAATGAGACACTCCATCAGATTCATATTTTTGCTAGCAGAGCCCATAGTGACATCAAATGAGTCTGCAGACTGATTGCTGAGGAGAGCTGTAGCAGGCTGCTGGTTTTTATCTTATGAGATGATCAAACGCACAGACAGATAAGCAGGATAAAAGCAGAGGGAGAGAGGCAAGCTTACCTAACACCATTAGTTGGGCACTGGAATAAATAATGCCATGTTTGTTTTCAGCTACACACTGATACATCCCGGAATCTGACAGGTTCAACGCAGCTATAGAGAGGGCCCCGTTTTCGATTTGTACCCGGCCCTGAGGAAGAGAGAGAAAACCGTTATGCATATCCATCGCAGGGCCAGTCTAATATGTCCAAAGGCACAGCAGCAATTACTGGGGCACCATGAAGGGAGGAGGACAGCAGGAGAGGAGAAACTAAAAGAAGCCTATAGCGCCTTGTGGCATTTTGCGTATGTTCAGTTTGGGATTGGGGGGAGGAGATCAGGATCAGGTGTGAGTGGCTAAAATCGCTAACCTGCATCTTATTAAAATGCCATTTGCTTTCTGTAGTTGTTGCCATCACTGTTGTTATCACTATGATACTATAACCCAGGTCCCAGATGATGAATTGAGAGCTTTTTAGTCCAATGAGCTAGTTAGGGAACATCAGAGATGCAGGGGGGAGTGGCTTATTACAGTGCTTTCTAATTTAAAGATGCATATCGAGGACTTGGCCTTAATAAAATTGAATATATTGATGCGGCACAAAGCCACCACATAAACAGTGTGAGCCTTCAGAGTGAACCAAATCTAGTTTGAATTTGGCAGCGTTCGTTGCCTTTGACTTTTTTAAAAGAACACGCTGATGCATTATTGAGGAAGTGGCCACTATGAGTGACAGGTGAGAGAGCGTATGCTTGCCACAGTTATCAAACCACACACTCCACCTCTTAACTATATTTTCTGGATTCAGCAGGGTGGATTCGGAAACTGCCAAGATGGCAACAGCTAATGGGTTACACCACATGTCCATCAGTCTATGTCCTATTCACACCTGACTTTATATAGTCTATATCTGGATTTTTTACCTAGAAGATAAAAAAATATATAATTAATTTTGATGCCAATTCACACAAATGCAGTCAGATGCCTGGTGGTGGTTTGGCACAAACTTTGATTGGATCTCTACCAGGTGTAAATGCAATAGCTAGTCTGTGCCCTTGTAAAAGGGATTTAAAAATGAAAGCTAATTACAACAGTGGAAAACACTCCGAGAAACAATTATGGGAGGACCATTCTCCCACTCATTAAACCACATTCGCCTGAATTCATCATGTTTCTCGCCACATTTATTCAGATTTTCACTTATCACTCGTCTGTATTGCTGTGAGAAACTGAACAGGTCTCCATACCTCAGCCATCACTTGTTCCCCATTTTTCAGCCAGCTGTAGGACGGTTTAGGCTTTCCGTTGGCCTTACACTCCCAAAAGAGATTTTCCTCGATGGACAAAGACGTGTCCGTTATTGTCTGGAGCCAGTGTGGTTTAGCTTGGGAAAAAAAGGGAGGATTACCTTTTCAAACATGTGTTTTAATTATAGAAGCAGTGGATTAGTAAGGAGTGGTGTCAGAAATCATAAAGCTGTTAAAGCAGCCTTGCATTAAATCATCAGTTTTGACTTCACAAGTGGATTATAAACATAATGAAAAACACAGGTTTGTAAACAGATTTGATTATTTGCTGGGCAAGCCTATTAAACACTATTCACTTTTACAGACAGGTTCCATTCATGGTGACATTATGCTCTCCATGCTATAGACAACTAGGTTTCCTTTCTAACAAATTAAATTCAAAATGCTGTTCCCGTGCATGTTCCCTGTTCAAATGTGTCTATCTGTAACAAGCACACGTTCATTTCTGCATCTTCATGCATTCAATTTGTAACAGTTCACTAACCATGGAATGAAATACGACCCCGTGCAGCATTTTTGCCTCGCCGATTCTCCGCCGTACATTCATACGTCCCTGCGTCTTCTTGCTGGAAATTAGGGATTTCAAGGACGCCGTTTGAATTCTTCATTTTGACTTTACTGGGAAAAGGGACACCACTGGTTCTCCTCCAGCTGATTTCTGGGACGGGGCTACAAAAGAGGAACAAAAAGTTCCCGTGATGGCAACTGTCAGTTGCTATGATCAAAGCAAGATTAAGCACAGAAGAAAAGAAGCTGAAGCAAAAGCCCTGGGAATTATTGTTCCTTATAAATCAAACTGTGATCACTCAGATTTCAGAAGCTCTTAAAAGAAACTCTGATTTCTGCTCCCTTGTCTTTTCATGCTGCGGCCCTTATACTGTGGATTGATGAATCTGAGAATGAGTAATGTTACGCTTGTGCATCCTTAAATCATTTTGAGTAGCACTAATTCATGCATGAATGAGCCTACAGCTTATGTCACACGAACACAATAGGTCTGACTTACTTTCCTAGAGCAAAGCATTCCAGTTTCACCACCGATTCCTTCGCAGCCGGAACCGAATCAGGGAAATGAACTTCTATTTTGGGTTCATATTCACCCATTACTCCTGCAAAAAGGAAGACAATAGACGACAGGTTTTTACAGCAATGATTAACAGCAGACATTACACATGTACTGGATCAAAGAGAAAGCAATGACACAATGGGATGGCTGACACAAAGGTCTATGCGTACAGAGCAAAAGTGACCACTGAAAGGTGCGTAACGAGGAAAAAAAAATTCAGAGGTGTCTTATAAAAGATTTAGAGAACACATCAGGGAAAAGTCTAGCTGGCAGAGAGTTATCACCTGTGGCAATTTAACTTCATTTATGACTTTATTTATATTCACATCACTAGAGTGGGTCAAAGACTTCTTCAGAGAAATAGTAGTATGCCCTTAACCATTATCAATTACAACCTCATAGTCTGGCAGCAAGGGCTGGCATAGAGTCCTGTGGATATTTTCAGAATAAAAGCCACAGAGGACTGATGAAAGCTGTCTCAGCATAGAAGACCTGCAGAATACAGAGTTGTGTCTCCTTCAACACAATCTGCATCTCAATCATCTAAATGTTGGTTTAGTTATAACCCAGGTGAACCTGATAAGATGTGACATAAACTTTACATAATGCTACACAACACAATGACACTTTTTTTAGCCAGTAGTTCTTTGAGTGTGCCTGAAGACAGTGCTGTACAAACCCATTACAGTCCTGGCCAATAGTAAAAAAAAAAAAAAGATAAGTATTATTTTTGGTGATTTTCTGGTTATATGTGAAAACAGCCTATACTGTATTGTTGAAAGTCAAATGCTGATGGAACGTCAGTGATACATGAACATTTTATTCTATGGTACTGACACTGCCATTTAAGTGCAATTTTCAAATTGCAAGGGCAGGAACTTTCCTTACACTGTAAACCTCATAATTACTTCAATTAATTGTTTGACTAATGTGACTAATTGTTTGTTTGATTAATTGTTTGACAATCAATTGTTTGACCAAAAAATGGTTTTATGGAAAAAGAAACACAACCAACCTTATCCAGCCGAATCGGCAAAACTAGCAGTTCAGTTGTTGTAAAATGTGAATGACAGTCAGCTAGTGAACAGAGTTGTCAGATTGCACGTATTTCACTATTTCACAGGCTAAGACCGCCAACATGAAGCAGTCTGTCCCGTGGAGCTAACATTAGTGTTCTCAACTCAAACAGCTAAAGTACAGAGCTGTCAACAGTGGCATTAGGTGTCATCTAACACTGTCAGATGCGCCTTTTTTATTGTTGCAGTATGTGGAAAACTATGTAACTTCAATCAATAAATTCAACACCAGTTTCATATTTAAAAATCATATTTGAATATTGATGAAATAGATTTTTTGTTTTGCCTCTTAGTTAAATTAAATAAATTAAATGATAGACAATCTAAATTCTGGTCATAATGGCAATTTCAGTCAGAATAAAATGCAATTATGGTGTTATTACTGTATAATACACTAACCCAACTTAAAATATGAAACTCCAGTGACACTTTTTTTTTTACTTGATTATTTCCAATACTATTATGACATTTAGGCTACTTTTATAATTATTCTATAATCAAACCTAAACCCAGCTAAAAATCAATGGGCAACACAGGCCCCTTGTAGTGCAATGTATTTACCGTCACTTCTGAGGACCAGGGGCGTTGGAGAGCTCAACACCTTCTCCCTCGTGACGGTGTTGTTCACCACACACGTGTAGTTTCCCACATCTGAGGGCTCCACCTTAGCGATGTACAGACTCCCTGTCTCTTGGGAGATGAATCGACGACTGTCTTGTTGAACAAAGTACGGGTATTCATTGAAGATCCATGCAAATGAGAGCTCTGGAGGGAAAGTCAAAACAATTATTACTGCAGAAATGATCTACTATCACTACTCATCCAAAGCCTGACTGGTCCAACATATGTTAGATCTATGTCATGATTGTGGCTGGGATAGTTGAACTGAAACATATGCCACTGGCTTAAAAATTTAGCATGTCATTTCCGTCTCTCTTATCTCAGTTTCCTAGGGAAGAGATATCGAGACATGGCAAATGCAATAGCTATCAGTGCAGAAGAAATGGGAGACCTAAGGAAAGGGAGCGAAACAAAATGGATTACAGTGTGTCTGTGGCCCTCCCCTGACACGTGGCCTCCTTTCGCTGGGTCCCTGAGTGACTTAGTTCATGGGAGGCACAAACGGAGGAAGGGATGGACAGAGTGACGTTAAGCAATACGAATACATTGTCATGCCCTTTCACTAGCAGCAGGTCTAGGAGAGAGACCTGCCATGATGAATTACAGTGTCATTCTGATAAGTGCACACAGCCCGGACTTGCGAGAATGCGGAGATACTCTGTGTAATCTACCACTTCGAAGGTGAGGGGCTCCAAGTAAAAAGGCGTATGCAATGACTGTCAAGCATATCCCCATACCCCTCGAGGGAGCGAGCCCCTGGGCTCTGAATGGGACTGAGCGTCCTAGCTTGGTGCAATGACGCAGATGAAAAGCTCTCTCTGACTAGGCAAGCAGGAGCCACATAGTTCAGAGTCAGCATAACCTCCACCTGAACTATGTGGCTGTAATGGGAAGCCACAGAATTTTGCCAAGAAATTGTAAGTCAAGGAGGGAGAGGGAATACAACACAAGAGCTACCATGCAGCAGACAGACAATGACCTATGCAGCCCATGAATGTCGATTGAGTAAACACGTGTATGTCACAGTACAAAAAGTAACACATTGACATTTTTTGTGGCAATGTATAAGATGTGGCAATGAATGTGGTAGAAAAGTGCTTTAGAAATTCAGGGTCAAGGATGCTCAATGAAAACCAGAATGGATGCCATATTATATTAGATAAAATTTGAAATCCAAGGCTGTGTAGCACAATAACCCTTTCAAAATTAAAGAGTGGAAATGAAAATAAAAAGAGGGAGAGGAAAATAAAGCAAAAAGAGAAAAAGGAGGGAGATTCAGACAGGGGGCAACAGGACGAGAAAATGAAGAAAGGGACAGCAGGCCCACACTGCTTTACTTTCATTCACTTCAGAAAATGTGAGAAAACACAATAGTGCTACGGTTGCAGCAGCCAACTGCGTATAAGCCTATGTTAGAGCGGAAAGCTGTCAAACTGTATTTCACACAGAGTACTCTGACCCATTATCCCATAGACCAGCTGTACAATGCACTGTGCTAGAAACTGTTCTCTTGTGAGGGAAATCAGTTGTTCCAATGTGAATGCTACTGTATGAAGAGAGGGACAAGCTAGGCAGCAGCCATTGTCCATGTTCTCACTTTTCTGCAGGGTGGTGCGGCTGAGCAGTCAGCGTCTTTATCTGCTATTTGTAGCCTCTCGTTTATAAAATACTTTGCTCTGCCTCCACGCTACTGACAGCCAGGGAAGCAGGGATTATGTGTTCAGGTTGCCTTTCCGTACATCCCTACTGTACGTCTGTCCGTCACATTCTAGAGTACATGATATCTAAGTAATGCCTTGAGGGAATGTGGGACTTCACTGGGACTCAAATATAAACTCATTAGATTTTGGTGGTCAGAAAGGTCAAAGGTCCTGATCAGAGCTCAGAAAATGGCCTCTTGAATTTGACAAAAAAAAAAAAATCCTTGACGGAATTTCTACAGATTTTATCCAAAACATGGTTTTTGGCCGTAACAAATTCAAGTTCACACAATATGGAAGACAAATGACATTTTTTACCCAAATGGTCAAAGGTCAACTTCACTGTGACATCATAATGTTCTGCAAAAACACATTTCCTGCAACTTGACTGGTTGGTGGTGACCTTCAGTGGAACAAATTAAACCATTTCTGAAGCAGTTGGTTATCTTAGCTCAGCTAGTCTCTGTCCAAATGGAACAGACTCGGCCTATTGTACAGTTAATGACATATACAACATGCATTGGTGAGTTTTACTAGTATGCAAATATTGTGACCTTTGGAGATGGTAGCTGTTTCTCGCTGCTAAACTAAGATGACCTGCTGAAATGTATTTACATTATATTTAATGGACATAGTTGTATTGATCTCCTCATCTAGCCCTGGTCAGGAAAGCAAATTATTTACCAAAATACATGTAACATTTATTAGAACAAGTCAGAATAAGTGAAAGTGAGTATTGGCTCAATTGCATTCTGTATAAACAACATAAGATGAGGATTATCAAGAGCATGCATTGCATACACATAAATGGGTGTAAAAACCGATTAAGTTTGGGAGTAATCCGTTATCAAAGGTTGCCATGTGGAGTGAGTAATTCCTGTGAGTCATGTCTAAACGACAGGGAAAGGCACAGAAGTGGCATCCAGAAAACTTACCTCCAGAATGTGCAGGGGGGCCACATAACAGAACCACTCCTTGGCCCTCACGGACGTTGACAGCACTCCTCACTGTTTGGATTTTGAAGTTTTCGAGATCTGATGAGTCAAATAAGATCAAAATTAAGACTGAAACTGCAGCTCAAAAGTGTAAAGTAATCAATATTAGACTGGATATTATACTGCAAAAAAAAGGATTTCAGTCCATATTGTCAAGGGTTTCTTTGAAAAGCATAAATCTGAAAATAGGCAACATGCTTTTTCCCAAACTCCCATCACTGATTCACTGAGACATGTTTTTGATGTTACACGTTGTGCCCTGGGACTTTAATAGGGCATCATTGATTGCCCCGGGACACCTCCTGATAGCCTTTAACACTTTCAATGGCATCTGGGGTGTTGATAAAATAGATGTACCCAACTAGGTGATGTTTACTCAGCAACATTACGCTTAAGACAAGCAAGAGATTAGGCTGAAAATGGGATAAAATGAGCAAGGGGTGGGGGGGGGGCTGTTCGTGGACTGAGCAAACATGGGGGAGTGTGCATGACAAATGACAGTTTGCAGTGCCAGCAGCAATAAGTAACATCATTATTAAATGTGGTGTAATCTTGCACTTAAAAGCATTAGCGTCCCCATCAATACTCTCAGCACAATCTATCCCCTGCAAATGAATGAACAGTTGCTGGCAGGAAAAAAAGAAAACCTAAACCTGGGATGATAAACCATCCTTGGCTTCATGACTGATGGAAGGAAGCTGCCGCAGTCCGCTCTGCACTCTGTCTGCACCCTCTGGCTAACAGCCTAGAGTAAGCCTTCCAAACACAAACAAAAGAAAGTCAGTGTGACCGATAAGGGAAATTAGGAGAAGGAAGATTATGGAGAGAAGTGGGACAGAGTGTTGGTAAGATTAATGAGCAGCTCTCTGATGACCGCAGTGGAATCAAACAGAGCCAAGTCACGGCAGGACACCGAGGAGGCCACAGGAGGAGATGGCTGACTTGAAATACAGACAGAGGCGATGTCCTTCTGATCTCACCAGGCTGCCTTAGTAAATACAGAGTCCATCTCCTAAAGACATTTACGATTCCGAGGAGCGAGATTCACAGTCCCGGCTGATTGAAAAAGCCCGGCATAACAGCGGTTGATAATTATAACAGCAATGCTTTTGGAAGCAGCGGGAGGTGAATCACAGAGCTACTATTAATTACTTAGTGGACGAGGAAAGGATGACTCCTTCACCCTGATCGTGCAGAACAGCACAGAGAAGGTTAGAGACGAAGCAGGCTCAGTGCTGGAGGGGAGACACTCCTCTTTGCTCTGGCCTCTGTGCTGAAGAATAATGGGCTTCACTGGAGTGAACTGACCACACACTGTAACTCTGAGAGCTGGAGGCCAAACTCACTGTAGCTGCAGTGATTCCTTTGTAAGTAAAATCAGTCTCTGCCATATAAGAATGGCTGGCCTAGCGATTACACAGAGTGACCATTACTGGTCGAAAATGATTGGTCTAGGCAGTGGCGCCGCTGTGGAGACATTTCCTGTTATATATATATTGTGTCCAGCAGATTTCAGCTACTTTTACCGGCTCTGGAGGGATCACTACAGTACAAAGATATCTCGCTGCATGTTTGCTATACAAGAAATCTAATTTCACATCTTAGGTCTTTTTTTTTTTCTTTGTGGCCATTGCTTCTGTTACTTACTGCAACACTGTGATCACCTATGCTCAGAGTGGAGAGTACAACAAAGAGTGGTAATATGGTAATTTTCAAATAGTTGCTTATCGATCCAGCAGACATGTAGCAAACATTTAGTCATGTCTGTTGCCACATTTCACTTAGTCATGTTTCAGATCGTCAATATCTCCTCTTTCAGCATCACACTCTTTACAAAATTGATTACAGATACCAGGACAGAGAGAACTTTTTTTTTTTGATGGGACAACTCAGACTGCAAAGATTGACAATTTTCAATTTCAAATATTTTCATTTTCAAATGAGTGAATCAGTACCATTTTCAGTTTGCAGACGGACAGAAACAGACATGTAACCATATTGACTAACTCATTTGTAAGCTGTCAAACCTTCTTTGAGTAGCGCAGTCGTGCTTACTGAACACTTTTTAAAGTAAATCATACTAATCCTGTTGCTCTCAAAACAGCCTGAGTTCTTCATATAGAAGTCTCGCCCTTGAGATTCTGGTCCATGTTGACATGACCGCATCGCATCATTTTTACAAACTCCTGTTTTACAACATCCCAGAGGTGTTCTACTAAATTGAGCAGTACGCTATGACACCAGTTTGAGATGACTCTAGCTTTGTGACAAGCAGAATTGTACTGCTGGAAGTTGGAAAGTGGTTAACTGTGGCCACAAAGTGATGCACATGGTCAGCAACAATATTCAGATAATCTGTAGCATTCAGATGGTGATTGGTTAAGTATTAAGGGTCCAAAATGTGTCATTATAACCCCTACGCCACCACTACCAGAGACTATCGTTCCCATTTCTGATGTCTGATCTGGACATGAACTGAAGCTCATGTTCTGTATCTACATGATTTAACATTATTACATGATTCAGAGGGATCTGTCTGCAGTCGGCAGTGCATACTGTACAGTTACACCCACTTCAAGTTATGTCATGCTACTGTGCCTCCCGGTCCGGTGTGAAAGGAGTTTAAACACAGCAGCCCATGCAAACTAGCTTCTAGCTAGTAGGTGTCTCACACTGAGGCTCCAATACTGTCAGGAGAACCAGCCCACACGACGATCCATTTTACCAGTATTCACAGCAGCTAGCAGCTGACTTTCAGTCCAAACAAGAGAGGGACTCTCATCTACTGGCTAGAGCTGGAAGAATTGGCAGGAGAGAGGGACGGACGTCAGGGCAGTCGTGCATACACTACTTATCCGTGTCTAGGTCACAGGAGCAGCAGTGGGATATGGATGGATGACACCCAAAAGTGTATCACAGTAAATTGAAACATCTTTATGTGGTACAGTATGGTAGCAATTGTTAATCGAATCAAAAAGAAACTGCTTCATTTTTGTCCCCCTGTGTCCATGTACCATTATTTTTTACACAATCTCCTGTCATTCTGACTGCAGAGTTCAACTGTGGCTGCACTGAGACCACATCTTCAGGGCAGCACCCCGTCAGTAGCTGCCAATGGCAGCACAGCGCAAGTGTTTTAAGAGCGGCAAAGAAGAACTGTGTAGCGTCAGTCAGAGCTCACAGATTTAACGGGTAAACAGATTCCTATTTATAAGACACGTGGTATCGGATCAGTGCCTGGACGCCAGTACTCGCCGATACCGATGCTGGCATTTCCGGGAGCATTGGAGGCATTTCCAGTACTGAACAATTCTACTGAGCTCATCTCATTTTGACATCCCTTTGGAGTCTGTGTGATTTGCACAACTTAAAATAACCCCCCCCCCCACACACACACCCAAATGTATTCCCCACTCTTGCAGTCAGCGGAAAAAACCCTCTCACATGATTGGCCGATTGGATAAGCAGGTGTACAGGAAATGTTAGCTCACTGTGGGTGCAGCAAATCAGCACAACATATCCATCTTAGGGCAGTGGTCTCATTACACAGACACACAGTATCAGCAATGCTGATCTGCTAGACCTCACTCACTGGGCTTTAGGCAAGACAATAAATGTCAAGCAGCTCTGCTCTTTACCCGGCCCCCAAAAGTGAGATTCATTACCGAGCTATAGGGATAATGCCAACCCATCTCCTGAAAGGAAGTGAGAGGCTCTCTATCCTTGGGACATGATCAATAGTCAGCAGGCTTGATGAAGAGGGGAGAGGTGCCTCTACATGGCCTGTTTGGAGGGAAGGCCCCCACCCAATACATAGTATCACTTTCCAAGCCCACATTTTATCTTTTGCGCAGGAGGCTGGCAGAGCAGCAGACAGCCTGTCACCGTCTGATCCGCTCACAATCTGCTGTATATATTATACATAAAGAAGTGGCTGGTGATTACAAAGATACAAACACTTCTTAAGCATTATTTGTGTTCATCTGCTTCAAAGTCTGGATCACGAGGGCTGGCACATCACTCAGTAAAATTGAGGCAATTCGGACTGAGCATAGTTGCTGTCAGAGTTTGAGCCACTAATGAGAATCAATGAAGTTGTGAGACAGTCAGAAGCTACCTCACCCACTGTGTTTGTTGCATCTGACATTTCATTCGATTACCATTTCCCCTCTCAAAAATCTATTCCCGGGCAATTTAAATGAGAAATTGGAATAATAAATGAAAAGAAGAGGCCTGAGCCATAAGCATATTACACACACGTCAGGCTCAGATACAGCAGATACAAAGAGATGCCACAATGTCATAACTGTGTCAGAGTGGTGCCAGAAATGTGTTAGCAATTGTAGGATCACTTACATGCAAATTGGAGGCTGGCTCTGCGGCTGAGGATGGAGCCCAATGTGTTGAAGGCCGTGCATTGGTACGCCCCGGTGTCTTGGTCCTTGTCCAGGTTGCTAATGATCAGGCTGCCCCCAGACATGTGACGCCGGTAGTCATTCCCCAGATCAATGAGTGTTCCGTTTAGTGACCATCTGGAAAAAACGCAAACACAATCAGTAGCTGCGTCCCCTGGAGATGCATGCTCGCAGTGTTTTTCCCAGAGATCAATTTGATCGGTCCGCCAGCATCACGCTGAGAAGATAAAGGCTGAGTAATAAGAGTAAGTTTCACTGTTATTAATACAGAAATCTGACTGTTTGGAGAGTGCTTGGGAGAAAGTTAGGCGGAAATAACATTTTTCTTAACATTGTGAGACGCCATAGCTCCCAGTTTTCATCAGTTTGACTCCATTGAAGTATTTTGTTTGCCATTAATTTTGGCTAAACTCCAAAACCTGCAGATCTACTGTGGTGAATATTGATTTTTCCTTCTTGCGAGAGGATTTTATTTCATCTCAGTTTCATTACTTCAACCACCGAGGTTACATTTTTGGTCAAGTTTGTAAGTCTGGTAGCAGGATGTCTGAAAAACAACAAAAAACAAAAACAACGGAAAAAACAACAACATATGAACAGATGCAATCAACACTTAGTGGAAATAGCACGATACAGCATGTTGACAAATTTTAATTAAGCATGGTCTGTGTGTTGGTGCAGATTTAGATAAAGTTAATGATGCTAACAGAGCAGCAGAAAACATAATACATGTACTTTTACTCAAGTAAATGTGGTCCTACCACAATGTGTGTATGCATGGATTATTGGAAAAACACAAAAAAAAAATAAAATATAAAATCAATTGGCATTCAAAATGCTGTCAGTGTCATAGCTATCGTATGTCACTTTCCACCATTGCTAACACACTAAACAAGGTTGTGAACAACAGCAAATGTTATTCCGCTGTCTCAAACATTCATATGATAAACAATTTAAACAACAGAATATCTATTTATAGCATGTTTTTCCTTTTTGCCCGCTCATTCCTTGGACTTTGTCTCAACCTGTTTTGGTGAACCTCACTCACTGACCTGAGCTGCAATGATTTGCAATGATTGGCTGGAAAAGCTGAACCAGTTAAAATAAAAACACAATTAAAATTGAATAATTCTCAATAATTAACAGCTTGCATTAGTCCAGACAGGATGGTGTCTGGGTTAAGATGTGGGCCGCACTCCCCTTCATCTATCACGGCACACCCTTGAATGAAAAATAAACCCCATCACTGCATCTCTACTGTATGTGCAATCTGAAGTGAATTTGAGCATGAGTGTAGATTAAAAATGTCAGAACATTGTGTGTTATTAACATTACAAATCCAAAGAATCGCGCAGCCTTGGCAGAGTGATGGTCTCTCTGAGTGATTTCTAATTAGTTTATGTTTGTGTGTTTGTGTTTCCAAATTATTGCTTTGACACCTTCATATTGCATTGTCTACAGACCATTTCCCTCAAGCAAAGGTCACAAGATACTCTGTCATGCAAGCTGAGTTCAGGAAGTGACAGCTATTAATCACAGCTACCAACAGAGACAAAACAATGAATAATGTTCACGCCAAACAATGAAAACACTTCATATCTCCTTCTCTGAAATCTGCAGTTTGTCATTCTGCCCAAGATATACAGTATAGAAAGGAGATGCAAAATGACGGATACCTATATAAGAGGCAGGGCTTTATCTCAGAGCATTACCAGATGAAAATTTACTTTTCCTTATAGAATCTGAAAAACAAAAAGCTTATTGGCATGCCGTGTGTCTAAGACTGCCTCAGCGACAGCACCGTGAAATGACAATTCCAATGATAAGGAGAAAAAAAAGAATCAATATTATTTTTTTCTTGCTCCCAGGCAAACTAATAGGCAGTTAGAATGATGCTTCATGCAGTCCTAAAGCATTCAGGGCTCTCCGCGACTTCCTGCCTGACAGACTACAAAAGACAAAGCTGTCTTTCATTTCGTAGTCTGCATTATTCATCTAAGAGTCTGTGCCTGTGTCACTTAATCTGACTGATTTTGTCATTGCTCTGACAATGGTATTTCAATCAAAAGCCCTATACTTGTCGTGACAAAGCTCACGTTTCTCAAAATACAAATATGGAAAACACATACTGACATATCAATCGACCATTTCTAATACAACACACATATCACTAAGGTGTTTTTCCCTGCATTTGTCCATTCGTATTCTCCCCCGTCCTTCCGCTCCTCTATTTGTGCCAAAGGAAGGATTATTGTGTATGTACAGGAGGGGGGAGGTTAAATGGGAAACGATGAGAAGCTAGTTGGACTTGCAGCGGCCCAGCATGATTGAACTTAATGGGAGAGGAAGGTGGGCAGCCTGGACAGATCACACACCCTTGGAGCAGACGGCTGGCTGAGTGTAATGATGTCTCTGCACGGTCAACACAATCAGTAAAGCCACCTACCTACTGTTGCTGCAGAAACACCTGCAACAGGCTCTGATATTAGGAAGACGTGGGGGGAGGTATTATTACAGAGTCCTTTTTTTTCCATGTGGATCCAGATAGGTGATTTAAAGGATTTTAAGGTTGAGAAAGGTCAATGGGAGCAAATGGGCTGCTGTCACTTTGAAAAGAGTTAACACTGATGCCATCTGGACTCTTTAAAATATCATTTTGAAAAGGGAAATGCAGCGGTGACTGACCAGTTGTGAACAAAACAACAAACCTGCACTTGCAACTTCTCACATTGTGACAGTTACAAAAAAAGAAAAAATGTGAACCTTCACACTTAGAAAATGTGAAAAAACATCAGCAGCAGCACTCTCCGCACGGCATCTTATACACCCAGCTGCGCTTTTCAGCATATTTCAAAATTTGACACTTTGAATGGACAATTTTGCCACCAGTGATAATAAAACAGTTTGGTGACTTAATTCAGGAAACAAGGATGGATATCAGCCGCAGCCTCATCTGCTATAGCTCCTCCACCTCTTCCACCCACCACCACTCATTACACAGGGATTCTGTCTAGAAATGTACCTTTTGGGGGGTTGACAAAACCACAGTGAAACAATTTATTTTATTCATGATGAAGATAACGTTATGC
Source organism: Trachurus trachurus (assembly GCF_905171665.1). NCBI lineage: Eukaryota > Metazoa > Chordata > Actinopteri > Carangiformes > Carangidae > Trachurus > Trachurus trachurus. Next base: position 14,152,853 of record NC_139896.1, read on the forward strand.
CTGCTGCAGATATGCTCCTACAAAGGGCAAGGACAATTTACCTGTGTAAGGACTTGGTACAAAGTAATCTATCATTTTAAATGATTACACATTAATTAAGGTTAATAAAGCATCATGTCAGCAGTTACTGTATAAAGGTTATAGTCAGCTATTTGTTATGATGCCTTACAGCGATGTCAGTTGGTAAATGTTAATAATACTGTTTCAACTGTTGTTTAAATGCAGAGAAACCTGATAATGAAAGGTGATTGATTCCTTTTACACTGCAAGATAAGTTTGTCTGACAGGACATGCACAACTGCGGGGAGCAATGTCACCACATGCGGTTGCAGAGCGCGCACACACAAAGACACAAGGGGAGAAAGAGTGAGCTGTTAGCTGCCGCAGACTGGTAAAATGGATCAGTCTCGCCTCATCCCCAGGTTGATGCTCCTGTAAGTGCCGGAGCCTCCATGTGAGACACTTCAATCAGCGATTGTGTGTTTTTGAAACTTATTTTGCTGCTGCAGCTCACTGTTTCAGGCCCGAGAGCAGTGTAGCCGTTGTGTTTTTGATCTAACGGCATCATGCTGCGTGGGTGACAGGTGTGATGGCAGTGTCTGTGATCTGAAAGACGTCATAGCTCAGACAAAGGAGCAAATACCCAGTGTGCTGCAGAGCCACTTTACACTGGGTGAACGCCAGTGGTAGCGTTTTCCTTTGCAGACCGTTGTAAGGTCATGTTTTTGACCACCAGTGTAAAAGGAGCATCAACTGACTATTCAGGTTATTTGACATGAGGTTGTGTGTGGTAGTTATTTATAATCAGTGCGTTACCTGCAGTAGATTCAGATCAGCAGTTTTCCAGTTTATAGAAGCAGTCCGGAGCACCAGCACATAAGCTGAGTGATGTGCTGCCGTGAGTGGGGCCATCCACAAAACCTCGTTTTAGCCACTTTAAAACGTGCCCACAGAAAAATATCTGCCCTTTCCTTTGAAACTACATTTCAACCATTGAACTGCTGGATTCCTACGCACAAGCACAATCCCTCGCCATTTAACCCCAACTATCATTCCATAATGTTATAAATAGCTTTAAAAAAAAAAGAAAGAAACTAAGCAAGGTATACAGGATGATGTTCCATATTCTGGAAACTTAAAAATCTGTTTTTATTTGTGACTTCCAACTGATCTATGGAGCACTAACAAATGATCGATTCTGGTGATGAATCAACTAATGTATAATAATTCTTGCCAGAAAGCATACAGCACAACAAAATGGCAATGCACCGGTAATCCAGTGTAGTAAAATGTATGGTGATTTCAGAAACAAGATGTAAAAGCTGTCTATTCCACAGATTGGTGGTTTTAAACCTGCAGTTGAACATACCCCATACAGTATTTCTCACTTTTTTTTCCTTCATTATTATTCCCACCCTAACTCAAACAGCAAAACAGGTGAATCTGGCAGAGGAGGTCTTAACAGAACTAAAATGCGCCATTCCAGGTTAAGAGCAGCTTACACTGAGTCCGACACAGTCCGGCAGAATAGTCCTATTTGCTGCGGTGTGCTGCAGGCGCGGGCTGATCTGAGCATGCTCTGAATGAACTCCCCGTGACCTTGAGGTTCACATCAATTTTGCATGAGGTCTCCTCATCAAATAGACTGGGGATTGTACTGCAGCACAGGCTCACCTGGCTTTCCTCGAGGCCAGACACCTACTGAGATGGCAGTGACCACACAGACCACATACTGTTTGTGCACACACATGCACACACACATACAAACAAACAGGCACACACTTACACACATGTGGAGCTCAGAACCGATAATGGAAATTCAACTGTGGCCCAGGGTACTCACTACTATTATGTTCAACATGCTTTTTTAATAAATGTGTGTTCCTTTGGTTTTAAAGCCAAATATAACACAATAAATATTCTTAAAACCAACCCGTTTCAGTGTGAGTGTGTTTGAGTGTCTGTGTGTCAGTGTAAATGTTTCTGAGTGTTACTGAGTGTGTGTGTGTAGTATGTGTGAGAGAGTTTCAGAAATACACCGTTGCCCATAACGTTGGAATGATTTTGTCTAAGCCTTCCCTGGATACACAGTCTGCAAAGGTTATAAATTGTGGTTTAATTTTCACAGCGATATGTTTGGAAGAGATTGATGAATAAAGTTTTGTTTTGAGAAGATATACACTTTATCTATCAACAATAAAACACATTGTCACAATAATTTCATGAAAAGGTGAATTAATTTTATTCCAACTTCATGGGCAACAATGCACTATTGGAATTAGTGAACACTAAGAGATAGAAGCTAGTTGTGCATATGCATAAATTGTCAGCAGATATAATTACATTTACAGTTGCAATCTGATGCCTGGATATGATGTTTTTATTCAAAGGAAAAGTAAATAGAATAGTAAATTTATAAATGTTATGTACATACTAGAAAAAAGAAACAAAAAACAGTGTTCACATATTTTCCCTTTAGAGCTGTATTTCAGACCTAAGTCCAGTATTTTTCTCGTTTATCCTACTGGTTCTGAAATGATCACATAAGCCCATGGGTCACAGAATTTTCTCACCCTATCAAAGGACAAGTAACCCTCCAAAAGATAAAAATCGATTCAACGTGAAACAGTCTCCACTTCCAGACTCATAACCGGTCTCTATGCTATAACTTAATTCATAACAAAGAAAAAAAAAATAATATCTTATAATCACGGCCTCCCCAGTCTATTTATGTCCCTGTTACCCTGCACCAACCCATGAACAAAGGTAGAGTCATACATCTGCCTGAAGTCACATTACATGATAGCAGACACAAGCCAGGGCACTTTTTTATTCCCACTTTCCAATCACTGCTGTGCCCTTGATCCTGTGTTACAGCAGATTCATAGTAAACACACTGACAGGTGTATTCATAAAGCACAGCTCTGAGCCCTGGAGTGTGCTCTGGCGCTACGCTGGACTATTTGTCAACTGAAGAACTGTCAGGGTTCCCGTTCTTGTTATTCGCCGTGTCACCAAGTGGGCGAGGTGAAGGTGGAAGCAGAGCATCAGAGTGGTGAAAATAAAATTAGACAAAGTGGACATCGCTAGCAACTGTAACTTGCAAGGTTAATAAAGCAGAAACACAAATGACCACCTGAATCCTAATTTCACCACACTACTCTCTGCGCTGTCCTATTTAAATCAGCCAGAGTTTTAATACCTTCACGACACTTTTAATTATCACTAACGTTGCACTATATTACATTGCAGTTCTGTTGAACTGTTTGGTTACCATTCTCCATTATCTGCACGTTCTTCAGTCAGTCACTTTCCTGCATTTTCCACAGCGCCAGTCTTCATTGCATTCTGGTCCACTAGGTCTTTTTCTATGATGGATTTTTCCATGTGTGATTGCTGAGCGTCACTGAAAACTGATGAGTCCGCGAAGCCCTTAAAGCGCTTTTTCATTGACAGCCTTACACTGTGACAGCTACTCATGATTTATCCCAATTCAAGCGAGAAGCTGGTGATACTACACACCATATTTTTCTTAGTGTCAATCAATGCCATTAAAAACTAACACCAACAATGCCTAACAAGTCTGGTCTGTGTAGCCAAAGTATGACACAACAGTGTCTTATTTCTCTGAGTCATTTAGCTTCATTGTTGTCCAAGAATGCATCAGTGAGCCACACTGTTGCACTGCGTGACATCTTCTTTTATTTCCATGAGCGTGGGTGCTGTCATTTATTTAGAATCAATCCCACATTCACCATCCTGCTGCTCTAAATACCCACTTGTTCACCTAAAAGATATTCAATTTTTTACTAATATGGAAGAGAAACTCTGTGATTTATTTTACTTTTTTCTGACAAATGAAGCTTTGCCTTTGAGAGATTTATGTCTTCAGTAAAAACCAAGAGCCTGGGGGTGAGAGACATACATTTGACACAACTGTGACTGCCTGCGAACACTGTTGTTTTCACCCTTTGATTCTGTGTGTCATCAGAGCAAATGTATTAGCAGGTGATGCAGGCTTGGTCTGACTGTGTATTCCTGCAATAATGTAGTATGGGGTAGCAATGAGTGCTAATGGGTTTGAAGGTCAATATGGGTGTGATGCCAATGCAAGATGATCAGCCATTTATACTATTGAGGTAAACTACGCTGTACTGTCCATTCATGTGGCCTCGGCAGTTGCAAGCTTATAATATAAAGAAACAATCATGCATATATAATATGTACACTTTGCTATACTTTAGATGCACTTTGCTGTGCCTCATGGCATCTGCACTGGAAATGTATGACATTGTAAATATTTGGTCAAACTTAACTAAACTGATGAATAACTTATACAAATTAACTAGTGACTAATTTAAAATGTCATTATTATTACATCATTTTCAAATATTATGATTTTTACACAGTAGGATTTCAATAGCAGTTTGCATGTTCCCCCGATGGCTGTCCTCTGCGTGCCCTGGCTCCCACAGTCCAAAGACATGCAGGTTAGGTTAATTGGTGATTCTAAATTGCCTGAGGGGGTAAATGTGAGCGTGAATGGTTGTTTGTCTGTGTATGTCAGTCCTGTTATAGTCTGACAACATGACCAGGGTATACCTCGCCCTTACCCAATGTCAGCTGGGATTGGCTACGACCCTGAAAGGATAAGCGGTATGGCTAATGAAAAAATGATTTCAACACTGTAGGATAAGGAGGAAAGCTGAAACACCCAAATCTAAGTGAAGTCAGACGCTCAGTGCTAAAAGCCCATTTGTGCCCCCTCCCTTACCCCTCCGACAAGGGTTAACATAATCTTTTCTGACAAATTCAATATTGGGTGGCCCAATTTTCTGTATGGATATTAAACCAAATGAATGAATTTTTCTTAATAGTTGCAGTAACTGAGGAAATTAAGTGTGCAGCTCTGAATGTAATACCCTCTTGCTTGGCACATTTAATTATACAAATACTGTTCATTTGCAGGGTGTAGGCACATGCACAGTTTGGAGGCTCTGGTGAAAGTCACAGCATGACCACTTCCTGAAGTGATTTTTTGTTTTTATTTTCTGTCTGCTCAGGGCTTTTTCAGGTTCTAATTTCAGTGTTAGTGAAATGAATTGCCGAGAATTCATGCCTTATATTTAATTGCTAGGACAAAGAAGCCCTCTCCTTGCCGAAAGCGAAAAGTCAAGGACAATCAGTGTCAGAAAAAAACTGATGCAACCCAAATAAGGCTCAAAAAATAACTCCTTCCTCAAAGTAAAATTAAGGCCCCAAAGTGCAGTGCCTTTAAAAGCATTACCAGAGATGTCAATCCGCAGTGGTGACAGACTGCTCACTCAAACGTCAAGTCTTCCTGTTAAATCTGGTTTCAGATTTTTTATTCATAATTGAGGGCACTGACTCCAAACAGTGAAACCACTGACCTAGATGAATATCACCAGCATGAGATATGAGTTTTGTTTTGAGACTAAGTGCTGCAAAACCCCAGGTAGTACAGTTCAGCTCTAAGAAAGAAAATAAGAAAGAAGCCACATGAAGTTCACCAGAAAAGGATGAGTTGTCTGTATTTTTTTACGAAATCAAAGCAATAAGGGCAGCAATTCTACTTTTACCACTAGGTCTCTTGTGTATGGTGAATATTTTGTAACATATTTTTAATGAAATCTTACAAAATTATATGTTTTTTTCCTTTTTTTAATATTAACAAATGTTTGCCTTGTAAAGTACGATATGACGATATGGCGAACTACTGATCATTTACATAAAGAGAAAAAGCAACATCAGTATTTATTTGATGTCATGTTTCCAGCAACCTGACAGAAACAAAAAAAAAACACCTCTCCACCTAGTGCTGGAAAATCCATCTTAGCTGATGCCGGACATGCAGATGAAAGCAAAAGTGAAACTAAACCTAAATATTTAAGTTGCTAGTTAAAACTGAAACAGTCAGCTGAAAGACGTGAAAACAAGCTATCGGGAGCTGTAGAGCTGATCACACATAGCTACAGTATGTGGGCTTGTGGGTTATGGGCCATTTGCATTATCTGCAGTGATTTAATCCATTGTTTATAGAAAATATTGATTAGTGCAGCTCTAATATGAGGAAAACACTCTAGTGACAATCTCTGCATATACTAAAATTACATCTGAGGTCGTCTCACCCTACTGGAGAAAAAGTAGCAGATCCCATCCATTTCTCACAAATGCTTTGACACCACAAATAACCTGAAAAACAAAACCTCCTGAACAACACAAGTGTAAGAATGCTCCAAGTTGCGGGTGAAATAATACAAATGATGGTTTTGGCTTCATCCCGCGATGGCTCAGGTTGCACAACAAGTATAATGATACCCCCCGCTGCTGCGCCTGGACCATGTTTTCAGCACAGACACATTATAGGAAATGTAAGCATTTAGTGGAATGTCACTCACAAGGTTATTGCCTCTCTCCCCCTGCTTGCTGTGCATCTACATGGTGCTGACCAAGCTCCGAAACACAATCTACCATAAAAAAACACCACCAGCTGCCATTTTCAGGCAGGCTCCCTGCGCCGCCAGGGAATTGCCGCGGAGATATCAAAGGATCTGTGGTGCAAATGAGTTGCTGGAATCTCCTTTACTCTCCTAATGATTTCTTAAGCCGTGCACCATATTATAAATCATCATCTTCATTCGTACAGTAGCTTAAATCTTATCATTAATAAAGTTAACCTCGCTCATATCTGAGGTGTTGGCATATTCATCAACCACAGTGGCGCCTCCCTGACTCTAACTCTACATCATAGCTTGGGGTGAAAATAGATAGGCCTATTTCAATTAGAAATGGATGCTCAATTAAGCAGTTGTTCTTTGAAGCCTGTCTTCTTGTTGAATGGTGCGTAATCTCTCTCGAGCGCTGATGTCCAGAAAACGCGGTTCTTTAACAAATCAATAGCAATGAACGTTATCGGTACCCTCTTTGATTTCTGTGGAAGCAGCAATGAAGATTCACAAGCAATTAAGCAGCAATGGATTTTCACCACGGGAAGTGGATGTGGAGCCAAAGCAGGTAGAGACAGCTGAGCTTCTTATGCTTGCGGGGGGGAAGGTAACAATGGTGGAGTAACTTACCTATACTGCGGCGGAGGGCTCCCTTCTGCCTCGCATGTGATGGTAGCCTGCTGGTCTGGGGAATTGATTGGTAAAATGAGGTCACTTGGCTCTGTCCTCCATCTTGGCCCTTGAAATATGACATCCTCTGTACAGGCTGGGGAAAGAGGAGAAAGTCTATGGTAGTACAAGGCAGAAATATTGTCCCTTTGACCTCAAGAGAAAATAACAGAACTCAATAAAAGCATAGATACTGTGAAGACAAATAGTTAATCTTGATGAAAAACATCAGTTTTCTAACACTCATTGTATATTACTTTTTCAACAGTATATAACCTCCAAGTCCCTGAACAATGTTGAAAATCAAAGCAATACATTAAGACAATATTCATGAATTGTTGTGCATTGGACATTGAAAGTAAATTCCATTCACCCTTGTTAAGCATCTCATTCCTATTGGCATCAGTTTCACTATATGCTACAGTTTTTCTGATGGCCCTGAAACCTAAAATAATACAGGAAAACTAATATACTGTACAAAGTCCATGGCAGTTGTGTGTATTTTGCACACTGAGCCTACTTTTTCATAGTACCAGGCCTCTCTTTGTCATAACATCATGATAAATCATCACATTGTAGATATGATTAATCTCCCTCCTTCAAAAGTCCCATGTAAAAATGCAAGAAAACAAAAATAAAGCAAATAAATCATAATGTTTTCATTGTCTAAGTATTTAGCAAGGTAAGCTGTTTCAGAGACTTTAATGCACTTGCACAGACCTCACACATACTGTACTGAAAACGATGCAATGAAATTGAGGTGTTCAGTATTAATATTGCTAGCAACAATATTATAATGATAGATATTAATTGTTGAGGACCAAAGTTGAGCACTCAGGCTGACTACTGATGTAGAAAGCCAGTTTTCACATCTTTCCTCAGTAATTAATGATTCCTTTCAAGTGACATGTTTGATAAATAAAGCAGAGTGATCTATTTTCAGATCATCTGTGTCATACTATGCATGCACCGGTTAATTGAGGCCATAAGGAGCAGCAGCTTAAAAGGAAAAGATGTGGATCACAAGCTGGTACTAAATGAAAGCAGAGTCAACAGACGGTCAGAGTAGGCCTAATTAATATCCTACTGCTAACAGATTGCAGCATGTGAGTAGTAGTTCTACATGTGGTTTAAATTGGTGATAATATGTCAAGGAATCAGCACATATTCCTCTGTGTGACAGGCTGAGGAACGATATAGGACAATGAAGCATGACAACTCTGTGTTTGTTCAGGGATGTGGAGAAACTTGAATGAGCTTAAAACTAGGGATGTCCCGATCCGATCACGTGATCGGAAATCGGGGTCGATCACGTGGTTTCAGACTCGATCGGAATCGGACGTTACATCCCGATCAGGAATCGGATATATTACATATCTACATGTCAGGGTTTTCCTATCTGTCTAAAGCGAAGACGGGCCGCAAGGGGGGGCGTATTATTGTGAGATTTTGATATTGTTACATCCCTAGTAGAGCACAAAGAACAGAAAAATAGTGGGATGATACAGTTGATCTACATTAAAAACTTTACTGCATTGCCAAAGTATCGGATCGGGACTCGGTATCGGCAGATACTCAAAATCAAATGACTCGGACTCGGACTCGGGGGCAAAAAAATGTGATCGGGACATCCCTACTTAAAACCTAAAAAAAAAGGGGGGATATATCTGAAAAGCAGTCAAATTTCAAAGGATTGTTGTAGAGTGATCTTTTAATAAATGATCAAACACCTGCACTCCCATCAAATTCATTCACCTTACACTTTGGTTTCACAGCCTCACCCTATTGTGAATTTGAATAAAATGCCATGCCAGCCAACATCTGAGGTGTCAGGATATAGAGGCAGACAACACGACGCTTCAGATGTCATGATGATTGTTATCAGCTATAGTGATTTTTGGAGGGTTTCAAAGACTATGATCAAAACATTGTATAATAACCAGCACCTATAGACAGCAACGGAGGCCCTGTTAAAAACACTTGTCTGTGAGGAAGGTGAGATTGTGTGGACCTCATTCCCATGAGTACTGGGCGTGAATTACCCATGAGCCCATTTGAATAACATTCATTGGGATTTACAATGTCATTTGAACAAGGGGTGACATTCTGGTGGAGTGTCTGCGCTTCTCTTGCTTGAATCCCAGGTGGCTGCACAAGGGCAGAATGAGGCACAGTGGCAAGTAGATTGTGCTAAAATGCAGGGCTGGATTCATTGCATGGATCCTGATAATGATCTGGACAGGCCATAAACAGGAATAGGATTGGGCTCCCAGTCGTCCCTGACAGTGTACTGTAAATGCACTGCAGGACACTGCTCAAGGGAGCGGTGAAGGACATCATACTGGAACACTGTACATGTAATGATTGCAACCTAATCAGTGTAACCCTTTTTTTTTTTTTTTTGGTCAGAAATATTTTCTGAGGTTATTAACAACTGCTCTGATTCTGTTTCTCCCGCACTAATGGATGAAACTTTATACTGTATATAACCTCTGCTTGCTACGATATATTTCTAACCTCTAACCTTACATAGATCAATTTATCCTGGGGGTGTGGAACAGCACTTAATTATGTTATTAATATGTATTAAATACACAAATTCACAAGATGTTGCATCAACATAAACCATGACAACAAGTGCAGGGAAACTCAAATGTAATATATGTTGAAATATCTTACCTGCAAGGCATCCGGTGATTGATAGCAGAACTATTTGTTTCCATGGTAACATCATCTTTAGTTGCCAAGGGCTAATAGGACTCTCATCCAATTGCTTGTGAATGGAATGCTCTCCCTTGAATGCGAGAATTTTAATCTGAAGGGAAAGTAATTATGGATGTGATTAAAATATGACATTTTGATCCAAATACGACAAGCATTCAACAGAAAAAAACATGATTATAGCACTGCTAAGTTACATAATTGGCTCTTATTATTTTTGGAGTTTCTGCAAGTGAAGAGAAAGTGAATCTTGAGGAAGCGAGAGGCGTCTTGGGGAGGAGCGGGACGGGAGTGCACAATGGCAGACAAAAACCTGAGGACACTACCCGGCAGTGTGATTTTCAGGTGGTGGCACAAACGAAGAAACAGCTGCTAAATGGGTATATTTTCTTTTACTGTGTGTGTTGCTCATCCTGCCTAACAAGCTCAATTCTGCAGCTTTAAAGAGGAGTGAGGAAGGAAATGATTGACCTCAAAAGATACTTCTCTCTCTCTCCCTATTTGACTATTAATAGGAGCTGGCAGACTGTGTACCAGCACTCTACAAAACGCCACTTCATACTTTAACAAAGGGTTTGGTGGATGACTGAATGTAAGCAAACTGACTGTTTTCATTTTTATATACAGTACATGCATCACATTCCTTTAGATCAACAGGGAATACAAGAAGGCTACACACTAAAACAATAAAGATGGCACATTTCACTGTCAGCCATTAGCAGTGACTGACAACAATATGCACAGTAAGATGACATAAATTCACAGACTTTTTTTTACTGCAGTTTACTTGAAATAGGAAGAACGAAGCCTGTGAAAACAGCTATCCCATGTGGCTCAGGAGAGACTTTGTCAAACCTGCAGACTGTCTGTCATTAGTGTAACTGTCATCAGAAGAATAGTTGGGAAGCATTGCTGAGTGAGACGTTAGATAAGGTGATTACGATAAGTGGTGTAAGAAGCTACTTTCTGAAATACAACCACCAGAGGGTTATCATTTTTGAAAATAACATCAAACATTATGAGCTGCTTTAATTCAAAACTGTTCAGGTGCAGCACTGGTGAGTTAGGTGACTGTTTATCTACTTGTTAACACAAACAAGAGAAAACCAGTGAGGTGTTTTACATCATAAAACTAATTCTGGAGCAGTATTTGGAATTATCAAAAAAAAATAAACGAAGCTAACCATGACAACATTAGATTAGTCTACTTTCTGAAATGCAACTGCCTGATACAGGTGTGATCTTGTAGCTGGTGACTAAGGAGCTAAACAAATCTTAACACAGAAAAATGCATACTATAGGCTACGCTCGGTGCAATCAATTAAATTCCAAATGGATGAGGGGCGGTGTTTAGCTCAGTTGGTAGAGCAGCCGCCCCACGTGTTGAGTCCATTTACTGTCTCTCTCTCAACTGTGCTTTCCATTAAAAGGCGGAAAAGCCCAAAAAATACACTTAAAAAAAAAAATCAAATGGATGATGTGCTGAAAAACTGACAGCCCAGGCGTTTTATTTCAACATAGCATCTCATTCAACAGATTAAATACAGAAAGTATAGGGATGTTGACCGAGCTAGGCTGATTTAACCAGTCAAGTATATAAAATAATTATCGTGATCTTGAGAGCTTGACAGCTTGTGTCAATAATACGATGCCTACAGTACATAATGTTAGATGTCTGTTTTCATTACTGACCAGCTATAGGTGATAATGTTAGCTATCTTGCTATAACCCTAATTTTGAATTTAAAGTATAATACAGAACTAAAATTACATGAAAAGCACTAAAATGAATTACAAAAAATGTCAAGTAACTTTCCTAGCAATGCTTTCGGGTAAGGAGCATTTGAGTGTTTGATCCACATACTGTATGGAACTAAAAGTCAGGATATCTAAGCCTGTGCTGCATCAAAAATCTGTTTCTTGCAAGACCTACTGTACAACTTCACTGAAACATGCTAATTTCTGGAGTGGCCCTTTAATACACTATCTCTGGTTGTCATAGCCTATTGTCATCTGAGAGGGAGTGCTTTATGGTATGGTTGACTTTTAATGGGGTATTTGAGCCACTGGATTAAAGGGTGAGTTCACCCAAAATTGAAATTTCACTCATTATCTACTCACCCTCATGTCGACTAAGGGCTGGGAGAAGTTTCAGAGTTATCCATGGCTTCTCTGAGTTACAGGGGGTCTCGGCATAGCAGTGCATGTCCATATAATGGTTGCAAATGGATACCAACTGTCTTCGTAACAAAAAGACACACCAAAAAACATCCAAATACCTCCATGCTGCTCGTATGTAATGTCCGTCTTGTATTGAAGCCCCGAAATGCGAATTGTCCTGAAAAAAATTAAATAAGTCAAGCTTGTTTTGTAGCAGAAGCTTCTCGAAGCTCCTCTTCCCGGTTCATCAAATTTGGACGAACTGGGAAGAGGACAGACCCTGGTTCATCCAAATTTGACGAACCGGGAAGAGGAGCTTCCGCTACAAACAAGCTTGAAATATAAACGTATTTAATTTTTTTGGGGACAATTTTGCATTTCGGGGCTTCAATACAAGACGGACATTACATACGAGCAGCATGGAGGTATTTGGATATTTTTTGGTGTGTCTTTTTGTTACGAAGACAGTTGGTATCCATTTGCAACCGTTATATGGACATGCACTGCTATGCCGAGACCCCCTGTAACTCAGAGAAGCCACGGATAACTCTGAAACTTCTCCCAGCCCTTAGGCGACATGAGGGTGAGTAGATAATGAGTGGAATTTCAATTTTGGGTGAACTATCCCTTTGAAGACAAGCAGACATTTTTTATAAATATCTGGATATATCATCATATATCAAAAAATTATTTTCCATTCTACTCCACTCACTCCCATTACCTTTTATTATCATAAGGAATGATTTGCTCCATCAGATATCCCTTCTAGCCGTGATCAATGGCCTAAATGGCCATTAAAACTTTTCTAATGTGGAAGTGGAACTGAGAGCTTTAAATCTGTAATTGTAGTATCAGTGGCACAGGAGGGGCTTTGCTCAAGCTCTGACCTACATCACAGTAAGTGGAAAGTGATACGCCTCTCAGGATTAAGAATTCAACCCAGCCCCTCATCTTTACAACACAACCCTGTTGTGCGGATTAACCCAGGGCTATCTTTGGAATACTTGAAACAGACCTAAATACTAACCACTCACTTGTTTCACCAACTTGTAATTGTAGGAATGCAGTGGTGGCTCATGTTTTCACGTGAAAAGCATGGCAACATAATCTCATGGAGTATGAAGCACAGCAGAATCAACAGGGGGGTAAATCATCCTATTTGCCTGATCATAACTTAATGGCCAGTGTCGGCTTAGCTCCACTGTCCCGGTGCCAGTAATTGTTCCTCTTCTGGTATAATTGCAGGCACAGGGAGATTCAGAGTGTATTTCCTTGTGTCTTTCAAAATTTAGGGGGCGTTTTGCCACTCTAAAAACCCATCACATTGGATTACACGGTGTGAGATTCTACTTGAGCCAAAAAAAAAATGTCTGCTGCATTTTTCACTTTGAGTGCAGTATTAACCGCCATCCGCTTTCTGGAGGATCCAACTTCATAACCCCAACCCATCAGTCCAAAAAGCATCAAGATCGAGAGAGGAAAATCTCCTCAAAAGACTGTCTTTGCAAGTTGGGTGTTGTGCAGTTCATACCTCAGTTCAGTTGTTTGTCCCTGAAAACAGATTCAGTCTGCAGCCTGTAAAACCTGCAGTAATGTTGTTTTTCTTTGTGTATTTGTTTCTGAATGAATGGTTCATTAAAAGGCACAGTATATGCCAGTCTTTCTAGCTGTTCTGTGAGAATGGTATGTCACCCTGCCTTGAAGAATTTTTAGTGACTCACAGCACCATTTGAGTGCTTTTTCCACTGTTACACAATGCATTGAACAATGTCTTTTCTACAGCATTTTAAGTTTTTCCATAAATCAAACAAACTGCAGTTTAGATCCATTTCCAGAGCCATATAATATGTATGTAGTGAGGACAGTTGAGGGCATTTAAGGAGGTGTATTAAATTTATTTTGATTCTTGAGTTATGGCCAAAAAATATTGACCTCTGATGTTTGACCCACAAATTCACAACAGTCCAAGAAGCTGGTGCCAGATGTGAAGACATCCCTCAAGGTGCTACTGAGCTACTGCATTCACTTCACGAGAACAGGGTGGACAACCTGAAAACATAATGCCTCTGGCCAGGGCTGTCACTGGCACAAAGGCAGAAAAACAGAATGGCTAAAAAAAGAAACAATTGTATCACCCTCAAGCACTTAAAAGCCACCAGTGTCAAATCTTGCAGAGCTGAACATCAGCCGAAGATTGAGCAAATCGCCAAAAAAAGTAAAAAGAAAAAGTTTTATTTCATTCCGACACCAAGAATAAAAGAGAGCAACTCATTCTGGGCTTTGTGACGATCAAGGTGAGATGGCATTTTCTTTCTTGGACTTTCTCAACTGAAATAATGAGCAAAAGATTGCTCTGCCAAATGTAATGAGGCATCACACTCACCTCACCTCCACAGAATCTAAACCTAATGGAAGTCATTGGCTAAACACATTCCAGAGTAAATGAGATGACTTCTTGGTTAGTGGGGCTGTTGTTTGGCACATAATTGATAGGAGAGGTGGTTAAAGGCACCCATTTCCCCCCTGAGGGCAACATAATTGCAAAAGAATCTAATAAGGGAGGGACAAAACGAAAGGAGAGAGTTTCTATCATAAGGGTGTGCACGCCCAAGGTCTGTATTCTGATCACATGCAGCACATAAGCAACACAGAGCTGGGAGCTCCACATGTATCAGATCATGCAAGAAAGAAAAAAGAATACCAGTGCTGTGTGTGTGTGTATGAATTCACTACAGACTGTGATGCATTCATTTCCATTTAGTTAATGTCTTTATGACTATCTGATGCCATCTCCATTAAATCATTCAGCAGGAGAACCTGGGAGACCATCATCCGCCACCAGGGACGGACTCAATCTGAATGCACAGCTGCTCTGTGCTTTTGCCAATGAATGAAGAATTTACAATCAACTGTGCACTGATACCTCCTAATTTACTCTGACTGACTGAAGACCTGCGCAAGTCTATTTCACGTGAGCCGGGGGGGTTGGTAATAAATGAATAAGTAAATACCTGCGGTGATTAACAAATAAATGCAGAGCTTAATGTCTGTGTTTCACGGCTTAGGGTAGCAGCGAATAGTTGCAAAATGAAAAGGAGAGGGAGCAAAAGGAGTAATTGTTTGGCACTGATTGCACCACAACACTGCAAAAGACCCATCAAAGGTGAGTAAGTAAGTAATGCTTCCCATGGCAAATTATGCACTAAGATTTCAAGAAAGAAAAAGGGAGATCTAATGTAATTAATTGCCTAAGACAAACACAATCTCAGCAGCTGTTATATTAACATTAATGAAAGAATTTACTAAATTCATATTAATTCCTGGGATTTCAGTGGCAAGCAGAGTCTTTCCGCCTAAAAGAAAATAAAAGTAGCCACTTCACATGTGCAAATGTGTTACTGTGTGTTTGAATACGATGGCATTATTAGAAGTACTGCTAAAGTCATGTTTGAATGCTGGCAGCTACATTACAGCAAATGTAAGAGGCAGCAACATGTGAATAAAGAAGTGAAATGGCACTGGAATCAGCTGCACAGACACGACTGCGCTTTTTACACAAAATGAATAAAAACTAGTTCCACATTCACTTGACATTTGTTTTTTTTTTTGTTTTTTTTTATCAGATATCTGTTTACCACAGCTTCACTGCACACCTGGGCAGTCATTATACAGCTGTGTATTTTCATGTGAAAAATCATTGAATCCCTGGAAGACAGCAGCAGGACGCCCCCAGTGACTCCCCTGCAATGTTAAACGTGGCTGCATCTCTCAGCTGCTGCCTAAAGCAGGGGCAGGAGAGTAAGTGCACTTAAAAGAGAGGGGAGCAGCGATCCATTTCTCAACCCCATCATCAGCCAGGCACATCCCCAGACCCTCATCCTAGATACAGCCACAAACACATGACTGGAGGTCAAGGATGAGGAGCAGGAGACACTCAGGCAGGCTCTTTACATTTTTTTTTTCCTCCCGATGACATTCAATCCATTTCAGAGCCTTTCTGAGAGAGAAACTGGCTGCACAATGTAAATGCCTCTCTGGTTCAATCAAAAAAGGGGGGGCTTTCAAAGCAAATGGTGCTACAGTACAAACTCATCCCTGCTCTGCCACGGTGGATATTGCTGCGTTATGGAATAATTGACTGCTTGGCTTCAAAGACGTGTTTCACCTCTCATTTGGCTACTGCCTGTTATTCTCAAAATATGTGCAAAGGATCTATAAATAAACATGAACAGGGGGGAGAATGATTACAATCCCTGATGAATACCAGGGTACCTTGTAGATGAAGCAGGATGAACATTTTCCTGTCTATTATGTAGTCTGCATGGACAAGAAAAGAGTAGAGAAAAAATAGCAGACCACTTGTCCAAATATTTAGTTTCTGAGATCAATTAGAGTAAGGCTCTATTGTTAGGGTCATTTCTTCAGAAGGCTGTAACTATCATTATCCTGTGATAATTTTTCATATATATAAAAAAAGAAATGCTCCACAAATATCTGAATATGATGGCATAAGAGGACATTCAGATACAATTAAATGACCATTTAGAAAATCCGCATGAGCTCAGGCTGCTTTCCCTCTGCAGAGACTCCAATAATTGCCTTAAACAAGTTAGACAGAGAGCTTTTCTCCAGGCGGACAGTCCTGATGCCGTGGCTCCGTGTTAGTGAGCAGAGCAGCGCCATATGGACTTTGTCCTAGATGAGGGAAATGAGCCCCAACAGCAGAAATCCCAGTAGGACCATCGAAACCATTTGAGGCTCATCTAGAAACACAATCATGAGCATCATGCATGTGCGACCACTATCAGCATGCCACGCGCTCTGCCTCAGAAAAGAGGATAAAGACATTCATGTCACACATGGAGGTGGCTTTTGGGAGTAATTTTCATGTAATAAGTTATATTTTCCTACAAAGAAAAGGCAAACTTAACACAACACTGTTCAAATAAGAAATAAAAATAAAATAAAAAGCAAGACAATTAGGAGCAAGGTGTGATGATTTCTCACCGGGTACTCACTTGTTCTAGGATGCAATTTTTTTCCTCTTCATTAAACTGCTTTGATTGTAATCCCACTGTCCGTCAGATGCTGTCGTTTGCGGATCTAGTGAGCGGGTAACATTTCTCACCGCAACTCTTGTCCTTTTCAGAAGCCAGAAGAAGAAGAGGCTGCTGCTCCAGCACTGTGAGGTTTTTTTTCTTTTATTTTCTTTTTTGCGCTCTGCACTTAATGCTGCTCCGTCTAAGTGCGTCTCTCTGTCTTTATAGAGGATGGGACTAAACCAGTGTCCCCCACCTCGGTAAATTCCACAGTGAGAGAATTCACTGGCTGAGGGGCTGGTTGCGCTGCTCGCTGCACGCTGGGATGTTCCTCGACCTCCTCAGATTACACTCCGCAAGATGCTGCCAAGAAGCAGAGAGGACAGCGGTGCCTCAGAGCGGACACTCACATCGTGCGCATCCCCGGGCTCTGCTCTCTTTGTGCGCAGGCTGAAGCGCCCACTGGTGACGCGTGAAAACACCCATCGCAGCACAGTAATACGCCACCAGCCTATGGGCACCTGCCATTCCTTTGCGTTTAAGTGAGTGCACATTTGATCTCGGGATATTTGTCGTAATAGGACGAGCAGAGATCAAGCAGAAAGTATTTTAGAGGGAAACCTGCAATTTGTTAAAACAGAAGAGAAAGAGGGAGTCCATAGAATATGAAGAAAATGAACTAAATGTGATTATTTACCACCACAACTACACAGTCTTTATCTGATCTCAGTAAACAGCGTGTTTTTTGGTGAACTGGTGTGGTGATTGTGTAACGGGTTTAGTAAATTGCGGCTTCTGCTGATCAATACAATCAGAGGAGAGGGTGGATTTTTTTTTTTTTTTAAGAAAAGTGGTGTGTATTGTGTAATAGTGAGACTGCCCCTTCCTTAAAACGTAGTCATCGAACTTAATAATCACGAATCGCCTTAATCTGTTGTGGTGGAATGAGCCCACATGCAGCAGACGGAGTAGACTCGTGCAGAGTGTGAGGATCTCATCCTGAACACAATTGCACAAGTACAGTAGCTACAAACTCGATGTGCGGTATGGGGACCACACAGACAGGTGCTTTAGTGGGTTTTGGTCTATTAATATGGTGTCACCTAATTTAAATTTCATTGTTTTCATGATGCAACCATCCGAAATCATTCAGTGTTTTGGGTGAGTGTTTTTTTTTTCATTTCCTCCCCTCGCAGCTCCATTCAAAGTCTTAGCTCCGCAAGGGCATTCGATCACATGCTTATTATAAACACAGAGGCGAATAAAATGGGATTCCTGTTAAGTATACACACCTAAGGAGCTAGATTCTTGTTTTGGCCAAACACATACTGTAGGTGGACACATGAACCAAAATTATGTCTTTGCATCTAAAGCTCTTATTAGGTCCTCTTTGTTTAAAGCTGCACCATATCAGTATTTCCATAGTAACATCAGTTCAGCTGCAGTCAATTAGTAACTCAATAGGCTTTATGCACAGCTCCACTACTTCCTGAACTTAAGACAGCTCCTTTATTTCCTGTCTTACATTATTGGACAAACTGATTAATCCAGGTGTGTCTGAGCACACCTGGATTAATTAATAATATTAATTATTGACTCTGATATCTGTCATTGCTTTGTTTAAGGGTTTCCTGTTTTGCTGAACAGTAGCATTGAGTCAAAAGTAAAGCTGACTCTTAATATTTGATCAAACCTGATGAGATGGATGAGAAGAGTTTTAGTGAAATAAGTTTGTATTGGTCTGTTGATAAAAGCCTTACTCCAAAGAAAGTGACAACACTCACTCACCCACTCATTCTTCATCTTTCATCTGGCTGCTCTCCACCGTATAGTAATGTAATCAAGTGTACTGGATTCATCTGTTAAAAAACAAAAAAATATATGGGACACAGAGACAGTAGAAGGATCATCTATATTTTTTACTAACACACTACAACAACAGTGAACTATCTCAAAAAAACAACCTGTAAACAGAGAATGGTACAACTGGGGGATCCACCGGTTACATTCATTAGCATGTTTTGACAAGAAATCCAAACTCTGGGATCATTTTGAGAGAGTAAAGGATGGCTGTAATTAAGGAATTGAGTAAACTTTGAAACATGTCAGATATAGCCCTGCTTGCTGTAACATACTTGCTCACGCCAACACATTTAGAGTCATTACACTGTCTTTGACAGCCACCTTGTAGACGCTTGCAAAGTCTGTATCTTAAAGAAAATGCTGGCAGCCTTACTTATAACAGCCCTGGTCTCAAACTATAATTTGACTCTTGCCAAAAATATATATTTCAAATAAATCCAATCATATCATAAATGTTCTGCCAATAATGGCTACTGGTTCACTTAAAATATTAGAGCAGGAAATTAAAGTTTGTTTGTTAAAGCAGAAGTAAGCGGAATTTTTGTGTTAAAGCAGAAGTAAGCGATATATTTGTGTTAATATAAGTCTTAGATAGATATATCTTCCGACAGCAATCACTTACATAGAGTGTTTGGACTGAAACACGGGTCTGTCAGTCACTCTGCTCTGCTCTGAGCCGAGGAGAAAACTTTTCTCGTATCCTACAGTTTTTATCCAATGAGGAGAGAGAACGGCACGAAGGGCTGTGTGTGCAGCCAAGGGATGCGCGTGAATGTGGTGACGTAGGGACGAGGACTGTTATGGTGCGTTCAAGGCAACTCGTAACTCGTGTTTTTCCGACCTGTGAAGTCGTACCAGTTCGATCTGGTACGAGTTCACGGGTCGGAAGTTATGAGTGGCCGACTATAGTGCACTTTCACTGGTAAAACAGGTCGGAAAAACACGAGTGGGTTGCCTGGAACGCTACAAAATCGTAAGTTGTGACATGAAGCTGTAATTTACGGTTTCAAAAGCCTGCCTCGAACGCAGCATTAGCCAAAACGACCGGATCGCTTACTTCTGCTTTAATATAAGTCTTAAATCTTCCGACGGCAATCACTTACATAGAGGGCCCTATTGGTGGCGCAGCGCAGGTGGCGCAAGGTAGCGCAGCCGGTGTAATGCAAGTTTCGACCAGCGCAGCCTAGCGCAAAGTCAGATTGGCAGATGGGTAGATCGCGCTGCGCTGAGATAGGCGTGGCCGCGCAGCAGGGGGAGGCGTCACAGATTCAGCTTGGTGCAGTGGAAGTTTCGTGCGAAAATGTCCCGCCGAGGTTGCGCTGAAAGCTCGCCACCTCAAACCAGGTCTATTCTCAGCGCAGGGCGCAGCACAGCAGGTGCAGTGGAAGTTTGGCTGACTGACGTGCAGTGCACACACGTCACCAATTAATTAATTCATAAGCGCGAGCGACCACGTCGCCACGCAGCCGTAATGAAAAACAAAACACAAATTATCTCTCTTAGCCCACCACAACAGCCTCTGTGTCAGATAGTCAGTATATAGCCTATACTCAGCATCTCTATCACAGAAAAAAAAGAGACGGACAGAGAGAGAGAGCGTCCTTTACGCTGATTTCATCCCGCATGGTGTTTGTTTATGTTGTGATTAGTGTACACCTCTCATCTGTCTTACACAGGGAATAATAAATTGAATTGAATAAATGTGAGTTTCTTTATTAGTTTATTAGTTGTTGTTTCTTACACTGAG
This sequence comes from Trachurus trachurus, assembly GCF_905171665.1. NCBI lineage: Eukaryota > Metazoa > Chordata > Actinopteri > Carangiformes > Carangidae > Trachurus > Trachurus trachurus. The sequence continues at coordinate 14,173,518 of NC_139896.1, forward strand.
CACCGGTTCTCAGTGTATCAGATCAAACCTGATTAAGGATGTTAGTAAACTCATTATTGGTCACTCTGAGCTCGGACCTCCGGACCAAAACAGCTGTTTCCTCCAGGGAGAGGTTTGGCCTCTGGCGTCGCTGTCTCCTCCATCCATGTCAAAGTATAAAATGACAAACTTGCAGCGCGCATCGCCCGCGGCGCAGTTAAAGGTGAGGAGAGGAGCTCATTTGATTGGTGAAGATCCGAATCGGCTGTGTTAATCCCACTTCACGCCTTTCTCTCCTCCTCCTGTCTCCCTCCCGCCCTCTCTCCTCCCCCTTTGCCGTTTGCGCCGGTAGGAGGGACGAGGGGCGGGCTTGCGCTGGCGTAAGTCGGACTGCGCTGCCCAGCAAACTTGCGAAATGGACCTGAACACGCCTCGTTGGCGTGGCGAAGTTGCGCTGCACTTAGACTTCGCTCGGTCTAGGAAACTAGGGCCCAGAGTGTTTGGTCTGAAACACGGGTCTGTCAGTCACTCTGCTCTGCTGTAAGCTGAGGAGAAAACTTTCCTTGTATCCTACGACATTTATCCAATGAGGAGAGAGAACGACATGAAGGGGCGGTCCTCTCTGTGTGTGCAGCCAAGGGTGGGCGTGAATGTGGTGACGTAGGGACGAGGACCAATAGATCCATGACGAGGGCGGGGACTGCTAACTCCATCGGCTGACAAGAAGTTAGCCAAAACGACCGGATCGCTTACTTCTGCTTTAACTTCAATTTTAAAACATTATTAACATTCTAAGTACATGATGTCAGGCTCACACACTTTGTCGAAGTATTTAAAACAGGTGATTGTTTTGTGTGAGTAGAAGCATTAATTATATCAATCAATATATTTAATTAAAATCTGCTAACCCTTATTGCAACTGACAGGTTAGTATTGGATTTGTATACTGAAATCCAATGAAGCTTTTCTTAGTTAATAGAGAAAGATGAATTGGAATCATTGTCATATGCCCCAAATCAACTTTGTTATTCGGCTGAGGAGTCATCATTTTTTGTCGGGAGGTGGAGACCAAAACAGACCTAAAAAAGAGAAAGGGCAGAAATATTTCACCTACCGTCATTAGGTGCCCAGATATACAACTGCAAATAAAATCTAACAATGCTCCCTGAGTGCTATATGTAGGCTATAAATGTTTCCAAAGACATACATTGTATACATTTTGTGAGATGAATTTTCTGCTGCCCCAAGTAGACAGAAATAATTACAGCTCCTTTAACCCTTTATCTAGAAATAAAATATCAAATACATTTTTTCTGTAATCCATGAAGATAAGTAAAGATACATTTGATACCAATAACTAAAATAGTGCATTATATTGAAGGCCATCACTCTCTGGAGATTGAAATTGATAACACAGGACTTCCTCCTCAGAGATATCTTATCCCATCTTGTCATCCTCTCACAGGAACAGAATTACATTGTACTGTAAGGCTTTGTTTCCATGAAGGAATTCAGTTTGCAGTATATTCCAGCCTCAATGTAGGCTGATGTGGTGCAGTCTGTATCCAAGTAGCCTGAACAACAGTGGGATCAAACACACAAGGCTCATTATCATCAAATCTCAATTTAAAAAAAAAACCACAGAGCTGCCAATTTAGCTCTTTTTAACCATTTTATCCACAGCGATCTGCTGGATGGCGCAGCGGTGTGTGATTTTCAAGTTCTCAGCCAGAGCGTAAGGGCCTGTGTTACTTTTTATTAAAAGTGGCTTTCTTATTTCAAAACTCTTCATAAGCCATGCCAGCGATTCACTTTCAAGTTTAAGGAAGCCTTGAAAGATGCATTGAAAACTAGGCAAAAGAAAAGAGAGGATGGCTGACATTCACCCTCATGTTTCACCATTTGTCACTCATCACACTAAATAAATCTCCCTATCACTCCATAGATAATTGCTGTTAGTTTTATCTGGTGCAATCCATTTGATTGACTTAAATATTAAAATGATGGAGATATGAATATTTAATGTTTCTGGGCACAGGATATCTCCAGGGGGTTTTCAGAGAGACTGATGGAAAATACAGAGGAGGTGAAATGCCATTAATTAAAGTAATTTGGTATCTTATTGGTTGAGGTGTGTAGGAGTGGGGGTTTGTGTTTGAATAAATGACAGTTCAAGGTCAGCAGAGATCTGAGGCAACTTGCATACATTGCTACTGAAGATAATGTGCCTATATGTCCACTGGTGGTGAAATTGGTAACTTAACTATTTTCCATCTACAGTTAAATATCAGTTTCATGGAGCAGAATGCCTATTACAGTGTGATGGAGCAAAACACCCTTGGTCAACCTTTCTAGAGCTCTTTTTTGAGATTAATTTAAACTCTGACCTTCCTATGGAGGAAGCCTCAAGAAAATGAATGCTCATTGTCACTTAAATGATGGTGTTACATTTCACTTTTTTATATTGCAACTCAGCTGTAAAGCTGAAAGAATTTCTACATTTGCATCATTTCTCCTCCTGATGGTGACATAATACTGTGACTTGATATTAAACTGTTGAACCATAGGCTGTTTTTATTTGATTTTCACTTCTTCCTTAACATGCTCATGGCATTTTCACATGTCATGTAATATTATTTGCAGAGTTTTACAGGTTTGGCGAAAATGCCATCATGCACAACAGTGTACATGATCTGTAAGAGTGAATACTGAAGTGAACAGGCCATTCAATCCCCACTGAAACTGACCTCTGTTCAGCAGTCACTGTCCTCACAACCAGCAGCCCTGTCAGCAGTATAGCTCCTGAGGAGCTGGGGCAACAAACCTCATCAGACAGACTAATGTTACAAATGTATTTACTTTTTAAATTAGGCTCCATTACAGTAGGAGTAAGCTGGAAGTTAAATGCTTTTTATTTACTATGTCCTTTGTAGCAGCAGGGAAAACCTAGAGAGTACTCAGAAAGGACATATCCACATAACTGTGATCAATCATACCTAGATAAGCTCACAACATATACTGTAAACACATTTGCACATGTTAAGACTTTGCTAAATGTACCAGAGAAACAAAGACTCAGCGCATAAAAGGCAATCTGCTGTTTGTCAGGTGAGTGAATGATGTTAAAAGCTGCTTTTCGTGTGGACTGGTCTGTACTGTTCCAGAGAAACAAGAGCCATGTTGATAGTTGACATGACTATAGTTACAGAAATGTACTGAAACAAAAGTTTAAAATATGTACACTATTCCCTTCTGTTTTTTTTCGGGATATTTCTACATTTAAGTTTTTGCCATTGAGGTTCCCATCATGCTTTGGGGTATGTGAAAAGAGTGTGGGATGTCTAACTGAGGGTTTGTCCCAGTACTCGCACTTGCAGTCTTGAACACATGAGTGCGCATTTGTGTTCCCCTCAAGTAGTGGGCAAATGTGTCCCACATCTGGAAAATGGCAAAGCACAGCACACTTCAGCTCACACTCAATGCACATTTATCCTAATAATTTTTTTTGGAGCAGTAGCCAGAGCTTTTTCACCAGCCCAGCTGTTGGCTGTATTGCACTTATAGGCTGGTTTTAGGTCTGAAAATAAGCAACGGACATTAAAAGGCTTACGATCATGACTTTAATGGATTTAAAGGGGCTATTTGTATATTTTCTTTGCTCCAAAATGTGTTTTCTTTCTGGGTGTGGGTGGTTAGAGAAGGTCTCTTGACAAGATGGCAAAAGATAGTTCTGCTCCAACAAATACCTGGATCCTAGACCCAAGTTTGATCCATGTACTTCGACATCTGGGTAGAGACCACCTCTTATATGGAATACTACAGTACTATACTACTGATAATGCTAAGGTGAACAATGTATTAACAGAAAAACTTAACTTTCAAATAGGTCCTTTAACATGAATTATAATTTTTAGATCCTCCAGAGATAGTTTTTACCTAATATTGAAACCTATCATCTCTTATCCCTGATAAAACTGAAGAGAAATCGGTATGTAAGGACAAGGACTTTGTTGATTCAAGATATCACATAATGTCCCATTATGTACGTGAAACCTCCAGTATATGTGCTTCAAGATAACTTCATGTAATTGTTTAATTCATGTATTACTCATCTCAGCTCCTGAATGGACTGTTTTTTCCATTGTCATTAACTGAAATATTGTGTGGTTCATTCACCTCATTTTTTCCCTGCGAGGGAACACATGAAGCCAACACAGCATCTCAGCTTGAGTGAGCCATATGTTTACATTTGTGTGAGTGACAGGATGTCCTCATTAACCAGTGTGCTTCAATAAACCTCCTGGGTACTGTGAGCAATAACTGGGCACAATTCACACAACTCACACTTCGTTACTGGCAAATACAGTGTGTGGTTTTTCTAGACAATTTTCTATATTAGAAAAAAAGCATGGATAGAACAGTTACAAGGGTCCTCTAGTTAAATAATTCCTACAAGGACAACAGATGTTAGCCTAATCCTCGGTATGCTTTGGAAAAGCAGAGATAATTTGAAAATCAGTGATTTCACTTATACAGAATAATGTGTGTTCTAGTTAGACTGAGTTGTGACTGCGACACAAAGCAGGGGCAGTGCCAAGACTTTCTCCAACAGTTGTTGGGTTGATGGAGGCTGTTGCACCAAATTGGGGAATTCTTAAAGAGGCCATATGTTGGAATAAGCATATGCAAATTTGTTTTTAAGAACTTTTTTTTTTTTTTTTTAAAGGAGGTGAGAAGACTGAAAAGTTTACAACGAGCTACCACAACTCTGAATGTTGTGCTGTTTTGTAGCCGACTGGCTCCTCCGACACCCCGAGCAGAGGTTGCACAGACAGAATAAATTTCATGTCTAATTATTAAAGGCTCAAGCACAATTTTGATTTGAACTTGTTTTTCTGAAAGGACACCGTGTGTGAAGAGAAGTTAGAGAAACAAAAAAAAAAGTGGAAAGTGATCAGACAGATGAAAAGCACCTGAGGGTGTACAGTGCTTCCCAGTGAGGTACAGTACATGGCTTTGACTGGTGAGTTTTTTAAGCTCCACGCTTGGCAGCATACAGTACAGTAGCTTTGATTGTTCTTACTGCCAGTCCTCTGTTTGGAGGTATCAACAACCACTGGCGAGAATAATACTTTATGTTTTGTTGGTGCACTTTGGGGTCTGCGCTGCAAAGACAGACCAGGAGAGGTGGGTATCAACTCACTGTGAACTTGTCAAGTCAAGCAAGTAGAAGAAGTGGGAAAAAAATGGATAAACACAAAGACCGCAGAAGCCAACATACTACACAGTTTTTCTTATATAATGCAAAAGATCCTAAAGAAGCAAATCATATTGTATTTAAACATGAGGTCAGACCTGTATTAAGCTCAAATGTACTTTACTTAAACAAGTTAAACAAGTTAAGAAACAGGCAGGGTTTTACTAATATTGGGATTGTTATTATTGTTCAATACGTCATTTTAATACAGAATACTTAATCATGTCTGTCTGCAGTGAGACAGCTAAATAAAATCAAATAGTTAAGATACACTGGAATTCAAGAGAAAGTGTTAAATAGAGTGTGAAACTGCGTTTTGAAGTGTTTAAAAATATATCTGATAACATGAAGTTTTTTTTAAATTTATTTTACATTAAAGTCTATATATTTACTGTAACACAGTAACCAACGACCCTGCACAAAAGAACAGGCAGAAGAAGAGGGAGAGGCAGTTAGCACAAGAGGACAGCATTGGTAATAAAGACAATTTTGTCATTTTTGACACTGGCTTTAGTTTAGTTTTTTTTATGTGAAAGCTACTGTGTTTACACACTGTGACATGTGAGTGTAGCTCACAATTCATATTGTGTCTCAGATGAAATAAGAGAATTGAGGTCTGTGTTTATCTATTTATTTATTCATTAATATTGGAGTGAATAGTGTGCTGCGTGGTGTGGTGCAAACTTAACTTAATGTTATTTGCATTTGATGTTGAAGAAAGTGCATGGCAGCAACTTTGATTTGACATCATGTGGAGACCAGAATGGGGGCTGGAGGCAGCGGGTTGCTCCTGGCACTATAACAACCCTATAAACGATCTACTCTGATATCAAACTCCAAAAGTAGAAAAGGACAGGCCCTGTAAACAATAAGATGTGGCAGCTACGCTAATGAGTGACAATAAAGGTTTTGCAGAACACTCAATCTTTATAGTCTGCAGAGAGGCACGGATATAAGAATTACTGTAACTGTTTTTGAATTTCACTTTTGGCCTTTGGATTCCACTTTACTGGATTTGTTTCATCCTCTGTGCTTTCTTTTGTTTAATAAATCAGTGAACTGTACCAGCCCAGTTTTTGTTATTGTGTACACTTGGGTACTGAAATAACTATTCTGACCACAACCAAAAAAACAAACATAAACTATATTATAAGTGTAAAGAAGCTAAGATAAACCCTTGCCAACAATTACACAGACAATCGTTATGATCTCGAGGGGCCCCTGGGCATGTGTCAGTTCCCCACTGCTCTGTGAAACCTACAAGGATTTGTTGCGATCCTCCATTGGCAGTAGACTCCTAACTAATTCTCTGTTTCATTTTATACAACAACTTATCTCATGTTTTGTAGTCAAACAGCATCGTCTGTCTTCTATGTTGTGATGTCTGCTGCACAAGTGCTCTCTTTGTTGTAACAGTAGCAGGAATTGTCAGGATGCACTTCAGGAAGAAGTAGTTGTTGCGTATGATGTGGAGTGTCTTGTTTCAGTCTGAGACAAGAGTTTGACGGTTGTTTCATCACATGCTGCAGTGCCTCTCATTGGGACACGTCTTCAATTGAAAATCCAACTCCTGTTTGGTGTTGCAACAGCCTAAGTACTGGCAGCATGTTTCCACATACAGCACACATTAATCAACTGTGTCGACAGGAAATGTAAGGGCTATTTGTTTTGTATCATTTCAGTTTGCATTGGAAGTGACACTCAGTGCCTGATGCATGGTGCCACCTGCTAAATATTGTTTAACACTGTTACATGTGGTTGTCACTGACGAGTAAGCTTATTCACTGGCTCTTCAAGGAAAGCTGAGCATTTTCATCTGTGCATGCTTGATCCTCTCAGTGACCTCCGCTGCTTTGTTGGTTTTCATTTCCTTAAGTAAATAAATGGGAAGCTTTATTTTTACATGAATGTGCCAAAGGTCTACTGTGGTGGCAGCCAAGTGGGATTTATCATTTCAAAAGGAAGGAGACCATTTTATGTTTAAGGAGTGGTTTGAATGTGATCATTTGTATTTGCTAAATATGATACAACCACCTACAAATAATTTACTTACTGTAGGTAAGCGGAATATTTGTGTTAATATAAGTCTTAAATAGTTATATCTTCCGACAGCAATCATTTATATAGAGTGTTTGGTCCAAAACACGGGTCTGTCAGTCACTCTGCTCTGCTGTAAGCCGAGGAGAAAACTTTCCTTGTATCCTACAACCTTTATCCAATGAGGAGAGAGAACGGCATAAAGGGGCGGTCCTCTCTGTGTGTGCAGCCAAGGGATGCGCGTGAATGTGGTGACGTAGGGCGACGAGGGCGGGACTGCTAACTCCATCGGCTGACAGAAAGTTAGCCAAAACGACCGGATCGCTTACTTCTGCTTTAAAGGAGAACTATGCAAGTCCTGCCACTTTCCTGATGTTTTGCTAACCCTCCTCCGGCCACGTGCATCCGTTTTCAACGAAGCCAGCGAGAAAGCAATCCATGGAGCAGCGGTGGATAACGTTATTTATCATATGTGTTACGATGTGTATATTTGTGTAGTCTTACCTGTCATAAACAAGAGATGAGGGGTTACTGGGCGTGTTTGCGTCGTTGTACCACCGAGACGAGAGCTGGGACACCAGGTTGGATGTGTTGATCTTGCAAGGTGGAAGGCAGAGAGTCTCCATTCTCCCTGTAACAAGTTACAGGTCATCACAATTCATCCTAAGCTGTTTGATTAAGGTAAAAATGTAGCATAGTTAAGATAAAAATCTTGCATTGTTCCTTTTTTTAAGAACTTGAAATAGGAAAACACCAAGGCCGAGAACACAGTGCTTCTGTGACGTGTGAGAAATAGCTGCAGATGTCTATGTTTTCATTCTGCTGCTCATGTACAATTGCTCTGTAGGTTTGGTGTATCACATATTTTTCATACATGAAAAATGGAAATCATAGCCAGATATGTTGATAGTCTTTATTGACTTATATATTATTGACATCATACCAACATTTTACAGTACAAACTTCATACTTTCCACTGTGATTTTATGAATAGGCAGAATTGAAATATGGCACAGACATAAATACATCTAAATGTATTGGTTAACCATATCAGTGGCATTTGAACAACATTTTCAGTCTAAAATAAATTTGAAATGTATTTACAATGAAAAAAAAACACCATTCATGTAGTGTGGTGATGGCCATAATTAATCAAAGGCAAACATTAAAAAAATTAAGCTGTGATGTAGTCACCATGCACACGCAAGCCGCACAGAGCCAATGTGGCGTAAAGCTCAGTAACTGTCACTTAATGTCATATCTCGTGTGTTTGGTCAGTATAAATTCCAGAGTACAACATTTTCTCTGGATGTGACTTACTGGAGTTTTGTTGCATTGCATTTGCCAGGCAACTAGCAGATACTTAAGGAATTCACAGCTCCGGTCCAAAAAAATAGCTCAAAAAAAAAAAAAATCGTCCGAATATACTTTGTGTCACAACTTGGTCCAGACCTGGCATGTGAACTACCAGCCTTTAGAAACAGCTGGGTTATCTAGGACACCAGTCCCCAGAGCTCATCATGTGATTATTGCCATTTCATTTTCACAGCTAATTATGACCTCGGATCAAAATGTGACTAAATCAAAACAACATTGAGGCGGGTGTGAGAAGCAACTTCACTTTCATCCTATTGGAAAACAGACTCAGCCATACACTGTAAAATTACACTACACTGTACAAACAGCTTAATTGTCATTAATTATTCATCAGTACTAAGCCAACAATTGCCCACAATAGATGCTGGAACATCCTAGTCATGCAAATTTAATATACTAACATGTGCACAATACAGTAGTGAATTTCGGGAATGCTGAACATCTACATACAATAGATGGGAATAATATCATAGTCTATTTAGCTACACGTTCTGTCAGTGGAACACCTATATCAATTGGCATGCTCTGATTAGCCTTTTTGAAGCTGCATAGAGCACATTCATATAGGCTCTTTCATGCTGCCAGAAAGCAGATAAATTAATTATTATAATTACATATTAAAATCACTCATTATTTTTTATTATAGCATCTTGCGAAGCCTGGAGAGAAATACAGTATCAAACAAAATCTGTTTTTGCACACTTACTAAAAGTGTCAAAAATAACAGATAGCCTACTCATTATTTATGCATAAATGTGTAGCCTGCATTACTTTAATGTTGTAGTAAAAGTGGGGCTTACAGTATATTCTAAACACTGTATACAGCTAAGTAGCAAGTGCCTTTCCTCCTGGCGATCAATAAAGACTTGTCTCACTGTACCTCTTAAATGAAAATCAAGTTTGACCTTGTTAACATGTCCATATTTTGTTAATTATATAATAAAAGACATGAGCAAAATAAACTGTCAGTGTCATGACTAAGTATGTCCACCTTGTACCAGCAGTGAACCAATGACAGTCTCATAAAAACTTATTCTGAAAGACAGAGATGTGTACGTCCTAGTATGAACTAAAAAAGCAATCCTGTCAACGTGTGGGGACCAGGGGTGAGTAAAATAAATCTGGTACAGTACAGAGTAAGAGTTTAGCAACACTGTGTCAACCACTGCCTGTAGCATAAACAGTAGTGGTGAGCTTTCTGTGTTGATTTTAAGTTTTGTTATTTGCTCAAACATTTTACATCAGCAGAACTTTTTTATAATAAAAAAAAAGGTAGGATTGCTGTCTTAACTCGGTTTGAATGTATTTTGGAAATTTAATTTGGGATATTTTATGTTTCCTTAAAAAGGTTTTGACAGTCACTGGCTACCGTACAATCAGCAGAGCAGACCTTTATACTAAAACAGTCCTGTTCAACTTTGTTTCAGTAACAGTGCTGCTTTCGGTGACCTACGCCTGAACCTCAGTAACATTGTATAACTACTGAACTTATAAAGTGCTGTAGAGACATGCCGATCAAATGCTGCATCCCCATTAAATGCAAAAACAGCGAAAAAATTCGAAAGAAAGGGACTAGGAGGTTATATAGGGAGGTAAGGGAGGCATAAAGATGGAGATAAAAAGTGAACAAATTAGACTGGCTGGAAAACATTAGCCATTATACACCCCCAAGCAGCCTTCGACCAACTAATTCACTACAGGCAGACACTGGAATAAGAGCAGGGAGATTGTAAAGATGGAACGCAGGGAGAAAATACATTTCATTAAAGTTTGGGAAAGAGCTTTTAACCCAGAAAGTTGGAGATTTACAAGAACAGACTAAGAGCCAAGACACATTCTGGTGGGTAAATAAAAAGTGTTTCAAGTTACAGTACATGTCACATGTTACTTAAAATAATAAATAAGACATGTCAAATTAGATATGATCACTATGGGCAGCAAACTGAACTTCCATACAGACAGATTTCACTGTATCTGGGTCAGTGGTGTCCTCTGATAGCAGCTCGTTTCATCTACTGCCTCTCCCCAGGGTTATGCTCTTACCACATTCATGCATATTAATATTTAGATAGACATTTTATCACATTTATGGCTGTTTTCATTTCTGAACTCAGGCGTCGATGTATTAGTTTTATCTGAATTTGATCCTGTGTTATGTTTTGGCTGCTTTCTCTTAGAGACACACATAAACAGACTGGGGAAACTTGGTGAAAGCAGCGCATATGTTTACTGGTGTGAGTAAGTCTTTAAGGTGCGTGGTGGTGTGGAAAGCTAATGCTATTCACTCCTGCACCGACAGCCCCTGGGTGCCAATTTAGGTGTTAATACAGGACTAAAAGAACCTTGTAGGATGCTTTATTTTAATATGCAGGGATGTGGTTTCCTGTGGTAAGTGGCGTTTCACATTAATGAGTGATGAAAAAGTTTTTTTTTTTTTTCTTTTTAATGTTGTTGACTCACATTTAGTCTTTGCTTTTATTATTAATACTGTGGGGTTTTTTGACTAATCTGTGCTGCAACCTTTCTTCTGCAGGAAATTGGACTGAAAAAGGACTCTTCTCATATGCGCACAACCTTATCATATGTTAATCAGTGCAGGCAATGATAGAACATGAAATTAGGACTACAGAATAAAAGAACATAAAAACTGAAATGGATGTTTATTTCCATGAATGGTAAGGAAGAGCTAAACCCTCTTAGGGGAGAAATATCAATAGTGTGCGAAGTTGAGAGCCTCTCAGTGATCACACATTGCCTTTTCCACAGATGTTGATACACTGATATTCAGAGATGTTCTATAGGAGTGAGAGAACCAATCGCGTCATTCATCTGAATTTGCCAGGAAGGAAGGATCATGAGGACATTAATTGGTATGATTCACTCCAGCGCTGAGCACAATAAGCAGCTGTGTTTTCAGCAGAGTGAGACTGCGGCTGTGCGCAGCTGTTTTTTCCCCTCACCTGCAGAAAGTTTGAAGGTTGAGGCGAGACTATGAAGATGTTCCCGTTGTTCCATCACATGGCCCTGCCAAGCTGGGGCCTTTCTTCTTTGGCAGAATGCCATCCCACAAACCACAGCCAGAGGAACTGTGTCATGCCCCGCACAGTTTGGTCTGTAGACGGGGAACGCGGGGAATAATCCATTCCATTTGATAGCTTTCTGGCATGAACTTCAGTGACTGTCACGGCAACTTAAGAACAGATTTGCTGTCAAAACTGAAATATTATGTATATCACCACCCATCTATTAAGGCACATGTTCACCTCCTGGGCCTCACTGTTCTCACTGTAAGCTGAGAATAGCTATTTATCTACAATCTTTGCTTGGCTTGTTACATGTAGCTTCAGCAAGAAAGTTTGAAAGAAATCAAAGAGTAACTTTCACAAATCCAATGTGTCACCCTCCTATACAGAGGAGCAGACAGCCTTCCTTACACAGTGGCAATTCAATTATCTAGTTTCTAATCAGTCACTGAAAAAAACAAAAAACAAATTAAAAGTAGAGTTTGGATGTCCAACTGTAGAAGAAGAGGAAACTGATCAGACAGACTAGGCTAAAGTCACGACCATGTGGCACAGATGGACACAAAGGACCAATCCCAATCTAACGAATTATTCCCTTTCCCAATATTCATCAGTGATGTAGAGACGCAGTATGTCAGGGTCAAACATTGAGGGTTAAGAAGAGAACCATCCCACTTTTACAACACCCCAACACAGGCTTTGAGTCCTATTCCTCTCCAAACTGACCCTCAGCCCCCCACTGCAGCCCATAACAATGGTACAGGTAATAACAATCACAACATTAATCTCAATAACAGTAGGCTAATGGAACAGCTGACCATGCTGGAAACAGCACATTTGTCAGTTAAGAAACAACATAGATCCAACAAGGACCAAAGGCAGAGCTCAACTGCTAAATAGTTTGGACTCAGCAGTAATTACTGAAGCAGGAGTGTTCAATTATGCAATTCATCAAAAGGTAACCAGTGGGTGTTTGACAGAGGGCAGTGTAATGATGCTAAAAGACCAACAACAGTGACAAAAAATTTCTTCTAATTCCCAATCAATACAGTAAATTAACATTAACATATACAGTAGGCTACATACAGCACAAAGCATCACAACAGTAGGAGGAACAACAGGAGTGAGTATAAACCGTATGACCTCTACGGTTAAATGAGCACCTGTCTTCCCCGACGGCCTCTGGTGTAAATTAAAACTAGAACGAGCTTCCAAACAACTGTTACAGCCTCAGTCCTCCTCAATTAGCTGTTAAACAACTTGTCCTCCTGTTGGTTTCTGAGTTTACACAATCAGAGATGTATTTATTATTTATTTATTTCACACAATCAGAGATTGTATCAGAGAAACCGAGGGAGTCAGGAGACATCTGGGCCTCCAAAGGAGACAATGTCAACATGCTCTCACTGTTGAGTTTTCCCAGCATGTATCTTCACTCGTTTGTCCTTGTCACTGCCTCCCCTCGTGCCACTACTGCTGCCTATTCAGTGATAACACTGCTAATTACAGTTGGTTGATTAGCAGTTGGTTGATTATCAAAACATTTGTGGGCCCTTTTTTTTTTCCTTTTCTTTTTTGGGCGAGGTCAAATAACATGACGTCTTGGAGGAACAAAAGTGTCCTCAGTCAAGACTAACAGACAAACCTTATCACAAAATGATGGCTAATGAATTGTAGCTGGAAATGGTGGAAATGTACTACTATATACAGGATATGAAGTAAAGCAGAGATTCAATCAGGAGGACTACCTTTATGCCTCATTCATTCACAATTCTTTCTCACTCACCCTACACCTTGTAAAAGAGATGACCAGGTGTTTTTTTTTCCATAGCCTCAACCAGCCAATCACATCATTGCTGTCAGCTGACATTTCGGTGCTTATTGCTGTGACCCTCCTCCACACTCTCGTCTTCATATCTAGTGGCAGGTTGAGCTCAGAGTCCACATCACACCCAGATCCCCTGCTTCTCTTATTCCCATTACCAGCACCACCACCAGTGTCTGGACCCTGGGGGGTTTCCTATATTTTGCACAGCCTCACACAATGCAACCACAATGGGGTGTATTCACAAAAGACTCATATCTCTCACCCACTCTTCTCTCTCTCTCTTTTTTTTTTTTGCACATGACAATAAAAGTTTATTAGTTGACTCAGAATGAAGTCTGCTCATTGAAATACATTAGTAATGCACAGATTGGTTCTGATGTCATCCGAATCCAAATGTTTGCATAAATCATCCAGCCGGCATCCATCCGAACAAATTATTTTCCATGAATTAGACACTCAGTCATAGCTACATTACCATTTCTTCTCAGTGGGAGCATGATTGTTGAATAGGCTACTGTAATAAAGTAGGCTGGTTTAAAAGAAAAAGAGACATTTCTTTGACATAAAGGTTCACCTTTTTGATTAAATAAAAATATAAAATGCCCAGCCACCAACTTACACACACTAATAGGAAAAAAAGGACTACATAGTGCTAGGCTACTCAAACCCAAATTATACCTGTTGCATGCCTGAACCATTGCTTGGAAGCACCGTGACCAAAAAACAAATGGCAAAGTCACTGGTTACAACAAGTAAAAGATTTTTAAAAAAGCAACACTAACAAGACTTTCCTCACAAATCTGTCGGTTCTCATCAGCAGCATGAGAGAAGGATGGTGAATCTCTGAGTTTCATCTGCAGCTTGGTTGAAAGGTGAAGAGCAACCGATGGTTGTCAGGGGAACAGTCGCTAAGGTGAACAGTCCGAACAAAGTGAACACTGAATGGGAAACTTCTACTGATCCAGCGGGACCAAAGATATTTTCCTGGCCCACTGTGAACATTAACAGTTCTCTTAGTCTCTTAAAGGGATAGTTCAACATTTTGGCAAATTGGCCCATTGCCATAATCCCTATAGTCATAGTAGTAGGTTCGTTACCTTTATTTGTCGGTGTAAGCTATTTTTAGAACGGAGGAGCGGAGCGGCAGGCTGTTCAGAGCTACACTATGGAGGCTAATGGAATTTCTTGGTTCCCCTCATCAAACTCATCAAATACAAAATCCCAAAACTCCAAAACGCTTTCGTGGACAAGTTGTGACCTGCACAATCACCACGCTATGAGATAATAATAGAACGTTACGAGACAGAGTTGTTTTAGAGGTAAATTCATGCAAAACCGCTGATGCGCGTTGCGTTCAGGGACAGTTTTTCAGCAAGCAGACTCTGTATTTACCTCGAAAACGGCTCCGTTTCGTAACGTTCCATTATTATCTCATAGCGTGGTGATTGTGCAGGTCACAACTTGTCCACGAAAGCGTTTTGGAGTTTTGGGATTTTGTATTTGATGAGTTTGATGAGGGGAACCAAGAAATTCCATTAGCCTCCATAGTGTAGCTCTGAACAGCCTGCCGCTCCGCTCCTCCGTTCTAAAAATAGCTTACACCGACAAATAAAGGTAACGAACCTACTGCTATGACTATAGCGATTATGGCAATGAGCCAATTTGCCAAAATGTTGAACTATCCCTTTAAAGTCTTTCTCCCCATACCAAGTCTGTAAAAGCTTTAATTAGCCAAAAGCATTAGCAAATACTAGCAAGACACTGTAACATTAGCTGCTACCACATTGACAATAAATGCTAATTCTCACAAGCGCACCGCTGATCACACTTTGCATCCCCAGTTTAACGCACTGCATCATGTCGAAGCAACACAAAACCAACATACCAAACATTTACCTTAGACATGCTTCTCACAGTCCGTTACTCGTCGGTAAACCCTCAGTTAGTCTGTTACATCCTGCCCCTCCACCTTTCTTATAGGACTGACAAGATTGTTACAACCAATAAAATTAAGAAAAACAAAAGATAGAAACGTAAAGCCCCTCCGAGGAGCTTTCATGTTTTGCCGGAATGAAGATTGCATTTCCCATGAGCTCTGGCGCACACGTAGGCTATTGTCTTTAAGACGCTTATCTGGCTCGCGCGACAGGGCTCCATAGACTAACTTTTTTGTGAGCAGTTTCAGGCAAATTACTTTGGAAATGTATTTAAAATCCTTAAGAACAGCCTCTAGCAGGACAGCAGAGTCCCGGAGCAGGCTGACTTCATAGCCCAGGATGGGTGCTCAAGTGTGGGTGAGAGGAGAGAGGAGAGTCGGGGCAGAGGAGGAGAACTCGGTAAGCCCGCCGCAGAGTGTGAGACAGATGTGAAGCACCAGGACCGCTGAGGTTAGGGACAATAAAGGTTTTGCAGAACACTCAATCTTTCATAGTCTGCAGAGAAGCACGTCTGCCTCGGCTCCGGAGCGGAGAAGCTTCTCACTCTGTTAATTTTCTTTTTCTCTCCATCTCGTGGTGTGTCTCAAATCGCATACTTCTCTTAGTGCACTTCTTTGCAGTACACTATAGGAAGCTCACTTACTTGCGCAGTGCACAAATTTCGACAGGGTAGTACTGTCTCAAATCAAACACTGCTGTTGCGCACTTACTGGAAATGTGGATGTGTGTCCCTTGCTCTTATTCACCTTATTCTCCGGGGCAACCATGGAGTCAGTGGAACGCTGTCAGATTGTGTTCGAACTTCCGGTGACGACCGGAAGTCGTTTAGTACATTAGCGGTAGTTTGATTATTTGAGTCCATTCTCAGCTGTTAATTGTTGGCAAATCCGGGTTTTTTCCCCCGTTGTCGATCGCAAAAAATGACGAGCATTATAAAGAGGATGCCACAACCACAATCACTGGAAGAAAAGGCGTGAGTTTTTACAGCAGGAGTGTTTTGAGCATCGACCTCATCTTCTGTCCCAGTGTGTGTGGAGCTCTGTACGACCTGCACCCACCTCCATCTAGACTTGGGTTAAAATAATTAAATATATCCCCCCGTATCCCCACTGATTTCGGCCAAGATGAGCAGCTTGTTTGGAGAGAGTAGGAGCGATTAAAAAAACAAAAACAAAAAAAAAACGCTATCACAGCCCGAAGCAACACTTAATGCACATAAGAGGCTGCTTTTCATTTCTGACAGCTGGCATTGCGCTACTTTTAATTATGAAGCTTTATCCATTTAAACAAAATAAACCAGAGGAACAACTTTCATTTTTTAATGTTGTTTTATATTTTTATATATTTTACTGATCGCAATTCAGGCTGGGTGTGCGTATGAAAATACGCTATAGTGTTTCTCTTTTCTTTTCTTTCTTTTTTTTTTTGGGGGGGGGGGGGGGGGGGGTTAGGAGTGACAAAGATATTTTTAACTGTGAAAATAGAGATGTATTCAATATTTGCATTTGGGCAATACTGATAGGCGAAACAAGTTTACTCATTCATTTAAGTTATTTGAGGGAGGCTTTTATTTCTAAATCCCTCCGTTTATTTTTTTACACATTAGCGAGCAGGTTCACAGCGTGAATAGCGTGTCCCAACCAGGCTCTGGACACGATGAAGCAGAGGATGAGGCCAGCTTCACTCCCGTCAGTCTTCACAGACAGTCCACAGAGTTGAACGAGTTTCTGATCATATAGTTGTCAGTTTGTTCCAGGTGCCAGTTTTTTTTTTTTTTGGACCCGGCTTAGCTATATGGGGCCAGTGTGGCCTTTATTTGAACATGTAAACAACTGAATAACGGCTATGAGGAAATACGGTATGCTAAAACCTTCAAATCAAATATTTAATCATTGATAAGTGTGCGTCTCTCCCCCGACCCTCCCAACAAAAATCCCCCCTCCCTCTCTCAGTAAATAGTTCCGACGTCCATGCTGCAGCTTATATCCAAGTAATATAATATACTGTATATAAATGAGCTCCTGACGCTCGGCTCAACAGCTGGTAAACAGCAGCGGATCGGCGCAATCTCTCCCTCCGTACTGGTTCTGCCAGCTCCACTGGGATTTCAAAGTAAAAGTCACGCCAGCTGTAAATGAGTTAAATTGTGAAACAGCGGCGCTTTTATAGCCGATTTTAGGATTAAACTCTGAATATAACCTGGTCGGGACCAGGTTATGAGCTAAACATCTGTTACCATAAATTTTCATGGCGATCTAGCTGGGTTGAAAGAGAGCCACCTTCGTAGTACAGGAAAGCCTGGCTTTAGACTCGATAAAAAAAATATAATTATAAAATATAACCCACTAAACTCGCTTCGAAGTACACCCCTCAAGTGTTGTTCATGTTGACTTGATTGTCTGTATTATCATTTTCCCGCAGTACACTGCAAATTCAGTCGATTGTTTACATCAGTTTTTACTTCCGCATTTGACCGGAAGTCGTAACACAATTGCGGCCAAACCGGAAGTGGCAAAGTGGGCGGGGCTACATAAGGTGAATAAAAGAGATCTATACTGCTGACCCTACGTATAATATCTACAATATCTGAATCTAGGGCTTGTATCAAAAATCTAGGAATAATGAAATACTAGGAACTTTCAGTTCAGAATTATCACAGGTTTACTCAGATTCACGCTCACTGATCTACTAGGTTTGGGAAGGAGACTGGCAGTAGCAGGCTCTGTAAGAGAGTAAATAAGACCTCCAACCCACACAACACACAGGACCACAGGTTTATGAAACAGAAAATTATCTTTATGTAAATATCCTGTTCAGTTCCATTTACCTTTTTGTTAAAGTAGGAATATAATAAGTAAAATAACTAACTCAATATGCCACAAAAATAATTTAAACAACCAAAATGGATGTAAAACAAAAAAATAAAATATTTCAATGCCCCAAAAAATTTGAAAAAAGAAAAAAAAGAGAGAAATGTGGTACCACTTCACTGTTTAGGCCTACTGGTTGTCAACCTTCAGTTTCCTTATGATGTCAGTTTTATTCAGTTATCAGTTTATCTTGGTTGTCAACCTTCAGTTTCTTATGTCAGTTCAGTTATTTGTGTATCCTGGGCCCAAGAACAACAACCTGAGTATCAGGTGGGGAAAAGTAGCAAAATAATTAATAAGGTGGCTCTCAGGTGGATTTCCTTTTGTTTTTGTTTTTGTTCCTACCGCCCTCCTCGTGCGGCAAACATCCACATGTCGACGTCCTGACACGCAGAAGGCATCCACAAACAGCAATGAAGTCCTGGACTACGATTTCCTCACATGGCACAGACAGAATCGTCCCTAAAAAAAACAGTCTGCACACAGTATCTAGCTTTAAACATATGAATCATACGCTTCAAATGTGAAAAATACATAGCATTTTGTAACACATTGAAGGTAAATGGCATTAATCTGCATCACTCACAGTTTGAGTTACGGTAACTTACAGCAACAGCTAACTTACTGTATGTGAGCTATGCATAGCCACTTAGTTAGCTGGCTGAGGCAGCCCAGGAGAAAAAAAAGTGCTAAACACTCATCATAACAATCAATATAAAACCGTCACATCGTCATAATACAAATAAAACACATCTCAAGCATCATTAAACAACATTTACCGCATTGAACGCAATGATAGTGCTAATTGAGCTAAGCTAACTCACCAGAACAGTTCTAAAGGTTTGGGAAAACACTCCGACGGAGCCTCTCCTACGACCGACTCCGACGTCTTTGAGGTAGATAGGTAGGCCTACTCGTTCGTGGTTCACCGCCAACAGCAGCTCTCTCACCAATGTTCATGGAAAACTCTCTTTTCATGTGCTAACTGGAGAACTGCGTGCTTCATGGCAGCATGGAGTTTTCCTGCCTTCTTTACTTCCTGTTTTTTCTCTGTCGCGCACCTTCACACACACACCGAGAGCTGCAGGTGATGTGTTCAGGGCAAGCTCCGGAAATGCAATTACCAGACGGGAAAACTATGATGCATTCAAGGAAACGGGTAATTCTGAGTGCTATAAATCTAATCCATGGATGTAATAGATCCATGATCTAATCGGGGTTACAACTCGACAGCTTCTTCTTCTGTTTTTTAAAGGCTGATTGCAACCAGCCGTTGGAGCCATGTCGCCGACACTTGACAGCGCTTTTTGCCGATCAAAACAAAGTATTCTGTTGTGTTTATTGTGTTGTTGTTGTTGATGTTGTTGTTGTTGTTGTTGTTGTTGTTGTTGTTGTTGTTGTTGTAGTGTTGTTTTGAGGGTTTTCGAGGGTATCTTTAATAGCTTACCCTATCAGGTTGGGGGATATCTAATCACTATTTGTTCACACCCCGTTTGAATTCCAATTGACTTTAACACAATGGCACAGAATATTTAGTCTAGCCTAGGCCTACTTCAATCTCCATTTTTAAACCAATTAGTAGGGTGAAGTCAGGTAAAATGGGCCACTTTTTGGTAAACGATTAATAAGACCATCAAAAACGCTATGCGGGTCATTCTATAGAAATGGTCGCTTTCCTGTCCCTACATTATTCACCAGGAAAAGTGCTCAAAAGTGTTCAACAATGACACAAAATATACATGTTTTTTTGTAATTAAAGTGTTTTCTTGTTATTAAACCATGCATAAGACAGTTATAATGCACATTTATTTTTAAATATATCTTGAAAATCTTGTTAGTGACATGAATTTGGCTTGTCCCTCGGGTAAGGAGTCATGGTTCAGTGACATATTTTGAATTTAAATAAATGTTTTTCTCCTGTTTTAAAGATTATAATACAAAGGAAAGTGTTATAGCTATTTAGTATAATACTTAAAATAATGAAAATATCAATAAATAATTTAAATAATTTACAAAAAATAGCTGTCCCTTGATTTCATGTCACTGGTGTTACTATTTGTAAAACCCTTTATTTTGAAAAACTACTTAATCTCTGCAAACATCTTCTGGGGTCAAGAGTTAATTGGAGGCGTGTCCATTTTGAAGAGCACATGGTTAGTCAGCACCTTCTCTTCATATTTTGACAATGTTAAGATTTAACGAGTAATTTCATGTGAGGACTTAAGATGCGTCACTGGTGTTATAGAGTTTATAGTAAGGGGAAAGGGAATTTTATTAAAATAATTGATAAAATTGTATGATAAGCTGATATATTTACAAGTTAAGAAGTGTGGTTTTGCCTGCAATGTCCACCATCTTGAATAGGCCATCTTGTCTGTCCATTTGTCACTGGTGTTACTGTCACTGGTGTTACTGTTCTAGTTAGTAACACCAGTTTTCGTTAGTAACACCAGTGACCAGTGGGTAACACCAGTGATGATCATTAACACCAACCACCATTAGCATTTTTAAAAATATAATATAATAGAAATATTAAAATACATTAAGCTGTAATTTATGTTGATTTATAATGTCAAGTGGTTAACTGTTATGTGACCATGTTTAAGTTGTTAAAAAAATAATACAGATGAAACATGAAATTGCTGTTCAAAAAGCTACCATTTTCATAGAATGACCCATGCATGAAATCCATTGATATTTTAAAAAATCGACATAGGTCTCTTAAATGTTTCTGTGTGAAAAAAAAATTAAAAAGTATAATTATTTTGGAATTATGAGAGTTAAAGTATCGGGATATTCCCTCTCGAGGTACGATGAAGGTTCAGGTAAAATGGGCCAGCCGTTCAGTTAAATTGGGCCAAGAGAGAACAACACAGTAATTTTAGCAGAAATCATTTAAATTTTAATAATTAATTGACACTACTACTAAACTACAACACTAAACTTAACATTAACAGTGAATACATAAGAGGTTGAAGACATTTTTTAATCTTAAAATGCATTTTAAAATTACATGATCATGTTGTTGCTATGCTCTTTGTTAACTGACTATGTTATAGGCTCTTTTACTGTGTGTGTATTGGTGTGTGTGGCATTATAGATGCCATTTTTCCCCCCACAGTGCTAATGGCACCATGAGTGGCACTGACCAACCTTGGATATATATCTAACTTTGAACATGTTTTGCACCCTCAATTTCTGTGTAACTTCAGTGTAAGACTGTGTTTTGTATGTGGCCCATTTTAGCTGAAATGCATGGCTCAATTTACCATGATGCATTAAGGTAAATTGAGCCACCCACAAAAAATGCATTTAAATTAAAAATAAGTAAGCTTAGCAAGAATTTTGCATTCTATCCAATGGGGGGAATCACAATGTGTATTATAAATCACATTTTTTATTGTAGATCTGTTTTTTTACGGAGTTATCAACCTTATCAGTTTCAAGTGAAATTTGTTTGCCAGGCCACTTTTCGCACACTTCTCCTCAGCAGGCTGGATATAAAGCATTGTCCCACCCACAACAGCAACCAGAGACCACTCAAATCAATTGTTTTTTGTCAAGTACAGTTGTAGCAACAATTTGAAATCATTTACAGCCATTGCCTGTTAAAACTTAAAAAGCTAGGAGGCTCAAACCTTAACTGGCTCATTTTACCTGATGGCCCAATTTACCTGATGTCACCCTATGCACTATTTTCAACAACACAAATGAACTGATTTGATTGTGACATTTTATCTCTTTTAAAGGAGTATTATCGCAAATCCAAATTCTTCATTCGGCCACTAGATGGAGCCAGGCGGAGCTTATCAGATATAAACAAGTGGCCAGCTGTCAGAGAGAGAGAGCAGCCTCCTTTAGTCCTCCCCCTCCTCCCTCCTCCCCCCTCCTCCCTCCTCCCCCCTCCTCCCTCCTCCTCCCTCACCAGGCTGAATGAGCGTGCAATCGCGGGAAAAAGAAAACTCGCTAGTGGAAGCGGCAGCTCTACGTCGTGCACAACCACAACAACGACAACAACAGCAACTGCAACTTCCTCCTCCTTAATAACGCTGAGAGGACAGCTGAAGAAAGACACAGGGACGTGGAGACAAAGTGTTCTACCAGCGATTCAGTGACTGTGAGCACCCTAACACTGCTACATTACTTACTGTTGCATATTTGTCCGGTTCGGGGGTCGGATTTGCGAGTTCCGAGTGCATTTTAACGCAGCAAGCGCCGGGCCGGCTTGGATCATAACAAAGACAAATGCTGCATTTGCCCCACGGACACTATACTGTTGGCGATTTTTTTTGTAAATTTAGTTAGGGCCCCCCCCGACCCATCTTTTGCATATTTCATCTTATTTTATGCTATTACTGCTGTATTTGCGATAATGCTCCTTTAAAGAACGTCTTTGTTTGAATTATTGTCAACAATTATTTATCTGAAAATGTGATTTAATGTTTTAAGTGCTCTGCAATGGTTTTAACATCCTATTTATTTACCTGAAATGACTGAGCTACCTAAAATATGTTCACATTTTAGAAAATGTGATTTTAAAACTTCTTTATAGGCTACATTAAACATTTTCACTCTCCCATAACCCTTCTATAAATTTCCAGAATGTCAACTTTTATGACCCTGTATTAAAGGAGCATTATCGCAAATACAGCAGTAATAGCATAAAACAAACGGAAATATGCAAAAGATGGGTCGGGGGGAGCCATAACTAAATTTACAAAAAAAATCGCCAACAGTATAGTGTCCGTGGGGCAAATGCAGCATTTGTCTTTGTTATGATCCAAGCCGGCCCGGCGCTTGCTGCGTTCAATTGCACTCGGAACTGGGAGGAGGGGGGAGGAGGGAGGAGGAGGGGGAGGGGGAGAAGGGGAATACTAAACGAGGCTCCTCTCTCTCTCTGACAGCTGCCCGCTTGTTTATATCTGATATGCTCCGCCTGGCTCCATCTAGTGGCCGAATTAAGAATTTGGATTTGCGATAATGCTCCTTTAAACCCCTGGCCTGTGCCACATGTGTGTGTGTGAGAGAGAGACAATAAAACTGCTTTGCTTAGTTTCCTTCTTACAAGTAACAGCTTTTGCATGTTTTTTGTCTGTCAACTTAGCGCATTTGGCTGCATCCTGCACTAACTTTTTTTTTTTTTTGCCCTTAGTTTTTCAGCTCCACCCATTTCTTTTTCAACGCACAAATGTCTTTATTGCAAAATAAAACATAAAGGACAGAGTCTGTGTTCAAATTTAAAAAGATAATATTTGAATAGGCTATAGGACCAATGTATACTGCTCAAACGCTTGCTGATAATGTGAGTAAGACAGTTTCCTTTTGTTGGGGGTTTTGAGATGTTATAGGTCTGTATACCTTTGGAGGTTGGTTTCTGTTTCTAAATTTGGTGTTGATGATGAGCTGCTTGTTTTTTTATTGCTTATCATTAGACACCCACAGTTTTGATTGTTGAAAAAACATAGTGTTTGTGTATGCATAGTAGGCTTTGTGTGAGCATAGGTATGAACACACTCTACTGACTGATCAATCTTTGTATGTTGTGTTTAATATCATTAGATTGTTTTTATACTGCAAATAAAGTATTCATATTTAGATTACAGTTCCACTTGGCTGCGATCAGATAAAAAGCCTCTCCAAACGCTTCCAGGCTGAATTTCAACCCCAGCCTGCACCTGCCACCATCTATCCCTACAAAGATCATGCAATGCAAAACCTACAGCATTTACTTAAAATGAAAAATAATTCTCACAATTTACATTACTTTTTATATCATTGCATTTTACACATACATGCTCAAAATACATTTTTGTTTGACAAACCTGGCAGTTTCCTTTTGCAAACAATTATTTGGATTGTTACACAAACGTAACATTTGAGGGATGTAGAAAACCAATTTCTCTTCCATTAATGACAGCAGTATATTATTGACGGCAGCCTTCAGTCATTGGCTGTACTCTTTAAGACACCCGCCTGGAGTTAGTTTGCAACATCTGAGCTTTTGGCAAAGCAAAGTGTGTGCAGATATATGCACACACAGAGAAAACTATCTGTAGTAATGTGTGTGGAATAAAGTGTGGAACGTGCAAAATATATCCAAGTGTGAGCTGCATGAAAGAATGTGTGAACCATAAGTATTATGCAGCACCACCGCAGCAGTTAAACTAGGTTAATTTTAAAGAAATATTGCGGTTAGACAGAAGATGTATATGGGATTCTTGCATCGGTGAATTACATTACCTCCTCACCCTTAATTTCATCCATGCAACAACATAGCATAGTCATTTTCCCCTTTAGCCCATTGTCAGTGTGGGGAAATTCTGGTCTGTTTAGCAGGTGTGTTTCTGCCTGGAGGTTGTGAAAGGCCATGAGTTTATAGATAATTTTGCCCCGTGGCCACAGAAATAGATTTTCGAGATGTGTGTCAACAAGCTGACAGGAATCTGTGCAGACTGGTGACTGAGCTGAGCCAGCCTTTAACAGATAGGGGTGGAATTGGACCCCCATATGCTCCATAGGTTGAATTTCCTTATCCATAGACCTTAGTGCCTATAGTACAGCAGTTTCACTTACACAGTAAAATCGCTGAGGCAACTTCTGAAATTCTGGGGTGGACTATCAGTGTTAAGTTGTTAAATTGCAGGGCAACAGCAATCAAAAAGTGTCCACTGTTGATATTGTAAGACATAGTAATAGCCGCTGATGCAAGATGCTGGGCATGAGTAACACTAGTGGTTTAAGGTTTTATTTACCCATATTTTTTTGCAATAAAACTAAAAAAAAATAGCCTTTAAGACACACAAAAGAAGTAAGATCAGCTATTTGTCAAATTGTGAGTTAGGGCATGGGCAGAAACCAGTCAGGCTTTTTAAGCAGTGTTCCTTCTGCAATTTATGTTGGATAATGATAATCATCTCATGGGTGTGGTGACATCTATTAGAGAATGTTTGGTGGTTTATGTTTTTAATTTTTATTATTATTATTATTATTATTATTTATCTGCAATTTTTCAGGCCAAGAGTGTCAAAAATTAAGACAAACTGGTTTGCATAACAATTGTGCATCTCCTTAACTTTGCCACCTTTAATGACAATAATCAGTAGAGTGTCATCTGCAAACCTGAGGTGTCAGTGCTTAAACTCTACACATTTTATTTAGAGGAAGACAACAATGCACAGATCGTATAGATTTCCATGCAGAATGCACGGAATATGCGGTGCTTGGATGATTTTGCAATTACGCAACGTGAAATGTTATCGCCTCGCGCGAGAAGATAATCAAAATCATGTGCCAGAGAGAGAATAAAAAATACCCCGATTATTCAAAATAATTATGCTCAGGCTTTACAACAAATTTCAAAGTACAGTATGTAATTGTTTAGTCTGATCCTAGGGCTCCAAATGCAAATGCAAACTCCATAAAAAAAATCCTCACAAATATGTCTTGGGGTGTTTGGATGCCTCAGAGAGAGACACAGCTCAGAGCTGATTGATGGTCAGATCCATCACATAAACTAAAGCCTTGCATTGTGTTGTGGAGTCATAGCAGCGTTGCCAAATGCTTTCCACGCTTGTGTCATTTACTAAGAGATGTTACTACAATTCTGACAAACTCTACACACTAAAAAGTGTTGGGTTATTTCTGTAACCCAATTTCTGGGTTATTGGTGTTGGGTTAAATTGTTGGGTTATTTTTCCAGGGTGTAACCCATTTTCTGGGTTATAGGGCTATGAATTTAACCCAATTCCTGGGTTGTTCAAGTAATTGGGTTACTTTTCAGTGAGTAACCCATTTTTTGGGTTAAGGGTTGGGTTATTCTGTGACGTAACCGGCCGGTTCATTTGAAAAATGCTGTCTCCACCCACCACCACAGCTACCTGTGGAGATCCGTTATTTACTCTTTTTTTATGTGACGCCGGAGCGCTATCACAACCGGAAAGCTGCTCTGTTGGAGACAAACCCTCACGCTCCATCATATTGCCCCCAGCCAAAGAGACATGGGTTAATTTTATTTGCCCCAGCTTCAGTCGGCAAAGTCTGACTGCTTCAGCTACAAGGGTCCATGCACCGCTGGACTGGACTTTCTCAGGCTGGATGTCCGTGACTGTCCGTGGCAAAGCTACAGATAAACTGTAAGTATTTTAAAATGAGTATATTTGTGTTACTTTGGCCTTTAGCGCATGAGCTAGGCTAACGCTAACAGTGGATGTGTAAGGATGAGCTACATGCTGCTGCCGCATGTTAATGCAAAAAAAGAGAAAAGAGTTAACAACGCTAGTAGTTTATCATAGCAACAGTCATGGATAAGTTTGGAGTCAATTAACGTTAGATGTGGAGATATCCTTCTTCTAAAATAGCCTGTGTTTGATGCTAAATGCGAACAGGGTTCACAACTGATGTTCACTCACAGAATAAGCCACTGACCCCACGGGGGCTCACCTGCCGTGGAGAGTGGGTCAGTGGCTCACAGCCGGTGGTGAAGCACCGTTCATGGCTGGTCCTCTGCTGTCAGTATTATGTGTTGTTGTTGCACTCAGGTTAGCATGTTGTGCTAAAAGAAAACCTGTTTTATGTTCAGCTTTTGTTTGGCAAACAGGCAGTTTTTTGTGTGTATGTCTGGATGTTACTACCTCTGTATTACCAACTACTGTAGCATGAGAGACCAGACCAGAGAGTAAACTGTGTGTACTGTAGCCTAATGTTATACTGTTTTGTGTTTTCTAATCAGAGTAAAGTATGTGGAAGCTAGCACATGGAGAGAGACAGTCTGAAGAGGAGCCTTGCTCTCTTGGAGGAGCGGCCTCCAGAAGTTCCCAACGGAGGCCAACATCACACATTACTGTAAAAGGTATTTGTTACTCTGTTTATGGAGAAGTGGGAAAATACACCAGGCTAAAAATGTCCTTGGTCCGATATCCATGAAGTAGAGCATGAGTTACGGCAATTTTGTTTTCAACCACTGTCTATTTGAACAATTTTGTACCATCCCTTGTACACCTTTTTAACACTACAAAATCATTTCACCTTCTCCACAGCATGGTGCAGCTGGAGAATGCAAGGCAGCCAACTTTGCAGGAATGTGGCATGGCCAGCAAACTGATTTGTCTTCAGCATTATCAACACTAAGCAGTGAGTACATTTGTAAATTGAATCATTAAATAGATAAAATTGAGTTATGACTGATAAAAATCTTCCTCATTGTTCTTTGTCTGCTTATACAGAGGATCATGCCAGTCCACAGTAAACACCTGATTGAGACCCTGGGAATCTTCCAGCAGAAACAATGACACCACCTGCTCAAAGTTACAGTTTCCTGAACATCGCACCATGCTACTGTCCCACCTGTCTTCAGTCAAGTCTGGACCAATGACTCTGACACCAGTCTTGTCAGGGTTAATCACAGGTAAGCAGTGGTTTAGTTGCCAAATGCCAAAAAAATCATTTTTAATAACTTTATACAGCAGTGTTGAACCAAATGTGGTGACTGTCTGATTGTTTGAGGAGATGCATCTGTATTTAGGTTAGCTTAGCTAGCTCATTGGAGCAACAGATTGCTGAGTTTATCTCTGTGTGGGCATCATGCTAAGGTACTGCATCAATCTAACTTTTGCTATGTTTCTGTTTTCTGAATGCAGAGAGGATCATGCCAGTCCAAACACCTGATGAACAACAGGAGTCTCATGCAGAGTTGGTGACTGCGAATCCTTGAAGTTTCAGTTTCCCAGAACACCGTGTTGAGCACCCTACAGCCAAGACTGCGCTATTGACTCATTACTCTTGACCAACCAAGGGCAAGTGGCTAATTTTATTATGATGTTAATTTTCTTTCACCATGGATTATCCTTCATATATGGACATATGCTGTTTTTTCAAGATCTCAACACTGTGTACTGGACAAGGTATTGGAGCAGTCCTGTTTTTCACATAATGTGTAAATGCAAAAAGAGTTTATTTCAGTTTATCAATGATGTTCTACTCTGGTTCACAATGGTCTTAGTTTGTGATATCATTTAAGGATAAGCAGTTGCTGCCTGTTAAATCTATACTGACAAACTGTAATTCCTCATGTGTTGTACCATATTTGTTATGGTGAAATTCTGGCAACCACGGCTGTTGGTAAGTTACTGTAAAGTTGAACTTTGCAATAAAATTCTGTGCTGTGCTATATCATACTGTTTTACCTGTTTTTTCACTGAGAAACACTGTAATTATGTTAAAAGTGTATATTATTTATTTATTTATTTTTTTACAAGCGTTTACTTTTAATAGGTTTATATTAAAACATAAGATAATCAATCGAGGAAGTTTCCTTTCTCTTTTAAAGAGGTACTAATGATAAGTAATTGTACTTGAAGGACCACTTAACCACTTTTCAATCGAGGTCTGCAGGGAGCGCTCCAAACTTGTTAACCAGTGACGCCACTGCCATTTATTTCTGTGACAGTGGTGTCACTTGGTAGAAAAGTTTGGAGCACTCTCTGTAGTTTTAAACAACCCAACATTTGGGTTAAAAAAAAAAAACCAACATTAACCCAAATGTTGGGTTGAATAAGGACCAACCCAACATTTGGGTTAATGTTGGGTTATTTTTTTAACCCAACTTTTGGGTTGAATTATTTAACCCAAGAGTTGGGTTATGTTAACTACAACATTGGGTTATTTTTAACCCAACTATTGGGTTGAGCAAGCACTTCATACACGACCCAATAGTTGGGTTAAAAATAACCCAATGTTGTAGTTAACATAACCCAACTCTTGGGTTAAATAATTCAACCCAAAAGTTGGGTTAAAAAAAATAACTCAACCTGTTGGGTTAAAATAACCCAAATGTTGGGTTGGTCCTTATTCAACCCAACATTTGGGTTAAAATTGGGTTATTTTTTAACCCAACTGTTTTTAGTGTGTACATGGATCATTATTCCCTCATGGTTGAATTCAGTATTGTATGGTTTCCCAAAAATCAACAGGGAGTGACAGCATCCCTTTATTATTATTTTTTTTTTGTCATTTAGTCTTTGTGAGTTAGGAGCCCTCTCCACTACTTTTGACTTCTCACTGATGTTTAGTTAAACGCACTGAATGAAATAAACACAGCTGAACAAGCTGTGCATTAGGTAAGAAATGAACTGAATTGCTAAGAAATAGCAATTCAGTGTGAGACCTCTGGCACCTCAGGACATACACAAACTACGTTAAAAATCCAAAACACTGAATAAAATATTTAGCTGAAAGCAACTATAGCACATACCAAGTCATTATTTATGTGCAGTTTATGTGTAGTCAACCATGTAGAGTGCAGCTAACACTCTGTTAACCACAGCCAGGTACAAGATAACAAACAACATGAGCAAATAATTACACTTTCTGTTCTGATTCTAACTGAGTCTGGCTCTGACTGAGGCTCAAACACGTGGCTGAGTCTCTCTGGTGTTTCCTTTACCAACACTCTTGATACTCCATCACCTGTCAGCTTGATACAAGCTGCAGCAGAAGGCCTCATCCAGAACTTCTCAATGAGGAAGTGTGGATGAACGTAATACTGTATGTCAGTGCAACCTTGATGACACAAGCATTCACCAGTATAATCAGGGAGAAGCTAATTAGATTTTGTAGGCTGGAATTGAAAGGTCAAGTTTGCAGTAACCTCACATTTTTAGTCATAACTCAAAACTTTATAGAGCAATTCTGACAAAAACTTTACACAAATAGCTATAAGACTCTGGATAAACAGGGATGTAGCCTAATCTGAAATTTATATGACTGGAATATGCAACCGTAATTCTATAGTATAGTTATATAGACCTTCAAAAAGGAGAGGAACTTGAACAGAACATCTGTTGAGTTAATATATACTGAAGATATTTCCACCTTGTCAAAACTTTAAAATTCTCCCTTCGAAGCAGTTAGAATTAACAGACTGGTGGCCAATAATGTTAACTGCAGTGACTTCCCACCAAAGCTAACATATAAGCACTATTAACTCCTAGTCCCTCACTACTTCCCATCCTAAAACACATGAAAATAAATGGTGCAGTGGCTCGAACAACTTATAGATGACTTAACAGAGTTAAACATTACAGATCTGTCCATGGTTCAGTTTTTCTTTGTAATTATTGCCTATGCTGATGTTGAAATATGAAAGGTAGATCCTCCCACCGCATCCCGAGTGCCCTGTGGGATTGCTAACTTTTAAATTTATGATCTTACTTTAGCATTTTCAAATGTATTTCTCAGTTCAAAAATGTTGAAGCCCCAGTGTTGCAGCACTGTATGACATGCAGTGCTAATGCCTAGAGCAACAATGACACACAGGGTTATAAACACATCATTGTGTCTCAGATTTATCCTTTCAATACAAAGAGATTTACTGACATACCTGGTGAGGTGAGAATACACACATTTTGAGTTGTAAATCCTGCCTCTGGAAACACATTTTCCAACCACAGACCTGTACTGCTGCACTGGCCACTATAGAAAAACTCTGTACCTCATCCAGAGACTCACACATCCATCCTATCTGTAAGATGTCAACATGCAGGCAGTGCACCATTAGTCCAGAAGAGAGGAGGTGGATAAAACTTATCATCAATGCACCATTAACCTTTAATGAACTGGTGCTACATTTTCAAGACAAAGCTGTTCTGCAACTCCCCTTCCCAGGAGGTCAATTTCCTCTCGCCAGGCTGTCCTTGTCAACAGGAATTTTGTCTGACACTGCATCAGTAATAGAGTTAAAGAGCTGCTTTTGAATATGGAAAGAAAATGTACCTGAGTTCACACCCGTTTGTTAAGTTGTGTTCACAACCACGCAGCGTTCTGGAGGCAGAATTAAACTTCAGAGGGGATCATACCGTGATTTACGGTGCGCTGCATGCTGCGCCGTGCTCATCAATAGAGGCATTCCGTCATGTTTTAATAGCTGTTGTTGATGGTGATGAGGTATTATTTTGCACATAAAACACCCCCACATGCTGACTATTTCAATGCTAATTATGTCTGGCTCATTTTTGATGTCTGTGTCGCAGTGGGTTGGCTCTGCTCAAAGTGCCACTGTCAAAGCAGAACCTGAGAATTTTCCATTCAGCCCTCTTTTCTCACAGCACGAACTGACCCAAACTTCAAGTTAACCTCAGGTAAGGTGAAAAGACCAAATTCATGTTTTATTATTGCTTTGAAGGTAACTTCAGAACCTGGCTTGACTGTGCATGTGTTGGAAATCTAAAAAAAAGATTCCTACACACATTGGAATGGATATGATCTGAACATGCTGTAATTAAAATGTCCCTGCTGCCGTTGGACTTTTTGAATGTGCTTTAAAAGTCTATTGTGGTTATGTCATTAACGAGCAAGTAGCATACTGACATTTGGCCTTTAGAAATGAGTACCAAGCTGGGGAGAAATAGTTTCACGTTAATCTTCTTTCCTGCAGTACTGCTCAGTTCTCATTGGCTTTAACGAACAGGATTTTCGGGAACTAATATTTGTTCCACACTTTATTTTTATAGCATCTGCCATCTACCTGCAATTATAGCATAATGGCACAATGAGTTTCTCTTAAAGGTGCTATATTGCGCAATTTCCATGTCTTCTTTGATTATAAAGCAGGTCTAGGTTTTATATTAAAACTCAAATTACTTAGTCCACAGAGAAATTCACACAGTGTTTAAACACTTAGGCCTTGAAACAAGCCTTATTACTTCTGTGACTTTGTGATGTCACAAGAAAACACAGCTCCCAGCCATACTACTGCTATTTTGGTCTTGTAAGAATCTTTAACACAACGAGGAGGACTCAAATGCACAACTCCGAGGTGAGGTAAAACAAAAGGAATTTATTCAAAAAACAAAAGACACTGTCAAAGAGGATGATAAAAGTACAACAACAAAAACACTCATGGAGGATCAATCCTAAACTCAAAAACTTAACTGAAACTCAGTGACAGAAGACAGACAAAACAAACTGGCAACAAAACAAGGGAGACAAGAACTATTTATACATCAGGTAGGGGAACACAGGTGAAATCTCAACCAAGGGAAAATCACACAAAGGGAGTGTGACAGTTGACAGTCCTGTCACTATGCCTCCAATTGATCATGTGCCCTGGCTACTTGGCCACAGGGATATCCCTTTGGTCGAATGGCAAGCGCACATGACTCTTCCCTGGGAGGCTATAGGGTTCAAACCCGGCCCGGGCCCTCCTTCGTCCTGCCACAGGAGGAAGCCAGGATCTGAAATGAAAGGGGAAAAGGTCAATACAAATAAAACAGGCAGTGCATGACGGGACTGGACATGAGTGACTTTAAGTTAACATAAAAAGACACAAAGGACCAAACATGAAACTACTCAAGACATGACAAAACGGGAAACATGAACATGAACATGATTAAAATTAACATATTTGACGAGATGTTAACAGGTCTTTCGGACTTTTCTTGGATGTAGTTGTCCCTTGAAAGTTCCCTCAAAAGGAAACAATATTTAGCTGTTGAGGTGCTGTCCTCTTGCTTTCCTGTATGTTTATCTGTGACATAGTGAGCACAGCATATCAGTAGCAGTAGTCAGTATAGGCACAGAACAACTACATAGTCCTTCAACAATGCTGTTTTGAAGAGCCTGCCGTCATAGAAAGGGGCAACTCACAATAATTGTTTTCAAGGTGGATAATGGGTACAGTACAGTTCTTCCTCAAAGGGATTCATGATGTGGCATTAGCATTTTTATGCACAGAAAATGGCAAGAACAGAGCTACATACACTTAACCTTTAACTGCACTAAAACCCTTTTTGTTGTATTGGTAGCAAAATGAAGAGATGTTACGTAAATGTACAAAACATTAGAGACACTGTCTTTTTCTTAAAATATACTAGAGTGAGAGAGGAAATGAGTGTAATGCTTTTGGGAAGCCATTTATTTCCATATAGAGATGTGTGCGTGGTGGTGGCTTACTGCAGCATCAGGTCAGGCACAGTCCTCTTTTTTGTCTGTTGCAGCCCCCTCAGTTGCCACAGTGCGCTGGTTAAGCTGAGGCTGATTCCAGTCTCTGTGAATGAGTAGATAGGGAGGTGAGTCGCATATCTCCATCCTGACAGGCTCAACACACCCCCACCTCCTGGGACTCCACACCAATCATCCCTGATAGCACACGACTCGCTTCTCCTCTCATGCACTCCGACACACACATACACACACACATACAGGCTAACCACTCGACGAGACCCGGCACTCGCCTTTTTATTTAAATGCGATAAATATTTAATTTGTGAACGTGTTGTGAAAGATCACACGAGCACGCACAAAGGACCCTCAGCTGAATATGCAACGCTCTGATAAATATTTCAGTACTCCATTTCCCCAACCCCCGGTTGACTCACCAGGAACCTGGAGCTGATCCTGGCAAGAATTAAACATGTTTTCCTTGTAATATGTATTCTTTAAAAACAGTCAGTGCCTTGCTGATTTGCTGATTTCAAGAGGTTACTCTGGCCGGGCTTGATCCAAGGGCCATTTCAGGATGTTTTCATCAATGACATAATATATCATCCCTATACTCTCTCTCTCATGTAGGTTAGTAGCACAAGAATAATAACCCCAGTAATCCTCCCACTAATATAATATCCCCCACTGCTCTTCTGCACCTATTAATAGCATCACACACACTGTAAACTGCACCTCTATCATTTTCTCACTTACAACACCTGCATCACAGTAGCTCTACCCCCTGTAATTAATTTGATTTCTATGAAGCAATGAAAAAGTTAGTTGCTTTTGTAGTCAACAATCTTGAGCCTCTAAGGCTGTCTTTGTTTAATGATAAAGCGTCACATTTATTTCTCCATGGGGTATTATAATAAAACAAATTATATCTACCAAACAACATAAACCATGCATTACACTGCTCCATATCAACATATATTATATTTTTAGTAAGCAAACAAAAAAAAGAAGTAAAGAAAACAGTAAAGAAAAAACACCAGTAATTTTCAAGGACATTCCTCCCCCAACAAAACCTCACTTAACAGATTTAAATTAAAAGTACCGAGAGGGAGAGGGAGAGGGAGAGAGAAGCAGTATTCATTTTCATGTGGTGAAAAGTCCCATGCCAGCCTGGTGAGGTGGTCTTCCTTGTATGAGAGAAATTCATCAATAAAGCAATTGTTTAAGCTCCCAGTAGGTTCCAGCACGGGCTGTAAAATTTATGAGCAGCAGTACAAACAGACAGTGGATGGATCGAAAAGGGTCCCGGAGGCAGCCGGAAGAGAGTCCTTAGCAATAACAACACAATCAATCACATCCAGCACACGTCACATCCAACCCCAGGCTCCCGAGCAGTGCATTCAAAACATATTCCCACATTCACGTGATCGCAGCTCTGTCATCATATCTTATAGTGGAAATGTTTGTTTTTATTACATGTGCAAGGTATAGTGCCCTGCAATCTTCATATGCTAATATTTCTATCTGGGGGTTATTTGAGAACAGGCTGCTGCTGTTGTGTTATTACATCTTGTGTGACAGCCTGTCAGTGATGTGTGTTTTACTATTTCTATTGACTTGAACATTCAATAGAGGATTTCACTTTAATCACTTTTTATGATTATTTTTGATGTGCGGTAGGCCCCCCTACTGTGTCTAAAAGCCTTTAAAAGCTTGGTTTCAAGCCTCTGACAAATCATATCTCTCCAAGTATTTCTTTTGTGGCATTAAAAATTAAATAATGAGGTTTTAATAGGTGAAACACAAACATAAAATACTTATTCAGAGTTTAAATAAGCTATTTGTCTTTTGAGACAAACTGTTTGTAAAAACGGGCTATACAAATACAATTGCCTTGCCTTGCCATTTGTTAGTTTTGCTACATAACCAATGTTAACAGAGGTGATTGCTTTAGCAAGGGAAGCTATTTGCTCCCTCTAAAATGACTAAATGGCTAAAAATGCGTTAGAACACATCCAACTTTGTTCCGAATCAGCTACTTATCACACGTCAACTAATGTGATTTTCTTCTCATAGATTCCCGTAGAATCTCAGTGAATTTAACCTGTTGAAGCTCAGCATCCATTGACTTCAATAGGGCAGCAGAGAATTGTGTTTTCACTGCTGCGAAATTAGATGGTCATTGGATAAATGCTGCAATGTTGTCCTCCTTCCCACGGACGCTCATCGTCTCTGGGAGTGAATGGAGCAGTGGGCGGCCTGGACGCTGGGCTTATGCATGTTGATTGGAGGATCTGTCTGAAGGTTTTTGATTTATAGCTATCTTTAAACATAAAGGAAGATTGTCGAGTTCAGTCCCATTGCAGATTCTGCAAAAGAAGTGAAGAGACGAGCAGCAGCTTATTTCTTGGTATTTGCGTAGAGTCTAGAGACCATTTCCATATCATAGATTGTAAATGAAACATAATTAGAGCATCTCTTTGTTTCAGTTTAACATAATTCTCACATTTCCTTGTTTGAGTTTAATATAGTTTTGTTAGTTTGTTCATTCATTCATAGTGTACGCTAGGTTGTTCAGGATGTACGTATAAATAATTAAGATCCAGAGAAAAACAACATAACAACTAAGGAATAAAGTGCACATCACATCATCAAAACATATAAACACATCAGGGTTACTTTAAATAGACCTGCGAAAACAAACCAATCAATGTGGCTCTTGCATGAGTTTTGATTCCCAATGATGGACCACATTTCAACACAATAACAGGGTATTATAAATGCATCTGTAGGGATTTTTACAGCGCAAGACCTTTAGAATATTTTGGTTTTTCATGATATTTCCATTTTTTAAATATTACAATAAAATGTCTGTCAGAATAAAATAAGAATACTTCAGAATTAGCTCCAGCTCTCAAAAACACATTCATATACTGGAAGTAAACTGTGTATTTTATAGTCATCCCAAGGGGCTCTCATAGAGTGCTGCAGCAATATACCAGCTCTAGCATCTTACTTAAGCACATCTCAAGCTCTACTCATATTCCCTTATGTCCACGATCCCTCAGTGCACTTTGTAAACTTCTGGGATCTCTCCGTTCACAGTGTTCATGCTTGGAGAGACACATGGAGGGTAGAATTGCCTCTGGCGTGCTCACAGCGTCAGCCAAGAATCTCCTCATTATTCTTCCCATACAACAAGCGTGGCCCGGATTAGATCGGTGGGTCTGGACAACAATTTTAGCCCACAGAACTGAGGCCAGATAGTCCTCTGATCTATGCACATGAATTTTAAGAAAGAGCTCTGCAGTTTTCCATTGAGGAAAACAAGAATGGGACAACAGACACCGCTTTAGTGCAAATGTTTTTACAGAAAAATCGAGGAGATGGAGGGAAAAGAGGCAATATAGAGAAAAGACTGCTGGATCTATACAGATGTGTAAATTAAACGATATACCAAGCTTTCTTTCATCTCAGTGCTTCGTCATTATTCATATCTCTGTTGAGAGATTAGTGTACGTTTCTGTGGTATCTATGCACAGAAATGGCACCGGCGTGTGTTGTATTAATCATTTATGATTCTTCGATCTTCAGATATTCATTTTTATTGTCATGTGCAGCCCGAGCAACATCCAGAGTCCAGACCTGAAAAATTAAACACCTGTGATTCTTTCTCCTGGAGCTAAATCTCTCTCTCTCTCTGACATCTTCATGACGGTTGCATGCTGTGTT
Source organism: Trachurus trachurus (assembly GCF_905171665.1). Classification (NCBI taxonomy): domain Eukaryota; kingdom Metazoa; phylum Chordata; class Actinopteri; order Carangiformes; family Carangidae; genus Trachurus; species Trachurus trachurus. The sequence continues at coordinate 14,210,492 of NC_139896.1, forward strand.
ATCTTATCAGGGAAGATTTATTTTAGCATTTGAATATGACTGCCTCAATAGGCATATTTGAATAAAAATGCCTGCTTGGAATGATTCACAAGCGCAACACAAAACTCTTTTTCTTCTTCTTCTTCTTTTTTTTTTGCTGTGGGATTTTCAAATATCACACCCACACGGAACTCCAAATAAACATTTCAGAGCCTCCACACTTCTGATGAAATGTTGGTATTTCAACAATGCAGGGCTGTCGCTGCTGCGGCCTCTTTCATCGCAAGATTTCTGTGATATAAATCACAGGCTGCTCCTGTATGTTGTTGTTGCCATACTGAAGTTATACAAATCAGCAGCCCACTCAAAATGGTATTCACAGTTTAAGTATAAATTAGAGACTGGAGTTTTGGCATCAAGCAACAAGTTACAGGAACAGCTTGTTAAACAGCAACTCGCAAAATGATGTTCTATATTTTAAATGCAAATTATGCTTCAAAAAAAATGTAAGTGCTATAATTGCAAGATTCAGTAAAAGAAAAAAGAAAAACAGGCAGGCTGAGGAATATACTTTAACATCCTACCAGCTCACAGAAGGGAATTGTTACTCAGTAGTTTGTCACTGGGAGGCAGTGGCGGCCTTAGACATCTGGGGGCCCGTTTCAATATTTCATATGAGGCCCTATGCTGTTAAACATGAAATTATTTGCCCATGTGCCCATGTGTCGCTGATGCTTTAAACCCTGAAAGGACGCAGTAAACGCGCTATGCATCCCAGGTACGCACAACACATTAAGTGTTAAAATCACTACCAGGGCAAGAAACCAGGACTTAACAGAAAAAACGAGGACTTAAGTTGGTTTTCATAAAAAAAATAAAAAAAAACATGAACAGGAATCTTAACACAATCAAAAACTACAGGCTTTATAATAATATTCTGAATTCAAATTGGCAACAAAAGTAATGAGAGCAAAGTGCTCCGAGTTATTTCAGCACCACGACCACGGACAAGGAAAGGACGAGACATGCGGACAGACAGACGTCTACAGGTGCTGATCCTGTCGGTGCTGCGGTGCTGGAGCAGCAGACAGACAGCTGTCTCCTCCATTAGTAAAATCTGTAAATAAGCTGCCAATAATATCACATTTTAGTTGTGCTCTCGCTGTGTTTTATTTCTCTGTTAAGTTAGGACGTACTCATAGATCGCCTGTTTGGAGGCATTTTAACCCGAGGGAAAAAAGAAAAGAGGAGGAAAGTGATTGACAGACGTCAATCATCAGGTTACGCAACTGGGCGCACGTCAGGAGAAAAGCAGGAAAAACACAAGGACATTAGAAACGCTAAGAGAAAAGGAATAATACTGGGAGAAGGAAAACGAGGGTCTATTGATAGTTTGCGGGCCGTTTTCAAAGGTAAGACAAGTTGTTATTGATATTTCCTGCCGTATTATTAATCAGGAGCGATTAGTCCCGTCGCGGTGTGGCATGATACGCGCATCAGTGGTTGTAGAGCGGATCAGGGGTCGAGTGTGTGACCGCACGCGGTGGACAGAGCTGTTTGTGTGTGTGGTGGATGTAGGCCTGTGTGTGTGTGTGTGTGTGTGTGTGTGTGTTAAGGTGAAACCTATGAATTATTGTGCTGTCTTTGACTTGGTGGCTGGCAGCTGGGGGCCCCCCTGGTGGCTGGGGCCCGTTTCAATTGAAACGGTTGAAACATAGGTAAGGCCGCCTATGCTGGGAGGCAGGACAGTTACAGTTCACAGTTTTCCGTCAAGTTAAACTATGAGTTCCAGTCTGCCAGGACATCAAGTCTGCAGTTTTCTTAACCGGAAAAAGAGCGGTGCTAGTTCTATAGCGCTGGAACTTCACTGCCGCACCTGTTGTCATGTAAACCACTCTGGAAACTCCCTCTTTCATTTATCTCATTCTCTCACAGTTAGTTTCTCTCCCTTTGCCTTTCTTCTCCCTGTCTCCGTCACTCTCTCCCCTGCAGTCCAGCACTGTAATCATAGTGTGCTGAGACTTTTGTCTGGCAGTTTGAGATGTGACTGACCGAGCAAGCGGATCCTCACACACTATCCACTAATCCTGTCTCTAAGAAGTTATGTTTATTAGCAATTGATTTGTTGTGGTAAACCTCAGAGAAATGGAAATTCTGCCCAGGTTGCATTTTCTGTTAATTAACACAATCTAAGTGTTGATAATGAATGTATCAGAATGCCTGGCAGTTTTCCACTAAAATGCCACTTTACAGTGAATGTTTTCTCACAGCAAATAAAGCATGATTCCAATTTGTCTTGTTATTTCTCTACTTAGGCTAACACAAGTGATTAAAGCTCAGATAGGACACAGGAATGAAAACTCTGTCTTCAGTGTAAAAGCCCAATCAGAATCCGTTAACTGTATGACTAAACACAGAACAACTGAGAGAAATCACGGAACAAACAAAAATTGACTAACAAAAACACAGGGAATACATGGTGTGACTGAGATGCAAGTCGTATTTCTTTATATTTCACAGCTTTGTCATTTTGAATGATAGTTACCCTATTTGTTTTTTTTTGTTTTTTTTATTAAACGGCTCTCCAATGTTTCACCTCACATTTCTCTAAACTGGCTCTTCTCTCTTTTAATTCTTGTCCGTTTCCAGCCCATCGGTTTTCTAAAACAGGACTCAGTCTCCCGGAGTTTAGTCCTGACAATCAGAGAAGGAGTAATCTGATCCTGCATCTTGGTCAGTACTGATGTTCAGGCCTGATTATCAGGCAATGTGAAGGTTTCACAGATGCAGCTCTGCTTGCAGACTCATCAGCCCCAATTATATCAAATATATTGTTATGTCATATATGATATTTAGGAGTTAAAACCGGAATGGTAACAATTATGAATCTGTCTCTGAGTGGCTGCTCGCTGATTGCCGGGTGTTGCCAAGCAACAGTAAAAGTTCTACCCTTGAAGCTAACATGCTAATAGCATGCTGTTGTTGTCGGGATATAAAACTGACAGCCACCCCCACCTCCACTTGTTGCTGAAGAATGGAAAACCAGCGTCGACTGCGTCTCAACAACAGTTTCTCATCTTATCTGTCCATCTTCTTTTTTTCCCCTTTTCAAACCGTGAAATGTAACAACAACTTTACATTCTCCATTTTATACTTATTTTTATACTTTATTCTTTTATATAGAAAGTTACATTTTGCAGTAGCTGGTGGAGGCCAACTTAGAATTTTATCTTTAAGTAACAGGCTTCAATAGTAAATATAGATTCATTAGAGAAAAAGTGTCTGTACTTGCACCAATCATTTTTAAAGTGGAGCCTACTTCCAGGATTATTGCAGCTTCTAACTTGGTTAGTTTGGCTTCTATTCCTGTTGATTTTAATTTTACTCAGATTCAAATTGGCACAGAAGGATTTTTTGTGTATGGGAAGTGTAGAGGCCATTTTAACTTCCTTGGTAGAATTCGTTCTTTCAAGTTGGCTCCATCCTCAGAGCACATTTCTGTCAACCTTGCAGGCACAGAGCTCAAGGCTTCCAGGATGGGAACGGGACTCACCCAGACAGTGCTTCTTTATACCATGACTGACACCTTAGAGACATGCACACACCACTGCACGTCTCATCATTGCTGTTAGACAGACCAACACCTGCAGGCTGCAGGCAGTGGCCTTGGCTGATTTCTACAGAAAGTGGAGACTGAAATCAGTTAGTCATGAAGGCTATATTTTGTCTGTTGCAAAGAAAAAAAAATGAAAAGAAAATGAATTAGGCCTACTGGCATCAAAATTTCTAAGAGATGGGCACAACTGACAGAAGTGCTCTGCTGCGCTGGTAATGCTTGGAGCTTTAGCTTTGCAGATTTAAATGAAATAAATACTGATTTGAAAAGGAGTACTTAAACATAATGACACTGCTAACACTTGTCCCTGTTTTAAATATACGTTCTGCAAGTCAGCAAGTTTTCCTCATTTAAATTACATTTTAAATTAGAAAAACAAAAGCAATCAGCACGAAAGCTTTTTTTCTCCCCTGTATGCTTTTAAAAACATAAAGGGCTGCAACCAAAAGCTCTCATGAAAAATTGATCGCCCATGGGGAATAACAACACTTTAAAACTGCAAAAAAGCTGAAAAGTAGCCAGTATGTTTGCAGGGTTTATAAATAAACCATTCACCATACTGGGAAATTACACCTGAGTGCAAACTGTTATTTTATCTTCTTGGTCATTCAAAGATATTCAGAGAGAAATAAACTGCTACGAAACATAATATACTGGGTCAGTTGTTTCTTAGAGAAGGAATAAAAAAAAATCCTTGATACATTTCAATCAATTCTTTATTCTGAGTAATGATTTAGCTGAAATAAATAATGAGAGGTGGGAATTGGAGCTCTCCATTGCAATTAGTCATTTCATTTCTAAATATAATTTGGCTTAGTTGAAATGCCATGACTATGATTTCACAGTGTCTGTCTCCAAAGGTCAATCTAAAGGTTCTCTTCTCTTCTCTTCTCTTCTCTTCTCTTCTCTTCTCTTCTCTTCTCTTCTCTTCTCTTCTCTTCTCTTCTCTTCTCTTCTCTTTTCCTAGTTTTTCACAATTTCAACTACATTCTCACATACACCGTGAGACATACCACAGTATCGCTGGGGGGATTCTGGCACTCTATCTGCAGCCCAGTTACAGTTGCATCTTTAAAGCAGCCCACACTGGAACCACATTGTCTGGACTGCATGCACAGAGAAATTCCCACATGAGCACAGAAAAGGACATGACAGAGTCAGGGAGCTGACAGGTAATACAGTCATGATAAATGCCAGCAGCACTCTTGGTGTAGGTTTGCAAATGTGCATGATGCAAAAACAGGATTTACGTAACATTGTAGCAAAAGCAGATTTTCTTCCCTAATTGAGGACAAATGAGGAATTTTATCCATTTCAAGCAACAACAAAAGCTGACAGATACAACTTTCTTCTTTCCACAGAAACATCCTTTGGGATCAAAACAAAGTGCAACATTTAATAAAACACATCTCTGTGAAAGTTCACTGTGTATTAGCGGTTTCTATACTAACCTAAGCAATTTTGAAAAGCATTTCTTTTCAGTAACAAGCTAACAATGAGACCCTTAGAGTTTCTAGCAGTCTTCTGCTATTGTAGCGCCATCAGAGCGGCGCTGGGGATTACATGGTTTTGCAGTCTCAGATGGTTGCTCTGAGAAACAATTATCTGATTGCAACTTGAGGCTAAGGGATAAAAGGGTGTTCAATCTCCACAGGGGCCTGTTGTATCAGGAGCAAACTCGCTGCCACAGAGGCAACGGACATCGCAGACCAGTCATATTGTTGCACAATACAGCTGATAAACAGGGAAAGAATGACCAGTAATTTGCTGTAAACAGATAGCAGCTGGATGCTGGCTACAGAAAAATTCTTTGGCTAATGGGAGGTCAGTGGGAAAGGCTCCAAAATCCTTTTCTGCCTGACAAATGATTTTTCTTCTTCACTTTTTAAAGGAGATACATTATGAAAAACTCACCTTTCAATGTTGCACATGGGGCTTTCTTTCAACGATCCAGAGCACATGGTCTGAAGCACATGGTGCAAGTGCAGTGATTCATGTCCATGTGCCTTGTGCATGTGTTGGTGCTTTACAGTATAAGACTTGCTTGTTCTTTGTTAAAGCTGCAAATAAAACATACACAAACAGTCTCACTCGTTATCTTATTTCATGTTCATATTTTTGAATTATACTGTGTGTGTGTGTTTTTTTTAAATTCAATCACCATTTTCTTCATGTTTTTCTTTTTTCAATTTCATATCATACATGGATTATTGACTTCCATAATTTCAACTGTTCCAGGCCACCAATCAAGCTGAATAATCCACTAGAAACAGGTGAGGTTGGCTGTTTTTTTCAAAGGCTGTCAGAGATTTTCTTTTAATTTTTCAGTAGTGTGAAGCTTATTTATGTACAGTACAGTAGATCCCTCTTTTGGTTATACTTGGTTCTTTGTTCTAACAGCATCTGTTTGGCCTCTTTACCCCTTTTAGTTAACCTCATATTGTTTGTACCTATCGCCTCTTCCTCTTTACTAATTAACAACTTCGCTAGTTCTGTGTTCCCTTCCCTGTTCTCCCAAAACAAACCAGGTTGTAACACTGTCTAGGATGTAACAACAGCCATCCTGCAGTCACAACGGTGTTATTCTGACACACTGCGCCAGGGGAAAAATACCCTGTAATATAAAATGGGCATTATGTTAGTGTTGTAGTCAAGACTACCTAACCCAAGACAGATCATATCCAGACCAAGACTTTTAGGGAGGGGTGAGACCAAACAGAATTGGTTACATTTTAATTCTGGAATTTCAAAAAATCCCAGCAGCTGTGGTCTCGACTGGTCTTGACAAAAAATCAGAGTCTAGCTTGACCAAGACCGAGTAAAAATGCAGTTGATTCCGAAACAAGACCAAGACCATGAAAATGTGGTCTCGAGACCAAGACCGGTCTTGAGTACTACAACACTACACTATGAAGTTATGTAATGTGCCTACAGATACCAGTGTAAGCCTTTGCACATGTCTTTAAAGGAAATGTGGGTATTGTTTCATTCCAGATGATACAAATTTGATTTGGACCCCAAGGCAAGTTTTCCCTGCTGTGCAGCCTGTTAAACTGTAAGGCTCCTAATGTCCGACCTCAAAGATTACAAGTAGCTACTGCTTCTTCTGTCTTCTGTGTTTTTATTGCTCTTTTACAAAACTGTAGGATATTCTACCTCCAAAAGCCAAGAGAAAAAATCTGGATGAAAACAGATTTAATTTAAATATCAAAACAAACATGTAATGACAGAATGTAGAGCACACATTTTGTCATGTAAATTGTTCATTAGACTACAGTGTAAAAGCAACACTGAGTCTGACTTGGCTTAAAAGTAATGTGTTATATGAACATTAACACAACAACTCTTTTCTATTTACTAGACTTCTGAAATAAAAGTATAAACACTGAAATTAGAAAAATAAGCCCTCAATATCCTTCTTGATAAATATTAATCCCTTTAATAGCCATATTGTTATTGATTCTTAGATGATTGTTCTATCAAAGGACATTAAAGTGACACTGCACTGATTTTACATATGAAGATCAGAGACTGTGGGCCCTAGTTTCGTTGACCGAGCGAAGTCTAAGTGCAGCGCAGCTTCGCCACGCCAACGGGGCTGGACCAGGTCCATTTCGCAAGATTCGTGGGCCGCGCAGTCAGACTTAGACCAGCGTAAACCCTCCCCTCGTCCCTCCCACCGGCGCAAACGGCGAAGAGGGAGGAGAGAGGGCGGGAGGGAGACAGGAGGAGGAGAGAAAGGCGTGGAGTGGGTTTGACACAGCCGAGTCAGATCTTCACCAATCAAATGAGCTCCTCTCCTCACCTTTAACTGCGCGGAGGGCGATGCGCGCTGCAAGTTTGTCATTTTATACTTGGACTGGACGGAGGAGACAGCGACGCCAGAGGCCGAACCTCTCCCCGGAGGAAACAGCTGTTTCCCCGGAGGTCCGAGCTCAGAGTGACCAATAATGAGTTTACTAATAATAATACAAATATCCTTAATCAGGTTTGATCTGATACACTGAGAACCCCTGCCCAATGAAAGAAACAACAACTAATAAACTAATAAAGAAACTCACATTTATTCAAACCCTGTAAGCAAGATGAGAGGTATAATACAACATAAACAAACACCATGCGTAACGGATAAAATCAGCGTAAAGGACGCTCTCTCTCTCTCTCTCTCTCTCTCTCTCTCTCTCTGTCCTCCTCTCTCTCTCTCTCTCTCTGTCCGTCTCTTTTTTTTTCTGTGATAGAGATGCTGAGTATACGGCTATATACTGACTATCTGATACCGAGGCTGTGGTGGACTAAGAGAGATGAAGATTTGTGTTTTGTTTTTCATTACTGTACGGCTGCCTGATGCGCTAATGAATTAATAAGTAAATAAATAAATAAAGCGATCATCACAAGGGCAGAGTGGTATCTCAACACGGCAGCAACATGCAGTCATCCACCCTCAGTCCTGCTTTTGGGACATCCACAGCTGCTTTTCAGTGCCAGTTCGTCCCTGCTGTGTTAATTCAGGTGGAGTTTCCTTTACGCGCCGACAGCCTTTGATCTCTGCTTTGATCTGACGTCAGATGTGACAGGACAATCTATATAGATATAAATTCAGGTGTTGATTCCATTAGTTGCATTAAATAGTGGTTATTGTGGATATTTATTGCATTGAAATGTGTCTGGAACTGTGGAGATCTGCCTGTGAGGTCTTGGTGACGTGTGTGCACTGCAGGTCAGTCAGCCAAACTTCCACTGCACCTGCTGCGCTCCGCTCTGCGCTGAGAATAGACCTGGTTGGAGGTGGCGAGCTTTCAGCGCAACCTCGGCGAGACATTTTCGCACAAAACTTCCACTGCACCAAGCTGAATCTGTGACGCCTCCCCCTGCTGCGCGGCCACGCCTATCTCAGCGCAGCGCGATCTACAAATCTCCCAATCTGACTTTGCGCTCGGCTGCGCTGGTCGAAACTTGCATTAGACCGGCTGCGCTACCTTGCGCCACCTGCGCTGCGCCAGCAAACTAGGGCCCTGTATCTTCAAAGGATCTTTCCACTTACTACATCAGAGTCTTCTATCTAAGAATTTCATTTTAAAGTTTTAGTCTGGAACAGGACATTTGCATTTGAATGGCAAAACAAACAGCCTTCCCTTCCCACTTATTGTGGCTAACATCACACCAACAACACATATTCGCAAATTCTGAAAAATAACCTAATTGCCCATGAGCATGCAATTTACTGCAGACTCAATGAAAGCATTGTTAGTTGCTTTCTTACTAACATGTTATGGGTACATTTAGAAAAAAACACCAAGACAAAACAATGCCCACATAGTGGCTCTGTAAACCATAAACTGAAACTGAGTGTCCCCTGCATCTGTATTTATGCCTTTCAACTTTCTGAGGTCTTTCTGCCATGATGGGACAACTGTAGGCTACTGGGAGAACACTGCATGAGTGATTGGTGGGGCGAGAAATCATCCATCTAAATGGGCCTCAAGGTTTAAATTGAAATCACATTTATCTCTGGTACTTCCACTTAGGGCTGCATCTCCCTATACGCAGAACACACGCTGTGCGTAGGGCCCCGCGATCCATGGGGGGCCCTGTTTTGCGCGAGTGCCTGCAAATGCACCAACAGGCTGTTGGAGATACAGGTAGAGAGATGGCCTCCAAATGTTGGGAGCAAGCAAAAGGAAAAACAAAAGAAATTGCTCATGAGACAGAAGAGATAATTATTCTGTCTGTGGACTGGAGATGAACTTTTTTTTTTTAATTGATGAGTATTTGTGACTCGGATTTATTGATTGATTGGTTTTAGTTTGAAGCCATTTTTTTATTTAATTTGTCCTTAGTAATAAATGTTGTCAAATTAAATGGCATATCATTATACAGTCATTTTGTAACTATTTGGAATTGGGTGAGGTCGACCGGGGGAGGGCCTCCAATAAAATTCTGTGGACCCCAATTTGGCCAGGGGCGGCCCTGCTTCCACTTTCTCCTCACAATACAGCTTTGTATTTTTGGTTTCAATAACTGACAGGGTAGCAAGCTTTGTCTGGCTCAAGACTTCACAAAATCCCCACTCTTGTTTATCGAATGTTGATTTCGACATTCACCTTTAATTTTGAGTTTTCAGTGTTGTTGCAGGTTGTATTAAGATTTAATCAATGTTCAGTTTTCTTGCTGGGAAGAGTGGCTACAGGTTCCCATGTGATTAGAAGCGTATTGATGAGACATGGGTTTTTCAGTGTGCCAGTGAACTGGAGCTGGGTGCAAAAGGATATGAGCACAGACCCAGGCTTACAGGCTTCACAATGTTGTCCTTCACAGCCTTCTGTCCGAGAAATCAGATAAAGTCTTACTTACAGTAAGGCAGCCTCACTGATAAGGTACTTATTGGTTGTTTCGTTATCAGATCACTCTCACGTCTCGAGGTACCATAATGCTAACCTCAGTGATTATCTACACACATACTGCAAATAAAAACATAATGAAGCAGACACTAGCCGCTGTCCAACAAAATGTCAACCTTTCAACCCATGGGTATACTCATTTACTACATCATTACATGAACATTGGTCGGACCACACCCATGTATTTAAAGCTGTCTTGGTAGTGGTCCCTGCTACAGTGTGAGCGAATGTTTTCAGAACATTATAATAACATGATGATACACACTGACTCTCAAGGTGAAACCAACGCCAGCGGTGCTATTGTGGCTGGTGATAACTGAGGAAACATACATACACACCACAGCGGGTGAATGTATGAGGGACACAGGGATTATGTGACATTTCACTGTATTCGTAATGGCCTACTGTGTATGTGCCATCTGGGACCACAGCATTGGCAAGTGCTGTGTAAAGTTATTTCATCTTTAGGGCACAACTCGGCATTTTCCTTCCGCCTGCTATTCTTAAATCATTTAAACAATCATTTCCAATTAGGATCTCATTTGGAGCCATGTTTTCTTCTTCTTTTAAAGGTATAAACAACTTATTACTAAAAAAAAATCAATGGCAACAGTCCAGGGCCTCCAAAAGTGTATGGCTTGAAAACAGTTTGATACCAGGCACGAGAGAGTACAAATAGCAATTACCAGGCTCACTGATTTGTGACAGACTTTAACAAGATTTAGGATGGAGAAGGACAAATACAGCACTATTGTGATTTTCAAGTCTTCACAGGGGCCAAGCAGTATCAAAAATAAAGAGAAGACAAACTGCCTCCCCTGTTGATACAACATTAGATTAGCAGTTTTCAAAAAACTGCATAACCCTGAATTAACCCCTGTGGCTTAACCCACTGCAATCAATCAAAGTCATGTTGATATGTGTTGTAAAGAAGCAACTAAACACTAAAGCTATATCCAATAATTATTTAATTACTATCCTGTAATTAATTAACATCTAAATTTGAATTAATCGAACCCCCTCCCATTTTATAATCCCATTAATCATGGCAGACAGTGTACCAATCACTCTCCTGGCAGTGTTAATTGCTGAACAGTAATGAAGCTACAGTGGTCTTATGAGAATAACAGTGAGTTGTGATTGATTAACAGTTAAAGGATCATTGATTTACTGGTCTCTGGGTGCTGAATAAGCACTATCAACAGACAGCACCAGGATGTCCTGGCTCCAGCTCTTAGCCCTTCAACACAGAGGTGCTGTCTCACTAAAATTTAGACCCTCACTAGGAGTTAGAGCTTGATTTAGGAGACAGATATTGCTGTCATGCCCTCCCACTGTGGAGCCAGAGAGTGTTTCTGCCCAAATCTAAGCCCGATAGTTCACAGAGATGAACCCTGATGTCAGACTACACTGATACTGCATGATTTAAAACACTAATCTCTTTGACTAACACGTAAAATGTCAAGTGCCAATGTTTTAAAAATAGTATCTAATATCTGTCGTGTCAGCTACATACTCAATATTTTCATATTAACAGTGAATAGAATAAATATGAGTATGTCCCCTCAACATTTCAGCATCTTTACACTCATCGTTTTGATTTTTATGGCCTGCAACTTTCATTCTCACCACTTTCATCGGTGTCATTTTCCAGACGAGGAAAGCATCTGTTTTAGTGAAAAAGCTCCAAAACCTACTGTACACCACCTGCTCAGCTCTACACAGATAAATACATTTTGAAATGTGCTGGTATAAAGACAGAGCAGTATTTAACTGCTAAAGAGCCAGGGATTATCGTCTCTCAACAAACACAGCTTCCTAACTTCAAATGAATCAAATTATTTCTCTGCGTCTCTTGGATGTGCACCGCAGACAGTCTACCCAACTGATTATTAAAATGTTAATCGATTCTATTTAATAGATAAGTCAGAGTTGTGGTTTTGCAGCTTGTTTCCAGTGCACCACAGTAGCCATAAAATTAGGTTTAAGGGAAGGGAAAATTGCAAAAGAAATACTTACAGTTAACCTGTTGGGGAAAAATCATACATATTGGTGAAATTAACTTAAACATTTCTGGTTTGCAATGGCAAGCAGACTTATTTTTGACATAACTTTTTTATTCCTAACATAAAAAACATGGTTTCCTACGCTGGCATTTAAAGCTGGAATTGATCATGAATCATGCCCTATGGAATAGTCCAATATGGACATAATGTTTGCACTGAGCTGCAGACATCCCCAGAAAAGCGGTAATTTGCAATAATTTAAACTAATCTAATCATAATATTACTTGTGATCTGCTTTGTTGGCTTGAGAACAAGGCATTTCTGCCTTGTGTGCAGTGCCGCTGTGTAATACCTCAGTCACTGAGCACATGCCAGGACGGTGGGCAGTGGTAGATTGGGAATTTGAAACAGTTTTATGATGGAGAGGAGTAGAAATTACATTTTAAAATCCAAAGGTCTCAGCACCTGACAAAGTAATCATTTAGTTGCTGGCATTGATCATCAATACTGCAGAGTCAACTTTGAAACAAACACTGTTAGCACTAGTCATTTTATTCAGTGGACCAGCAGAGATGTTTTATTGGCGCTTCAGGGCAAAAGCATTAGGAATGCAATTGTTTTGAATGAACACTGACTAAATGACTGCCACCTCCACTGAGTTCAGTTTGATTTTAGGGATTTAGTAGAGAACCAAAATTATATATTTGTGACCTTATGTATTTCATGGCACTGTGCATCTTTATAATTATGGTAAGTAGGCCAGTTTGGCCAGACATGGATGAAGAGAAGCTAATTAACAAAATCTAAAAATGTCCAGAGGTGCCAGAGTGTAGCTCAGTCGTGTGTACTGTTGCCTCCTGGTGTAAGGGGCCTCAGCTCAGCTCCCATCCCAGGGGTCGTTTTTGTGTGTGTTTCTCAAGTTTCCCTCTAATTCCACCCAGGGCATGCTGAGAGAGACTCCAGCCTCATATAACCCCAGAGAGAAATATGAGAGTAAAGAAAATGGTGGACAATGTCTATCCTTGTATGTACATCAATGATAAACACAACAATAGCAAGTGTGATGTATCGATAAAGCAGCAACACCATACACTACACATAACTGCCCTGCTACCCTATGTCCAAACCTGTGAATCAACCTGCTGAGGAGCCTGCTGACAAGAAAATATGATACAGTAACAAAATTCATTGTGATAGAGGAAGAGCCCACTGCTGCCAGCTGCAGTGTATCATAGTGGAAGCATCGGATGACACGTCAATAACTACATTTGATGCATTTATGTTTGTGGTCAGATACTCTCAGTTTTCATTTACAGGTTGTGATTTAATGGATCTGTTGTCTTCTATATTACAAAAATCCTGCACATTTTTTGAGTTTGTGTTTTCTGACTAAATGTCTCTCAGGGTTACTGTTCTTTTGACAGAAGAAGCCCTCCTCGATACAAGCCCTATGGCACACTTTCAGGTGAACACACCACAGTATCAATCAATATCATATTTCACTTTGAGACATGACACGGTTTGTTGTACACTGTCATGCATTGCTCCTGTGGAGCCCTTTGTATAATACATCAACCATCCCTGGCAGCAGAAACTGAGAGAAAAACCAACAAAATAAATATTTTACCTGTTATGTGACAGTGTGCAATGCATCAAATTCTCCTATGTGCCCAAAGGATAAGTCAGGGGAGAATTATTAGAGTGGCCACAAGGTGGGAGAATGGGAGGGACATTGGTAGGGATGTCCCAATACAACATTTTCACATCTGATAGTTACGATACCAACATTGCAGCCTTGAGTATTGGCCAATACCGATACCGATCTGATACAATATCAGCACGAATCATACATACTTTTATTACTTATTTTGTAGTGTGGAATGTTAGAAAAGGCTTGATCAAGTGAAATTACTCAAACAGAGAACACTAGTCAGCAACAGTAGGTATGAGAAAAACTGACCCATTTAGTATTAACCAATGGGTTACATAGATTTTAACCTTCAACATAAGAATATTCTACAATAAAATAGAATGAATAAAAAATAAATTAGAAGACCCTGAAAAAAACCCTCAATAAATCCAATAAAAATAACTTATACTTTTAAAGTTCAAACAATTTAAGTTCACTTCAGTATTTCTTTACTGTCAGAATATGGTGGGAACAATTGAGGGCAGGGACAAAAAACAACAACAGCAACAACAACGCAATTGTCCACTGTCCAACTGCTCAAAGTTAAGAGTCCACAGCAGACTTTAGACTTTGCTAAGCTCCTCCTTAAACAGGAAGTCACTCTTAAACCAGGAAATACATGTGCAAGACTTGCTCAGCTTATCCTAGCTTTATATTACAGTATATGCCATAGCTATACAATGATGATATTCAAGCTTATCCTGTTTTCTTTTTTGGTGCAGTTTACTGTAAGTACCAGCGAGGATGACATCAAGCTATATGTATATAACAGTAATGTTTGATAGAAATGCTGTGTTTTTTTATTTGTCACATACAGAGATTCTGTTAACTTGAATCCCAATGTAGAGTGTTACACTAAATATCCATGTTTACATATACACCTACAGTATACCGATTCAATCAAAAACGGTGCATATAATCAGGATTTGTACTAATATTAGTTCAACAAAGTATTAGAGGAGTATTTCAAAGTATTCCTTAACCAGTCAAGATGATGCCAAGATGAGTCACATAGAATCATCAAGCCTGATGTAACAAACATTTCTTTTAGACTGGAGAAATTATCCAGAACCCGGTAAACTTATAATTGATCTTAACAAAGATGGTACTCTTTTGAGTAAATGTTCTTGGGTACAGCTATGTTTTATTTTTGCCAAGTTAAAAGAGCTATTTGTACATTTTGCTATTGCTAGAGAACCAGTGTCAATATCAAATTGTTTAGGCTACTTTACTTGTCTTGCAGAAATATTGTGTATCTACTTCTTTATGATAGCAACTCACTCTGGCCTCCAGTCTGCCTTGAATTTTTTTTTTTTTTGGTCAAGCCACAATCACCACCAACTACTCCCGGCAAGAAACCACATTTGGTGGCAGAGAAAACTTACAAACAGACCTTTCAAAGCACAGTGACCCATTTTTTGATGCTGTGGTAGTACAAAACATAAATCAGTGAACTACTTGCAGGACAGTGAATGACAAGTCTTCAGGAACATGGTGTTGGTTTTTTTGCTGGGCAATGTTGACAATTCTGTGCAATTCTGTCTACAACACTGTTGCATAACTAAGACCATTTGTGAAAAATGCACGAAAGGACACAATGGGGTACTATTAAAAGGGTTGTGGGTGTTCTGATGTTCTGGCCAAGTGAGTGGATGATGTGATTGTGCATGTATCCAGTGCAGAATAAGATGAAAGCACCACTACAAGTCTTAGCTGTGTTTGTCAGTTAGACTTTGCAATAAGTTTGTCTGGCAAGTGTGAAGAGATTTGATCACATTTTGAACCCATGAACTTCAACAATGTAAACTTTGTGCCTGCTTGGAGACAGGAAATGTCACAGCAGTGCCATCAGAATCTGCCCTGCAGCAAAAGTCTGTGACCAAATTGAGCCGGTGAGCATACAGAATTTAGTCACTTCCTTATATGCACCAGCCCAGTTATGCTTTGAGAAATGCTCCCTGAAAGCCAACTTGACTATTTCTTGTGTCTGACAGTTGGTTTGTCAATAGTACTACTCGTCAGATTTCAATGGGAGAGAAACATACCTCTACAGTGCCAAGTATTACGTAAAGTCAATAATGTTGTGAATTTGTATGAGGAGCCTTTACTGTATAACATCCACTGTCTTCAGTACTGTTCATAGATAGATAGATAGATAGATAGATAGATAGATAGATAGATAGATAGATAGATAGATAGATAGATAGATAGATAGATAGATAGATAGATAGATAGATATCCTTGACCTCAAGCAGGAAGTAGAAGAAGCGGATGTGCATGTATGGGTCTTGCAGATAAAATTACTAATTAAAAGCTTAGCAGAGAAATGAATACCTATGTATACATCAGCATCATAGGAACTACCTAAAATGACAGAAAACATTTTTTGTAAAAAAATATATTTGATGTGAAGGGGACAATGTTTATTGCCTATAGTGAAGATAGCCACCATGAGTAGAGGTGTTCGTACTCTAGGTGATTTTGTATTTTCATTTATAGTCATTGGCCACAGAAAGCTATACTTTTCACAGTCTCTCTAGTCATGTGCTTTACACAGTATTCAGCCCAAAGAGCTCCTGTTCTTGAGTCCACTAATAAATGTAGCATTGCATTCATTGAAACCCTCTGAACATAACCCATCTAGGGATAGCATTTTGCATAAAAGGTGTTTGGTACTGCAGTTTAGATGTTTAATTTAGAAACATAATTAGGGTTGTGTGGCCGTTTGTCCTGTTTGTCGCGCCTCCTTCTACGAGTTTCCACGAGTTTACCCGAGTAAGGAAAACAAATTTGATTGGTTGTTATCTAGCGGGTGGGATTTTCAATGTTTGGGGCGAGACCGAGCTTGGTGT
Organism: Trachurus trachurus; assembly: GCF_905171665.1. Taxonomy (NCBI): domain Eukaryota; kingdom Metazoa; phylum Chordata; class Actinopteri; order Carangiformes; family Carangidae; genus Trachurus; species Trachurus trachurus. The sequence goes on from NC_139896.1 coordinate 14,227,033, forward strand.
GTGTGTGTCTGTCTCAGACGTTTGATTGACGGATGACAGATCCAATATCAGTGGCTGATGAATCGTGAGCAACATGACGCATAATTTGTGTGCCTGCATTATCCAATGCGGAAAAAAAACTACCCCACTTTCATCCCGGATTTACTCGAAAATAGAATTTCGCACAAAGTTTGGGCTACATCGTCTGATAGATGAGTTATTATTACACTAATTTTATGACCCATCATGGAATCAAATTGATTTTTCTTTTCTGTACACCTTTAAAGACTTTACAAGGTAGTCCTTTCATTTTCATGATTAACTTTTTCGTGTTTACTGTATTTTTTTTCTATTGTCCATGGTACAACAACTAAAATCATGTTTTTTCAGCAGATATTGGCATTGTTTCAGCTAAAACAAGGACAGCCGAGACCTCAACTTGTTTTGAAACTATTTTCCTACTTTGAATAAGTAGTAATGAAGACTACAACAGGCAATGTAATAGTCTCAATTTACTTTGTTATTTGCAGTCACCATTTTACTTTTATAAAGTGCTCCAAGTGCATTAGTGTTTTCATTCAAACAGTGATTGACTACAAGTTCCCAGCATGTTTAATTACTATGTCTCTAATGAACTCAAAAAAGAATTGAAATAAAGTTTTCTCTGAATAAATTTTCGATTAAAAATTGATGGGCTCCTTTTCTTTATCTTCACAGGATGGGGAAAAGAGAATTTTCCATTATTGGATAAAAGTAAGGTAATCAGTAAACTTGAGAAATGTTATGTAAAACTTTATTTGCTAGCATACGTGAATGTTATACTGAGCCTGTTGTAGGCACATTTGTTGGTGGGATATGATAATGTTGTGTTAAAATAAAATGAAAGGGATGTTTGACAGTAGCCTAAAATAAAAAAAAATTCTAAATAAGACATATATTAACCCACAGTTAATATTGGCTTTTCTCTGTGGCTGAAACACATTTTTGCTTATGGGCCTGTCCACAGCACATAACTCAGCTTCTATGCTCGTACAGTAGGTAATGTACTGACTATAAGTAATTCACACAACCCCACATAAAATAACTTAAAAGGAAAAGCAAATTCAGCTTTATTATTATACTTTTGCGGATGTGGTCCACCGACTATCTATAGTGAGGATCTTCCTTCACGGCCCTGGCAGGGAGATGGAGGACAGGGGACAGTGGGGGTGAGAGACAGTGTGAAATGCTAATTTAGTATTGATGTATTAATTAGCAGGGGAGGAAGAAAGTGCAGTCTCTCCCCCGGCCGCTGTAAGACTGTGGGGTTGAACTGGCTAGACTGGGAATATTGATGAGAACCCAGTTATGACATTAAGGGGAGACTGGGAGTGCCACACCTATCAGTGGCAGTATGATGGAATAAATGACTAAACACTGGAAAGTGAGATAATGGAGGAACGGAAGATCAAAAAATGTTGCACTATGGTCACCACCAGGCCTTCATGTGTTACTTTGTCCTCTATCGCTTCTATTGCACATAACTTACACAAAACTCTGTCCTGTGATTGGTTAGAGCACAACGAAAGAAATCCAACTACCCACAATAAATCATGTAACTCCGGGTGGGTGGTTAGAAAGCACACCCCATAAGCTCTCCCTGCAGGTCTGTCTATCTCTGTTTATAGTTTTTACAGTTTAACTTCTGATCCCATTTTCCCATACATTTATATGTGTGATATGTGAAACAAAACCAGACACACATACTGACACACACATAAGTACACAGGTATTTAAGTTACAAGCCTGGGTTTGAGAAGTACATTAACCAGGAAATCCAACCCACAACCAGGTTGAAAGAACAAGAGGAACTTTGTGAACAAGATACTTGGGAGGTATAAATATGCAGTTGCAGGTGTTTTAAATTAGCAAGGTGTAAAGTAAGAATTCAACTGATGTGTTGAAAGGTTATTTTTGTTCCTTGTGCAGTTACCTCTGCTATACTTTTGCTTTGGCCTTTATATTTAATATGTATTTGTTGTTTGTGTATCAGTTCTCCCAGATGCAATCTCTCAAGTGGAGAACTTTATTATTTTCCCATTGTACTGACTTGTTACCAAGACAATGACATCCAACCTTGACATGAAAGAAGGTGATAGATAATGCAGTGACAAAGCATTTAAAGCAGGGGCGGAGTGGGGCACCAAAATCTACCGGGAAAATTCTGACCGCACTGGCCCACCATGGGCCCAACCCCCCCCCCCCCCCCCCCACACACACACACACCATTTACATATTTCTGTACCGCTCACCGCTCAAACAGAGCTACATGTATGTGTCATATGGCAAAATATATGAGTGCCAGAAGCAAAAAAAAGAAGAAAAAAAAAATGTGGGTGAAACAACTTAATTGGGGGTCTGGGGGTCCTCCCCCAGAATTGTTTTTTATAAAGGCTACACCATTTACCATATTCTGGTGCATTTTAAGTTAACACATTGTTACTTTTATCTAGCAAAAAAAAAGAGTGAAAGAGCTGCAATTAGTGCCTCCCAAGCAGATTTAGCCTACTTAACACTGCTGACCATAACATTACATCCAGTCATGTTTACTCCTTTATTTCCCCCTCTCAACTCTACTCTGCTTGATGTCTGTCTGATTTTACTGACAGCGCGCTGCAAACGCCACGGTTTCGTTTCGGGTCTTGTCCTACTCACCAACATGCTTCGGTGCCCATGGAGAAGACAGAGCAGGCTGCTGCTGCTGCTGTGATGTGAGAGGTTCCGGCTCGTAACGGTACCGCGGTCCGCGTACCGACGCGCACTGGCCCACTTACAGTAAAGCACGGACTTTGTTGTCTTGTTAAATTAATATAACTTATAGATAACGTAACACACGGGCAGGACTGATAAGGTTTGCTGGTTGGCGTCCGTGAGTCGTTCTGTTTTTAGCCGCAGCCGCTAGTTTAATGATAACTTTCACAGTGATAGGCTCGTTTCCCATGAGGCTTTGCACCATTCTACATTAGTTTAAGAACAAACAAACAAATTAAATTGCTGGTTATTTTATATTTTGTGGTCATGAAAGTTCTGTAACATTGAAAAGAAATAATTAGATAAAGATAGGAGGCTAAACAAAAATCATTTAGTAGGCTGGATTGATGAGAGTCTGATTCACTATCGCAACCATGAGTGAGAGGTAGAGAGACATGAAGGGGTACAAATAATGGATGGACTTGCTAAGTAGGTGTTGAGGTAGAGTTTGGAGTTTATCACGGGAGCTCACAGTAGATGTTACTTTTAACTCGTGAACACCACACGGCCACGCAGGGCAGTTTGCGGGCCGGCTCACTTGAGTTTATTGGCCGCCGGCCGACCGGGAAATCTCCCGGTCCTCCCGATGGCCACTCCGCCCCTGATTTAAAGAGTCTTCATACTCCACCACAGGTCTTAACAGCTTTTAGTTGTCCCACACAGTTGTGATGAGGATTATTAAAACTGACACACATCTCTATAACTGTGCATGACACAATGTGGCTCGGGTGAACGTCATTGTGTAAAGAGAGACTTTGCCCAGGCATTTATACACACACACACACACACACTCATACACCTGCACACACTCACACATATTCTTCTAAGGACTGACTGGATGTTATTATGTATGTATGTTTATAATGTGTGTTGTGTCATGCACACACCCACAACTCACCTGTGACAATTTTCACTCCTTTGTATCATGCTGGCGTGTACCCACTAGGCTACTCGTCCCGCTCTTCATCTGTTCGCTGGTAAAGACTCTGGTCCTGCATACTAGAGATGTTATGCTCGAAGTAGACGGTATCGATCTTTCAAAGCAGAAGTATTGCGACAAGATGTTTCGATGCCTCGCTTCACCATGCCAAGTATCACGTGACTTCAATGAAGCTTCATTATGTCACATGGGTATCGACCGTATCGACGGCGTGTTGCGGTGGATTTGAATTTAGGAGTTTTCAAAATTTGCTGGCTCCATCCTCCATCACCTGAATCTAGCTTGCCCTGATCCTTTTTACTTGGGGAGGCCGCTCTGGTCCCTCACACATAACTGTTGTCCAGCAGACTTGTGGACTCATATGTTTTGGAGATTAGTTTCAAGTGACTAATTTGCAGACTGTAGACTTGACTTCAACGGCAGTCACTTGTAGCTTTACCTGGACTTACACCAAGCCCAAAGATTAAAAGCCAGTGTTTCTTGTGCAATGATTTATTTGTGGCAGCCTGCTATAATATCAGAATTGACAGACCCATATAGATTTTTCTATTCTCAAGTTTATCATTTGTGGTCGCACTGCTTCTCTGTCCTCTCTATTCTCCTCTCAATCTGCCTGGGGCAGAGCTGCATGCTCAGTGCATACTCCACACACACACGCACGCACGCACGCACGCACACACACACAGCGAGCATGCAGACATGCGCGCACAGACACAGCAGAAACAAAAGCAAAGAGGCTGCAATGTCTGGATACAGTAAACCAGGTGAAGTGAAGATAACTTGAAGATTACTTGGATTGGCAGCAACTATAGTGATGTTTTGTCTATTGTTTCTCAGCATGATTAACACACCCATTTCTGGTTAGAGCTTAGTACAAGGTTATCTTTAAACAAGTGGCAAAAATGCCAGAATCTGCAGCTCTGAAAGCCCTTGCAGAACCCTACTGTAAATGCCATCCGAGGAAAATCAACTTTTCAACCTTATTAACTTGTCCGTTAGATGTTTCTTATATAACACCAGACATAATGTAAATAGGCGGTCAATGCCATGCCTGAGAATTTCCACCTTGGTAATGGAGTGAACCATTGACAGTCTCATTAAAACAGATTCAAACAGCCAGGGATTCAAACATCATGTAACCTAAGCAACAAATCCCGTTGACTTGTGGGGACAAGGGGTGGAAAAATAAACATGAAACCTTGACAGTACAGAGAGTGAAAATCTGTATTAGCACAACCACTAACACTGTGTAACCCAATGCCAGTCACGAGCTAACAAACAACAAATAAGATATACTGACTATTTGTTCAGCTACTATATGTGGTGGGCAGGGATTCAGAGTTTCTCAATGAAAAATTGTAAGTGATGTGTTACTTTTCTTTTTCACTTTGGAAAAGCCATGTTAGAATCAAAGCAGAGGTTGTTGTTTTTTTACATTACGTAATGTGGAAATGGTCTTCAATAATGTGCCTACTCTCTTCTGAATTAACACTAAATACAGTAGGCTAAAGTGCTCAGCCAGTTAGCCCTACCAGCTACTGTACCTTACACGTGTGCACATTTGGCTAGAATGCCAAATTATTTCCACATTCACACTTGTTATTTAGCTTTGGAAAGGCAAACAAAGACATGCCTGCTAACGCTCACACAACACCGCTACAACATGCAGAGAAATCCAACAGGCCTGCCGTGCCTGGCTATGGCTGCTAAGCTATAATTCGACAATCACTGCTTGAGGGAGGAGTTTAGGAAGCAGTTAACTGGCTCAGCTAAATGGAATGCAGTCGTTAATGATGTTATTAGTTCCACCTGTGGTTTTTCTGCCATGGCAGTCTGCTGTTAAGAAAGGTCCAATATTTGTCACTGAATAACAAATTATTCGATCAACTTTTTTTTCAGTGGGAATATTTTCCTTATTCCTTCCCAGTCCAACCTACGTATTTCCTAAAGTACCTCTCTACATGATCTTCAGTCTTACTGGACTATTCTGCTGTTGTGTCTCTGACAAAGTAATGGCTTGCTTGGACTGCTACCACTTCAGACAGGACATTTTCAGTTGTCTGCTTCCCATGCACCTGATGGATACACGTCTGTTTTAATCAATCCAACAGTCTGCACAAGGTTCGCTCATGATGTACTCACCTGTTCGCAGTCTGAAGTTTTTTTTATGCTTCAAGTCACTTGTTTTCAACGATTTTACAAATGCAACTGCAGTGATGGTAGATAGGGATCTGAGCTCTGTTCCAGTGACCTAGAACCCTACACTGAGCTTGAACGCATCCCTGAAGGACTGAAGCTGCTGCTGTTTTGCTGTGTTGCTTCTCACAATACAACCTCTATGTAGCTTGCTGCCCGTATTGGTTATCATGTGTCATTTCAACACAGGTATCTATCTACAGTAGGAAAATGCACTTTAACTGGTGCCTGTAATTGGCTATTGTGTTTAATTGTCTCTGTGGTTTGTTAAATTCAAGAGCTATGCCAATTTCTTTTTAGTTTTTTTCAGGTTCGGATTTGGGTTGGCGTAGTAAAGGGTTAAAAATACACCCCATGGGACATTTTTTTCATCCTGGTACCGGCCAGAATCTTAAAATAGACACTTCAAAGATTAAGAAAAAAAAATCCACTATGTGCTTGTTGACCCTTGTTTCCTTCTACTATGTTTTGTTTGTGTTTTCTTTAATAGTGTTGCATTTAGGTATGAGGAACTCTTTATTTCTTTTAGTAAGAAAAAACACCTAGACAACCTGGAAAGAGAGTTAGGAAGCTGCCACGCAGCACATATCCCCACCAGTGAAAGGAACCAGTGATGTGGGACCTTTTACATCTTGCTGTCATCCTTTATTAGGACATGGATTATAGAAACATACTGTAATTCCCAAGAAGGTTTCACCAAACTTCAAACTAGGCAGAGGTCTAATTCTCAAGAATAACGGGAAACACCTGTGTGGGTGTCCAAAGGTCTTTACTAGATGGTAGAAAGAAAGTAAAAGACAAAGAATCCAGATCTTTCGCTGTATGACTACTTCCATGAGATCTTTTTGTTCAGGGTCCTTTGTACAGGCAGCCACAATATATTCAAGTCTTGTGACACTGCGTGAATAAATGACTTTATTTTTTACAGACTGTAGTTGTGGGTGGTCTTTAATTGATATGAACTTTGCGTGCCGCTGTAATCTGTGCACATGGTGACCTGCTGCATCATATTTTGAATCACACTGCACTAAATCCAGATTTAGCCACTAAGCGCAGGTGCAGCTGCAGATAACTATGCATACTGTAAGACATAACGGCTACCACTGTGCATGGAGGGTATTTGTTCTTGATGAGTCATCCAGACTCCGCATACATGCAGCTCTGACAGCCAGGTATATGAACAAAGATGTTTTTGTGGTGAGATGCTTAATTACCTGGACAATAGAATGTGTGCCCATAAAAGAAAATGTGGGCATGTACTCAAGAAAAGTATTCACACAGGTATTAATAATGTGGCTCTGAATAAAGGTAATTAAGGTTGCTGTCACACAGAGCATGTATCATAAATCTCAACAGTCACAACTTCCTAAATCTCCCTGTATAATTTTATAAAAGTTGTGATGTTCACACTCTGTTTCTTAAAAGTGCTGCAATGACTGTTGGACTAAACATATTCACACCCAGATGCCCAGATGGTTTTCTGCAGATTCGAATTCGAGCATGGTCACGGGTGGTTTGACACAAAAACACCTTTTATTATCTTTTAATGGTGTTCTCAGATGAATTAGGTACGGAATCTGGCATAGTAAGAATATTACACTTCAACCTCTGTAAAACTGAACATTTGTTATGTATATAGCCTATATATATTTATATTTATATAAATTCCCAGGGAACAAGGACACACTCTCAGGTGCTATTCAGTCTAAAAAGGTTGATGTAATTACAGCCTAGACAGCTCTTCACAGAAAAAAAAACAACTGAATCTTTTCGTGCCTCGTCGCCGCTGACAGCCGTAGCCAGAGGCATTATGTTTTCAGGTTGTCTGTCCATCTTATTCTTTTGAATGTGATATCCCAGGAATGCCTTTAGGGCATTAATTCAGATTTAGCCAGAACAAGCAGTGCCCAGTTTTGGCCGTAACTCAAGACTTCATGTGCTATGAGACAAATTCACATAATACGATGAAAATGATGAAGTCACTAGAAATAATTCCTTATTTGTCTGAGACTGACTCATGCAGTTGACTGATTATATTTGGAGTATTTCACATTGGCCATTGCTCTTTCATAATCTATTCGTGTGAACAATTTCTATTAGGGACATTTACATCCCGCAATGTTGACAAGTTAGCCAATTTGGCACCAAGTGACTAATCAAGCAACTTTTTGGACAAACAAGCTGTGTGAGGGACAAAATAAGAGAGATATTCTGACCTCTGACCTTCTTACTTTCTCTCTGAGTGACTATTATAAGGAAATGTAGCTGAAGTCACAGCACAGTTATCATCTTCTATTGTGTGGTGATTTTGTTAGACAGATAGATAGATGTTGTGGTTATCAAATCAATAATTTATCAGTGGCAGTGCAGCAACTTGGAAATGGCTCGGAAGTTGACATGTAGTCTCAATAGTCCACACTTCACTCACTATTACATTCAGGTACAATGCAAATAGGATGCAGTGCTGTCATTTGTTTCCAGCAATAGTTTCCAATCTATCCTCAATTTCAAATTAATGTGGTCCCGCCATATGCAAGGTTTTAACCTAGTCTTAATGTGAATATTAAAAGGATAACTTGACATTTTGAGAAACACACTCACATTCTTGCCAAGAACTGGTAGATTAATATCTTTCAGCTCTGAATGGTAAATAAGGAGCTACACCAGGTGCTAAGCTTAGCTTAGCACAGAAACTGGAAACAGGGGAAAACAAACAGCTGTCCTGGCTGTATCCAATGGTAACAAGTCCCTCCCACAAAAGCTCACTAATTAACAAGTTACATCTTGTTTGTTTAATCCATGCACAAATAACAATAAAAAAACGACACATGCACACACTGTGGCTTATGTGCCAGACTTCCAGCACAGAGTTACAAACACGATTAATGCACATCCTCACACAAGGGTCACATGATGCTTGCAGTCTGCAACTACACCTACACTGACACTCACCCAGCCTGCACCCACCAGATGCCTCAGTGGGTGAAAAGCAAAAACTTTGCAAGAACTTGCAGGTTTCAGAGACATTTTCTTTCAGCTTCTTCTCTTTTTTTTCTTAAAAGTATTTTGTTTAATCAAAACTTTAATACTGCACATAGTAAATCAGCTGTCTTTGTTTTATTTACTCCTTGAACAATGACTTCACTCATTTGGTTTTTAATAAATGTGAGATATCGTAAATAATGCAGCTGTAACTGGATCTCTACAGCTGTTCAACATCACCCTGGACACTGAGACCGCCACCAAATTAATATGAAATCTGCCTTCCATTATGAATGAGGGCCAGGTGTGCCTCATTAAATCTGGGCCCTCTATCACCAAAACACACACACACACACATAGATACACAGCAGTTCGGGTATGGTGTGAAGTGTGTGCTGCCCTTGACTAGCTGGTGACAGGTACAGAGAGAGAGAGGGAGGCAGGGAGAGGACTCAGTGGAATTCATAACAGCAAGTCACTGCACTCTCGCTATTAAAACATAGAAGCAGTGGATTCATTTATAGACATTAATTATTGCTGTTCTCTACACTGTAAAAAAGAAAAAGTTGAGAAAACTTAAAATATCAAGGCAACATGATGCAAGAGATTTTTGAGTTTTCTCAACTTTTGCCAGCTGTTGTTGACTTAACTAAGGTTTTTAAGTTTTGCCACGAGTTCTGCCAACTTGGATCTTTTTGTTCACTTTATGAGGATAATACTGTGAGACTAATTAAGAATGTCTTGCTTGAATGCGATGTATTTCTACCTTCACCAAACACAGATTTTTGTGTTGAATTAATAAACAATTTTTCCCATCAATGTCATGTATTTCTACTTTCTTTAAATATAAATATTCTTGTTGTATAAATACACAATTATTCCTTCAATGGCATTTATTCCTTGATTCACCTAACACAAATATTCTTGTTGAATAAATAATAAAATTTATTTTGGCTATAATTTTACATTCAAAACTGCTCAATATATGGATAATTAATAATACACACTACAGCTGAATGTTGTCAAGAATCTTTTTTATTCAGTTTACCAGTGAACAACAGTAAAACCATCATTAATGCATGTGTAAAAAAACAACATACATACTGTTCTATTAGTCTAATAACATTTGGAGTGAATCTTCCTCCATAATGAGAATTTGAAATCGACACTGAACTGAAATGTAAATGTTTACATGTGAACAGCCATTCTAGCCATTTGGTTACTTTTTTTTGCATATACACATCCAAGCTTAAAGATTACTTAAACAGTAATGAATTTAACAGTTGAAACACTATATGCACCCCTTGGCAACTGCCAAATGATTATATATTCCAGAGGTCAAAGAGATTAACTTGTTTGTTGCAGATTATGAAACGTGCATACTGTTCTATAGTCTAGTAACATTTGGGGTGAATCTTCCTCAATGCTGAGTATTTTAAATCAATGCTAGTCTTACTGAACACGTATATAATGATTACCCTCCACCCCCCCTCATGGTTGGCGGCTTCTGAATTTACACATTAACACTGAATTACTTTGTGCCATTTGTTGACTTTACATGTGAACAGCCATTTTTTTTTGTTTTTTGCATATACACATTCAAGCTTTACTTAAACAATAATGAATTGTAACAGTTGAAACACTAGACACCTTTTGGCAACTGCTGAATTATTATATAATCCAGAGGTGAAGCATATGAACTTTGTTTTGTTTTACATGAGTGTAACAACAATGCACTTAAACTTCAATAACAGTCACAGTACAAGCTTTGCTTTCAGTGACCTTGTGCGCTGTGAGCATCGAGAGCCACCGAGCGAAAAAAAGATGGTCTGAATTGCCTCAAAGGAGTACCTCATCTGCTTTGGATAATCAATGTTGAGGGCATACAGGAGGCCGAAGAGGTATGCCATGGCAGTAGAGAGGTTTGGAATATTATGAAGCACAATGTCCCCTTCCAACACAACCGCCTGGTCTCGCACAGTGTTGTCGGCTTCATCATGTAGCACAGAGAGGATGGCAACAGATGCACCTTGCACCACTGGTGCCAAAATGTCGGTGTCCTGAGGAAGGAGAACAGGTACATTATTAAGAGCTTAGAAAAAGTAAGACAGTAGAAAGAGCATTTTCTGAAAAAAAAAATATGTGTGAATTCTGAAAAGGTTAATGCTAAAGCTGAAAAGTATAACTTGTAAGCAGAGATGATTGGCTTCATAACGGCTAAAAGAAGTTGAAATGTTAAAAAAGGCAGAAGAACATGGGCAGCTATGAACTGAAATCTGACAGCCAATGAAAACTGCTAAAGCCAAGAATAGAATTTAGTAGTTTAAGGAGGGTTTACATGAAGTAAACAAGTTGGTGTAAAGGAAGTAGTGAAGCTGTGCAAATAGCCCATAGTAACAATGGTTCTGCTTTTAAAACAATTTTGTCTCTCAGCTTTCAGCATTCAAATTAATGATTTGTTTAAGAAAGATTAAAAAAATAAAAAAACATTCAGACTAAATACATTTATACTGATGAAATTAATTATTTAGTACCACGCTATACTAATTTGCCATTTAAAGCAGAAGTAAGTGATATATTTGTGTTAATATAAGTCTTAAATAGTTATATCTTCCGACAGCAATCACTTACATAGAGTGTTTGGACCGAAACACGGGTCTGTCAGTCACTCTGCTCTGAGCCCAGGAGAAAACATTTATCGTATCCTACAGTTTTTATCCAATGAGGAGAGAGAACGGCATGCAGGGCTGTGTGTGCAGCCAAGGGACGCCGTGAATGTGGTGACGTAGGGACGAGGACTGTTATGGTGCGTTCAAGGCAACTCGTAACTCGTGTTTTTCCGACCTGTGAACTCGTACCAGTTCGATCTGGTACGAGTTCACAGGTCAGAAGTTACGAGTGGCCGTTATAGTGACTTTCACCGGTAAAACAGGTCGGAGAAACACGAGTGGGTTGCCTGGAACGCTACAAAGTCGTAAGTTGTGACTTGAAGCTGTAATTTATGATTTCAAAAGCCTGTCTGGAACGCAGCATTAGCCAAAACGACCGGATCGCTTACTTCTGCTTTAACTTGTGGAGGTATTAACCAGAAAAAATAAATCTCTTTCTTTAATCAATGTAACCCACCAACCTTGTGATGAAACACCACCCAAAATGACCAACTGTTCCCCTCAGCAGAAAAAAAGGGATCTGAAGTGGAAAAGTCCAACCCTCACCCCAAAATCATCTGGACTGATAAACTGCCCTGGGGAGGTGTACTTACATTTTGGATTAACTACTCCTTAAAAACATCTTGTGAGAATAAGTAATTAGCTGCATGACCTGAATTATTTGTCTTTCCTGCAGTTACTTTTACTTACCAAGCACTTCAGGAAAAACGTGGTTGCATCTTCACGGAGGTAGATAGGCAGGCCTCTCAGTGCTGCTGTTTTCCGGTGGGACACAATGTCGGATGTCTAAAAGTGGAAAACATAAGTAGTTCAATTAGTATAGTACTGTAATGTTGTCATTTCTAATAAGAAAGTATATTCATGCTCTTCTAAAACTGCCAGGCAAAAGAGCAGTTCACTGACCTGATCATCAAGTTGATCAAGGAGGTCCTCCATCTCCTGACCAAAAGCTCCTTTCTTAGACCTGTAGATTTTCAGCAGGCCAGGCCCAAACTTGTCAAGGGATGCATTGAAAGTCCCCAGGAGGTCTTTGCTCGTGATACGATGAAATTCCTTAGATATCTTAACAAGAAAACCAAAAAAATATTATCAATTTTCAAACCGTAATGTCAGAATTTCTTACAGGAAGTTCCTGGGTAACTTGTTATGAGTCTGCACCATGTTAAATATCTGACCATTTTTCTGTGACCTGTGAAAAAGTGGATTACATACTAAAATGCACCACAGGCAATAAAGAACCTCATTTTTAACCATGGATTTTGAGGATTAAAAATTAAATAAAAAGGGTGACTATGCCACATCCATAAATTGCAGAAAGTGAATTACTCCTTGGAAGACATAAAAAAAAACACACATTCTTACCTGATTAAAATTTTTTACTTTTGTCTTCTTGTTATTATTGCAATTTATTTCTACTGTTTAGACAAGCAAGTAAAAAAGGATGTTACCTTGACAGTTTCAACTGAGACGTCGTCGTCTTCATCAGAGGTGTCATCCAACGTTCTGCTGATGTGTCATTCATCAGCTGGCCTCTGAAGGAGGGAATCCCAGGTATGTCATACCTGGGATTCCTTCCTCCAGAGACCACCCAGGATGGAAGGTGCGTGGCCAACTCGGCAGACCAGCCGGCCAGCTGGTAAATGACACGTCAGCAGCACGTTGGATGACGCTTCTGAGGAAGAATGAAGTCTCAGTAGAAAATGTCAACTTAACATCTTCTTTTACTCGCATGTCTGAACAGTAGAAATAAAAAAGAATAGATCCTTACCTCTTCACAAGAAAACAGAGCAGGCCACCTTTCCTGGATCTCAGATACCATCGGCTGACACTCTACCACCTCCCTTCGCCTGAGGGAAAACGTCAGCTCCATCTTCTGTTCTATCAATGTTGTGTTCCTGTTCTTCTTCTTCATTTCATCGACCAGAGAGACTCTTTCCTCTTCAAGGGTAGAATCATCATGGTGTTGTGGGTAATCTGGCACATGATTGACCTCTCCACGTTTGGGCTTTTTCAGGGTAAATGGACTGTCATCTTCCCCTCCACCTTTTCTTTTCTTGTTTACATTTACCTCATTGCATCCTGCCTGGCGAAGCTTTGACCTGTAGTTTCCAAGTTTGTACTTGATACTTGTTTTCCATCCCTCGTAGCCTGTGACACCAAATGGCTCTTTCAGACATGGATACTTCTGAATGAGCGCAGCGGCAACTGACTCAAGCTCATCTTTCTCAGGGTAGCTTTTGATTTCAAAAATTGCTTGTGCAATTTTATCCAATATCTCCATCTTCATGTCTCTTGTCACTTCAAGGCCCTTCTTTGTCTTTTCATGTGTGTCATTGGCCTTAGACAATTTCAGCTCCACATCATATGCAAACTTGGGGATTGGGAATGGAGATGGCCACTCTACGACTTGCCTTAATGTGGTCTGGATAGAATCGGTCCAACTAGGCCTGAAATCCTCAGAGTGAACACTGATTGTGTCCTGAGAGGAGACTGAACTAGTGGATTGGTTAAGTGGAGACAAATCACAGTTCCACATGACATGCAAGACTGCACGCTCAGCTGGTAATTCTGACATCTCTGTTAAGTTGCAGAGTGCATTTCCAAACTCCGGATCCTCAAACTGTAGTGAGAAATCTTCTTGAAGATTGAGTCTCTCTTTAAGTATATTAATCAGGCCCTCCACAGATGTTGGGACTTCTGGAAGCTGGATTCGCCGGGCATCTCTGGAGGAAAGAACGACCCGAAGTAACATAGTCTGAAAAGAGGGGAGAGAGAAAAAGTGGGAGAAAATGATTAGTCAAACCTAATTAGAAGACAGATTACACCAATGTCATGGGGGCTGCGAATGAACCTTCTCCAGAAAAAAATAAGCCTGAGTCTATACCATAATGTATGCCTGTGTATTGCTTTGATCACTGAATTTGACTGACCAATGAGATTAGAGGGGAGATAAAGAGTGTAGGAATAGTAAAGGGAGGATAGAGCTAGTGGAAGAGAGGAAAGGAGAGAAGGGAGCAGAGAACGGGAGAAGAGAGTTGGTGAGGAGAGAAAGGGGGGTGATGATAAGAGGAGAAAAGGGGAATGAGCGAGGAGGAGACAGAGGTGGTAAGAGAAGAGGAGATGTTGAGGAGAGAGTTATGGAGAGGAGAAAAGGGGAATGAGCGAGGAGGAGACAGAGGTGGTAAGAGAAGAGGAGATGTTGAGGAGAGAGTTATGGAGAGGAGAAAAGGGGAATGAGTGAGGAGGAGACAGAGGTGGTAAGAGAAGAGGAGATGTTGAGAGTTAAGGAGAGGAGAAAAAGGGAATGAGTGAGGAGGAGACAGAGGTGGTAAGAGAAGAGGAGATGTTGAGAGTTAAGGAGAGGAGAAAAAGGGAATGAGTGAGGAGGAGACAGAGGTGGTAAGAGAAGAGGAGATGTTGAGGAGAGAGTTATGGAGAGGAGAAAAGGGGGGAGGAGAGAGAGGGGGAAGAGAGCAGAGTAGAGTAGAAAAAAACATACCATTTTGAATCCTCCTCGTATGAGGACACTGATTTTAGAGAACTACTTATTGTAGAAAGCTGAAAATTTGAATTTACACAAATTGGGCCCTTCTGGTCCCAAACAGCAAATACAGTTTTTTTTATGTTGAGATAATCCCAGTGTCCTCATTTTTTGCAAAAACTACTTCCTGTACAAAGACAAACTTTAGGTATTGTACTTCTACTGTCCTACTTATCCCAGATAGCAAGGAGAAATAAAAAAAAATGCACACCAGAAAAAACGCTCGGGTCTCCGGAGGTTAATGGAGAAGGAATGTCCTCGGAGTCACCATGAGCTTCCCACCAACTGTGTACGCTGCTAGAGGATGGTAATCCGTCAGCACATCTGGATCCAGGACAAGAAGGTCTGCACAGGTGTTTTCAACAAGTTCATAGGAGCTGTAATGTTCCATGTACCAAGAAGAAAGTTTTTTACAAATGAATGCCACCTCCTCTGCATTGACAAGAATGTTTGCAATCTTATGGAACTCAGGGAGGCCACTGCACTGCCCAGAAGACAAAATCATGCCCGCCGCATACTGTGTCCCATCCAGGTGAACCGTTTTAGACAGGGACACACTGTCTAGATGTGGGTACTTCTTCTGTATTTCATACTTGAGAGATGGATCCAATTCTGAAACCCTGACCACCTTCACATTTTCAACATACAGTTTTGGCTTGAAAAGGATCCCACTGTCCAGGTGGTAGGCTATCATTTGCTGATGTTTCGTGGACAGAGTGAGCAGCACATTTTTCCAGTTGCGAGTGTCATGGACAACCTTTTTAAAGTAGCTATGCTTAGCCTCATATCGCATTGTCCATAATTCAATCAAAGGCCCATAGCAGCGAATAAGTTGCGGGTAGTGGTCGATAAAATGATGTTTCGGCCTCAGTCTGAACTCTGGAAAGGTACTGGTGAGCAACTTGCGATGATCAAGTAGTTTATAAGATAAATAACACAGTGCTTCTTCAGAAAGCCTGCTTGACACAACAATGTCAAGAATTTCCTTGAGGTCCATTAAAATCACCCAAGCTGGCTCCTGTTCTGGTATCTTGCGTCCAATCACAAAAGGAAGTAAACGAAGCAGTGTCCAGTTTTCATGCCCGTTTCCCCCCACTGTCCCCTTTTCAAAGCTTGCTTTTGGAATTTTGTGGGGCTTGTTTACTTTGTCTTCATACTTGTAGGGAAATGATGTTATGCAGTCATTTAACTCATCAAATGTAATAAAGCGTTTTGAAATCAGATTTTTCAAACATAAGGATAATTCCACAGGGATGACCCCTTCCAAAAGATCATGCAACAGATCTGGAGGAAATCCAGTTATTGGGTGAAAAAACAGGAGATGTTTGCCCAGTACACATTCACTTTTGACCCCCTTAACACTTTTGAGGTTGCCCCCCTGCTTAAGCTCTTCCAGAAACAAGTTATGCTGATCAACACTTCTAAATTGAAAATCATTAACCTCAGTGGTTGCAATTTGGCCCCGACTAATCAAACAAAACCGACAGAAATTTTCAACATTAAAACTTTCAGAAAAGCCAGCAAGACCATGCGCACCGAGGTTGTCAGCACATACACAATACACAGTGCTTTTAACAAACTGGCCCACAGCTTCAACAAAAATTCCCTCTTGTTCTAGACACTTTATATCTTTAAGCAATGGCTCAAGAAACTTTTCATAACCATATTTTTTTATGTCTACACTTTTACCCAAGACAGCCAACTGAATTGAAGTGAGACTCGATCTGAACCTGGCTGGTAAATTTAGAACCACCCAATATACTGCCGTAATCTTATGAAGTTTTCTAGAGGTCCCCAATGGATTACACACTTCAAATTCATCAATGTATAATCCCAAACTGATACAAGTGTTTTGTTCTCCCAGTAGCTTATTCTCCTTGTAATACTTGCCGTCTTGAAAAGACTTAAAGTGCCCAGATAAAGCTTCTTGATTAAATACAATTTTGTCAAAAAAATCTGTACACCCAAGTAAAGTCTCAAGTACCTTAGTGACAGATATATATACAAAAGAGTTTTTATGGGCTGTGTTGTACAGATATTCTGTGGGTTCGATAACAGGAAAGTGCCCTTTGAAGTATATATTCCTTCTGTGATCTGTAGATAGGGAACCTTTCTCTGATATTGTTAAAAGGAGTGGATTAGTTTCAGCTATAGCACTTGAAATTTCTTGCAAAACACAATCATTTACTTCAATTTTATGTTTTGAAAGGATCTCTTTGACACTGTTGAAAGTTTGAGTGTTAGAGAAAGACAGCAGGTTATGCAAATGTTCTACAATCTTTTGTGTTGCACTTCGAGAAACGTGCAACACAGTTTGCATAGACAAAAAGAGAGAGGCTAATTTGTGCTCAAGTGTCTCACTATCTACATCCTCCACAGTATCTTCAACCTCATTTAGTCCCACAACATCATGAGCTGATGTCCCTGCTTCACTATCAGATTGTTCACCATCAATTATCTCATCTTCAGTAACAGTTCTTTGTATTGTTCGGAAATCCTTAAGTGTCCAGTTTTTATGGTTTCGACTTTTGTGAGAACTGAAGGTTGGGCGAGTGTTTGTTTTAAATGTACACCTTAGAAAGGGACATTGTACAGTTTCTCTGTTCTTTAAATGATGTCCGAGATGGTTCCAAAACGTTTTTTCACTGCAAATCTCTTTAAAATCACACAACTCGCAGTGAAATGTTACACACTCCTGGATTTTCACTGACGCGTGTGATCTCGAGAGGTGTGATCTCAATGATCCAAGTGTTTTAAATACACAAACACAGTTGGTGTGTGTGCAAGGCCAGTGTGCACCTTGACCGTGGCGAAGGCGAAGATGTTTTAAGAGGGTCACTTGACTGGAGCTGGAGAATTTACAAAGCCGGCACTGCATGGAATCCACCACTGAAGCATGGAATCCACCACTGAAACACAAGAGACACAAATAGCATGAATAGCATTTTCACAACAGCCTCTACACGTAATTTAAGATAGAATACTGATATGAAAAACTTAAAAGTTAGTCTGATAATAATTATTGCAATAACACCAAGCTGTACTGGTCTGAAAGCCAACTGCAACAGCCGTTATATAAACAAATAAATAAATAAAACAACCATACATAACACAGAAGGAATCCCTTGTTGCAGGAGCTAAATAGCCTACATCAACAAGCCAAAAATAGAGACAAGAAAAAAGTCTATTGGGAATTGTCTATAATTTATGAATATAATCTGTAAATTGATTTTAAAATGTAAATTTGATTTTAAATTATAACTAGGCCTATGACAAGCAACAAAAATGCAAACATGAATTCAAACATTTGTTTTTAGTACCATGATAAAAACAGTAATGAAAAAAATAATGATATTTTTTTAATCTATCATTCTTTAAGTCTCTAAAAATGTAGCCTGATGTCTGACAGAGCATGAAACACAACTTTAATTTGTTTAAATACACAAACACAGTTGGTGAGTGTGCAAGGCCAGTGTGCACCTTGACTGTGGCGAAGGCGAAGATGTTTTAAGAGGGTCACTTGACTGGAGCTGGAGAATTTACAAAGCCAGCACTGCGTGGAATCCACCACTGAAACACAAGAGACACAAATAGCATGAATAGCATTTTCACAACAGCCTTTGTAATTTAAGATAAAATACTGATATGAAAAACTTAAAAGTTAGTCTGATAATAATTATTGCAACAACACCAAGCTGTACTGGCCTGAAAGCCAACTGCAACAGCCATTAGCCTATATAAAACAACCATACATAACACAGAAGGAATCCCTTGTTGCAGGAGCTAAATAGCCTACATCAACAAGCCAAAAATAGAGACAAGAAAAAAGTCTATTGGGAATTGTCTTTCATTTATGAATATAATCTGTAAATTGATTTTAAAATGTAAATTTGATTTTAAATTATAACTAGGCCTATGACAAGCAACAAAAATGCAAACATGAATTCAAACATTTGTTTTTAAAAACACCAACCATAACCATGTTATAACTTCATAAAATAAAACATTTAAAATAATGCATTCTGATCGGTACATTGTAAAACATTATTGATGCAAATGTGGTGATTTCTGTACAGCGCTGCTCCTCTCCTCCTTCACACAGCTTTAACTTACTCTTGATTCAAACTAATGCAGCTGCCCAATTGTTAGATTACACCAGTGAGACCAACAGCCTATCTTCTAAAAAGAATCGAGCAACCCGGCGACAAACCTCTAAAAACCTGCGGATGAGTTAATTAACGACCGTTACCACCCCGGCAGAACTACGTAGTTCGGCCGGCCGACGGAGCTCTCCAGGCGGCTTGCTGCCTCTGCGAGGTCCCCCACCTCGGGGGGCTTGCCACTACGTGGAGATTCTCAACTTCGGAGCAAACTTCTAAACAGCCGTCATTAGACAAACTAACCGCACAATGGGGATCTAAACCCTTACTTTCTCGCATGAAAAATTATTAAAACTTTAAAAAGTGACGAAATAACAGCGCTACAGCAGAAAATAAAACAACAAGTAATGGCGGCGCCGCGGAGAGGTGTGTTTTTTTTTTCTGTGAGAGAGGTCGCGATAAACGAACACCATCGTTGTTTGCCGCCTTGTTTAACTTACCCAGTGTTGCACCGGATAAAAAAATGCACAACGTTGGCTTTTCATAATGAATATAGTTCCCGAATTACTTACACCACTGAAATGATAGCCCACATGCCTGCATAGCTACACGGATATGCTCCTCCGAGCTCCGTTTACCCCATGTGAAAGCGTCTGCATGACGACGAGGCGCATGCGAAAAAGTTACCAACAACAACAGACAATGACCCTACAGTAAAAACAAAGTAAACCATGCACTAATTCAGCGTGATGGAAGTAAAAACAGCTTATCTTACCTGCGAGAGCGAAAGTTTGGCCAGCTCCCACCACACGGTTTCTGCTCCACAAAATGTCGGACGGGCACACCTTCAGCAAAGCTGTTAAAACCGGTTCAAACTGGTCCAGGCTTGTGTGCGCATGCGCAAAAGAGCAAATGACGGAGTTGGCCCAACTCAACTCAAAAATCTGCTTATAGATTTACAATTTCTTGTTGAGCTGACTTAAAAATAGTAGTTAAGTCAACAATGGGAAAAATTTGCTGGGCAGACAAGAGTTTATAGATTACTTATTGCAAAGCCATATTTCTGAGTCAGTTTAATTTCAAAATTGTAATGAGATCAACAATTGCTAGTTATCATTTTTACAGTGTAACTGTGCACTTTAAGAGGCCAGTTTGATCCTAGTGGGGCTGTAGTGGGATATTTGAGGTAACACTGTCATATAAATCATGCTGTATGTGCTGATACATAACGGTAAAGTAATTACAGTGCGTTAGATGCCAAGAAAGCTATAGGACTACCACGCTCTGGACGGCTAAGAGTCTACAGCCTACTCCTGCTGCTTCATTTGTGGCAGGCATGCGTCTGTCACACAGAGTGCACCAGGACATATTGTGCATTGTCTGTCTTTCCATCTGGAAGAGCAAGTTCTGAATTCACTGGTGGGACCTGCAGCGACAGAAGCCAGATGATTCGGGATGATTCAAAGCCCAGCTGGTTGGATCCTTTGGAGCGGCTGACTGAGCTGTGGGAACACAGCTCCAGCTCACATAGTCCTCCATCTGCCATCCTGGAGGAACCACTTCAGAGAGCTGGCCGAGGCCCAGTGCAAGCCCAGCGCCCTGCCCAGCTCGTCCCTCCCGCCCCAGGGCCTCATCTTAAGTTGTCAGGCCGACCCCTCTGTGGCACAGCGCCAGCCACACTGCTGGGATCGCAGCTGAAAATAGCCCACCAATTCATCATAGCAGCTTGCCAGCAGCGTTTGTGCTGCATAGGCACTTCTCTTAATTTTGGGATCTGTTTCAGAGTGACCCAGGGAGACCGCTGACAACTTCAGTAATACCATTATGCCATGCCATAGCTGTAGACCTTCCTCAGGGTACTTATACACCCATCAGCAACAACATTAAAACCAGTAAATGGTTGGTTTTAATCTTGATTAGTGCATATATACATACTGTACAGCACACACACACACACACACACACACACACACACACACATCTGCAGCCACCTGCTCCAGGGTAACATCTTTGGCTCAAGGTCAGGACCTCGGGACTGTGCAGCCAGAACCACAACAGCCTGACTTTTCAGACATGTCAAACTCTGTCAGCTTGACCCCTGTCTGCAGACTCCAGCTGTTGCTCCTCCTGCTCCACTTAGCCAGAGACACCGGCTGCCAGGCCTCCTCTGTATCATCAGCATCTCATCGGGGTTGTTTGGTATCCTGATTAAAGCCCTGCCCGGACTTCACATACCCCAGTTTCAAGACAAGCAGCTCAAAAAGGAAGGCAGCAGACAAAAACAGAAGAAATATCAAAAGAAAGAAAAAGTTTCTATAAAGCATGTGATGCTTTCTGACGGTGCAGCTCATTACAGCACAAACTGTCACTACTTCTTATTACATGGAGTACATCAGAAGCACTGTCTGCACATCTTCTGTATACACCTGTGTATATTGTCTGATGGTATTCCTGTAGATACTTGTTTTCAAGGTCTCAGATTGTATAAGATAAGATGTCCATGCCTTGGAGCATGACAGCAAGATCAGTCCTATAATAGCAAATATCCACTGACTGGCTGAATGACTGAGTGATGTTATTTCTACCACTTCTCTGTGTAATGGACACAGTCTGATCGTCTGAGCTTCGCCTAAATTACGGCAGATAAACCCGTTTCATCACCTAATACAGTTAAAAGTAAGTAAAAGCCAAATTAGTGAGGATCCCACAAGGATAAAATAGGAAATTTAGTTAAACTCACCATGTGCATACCTGCAGCTCACATGGGTAGAGGGCATACTCTGGGATTAGACTTTGCCGTAGGCCATTTGCCCTTCTGCTATATGTCATCTTTCTGCTTACTCTCTCCAATTTCCTCATCGCTCTCTCTCACCATGGCTATAACAAAAGGTAAGAGTCGGGAAAAAAAATTGTAGAAAATTTCAACTAACCCTAATTTTGTGCTTATATGACTAAAATCTCAGCCCAGTCTTTGTCTTTCATTTTTTCTGCTTTGTTATCTTGTTTGACAGCATCACATGCATAAACTAAGGATTAGGTGGACTAGCCACATACCAGGTTTAACACTAGAACCGCCGTGAGGTCATTTTGACCTCTCTCGCTTCTTAAAATGCATGTAACTCTGTTTGCGTAAAAACCCTATGTCTCCCAGTCGATGACTTTTCATAAAAGTGTGTTCTACATCATCTTATGCGTTTTCATGATTCTAGTAGGAAGAGAACGAAAAAAATTGTGATTTTACCTAGAACCGCCAAGAGGTCATTTTGACCTCCATTCATTCTAATGCAAAAATGGTAAATGGACTGCATTTATATAGCCATATATATTATATAGCCAGCCAGACACACAGCTCAAAACACTTTATAGTAATGCTTCACATTTATATACACACACATACTTTACAAAAAATAACAATAGTCGTTGCTAGGCAACCAATATAGACAACTTTTTATTTTTCTATTTTTCGAATAGTGTGTGTATATAAAAATGTATAAAATTGATTTTCTAATCAATGCAATCTGGGCTAAATAATGTCCATTTAGTCACTCAGTTTGTCAGTTACTTAGTTAGATAGTTAGTTAGTTATTTAGTTGGTCATTTTGACCTCATCCCACAACACAACACAAGTTCAGATATTATAAAGTTGTCAAACAGTTAAACACAGTGTCAAACAGATAACAAATTAACATTAGTCATAAACATTGAACATAACAATGACAGTCCCTTGCTCTCATGAGAAATGGACATGAATTCAGAAATTTGTAACAATTTTGAAAATGTTTATATACACACACTGTTCGAAAAATAGAAAATTAATGAGTCGTCTATATTGGTTGCCTAGCAACGACTATTGTTAATTTTTGTAAAGTATGTATGTGTATATGAATGTGAAGCATTACTATAAAGTGTTTTGAACTGTGTGTCTGGCTGGCTATATAATGTATATGGCTATATAAATGCAGTCAATTTACCATTTTTGCATTAGAATGAATGGAGGTCAAAATGACCTCTTGGCGGTTCTAGGAGTACATGGAATGTTGGTGGTTCTAGTGTTTCTCTGTTACTACAGCAAACGTATCAAAGCCTCAGTCCACAGAGAAATTCACACAGCTTGTATTAAGAAACTGTCTTAGACGGGGCGGTGTGTGGCGCAGTGGTTAAAGCGGCCGCCCCATGTAGAGGCTACAGTCCTCAACGCAGGCGTCCCCGGTTTGAATCCCGCGCCGGGCAGACCTTTCCTGCATGTCATTCCCCCTCTCTCTGCCTCCCCCTTTCCTGTCTATCTCGCTATGCACTGTCAAATAAAAGTGAAAAAGCCAAAAAAATATATATATACTCAAGAAACTGTCTTAGAGGGGAATTGCCATTTTTTACAATCTGGACCTTATTTCTATCATAAAATATGATCATTTACTCACCCAGATAACTTTGGTGTCATTACAAGTCGTTCCGACGAAATTAGATCCAGCCGAGAGCTGCATATATCTAGTCTACAGGGCAGCGGAATGCAGCCTCTAAATAACACATTATCTGCTGTGAAACTCGTTAATTTCACCAATATTTTGTTATGATACGCTAGTGCTATTCCCCTCTGAGTCCAGGGTTACCTGTTATCAACCTCCTGGTTCTGTAGGTTGACCTACTAACCTCTGACCTGGATGATCTCGTCTCTGAGCAAGGCACATCTCATTCTGAATGATTCCACTTCGGCATTCGGGTCCATTTTTAGCGCAACTAGCCAGAGCTTTAGTAGGTCCAGGTTGGAGAGAGGAATCCCGTGGAAGCTGAACTTCGTCCAGCTGGCAAGTCGGAAACACGCAGAAATGAAGAAATGAACCGTAGTTAACAGCAATTCCCCTTTAAATACAGTAATCCATCATTTATAACATAACTTTGTGATGTCACAACAAAGCAGTAAATAGCCTCAGCCATGACGCACCCTGGACCCACTGCCCAGCCTTGGAGGATTTGGTTTCTCTGAGTCTATCAGAAATTTGCTATATTTTTATTGAGCCAATCAAGAGAGAGATTCAGTTGAGGATTGCTCTGTCTAGTAGATTACTAGATGGTTTTTGGTTGAAACCACAAATATATCTTCTCATGAACCAACACTCAAACACAGGAGAAGTGAAAAATGCAGGACACATCCTTTCCACACAGACACACACAACCACTCAAGATCTTGCTGCCCCAACACTTCACTCATCTTGATGTCTACACAAAGTCGGCTGCTGTCTGCTTTGAAACAGCAGCCGACCTACTGAGGTAACCTGCACCTGGTGAGGAACAGTGTGTCTCTGTCCTGATGCCATCCTACACTCTTGATATATTAAAGCCTTTTTGGCAAGGCCATCTTGAAACTCACAGCCCCCCACTGATGTGGTCCATTGTCTTATGTGCACTTTGATGTTAAAGAACATTCACTCCAAGGACGTCATTTTAAATGAGACACTCATATTATATGAGATCAAATTAGATAGTGATTAAGGTCCCTTATTTCTCACTCATGATAACACAAACATGATGTAAATTAGGCAGTGGGAGTGAAGATATTGCATTAGATTAATCACTGATGATGAAGATCCAGAGCCCAGTCACATTACCTCAGACACAATGGGCATCATTCATGTGAGATGAAGACACACAGATTTCATCTTTAGATGATGCGTATGAGTGAAGGACGCCTTTATTGGCTTCATTAATTCCTACAAAGTCCTTGTGTGTAATATAAAACAGTCATGCATTACTGAGGTAAATTCAGTCAGATACGTTATATATGAATGTCCTATTTATGAAAAGTTGAAGCAGTTATAACCAACTGGGACTTAATAACATACAGTAACCTACAATGCAATGTTTGCTTTTAGGGGGAAAAAATAATGATGTAGGTTTGTTATTAATTGCTTCTATCTAGAATTTAATCATATTCTGTATTTGTACTTGTTTGTTTATTTGTAGTGAACTAATTCAGTGATGCTTACCACATTCTTAATTTTGTTGTGTAGACTTCTCTGGAATAAAGGTGAAGTCACATTGCTTTTCCCATGACAAGCACCCTTGTGGCTACACCCGCTCTTCATAGGCACAGGATTTAAGCCGAAAAATTGATGATACATTTTGCATGACCTTAGGAAAATCTTTGACAAGTCTCTTATGATTTGTTCAATTATCCCTGAAATAATAATAATAATACATTTTATTTCTAATGCACTTTTCATAAAACAATCTCAACGTGCTACAAGGTAAAAATGTGTGCATATGGCACATAAAATCAGCAGTGATATGGTCTTTTAAAAAAGGTGGGTTTTAAAGTTTAAAGTGTCCACAGACTGCGGTGCCCGCAGATGGTCTGGGAGGGCAATCCAAAGGCAGGGGGCAGCAGAGCAGAAACCCCGCTCCCCCATTGTATGCAACAGTCCTTGGGGTTTAAGGAGATAGGGGGATGAACGGAGGGAATGTGTGGATGTATGAGGATTGAGGAGAGCCTTGAGGTAAGTGGGGCAGTTCCATGAAAACATTGGTGGGTGAGGAGGGAGATCTTAAACTGTACTCTGAGGAGTGAGACAGGGAGCCGGTGGAGTGTTTTGAGAAGGGGAGTGATATGGTTGAATTTAAGCAGCGCTGTTAGATCCCAATGAGGAGTGCATTGCAATAGTCCAGCATGGAGGAAACAAAGGCGTGGACCATTTGCTTTTTTATTCCTGAAGAAGTTAATGAAGTTATTGCACTTTTCCACAGTGGCATCCGAGTGCGAGGTCGTTTGCATCTGGAGAAGGTGGCTAATGGTGGAGAAAAGCTGCTTGGAGTTGCCAAGGTTGTTGTTGATGAAGTTGGAATAAAACTGGGACCATGCATCTTTGAGGGATTTGGCATGGGCCTTTTGATGTTCCCTAAAGTCCTGCTTATGTACAGTTAGCCCTGAAGCCTTGGAACGTCGTTCGAGGATACGTCCATCTGATTTCATCCTCCGCAGCTCACTGGTGTACCAAGGGGCTGAGCATGAGAAGGTTACCGTACGGGTCCGGATGGGGGCATGGTGGTCTATAGGAGGCTGTTCAGAGACTGATTGTAAAAATCCACTGTGAGAAAACAGTAGAGTCAGAGGACCTGTGTCGGAGGTCTAGAGCTAAGGCATCAGAGTCAATGTTTTTAATAGATCTAAAGTGGATTTGGTACTTCAGTTTACAGTGGGATGAGTAGGAGACAGTCCTAGATCACGTATCTGTAAATTCAGTCCAGGGATTGGCCGTTAACATGGAGCTCGGCAAAGAAGGCAAGAGGTTGAAAGAAAAGTTCCCGCAGTTCCATAAACTTTGGCTTGAAATACACAGCAATAAGGAGAGAGACAACAGTGCAAAACACTCACATGAGCGACATGCATGCCACTGCTCCAGCCTACTGCTTCTGTGTGATAAATACAACACTTGGTTCTGGAAAGAATGTGCCAGAGCTGCAGCAAAGACACAAAAGCCTGACTAAATGTGGCGCTGATTGTCTTAATGATGCAGCCTAAAGTTGGGCAGACACTGTGTATGGCTTTTATTAACTCATTGAGTGCCAACCACGTAATTTCTCGTTTTTCGTTCCCATGCGTTGAGTGCCAACAACGTAATTTTACGTTTTTTGCTTTTTTTTTAAATTATGAAAATAGACACTTTAATACACATTATATGTAAATTTGGGGACTCTACGACGAGGAGAACTGAAATAGATGACGATCAAAGTCACATGACAGCTCATGATCTGGAAGTTTTTATCATAACTCGGCTTCTGCAAACGAGTTCTGCATGCAGATGCAGCGCAGCTGCTCCGCTGCTGCTCTGCTCTCACCCGCGCTGCTGCTCCAGCTGCTCGAGCTGCTCGGAGCAGAAACAGGAAGCTCTCAGCCGACAGTCCGCCCGGTCTTCAGCTGGAGCAACACCGTGTCCTCCCCAAAGTCCTCCCGCGGTAAAATCTGATGGTCTCTGGGCCAAAGCAGACCGGCATCACCGACCCGAACCACAGAAGGACCGCGACCACCGGCGGGACCGGCCTTCCCGAGCCGCGGTGGCCGACAGACCCTCACGCTCCGCGGGGAGAAGCTGTGACACGGCACGGTGCGTCTGTGTTATTGTTGTTTAGTGGCGCCCCCCCCCCGCCCCCGATGGTGGTTTTGTGAATAGAACAACCATTGTTGTATATATTTATCTTATACGAGCCCTTTGATCCAGAAATGCGAGTGTGAGAAGAGCGACAGACACAAACAGCGCACCTTTCATAAAAGACGCTCTATCTCCTTTTCTAGAAAAAAAGGAGGGATTTTGGTGAAACCCAGCCATGTTTAGCTTGACTTTTCTCAGGAACGGAGGCACGTAGAAACAAACGGTTTGTGGCCACTTGAAGCATTAAGTTAAACCTTTCAATTGAGCCACAGTATGTGTTGGTGGCAATAATATAGAATACACTGTGGCTCTACATAAAAAGTCAAAAATGGTCTAAATTGCCGGTACACTTGACTAAAACTTTGGAAAGGAGCGCGGCACTCAATGAGTTAATCTTGTACATTGTTTTGACTTAGGCTGCACACTTGAATTTGCCTAACAAGCATTGTCAGAACATAGTATAGAGAGGTTTTCTTTGCTCACACGTTCGGCTACAATCAATTGACATGGCCACAACATGGCTCCTCACTCCAAGAGCATATGGTTAGTTTTATTTGTATTCCAATAAAGTCCATTTAAACAAGGTAACTGAATCTTCTTTAATGCTGTGTAGGCTATGTTTCTTTGTGCCATTTAACTGTGTGCAGAAAGTTGGCTCAAGGATGTACAGTACATAATATGGTCCATCTACTGTATTCATCAGCATTCATTCACGATGAGTATTATATCAAAGCAGTAACCAATACAGGGTAAAAATCAGGCTTAAAATACACATTAGCTGTGTCCCAAATCAAGGATGTGAAGACTGTTTGCATCACAGCAGTGTGACTGGACTGACCATTCCAAATGTGGAAGATAAATTCTGCCTCTTTTTTCCTGGGCAACAAGGGCCCCAAACAGATATCTCCAACCTATCCCAGTGATGGAAATAATGAAAATAAAATGACGAACCAGCCACTTTAATTGTAAGTAATTGTCAGTTGAACAAATGGATGTTAAAAAACAATGACCTACAACCTCAAGTTTTTGTCAGAAAATGGAGTTGCTAGGAGACAAAAATGCTTTGGTCAAGCAGGGCACATTTGTTACAGAGCGGAAATCCTCGGTGGGCCAGACGTCTCATTTTGGTTTGGCCTTTGCAGTCCAGGCCGTGTCCCCTGAAGGATGTGGCACAGCTTGTGTCTGCATGGATTTTCAGCACAGAGTAGGCAGGATTTAATCATTAAGATCTGGCAACCCTGGTGAGGCAGCATACCGCACTGTATGTCCATATCCTCTTTTGGCTGACACAGAAGTCAGTAGTGAAAGTGAAATAAGTCTGTCTCTTTAAAGGGGGAATATTGGGAGGGTAGCACAATTAAACAGTCATGTGTTAAGCTAAGTACAGCATAAAAGAAGTACAGCAGATCTATTATGGTAGATTATTGTTATCTATTGTTTGTAATTAGTGCTGGCAAATGAAGACGAGAAGACATCAGATATAAAACTTGAAGAGCAAAAAATGGCACAAAACAATAGTGTAACGTTTTGAGATGGAAGACTTTGAAGATGAAACAAAGGACTTGGTTGTGATAGTTGCCCAGTCTCCCCAGGAAGTGCTCTCATATTCATACAGGATACAATTCATGTGTACTGCCAGCAACCAGTGCCAGCGAAACAGTATGCCACTTGTGTAGTATCTTCATGCTTGCGGATGTGGCAAGGTGAAGAGGGCCCGGGCGGGGATTGAACCCACACCTCCCGGGTAAGAGTCACGCGCGCTGGCCAGTCACCCAAAGGGACATCCCCTTGGCCAAGTAGCCAGGGCACATGATCAATTGGAGGCATAGTGACAGGAACCTCAACTGTCACACGGACATGTCGCACGGATGCAACAATTAATTGTGACCATGAAAGGTTTTGGGGTAAGAGGTGTAATTTTAAGGCATGGACACTTCACTTGTTGATAAGTCTGATTCGGTCTGAAAAAGTCATAACAGGTCATGAGAGCGTCATTTAATTGTGGTTTGAGAAACAAAATAAAAGTCCAAAGTAAATCAGTTTTGAGCATGATGATACTCCCCTAACCCTAATCCTCCCCTAACCCTAACCCTTTACCCCTGACTGTATTTGAGAAGGTACACTTAAATATTGTGCAGTATGTTGCATGATTGTGCACCAGCTGCCAACATGACTGGGAGTGCAGGCAATTTTTGTGACAAGAATAATTGCTATCATAAAGCAAGGATACATTTTGTCCCCCTAACTACCGAGGCCAATGTGTAAACAACAACTCGAGCACTATTGAGTGGATACAATCAGGGAAGATTCTTCATTGAAACTGAGATATTGACTCCACACCCAGCTGAATCAGGGCCTATTTTCTATTTACTTTCTGGTGTATTTCACTATTTGCTTCATTGCTTTTTGGTATTTTAACAGTCCCCTTCAAAATATGCATCAGGCGTATTTCAGAAGATGAAAATTTGTCTTGACAACATAGCCGCCTGTGTGTATTACCACTGTGTCTTAGCACACCTACACCCTGCTACCTGTATTCTTATGCTGTCCAACTTAAATAGCAGAGATGTAATTAACGTCTCAAACAAATGTTAATATAATGTAATGTATAATGTTGTATAATAAAAAAGTACCCTCTCTTTGTTGTCTCTTAACACTTGAATGCTTTTCAACATTCATGCAGAGATACATCACATTTACTGAATGAATACTGTATTACATCTGACACATTGCTTTAATTTCAGATGCACAAATTATGTTCAAAAGTTAAATCGTTTTATTTGTAATTGCCAAGGTGAAGCCTGTAGCCACTGAGAAAATAGAAGAGATTTAAGCAAATGCGTAACGTGTGTTACTGTATAGTCTTTGATAATAAAAATGGGACAGTCAGTTTAAGTATTATTTTGTTTACAACAAAAATAAACTATGCTACCTTGCATCTGAATTTTGGTTTGCATTAACATAAACCACAGACTGAGTTTCACAGATAATACTTAGCCTTGATAACTCAACTTGGCTAAAAAAAACAACAACAAAAAAAAACACTCAAGGTCCATGGAGCTTTTGATGCAGCAACTTGATCCGCATCAGCAGATGGATTGTGTCCAGTTGTCAATGCATTTACATTCTTACTGTGAAGGTTAAGGATATCTCAAGGAAAACATTGTGTTTCCAGAGCAGGGACAGAACAATCTTTGCCACTTTATTTCTAAGCCAACATGGACGAGAAGCACTGGAATACTTGTATAGTAAATGCCTGTACACCTCCAATCGGGATCATCCCTATGCTCCCCGGGTCCTATGTTCCCCACTTTGACCGGGGAACACAGAACCCTTTTTCTAAAAAAGGGTCCTATGTTCCCTGCTTGTCCCCAAAAGGACCCGGGGAACATGGAATTTTTGGTCCCATACCTGGAAGTGGAGTTGTGACTTTGAGTGAGAAGTGTAATTGTCCCATTGGTTGGGTTTAGGCAATGAAGAAAAGAGTTGGTAGTAAAAATACCAGGTAGAGGCTATACAGGCCAGATAGAGTCCAGATAAGTAGAGAGAGTCCATCGACTGGCAACGGCAGGGAACATACAGTAGGACCCTTTTTCAGAAAAAGGGTCCTATGTTCCCCATGTATTGCGACTGGGGAACATACAGTAGGACCCTTTTTGGGAAAAACAGGGAACATAGGACCCTTTTTCAAAAAGAGGGTCAACATAGGTACGCTCCCCTCCAATCAACTGTCACATTTAAAAACTATTCGATTCGATTTTAATTGGGCACTGGTATTCAACTCCAACTTCAAATTAAAATGTATGTTTATGATATACAGTATGACCTCTCCTATGCAGGCTGCACAAAAAAGCATACAATATCAATAACACATTAGCATAGAGGAGTTTCTAAATACAATCTGTTCAGCCCTTTGCTGTGGTCCACCATGCTGGATATTACATATAACACTTAAAACTTAAGTAGACTGTTTCTACTCAACACCAGCAGAAGCACATTTGGTGCCATAAGTGCTTATAAAACACTGTAATGTTATTTTTATGGCTTGCACTTAAGCCTATGTACAAGCTTCAATTACATTAAATCTATTGCATTAAGCACAACACACCTACAGGGCTGAGTTGTGCTTACAAGACCAACGCATCTGCACAAATCCTTTGTCTTCCCACCCAATCAGTGGCAGGTAAAGACTCCTCGTAACCTCGCAGACAGACTCAGCACTGTGTGGTCAGCTGTGCAGTGCCCAGATGATATAGCCAACACTGCCAGGGAAAGGTCACCTGGCCTTTATTAAGCAGTCATCTAAGCTTTATCAGGCTGGAGAACGCTTAAGGCAGGCCAACTGAAAAGACTGAGCTGCTTGGTGGGGCTAGGTAAGAACACACAACAAACACACATTGTGAAAAGGATGTTGATGGTCAAGGCTGCAGTGGGCGAGGAGACATTTCATTTGATGTTGGTAATAAAAATGGTATGATAGTCACCCACTGGTGCAGCCTTTAATTCAGTTCACAGCATTAACATCATACCAGACAAAAGTTTGTGTTGCCCATTCATTTACTATGACTAGACACGCGCTGAACTATTGCATCACTGTACCTTTATCATCTCGCTCAATCAAGGACAGTCTCTGTGTCGACATGTGAAGTTTCTCTGCTGAAATGGTTCTCCTGAGAAGGGTGGCAGCTGTTATTATTCTCTGTAAACCTGAGCTAGTACAAAAGAAAACAGGTGCCAGAGAATGTGTCATCTGCAATAGAGAAGAGAGAGAGAACACTCTGGTCTGAAAGTCCAAAATAAAACAACAAAAAACACTGTTTAAATAACTTCACATGAGCTCAATCTGAAATGTACATGCTTCAGTACTTTAAGTCACCATGAAAGCTGAATTATATTGTAGTGCTGAATGAATTCAAATCAGTATGGAGCTTCAAGCATTTTGCCCTATGACAAGTGCTTATTGCTGCTGTGCGGCTA
Organism: Trachurus trachurus; assembly: GCF_905171665.1. Lineage (NCBI taxonomy): Eukaryota > Metazoa > Chordata > Actinopteri > Carangiformes > Carangidae > Trachurus > Trachurus trachurus. The sequence goes on from NC_139896.1 coordinate 14,259,348, forward strand.
TTGCTTCCTTTTTAGTGAGTGAATGGCTCAAGCCCTGCAGGTGACCGCAAACCCATACAAGCTAGTGGTTAGAATGAATGAAATGAGAATTGCTGTACACAGAATATACTGTTGCCTTTTTTTAACTGTGAGAGTTTGTTGTTCAAGAATATACCAAAGGAAAAGGCAGAGAGATCACACCCTTTAATCCTTGACGTTTCCTCAAAAGGAATAAGAAGAAAAAAAAACTTCTGATATCATAACTTTTTTCTCCCTTCAGAACAAGATACAGCACTTTCATGATATTATGACATATTTTTCTCATTAAAGAGACAAACAAAAAGTAACTTTACTCACTGAAACAACAAACTTTTAAAAGCTTTTTTTCCCCTCATGATCACGTACAATAAGTTGGTAGGTTGACATAACATACAGTACAGGGGTTTGCAACCTCTCCCAACTCACATCCAAACACATACAGCAACAATACAGAGACCAAAATAATGTGTTTTAATGATACTGACCAATAATTTGTGGTTGGGAGGGGAGACATCACTTGTCACCTTATGAACAAACTGTATTTCTAACCAAAGTACTTTTTGTGAAATGTGGTGTACAAGATATCACTGCAAAGATCTATTCAGAACCCGCTCAAAGTGCATGTTATGCCTCATGTGATGCAAACTAAGTCAACAGCTGAATCATTTTTAAAGTTTGTCTATCTTTGCCCAACCCTGTCTCCTAGAAATTGCATTTATATTGTCTTTATTTTTTTTCCCAATCATGCTGAGCTGACAAATTCAATTGCTGCTGCTGAGACTGTCTTTGCAGGCAACTCTTTTTAAATGAATGAATCACCACATTCAGAGGAGTACTGACTGATGTTTGCATCCAGACTGCTGCCCCCTGTTAAGGTGAGATGTAAAAGAACTGATTTAGATTATGACGAATCGTGTTTTTTTCTGGTGAAATGTTGTGTATGAGATGTAAATCATTTGTTGATGTTCAGCATATAGTGTGCTCTGTGAATCAAGTCACTTTATGCGTTAGTCACCACAGGCAAATGCTGTATTTTGACAGCAAATATATGAAATGTATTGTCAGTTGTCAACATTCCTTCAAAATGAATAGTTGTTTGAAAAGAAGGTTGGCTAACTTTGTGCAACTTCGACATTGTGTTGATGTCTGAAGTGAGAAGAAATAGATACAGAACCTGCAACAAACAAGAATCTGACTTTCTTTAAATGTCCATTCCTGTTTACTTTTTATTACTTTAACTTAAATAATACAAGAACTGTAAGAGTAATTAAGACGTGTGGAAGAACTGAGAAATTATCATTCTGAAACCTTGTGGTGACCGTCAACAAAAATGGGCTCCTACAAGCGACCAACAAAGGATCTAAAATTCACTTCCAATCCAGCTTGAAATCTCCACTGTCTGAAATGCTATAATTATTACATTGAGGGCAACTGTGGAGGTTAACACAAAACCTGGAAGAGCAAGAAACTGCTCAGATAAAACTTCACGTCTGCTGGCTAGTAAAACCCCTGAAGGACTGGGAGGATTCAGCTAACACAGGAGTGGTGGTGCAATCCACCAATGTGCAGTAAGTTTGTTTATGTGATAGCTCAGTCTCAGACTGATTTCAAAACTTGAGAGACCTTCAACTCACACACATGGATCTTCAACCTACTTACTGCTGCCCAAAAGACTGCTGCTAGCCTCCGTTTATATCCTCCTATTGCAATCTCACGGCCTTTAAATGTTGACATTTTCTTGGCGCTCCCACTCTTAAAGGTCCCATATTTCACATTTTCCAAGTGTTTTATTTGAAGTATTGATCCTAAGACGATATATTTGTGGTTTTAAACCGCAAAACCATTTCAGTGTAGTCTACTTTCTCAGGCTTCCCTTTGGAGCTCTAGTAACAACAGGTCAGTGAGCCAATCACAAGATAATCTGAGCCTCTCCTCTGATTGGCTGACTGTTTTCTGAGCAGTCTAAAAAAAAGTAGCATATTTCAGGTAAACATTCAGAGAAACCAGTTCCACAAGGTTGGTTGGGTTGATTGGTGGGTCCATGTGGGCAGGACTTCACAAAGTCACAGTCCTAACAAACATAATTTCATAAGTAACAAACCATAATTGACAGCTAAACAAATACTTTTTAAAAAATAGTTTCTTTTTTATAAGCAGTGACATTAACAATTATGCCAAGCAAACATCATGGACACTTCAGAAGCAGCACAGATGAAGGAAGTGGTGGTTAGTTTGAGCAATTTTGCCTTTTCCTTCTCCTTGAAATTGGGCTGTTAATGTTGTACAAAACACACTGTTCACAAGTAATTTATTGAGGGGATCCTCAGTTTTTATTGAGTGTTCTATTTAGTTATTATGTGACACACTTCACATTTAAAATGTGCAAGGTGGTACTCATGAGTGGGAACTAGTAAAGCAAGCAGACTTTCCTTTATTTTACTACTTATCCATAATCCAGTTCAATACATATTAGTAGATGACAAGAATGAAGAGACCCAGAGGTTTTATTCTTTGTATAAAACCTGTAAGCCTAAATTAATGTGTAATTTGCATTAAATATGCAAATTCTAATTCCAAGTCATGAACTCAACGGGAAGTAGCAACTGCTGTGCAAGATCAGTGAAGATCCATGGTAGCTATAATGTCTGTTGTAACCTTTACATGATTACGGCATACATTACCCATTAAAGCCAGTTAACCCTCATCCGTGAAGTTTCTGTCATTTATATAAATGCTACTGACAGTGTGTACAGTACAGCGTGCAAGCCGTGTAAGCCGTAAATGAAAACTGTGTATGTGTGTGCGTTTATGTATGGCACAAGTTATGAAAGCACCGAGCCTTTGTGGGGTTTGTGTTCAAGCACAAAGCTCGTAAAGAGATGTGATCTGACCTCGTGGCTCAGGATTGATCTGCGGTAAAAGGATTTTTATAGTGATCTCAAATTTGACTGAGTCAGGCCTCACCACACTCTGTATCATATTTTCAAAATGACATTGCTGTACTTCTCCACATTAATATATATTCTGTTGCCGCTTTATTTCATTATTATTTCGACATCATATTGACTGGCTGATATTTAAAGCTTGCGAGTGGCTCAGCCATCGGCATATGCCAAGAAGGGACTCAATCACAGATTTCAGGGGGATATCAGGTTTGTGTTCAATCTTTTTTCTTCTCAGTTCACCAATAATGTCATCAATCTGTCTGTCTGGAGATGTCCTCTTCTCTTCAGTTCCTATTTGATACCCAGCTCACGAAAGCTGGGGCTGAATTTGCACAGATTGTCTTGTGAATTTGTTGAAAAATGCTTTAAATTCTTCCTGAGTTCATTCACATCTATTTTTGGTGAACCCAAAACATGATTAAATATTCATGTTGTAACATTAGGCCAGTAATACCACCAGAGTATATGTGGAATGATGCTGCTTCCCTGCATCACATTCAGGCAGGTCTTGGGAGTATTTTATAACCATGACAGGGGAATGTAGCGCTACAATAAATCAAATGTGTTGGCCAGTAATTATTGCCTCTGCTCTCTCTCAGGGACCCTGGGATTTCACTCATGAACTTCCTCTCGTTGGGCTCTGTGGCGCTAGCTCTTGTGTGTTTTGAAAGACAAGTGAGCAGGAAGCTGAATGTCAGTTTAATTGGTGTGTTTGCAGTTCCCGTTGCACGCTCCTCACCAGCTGCAAATTAGTTCCAGGGTACAAGTCAAGGACAAAGGGCTTGACACATTGATATGTGCGCACAACCATGATCAGTTGCTGTGTGCAAGCGTCTGAAAAAACGTTGAATGCTGCTGTGAAGGAGAACGCCTGTCCTGACACACTGTAAGCATAATACAGTATGCTTTTAATAATCCTGAGGTGCATGATTTTGCATTGCATTGTGAGTCACATTGTACCGTTATGTAGATAATGGAGCCTCTTTTATAGCCTCTAGTTTAGTAATGATGCTTATAATACTATTTACAATAATTGTAAATCATGAGACACAGGCCAAGGGCATCAGGGCAAATTGACATTGCTCTGGAGCAATATCTCATCTTCAGTGTAGCATGTAGTCTCATAGCTCAGTCTCTTTGTTCACTGCCCTGTGGAGCAATGATGTAGGTGCACTCTCATGCTCCAGACTTTGCCATTGAAAACCATAACTGGAAAAACCTCATTCAAACATGGATGTGCAGCATCAAGACTGCAGAACCCCCCTTCTTTGTCTATTCTCTTTGTGTTTCCTGGACCTGTGAACCCCAGCAAGGTGGAGGAGGCTGCCAATAGGACAGTGAGAGACTGTGAAACCAAGGGCAGACAACGAATGGAAATATGAGAAAAATCCTCTCTCAAATGTCTTTAAACTTGATCTGATAACATCATCATTATTTTCACCATATACATAGGTGACACCAAGGACTCTATCACAAAGCATCATAATGCCAGTGTCTGTGTTGGTTCCAGATCGATGCAGTTGTCATTTACCCATCCGACACATACTGTATGTTTATGTTTTTTATAATAGATTCCCTTGCAGCTATCTGAGCACCCAAAGACATGTGTGTCTTGTGTAGGTGCACTGTTGGTGGCATTGATATCCTAATGAAGCAGAGAGCCACTGTGTGATTGACCAACAAAAACCTGAGTCTGAAATCACTTCCACAATATAATTTTAAGACATTGATATTCTCCTGCATATTGTGTTCACTCTGCCTGTTACAAAAAAGCAGGCTGTGCTAAAAATGCACTTCAGATGTTTGGCTAAGTTAGGTGGAACATTACAGCTTTCAATAAGTTGGAGCATCATCATCATCATATGTATTTATTCTTTTGTCTCCAAGACATGAATGAGGCATTTCCTGTTACTCCCTGATTCATCCACCAGTGTTAACTCTGAACTGAAAAATGTAGTGTATAGCCTGCCTTTAATATAACAAAAGATGTAGTGATTGCGCTGTTGCTTCTTTGCAGAGCAGTGTGCAAAGCATCAACTCACTCAGCCCTCTGTGTCCCCATGGGGTGCTCACAGGCATGCACAGGGACTAAGGTCCCTGGTCAGCCACGATATTTAATTAAGTCGCCAATAGACTACTTCAATGTGGAACACTGCACCATAATAACAGCATTGCACTTAGGTACAAGCATGCCTGGCTTTTAAAGGGAATGGTAGAGTGGCACAGTGATTGGTTTATTGTATGCCTGCCTGCCTGCCTGTGCCTGCTGCAGCAATAGTGGCAAAATTACAAAAGTGGATGTGGGCATGCCCTAAATGCACAGGCATCATTCACTTTGGACTGTTACAAAAGAGCCCTGAGAGTCAAAGAGGATTTTTCCTTTTATTTTCAAGATTATTCCAAACAGTCTAATCTGTGATTATGTGATCATCAGCAACTCAACACTTCCTATGAAGAGGAGATTCACGAGGGGTTCAAGTGTTGATTACTGACTAGGAAATGCATGTGTGAGAACAGAGAGGATGTGTGACTAATGTAGGGATGGTAACAGCGATGCAGCTAATAGCTAACAAAATCCAAGGTGTGGTCAGTTTGACAATACACTGGGGCAATTTTGTAGCCTCCTTTTGATATTGGAACATTATCTCTCCATTACTGTCGTTCACACCAAAAGCTTCCAAAGCGTCCAAAACGCTCGAGGGTGCGCTTCAGACAAGACAGCTTCCAAAACGGCAAATATTTCAGCCGCTTTGGCCGCTCGTCACGTGATTGACGTCAGTGTTCGGTCGCGCTGGTCATTGGGGAGCCGAAGGATGCCTCTATTCTGACAGGTTGTCGCCGTGCCGCGTCATAGCTAATGGAAACAGTAAAATTAAAGTTTAATTATCTGTGTGTTGTTCCTATAGTGACATCTTTCATATTCTACATAAAAATATTGAGTAGCCTAGTGCAGCAGTTGGTGTTGAATTAAACTAAGCTTTATCATAGTGACACAAAGCTTAATTATTCAAAGTCAGTTACTTCAATTATTTTCACATTACCGACACATATGAGGACCTTGATTTATATAACTTATTTTCTCCTGGGGCTGTAACCTATTTTACAGTGTCTTTAACAACTTATTTGTTTTATTAGTTCAATTCAACTGAACTAATTTATGCATGGAGTATACACAGTATAGCTATCCGTTGTGTTTGTATAATGGTTCATACAGATTTTATAGTTGAATATGCTTGTCCATGTTATTTTATCAACTTGTTTTTATGCACCACTCTACATCACAATGAGATTGTGGTGCTTTTTATGCATTGTGGAGTAGTCTGTGGCGAATAGTTTGCAGTAACTGCCTCTGCATGTCGCCTTGCTCTGATAATTGCGCCTTGCATCGCAATCACTTTGGCCCCACATCCCATCTGCGAGTGACACAGGTTGTTTTTCAAGCTGTTTCTTGGGACATAGCAGGGCTGTAAATAGTGTAATGTTTCTCTCTCCGGGGAGCGCTGAAGCATTGTTGTATTCACTCTTGCAATCTGGGAGCATCACAACACCATTTTTCACTTGCAGAAAAAAAAGAGAAAGAATGCCTGACTCTTGTTGTTTTACAGTACTTTTATCCTGCAACAGGTTATTCACTCATTGGGTGTATGTCTCCTCCCGAGTAAAGCTGCACTCATTTGTTTTGCTGCAGTTAAACTGAGAATATGAGGTTGGCATGGCTGATTCCAACTCATTTTATTGAAGTCTGCAATAAATAAGTACCCAAGTGCCACTTTCACCATCCCGTCTGCTCGCCTGGATATACCTCGCTCCCATTGCAGCCATTTAGGGAGGGTAGGAATGTTATTGCTCTGTCAGTTTTATCTCACATTACCTGAGCTGCAGGATGTCAACAGTGGTGCAGAATCTAAACCCAGTTGTGGGATAATGGAGCCAGGCCAGTGTTGTGCAGTACAGCTGCTAATGTCTACAGTCACATTCACTTTTCTAAGAGGCTTGTCTCAATCTGCACTGCATCTCTGCTAAAGATACACTCACATTACATACTGTAAATGCATTCTGACATAAATTAAATGATATTCTGCAAGCCAAAACCAGAGGAAATGTTGACAGGAGAAAAAGGACATGAGAATTCCCTGGATAGACAATGCTAACATAGCCTCAAAGCTGCAAAAATTGTTTCAAGGAACAGTTTAAAACCAACATCAGAAATTAAAGACACCAGTATGAGGAAGCTCTCAATAGCTGACTATGAGCTCCAGCCTGCAGGCGGAGGGAGGATAATTAATGTCAAAACAGTGCAGTGGTACAAACAGACTTCGGCTCTGCTCTCGGCCTGACATGGCTACAACGCACCAGCAGGCTTCAGAGCCCTTCCAGTGTTTCAGTGCAGACACATTCCAGCAGACTGCACTGCAACAAGCCGCCTCTGACTCGCCCTCTAATGAGGTTGGGGACTGTCAACAGCCTCCCTCAGTGCTTCTCCAGCCAGCCAGGGTGCTTGCTCCCTACTCACTGCCCTGCTCCCTCCGGGCCTGCCACACACTTTACACTCGCTGCACCGATTAATCAAATAAGACCTTCTGCTGCTCACTTTTACATTTTTTTTTTAAAGATTGTAGCCCTTGAGAAGTGGTCTTGACGGTTATAATAATTGGGAACTCGGCTGGGCTTGTTAGCAAGGCTAAAATAGGGTGGCAAATGTGTTTCCATGCTGTAATTAAATATTTGCAGCAGCAGCAGCAGCAGCAGTGATGTTTGTCCATGTGCAGATTATGGACGCAAATTGTTATTGTATCAGGGATTTTTTTTTTTTTTTTGGGAGGATGACTGAACTCTCTTTCATGACAGACCACATCCTGCAGCACTCAAAGCCGAGCTACTACAGCATTTTTATTAAATTGCACTACATTTGTTTCAGGATGAAGAGAGGTCCAAGGAGTTCTCACTGCATGCAGGAAGACATTTTTTTTTATAATAACCACTATTACATAGCTTTTTAGTTCATGAAAAATCTCATATTGGTTTTCTTTCAAGACCTGTGATTTTCCAAAGAAGACTCCAGTGGAACCATGAAATAATATGTTTTATGTATCCTGCAGTAGAAGGGAAAAGGCACAGTGTAAGTGGAAATCACAAGTGCAGTGCAAAACAGCAGCACAGCTCACTAAATATGCCACACAGTGCAATAATGGTCGTGCTCCATTGTTTCCCTTTGAGTATATATCACACACCAAGCCATCCACTTCCTTGTTAGTCAGAGGTAACTGTGTGGAAGCTCCAGTGTTCACAAAAAAATGTGAACACAAACATTTGTTATTTAAAAAACAAAAAATATAGAAAGCAAATTTTAGTTTTGCCGAGCACAGGGCAAGGTAATACGGGCATTCTTCTTTATTGCATACATTGTTACATTAACATATTGTAACCCCTCCGATCTCTCTCTCTCTACTGTATAATGTCAGTGGAGGATAAGGTATCCCTCCACACTGTAAATATACTTCAGTGAATATTCTGAGTTGATAGTGTCACATAAATAATATGTGTAATGAGATACTGAGAAACTTGTGAATAAATACACATCAAAATACAAATAGCAAAAGCGACACATTCAAGAGAAAAGCATGCTAATCTACAATATGGTAGACATCTTCCATGTTGTACAACTTGAATTAACCAGTGACTATCGCAAACAAATAAATGTAACTGAGCAAAAGGGAATTGTCTACATTCACAAAGCAGCATTAATGATGATGAAATAGAAATTAAAAAGAAAACATTAGATTTGTTGTTTGCTGTTTCAACACAATACCTAAATTCTTTTGTTTTACTTGAGTTGAACTTGAGTAGACTAACAATTTCAGATGGTCATGAACATCACCTAAACAGCTAATGCTATAACATTATACATTTGTAAAATATTTGGAATATTCCCTTTATTATGTGTTTTTTTTTTCCCCCTAGCCATTTTTCAAGCCTTCAGGCCACTTTCACTGCATTCCTCTACTAGATTGTGAATGCCACTAATGAACTAATGATTATTTATAATGGTTTAATGTCAAACACTTAATTGGTGTCTAACAATTAAATACTTAGTAATTAGACAAATAAGTTCATATAAATAATTTAAGTTGTATTATCCTTTTTGGTTACAAAATACTAGCAAGACAGGACAGTAGAAGCATAAAAACTAACACTGAAAGTAAAGAGTCAATAACTCCTCAAGCAAGCGTTGGATCGTTCATGAACACAGTGTGAGAGCGAGGACAACACTGTCTACTGCTCTGCACAAACCATGCTGGCAACAAGGGGTGTAAGGAGCAACAACACGGTCTCCAGGGCTCATACAGAGGCTGGTGTTTTTTTTTGCACACAGAGAAAAGGAGCAGAACAGAACACAACAGATCTGCAAAAGCTTTGGATAAAAGCAAACAATGCGGTTTCTATCATATACGGTCAGAATGAGCACCCAGCGGGTTCTACATGCTTTACCAAAATAACATGAAACTACTTATCCCATCAATCACAACAAGCGTTAAATGTTATATTTCGGTATACTTATTGTGGGAAGAGCTGTCTCTGTCTGTGTCTTGGTTGATAACCTGCATGCTCCAGTCAGCATCAGTCAAAGTGGTCAATATGTGCAGAGGCGTGAATTGCATGTTTGGTCTCTCCCCACAGAGCGACGGGTGCCAAATTAGGGGGCTGGCGGCAGATGGTGTGGGGTGTGAGATTAGACTGGCATTGACACATGGCAGGAGGCTGTGCTGGTGTGAAGTTGCTGTGGGTGAGAGTGGAGTTCAGAGATCTCTTCCATGGGAATTAGCACTAGCGCTGAGGAGGAGTAGATTTACATATGTGTCTGTATCACCAGTTCAGCTTCAGACAGTGTTTCTCCAGTACCTCGGGGGAAGAATGTTAAATGCAACATTTTTTTTTTTGCTCTTAAAAGAATCCAAACAGTCAGCACAGTACTGTATGCTTTTTATGCTCCATTTCTCCCTCTGGACTAAACTGTGTGTCAGAAGTTTATATATAACAGGATGAATTACTAAGTAATCACTGACCAGCCCTACTTTGCATACGGCTGCGCTGGGAAAAATAGACTTCTTTATGTTATTGCTACCATAAAGTAGAATGATACTGCTGCTCAAGTTCACTAATAACAATGCCGGCCCATAACTCTTGAAGAAATATGATGTGTTTTATACATACAGGAGCACATTGGAACAACTGTATTTTTACTGGGGCAATTAAGGACAAGAACCTTGCTCAAGGGCATGAATACGAGTGGCTCTTTAGATTCATCTCCCTGGTGTTAAATCACTCGGCTATTGACCCTGTGTAATGCCTCCTGCTGAAACAGTAGAAAAAAGGACTGTAATTATATATTCAAGTGAAAATGGTGGGGGAAATAATGGGATACCCCAGTGGCAAGGGGAGCTCAAAGTCAAGAGCAGCTTGAAAAGAATATTACATTTAAAAACATCACTTTTTGCCTCTGTGGGCAGGTGTTAATAAATTATGACGCTTGATCATTTTCAGGCATTTGACCAGACCGACACAATGTGACACATCAGAACATCTGGTTTGTTAAGAAAAAGAAAAAAGAAAAGTAAAAATATTTCTGCCCTGAGTCCTATTATATTAAATCAGATGGGATGGGTTTTGAGGATTTGCATTTGAGGACTGTGTTTATATGCGTACGATCAAATACAGCCAGAGGAGGGCGACTGAGACAGCAAAAATGACAGTGCAGGGTGTTTCTTTTCTTTTTAATTTTAAGAAATTGTAATTCTTCTATAATACCAACAGAGGGAAGCAGAGCACAATTTTTATAAGCAGACTCTTCGTTGGGGGAGGGAAAGTGACTATACTCTGAAATCTCTGATAATTTCAGTAGATATGAGCCTATGAATCAATTTATGTCAGTCACTCACCACTGAAGAGACATCCGAGGTTATCTTTCCTCCACAATTCCCCTTCAAAATCACATTATGTTCTGAGGATTAAGATGATGTTCAACAAAGTAGCCTGCTAAACATTAATCCCTTAGCACATCACTGATCTTAGAAGTGATGCAAGGTCACACTGTGACACAAATTATTAGCACAGGGCAAATGTGAATCTACTTATCAAAGCCTGCCACTTGTGAGGGCAGCCTATAAACTATTCACCAGTCCAGAGCACATGTCAGTGAGTAGAAAAGCACAGAAAATATTTAACAAGAGCCAGGGAAAGTGATTTTTTCTGTTTTAAGATGTTCAGTATAGATTTAAAAATATATTAGGATTGAAGGGCATTGTTATTTATTATTTGCAGACACTTCCCTATTTCAAAAGCTGTTTCCACAATGACAATTTCATGTGACGCTTAATGAATGTGATGTGCCCCATCTTTAAGATAATTAGGCTACATCAAACTTAGCTGTTGCTGTAAGGAGTGTAGATACACACATGCGAAAAAAAACTTGAGGTCCATGTGATACAGATGCCCACGATCTAGCTCTGCCCTTTATTTAGCTTAACAGTTGCAAGCTAACTATGTTGGAGCTTTGTTTATAGGGTTAGGGTTAGGACAATTGGAATTGGTTACATGAGTGGTTCTTCAAAATAACAAATATCTTATTGGCCAATATTACAACAAAAATGATAATTAAATAAAATGAATACATGAACACATGAGTTAAAGAGGAACTATGCAGGATTTGTAGCTTAAAACTATGCTAATTTTTTACCATAATTAAACAGCTTTGGAGTAGAGGGAGAATGGAGACTCTCTGACTTCCACATGCGTGTCACTTATTGCATCTCTAGGCTGAAAAACAACTTTGCAAGATCGGGGCCGCCGCCCCGAGGTCCCATGCTCTCGTCTCTGCACACAGCGCCACAAACGCTCCCCGTAACCTGTAATCTCTTGTTTATGACAGATTAAACTACACAAATATCCACGTAATCATATATGATAATGTATCTACCGCTCCATTGATTGATTTCTCGTCAGCTTTGTTGTAATCAAATGCACATGGCCAGGAGGAGGGTTAGCAAAACTGTGGAAAAGCGACCTGACTTGCATAATTACTCTTTAAATGGGAGGACTCTTTTCATCTTCTGTGATGTTTTCAGTTTGCTGTTGATGTGAAGCTACTGGGCTACTACTAAATTTCAGAAAATGAATCCTCCACCTCCACACTGCTCAACCCTGGGAAATACTCCCAAACTTTGATTTTGACGTCTTTAGGGATCCATGGTGTTAATTAGGGAGTCCGAGCCCCCCTAAGAGCCCCAGTATTTTGCACACTGCTTCTGCAACATTTTGACTGTGTTTCACACAAAAAAGAAAGAAAAGCAAGAAAGCACTTTGCGAGAGGCCACAAGACAAAACAGTCTTTCTCTGTGGTTGCTCATACCAACAGAAACGACAGCCTACTGCGTAACACTGGCCTTTCTTTTTCATGGTAAACAACAAACTAAGTGGTTACCTACAGTAACATGCAACCAAATCAAGCTAATAAGTAGAAGAAGATGCTGTTTTTTGTGTTGATAGACTTTCTTCACGGCTGTTGCTATATTTGACTTTGAGTTGACAGTTTAAGGATTGTTTGAAAATGTTGTTGCTAGTTTGTTGAGAGGTGCTTCTTTTTTTTTTTTTTTTTTTTTACTAAATCTAGTTGTTAGTTTAAAGCTATACGTGGAGAGCAGGTGATTGACTGAAAGGTGATTAAGTGCATAGAATCATGACAGAATATTTTTACAATATTGAGTTGTGTAAATTATTATATTGTACGCATATTGCACATATTCAAACAATTAATTTTATGTTGAATACTGAACACTTCAAGGCTCTATTGCTACACCAAATCTATACATTCAGAAAATCAAAGGTGTATTTCAGACTGAAATATGTGGGTGGGTCACTCAAACCATTTTGTTAATGAAATAATCATCTTAATTAATTATTTGAAATTTCTATGATTACACTAGGAAAGCCTTCACTGCAACACAAGGATTCTGACTGCTAAGTTTTGTAATAAATATTCATGATGTGTACTGAGGTGGAAAATAAGTAGACACAAACACAGGTAGGGGCTGGTATACTATGTGGAGAAGGGCGGAAGAGCTTTTGTGAAGGGGGGACTTCATCAGAGCTTCATGTGAACACAAAGAGGCGAGACAGAAACTCGATTACTGCGAAATGGAAGTCTCCTGTCGTGTCACAGTGACAGTGTGTGTGGGGGCTGTGACTCCAAGATGATACCATCAAAGTCCTCCTTTATTTTGCTTGATGAGGAAGAGATGCCGCATCCCCAGAGCTGCCGGAGGGCATGCTGATGTCATCTGCCTGTCAGACACAATGACGGGAAGCCTCGCTGCTGCTGCTCCGAGCCGTCTGTAAATGAACGACTGAATGGAATCGGCTGGTGAATTCATCAGGTCCCACAACCGAAACTGGTCAAGGCACTGATAATGGACAGAGAATACATTTGCATTTTCCCAGATACACCGGACCTGATTTGTGCTGTGATATAAACCTGTGCCGATGATAAGCCCTGAACCGCCCTTGGTGAATGCATATTGCTTTTCATTAGTGCTGCTGTGATGCTGTTTGGAATTCACATTGCAATATCGGGAGCTGCGCTTCTGTGCATTTGGGGGTTTCTTCGGTGATGTTGCTCGCTGCTCATGCTCCACCCTTGATCCTCAGAGACACAAAAGAGCTGTGAGACAGAAAAGCAAGCAACTTCTTCAGAGTATTTTTGGAGGGAAATGCAAATCAAGGCAGGCTAAGTGTGTGTGCATGTGTGTGTGAGTGTCTTTTGAGGACTTTGTTGCACAGACAGATTTATCAGCAGGGCCTTTTGTGACCATCCCCAGCCTCCAGCACCTTTGGCTTCAGCACAGGCAGTGGAGACAAACACATGTGGTCTATCCAGATTATACCTCATTTGAGATCTACAATAGCTGCATTAGAGCATTTAAATGGAGCCCCTGAGTCATAAACCTTCACACTGCTGACAGGTCACAGATGCACGGATTGTAAACTGGCCGCTGCTCATTGAAGCAAACCGCAGGATAAGACACCCATGAATGCTTATAAGCGTAATTCTCCCTGATAAAAATAAATCCCAACCTCAACTAGTCACCGCTGCCAGACAACATTTTAATGAGATGCAGCCAGATTGCTAATTGACTTCCCGAATTCCATGTAGCCTACATCTCCATGGCAACTAAACCAGCCATCTCGCTCTTCAAACTCACAGGAAAAGAAGAAAAGTTTTTTTTTAGAGCCTCCATTCACTCTGCCCTCTTTTATTCTCCAAATAATACACTGATGATTACATTTAAACTCGGTGCTCACTCCAAACTATTAGCTGCTAATGTTATTCGTGAAATAATGAGGTTTAATCAGTGAAACACACGATTACACAGATTATATCAGCTAGGAGCATGAGTATTAATGGCTCAGATGTACAAGGCAGGACTGTGAAAGGAGGTAAGACCATTAAAAGAGGGACTGTAGTGGAAGGAGAGGGAGGAGGAGCAGGGATCGTCTGAGTGTCTGGCTCCCCACTGACACCAACATGGCCCTCTCTGTTCTCTGTCAAAGTGACATCAACCAGTCCTGAATCACTGCTGCTGGCCTCCTGGCGACGCCTCTGTGAATCTCTCCCCTTCACTGACACACTGACCCCCCCATACGTCAGATCATGTGCAGCTTCAGACGGGTAACAAGATCCAGGATGTCTCGTCCTGCTCGAGCAACGCAGGAAGTGAGCTTTGCAGGAACATGCTGTAAATTGCACAAGAACAAGCTGCACACGCCGGCTTCTCCAAACAAACTCTTGATTTGGTTCTGGCTTTGCCGAGCCAAACTGTTTATAACAGTCACCCCATTTCCTTTGCTCATGGTCAATTTAACAGCAATGTTAGCTCGTCTTTTAAAAATACATATTACATTTCATGCAGATATTCATCAGAGAGTTGGTGTCTAGACCCTATCAGGATCAAAAGATAATCAGCTGGGCTCATATTTATGCGTTTTATATCTAAGTGGCTCCGTGGCAATGCAATATTGCACTCTTGTGGAGTTAAATTGAAATAGAAAAAAGGTAAGCAGTATATGATTAATATAAACAAAATGAGAGAGTCAGCGGATTGCAGTCAAGCTTTTTTCCCATTGTTTTTCAAACGTGTTTATTTTCTGTAATAGATGTGGAGTCCCAAAGCAAAATACACTTAAATTCAGCCAAGAACCGTCTATCTGCTGATGTCAGGGTTCAATTAAGGCCATGACTCACTGATATGATGTCCACTAATTGCTAAAATGATTTTGCCACAGCCTGAAAATGTCACTTGTCACACTTCAAAATGTCATGACAACACTGTGATCATTATATCATACCGTACAATATCAGATGTGAATGTCTGAGTCTCAAGCACAGGAGGAAAGCCTTGAGCAAACATTAAGAGGGTTATACATTTGGTATTTACATTTGTTTTTATTCATTATCACTATCTTAGCGGATAATGGGGATTGTGTGACTTTTCACTCTGACTAATTCCCCACATATTAAGGGGAAAGTGAGAAGACACTGAAGCAAACATGAAGGATTATTTTTATCGATTTGAATTGCTTCTTTTTAATTAGCCCCAGGCCTTAAGTTGTGATTAGATGGAGTGCTGGATCTAAAGTTATTGATTAGTTGGCAGACTCCTTTAAAGCCACTCTGTTGGTTATTACCAAACCTTTCTGCTTGCCTGTGGGGAGCATTTGCCCCACTACCATAGCTGTCGCTCCCCCTCCAACGGCTCCCAAAGACGTTTAATTGAAACAGACAAAATAACACCCCTGTTATCCCGTGGGCCCAATTCTATTACCTGCTTATGCATCCCCCCCTGAGAATTGTGTGCAGCCGCAAACCATGTGTAACACCAGTGCATCATTCATACCTTCAGACCTCATCTTGGGATGATCATACAGCCTGCCGGACCAGTCAGAGCGGAGCAGAGATATTTCCCTGTTTGTTGAATAAAGCTGCGGCATGACATCTTCCTTATCAGAAAGCAGATGATGTTGTTTATCCATTCACGCAATAATGAATTAATACAAACATCGCTGTGAGCTGCCACTTGTGTTCCTAGAGATCTGATATGGCCGTGCCTGTCGACCTATCTGCCCGAGTACTAGCGGAAAGGCAATTATTTGCATGATCACACAGTCATTGTGTTGCATCCAACCACAGAGAAATTTAATTATCTAATGGGAAATTCTTTCACAGGAGAAGAGTTGTTACTCTGCCCCACGTTCTCTTGCTGTAGTGGTTCGTGTCTTAGACTGCACAGCACGGTCAGTAGCATTTTTCAAGTCTCGAGTATGACAACAAGGTGCGATGTGTGAAACTCACACTGAAAACACAGCAGCTTTGCTTGGTGTTTACAGTAAATGTTCACAGTTGTTAAGTGCACAGCTTCTCCTCTTTGATTTCCACTGGAAAGGATAATTTAACTGATGGCGGATTAAGAGTATGGATGCTGCACTGCAATTGACTTTATTGTCTCATCCCAGTGGTAGCAAAATGGTAAGCCGCAACAGACAACCACTCTCATGCACGCTCACAAAACCCACACGTGCTCTCATCTAATGATTACACTCCATCTTTATCTAGTGGTTCGGCAGTTATATTAGTGTTGGAAGTGAGAGAAAGCGTATTCCCCATTTCCTCTTTTGTTAAATGATTGACGGCAGTTTGGCACCAGTCTCCCACCTCAGCTCAAATTTCATCGCTGCAATATTTGGATTGCTATGGAAACGGCTTTTCATAATGTGAGCTCCCCTCCCCTCTCCTGCTTTCATCCAGACACCACGGTATCTCCCAGCCTTTATTGGGTGAGAGGATGCTCCTTGTCGCTCTCATAAAGACTAAATGATTCCACGAAGGCATATGATGAAGCTCCACTAGTAGAGCAGTGTGCTCTCTGGGGAGAGAGCGCCTACGCAGAGAGCAATCTGCCACAGGAAAACGCCCTCTCCCAACCTGCCGCTGATATTAATTACGAATCGAAATCTACGGCTGTGCCTCCAGCGCTTCCTGTGTGATGCGGGGAGGGGCTACGAGAAGCCATGGGGAAGCTACAGATGTTACTCACACATTCTTATAGTAGAAAATGGGAGAGGCTCTTGCTTTATTCTGATTTCTTCGCTTCAGGTGTGCTAGTAAAAGCTGAGCAATTGGAAGCCTGAGCAGAAAGCCTTCATGCAATAAATCACAACTGCCCCCAGTGATCATACAGCATGTGCTCAGCCGAGGATTCCTCTGGGTGGACTCCCATGATGTATCAATGTAATATATCCCATGTATGACTGGTTCCTGATTATCTTTATTCAGCAGTCCTGTGCCTGCGAGGGTAAAACTATACATTGATGAATAAACTATGTTAGAGCTTCTGTTCTATGGGGACATATTGAATGACTGGATCCAGTATCTACCAGTATCCACAGCAATGCTTTGGACTAAGAATACAGAATTAAAGAATTTAACATTGTGGGAAATATGCCTTAATTCCAAAACTGAGAACATTATAAAAAACCTCATGCCATTTCTCTTGCTGCAGTTTTGCACATACGTACATTTAGGAAGAACAACCTCTGTGTCAATAAACTGGCAAAAGAAAATGATATACATGAACCGATATTTCTATCCACCACAGTTCTGTGTGGGTGCATCAAGAAGAATGGCTTGAAACGCTATCCGTTTGGTCCCATGTGGTCAAACCCAACTCATGAGGAAAATGTCTGTTTCATTTTATTTTTTGTCACAATTTATTATGTGTTTCATCTGTTTCCATTGCCTTCTGTAGAATTTTGTTTTTTGACATGATAAACTAATCTTTCCATACTTGAGTAGAAATACATAGACTGATGGCTGACTTTGGGATGCTGTAGTCCCCTGTTCCCATAATCAATGCAATTTGTTTGCAGATGGGTAGACTTTGAGACATTTTCATCTTTTTCCCAGGCAGAAAAGAAATAAGTGTATTTCTCTGCATGTTGAGCTCTTGCTTCAGCTCAATGTGCTGTGTAAGACCAGTATGGAAGAGCAGAGGTTTTACTCAGAGCATTAACAATGGCTCTGTTCTATTCAAGCGCCCCAGTAAGTCATGATATTTGACAATGAGCCAGCAGGCAACAATACCTGATGGGACCCTGAAACTGAAGCAGCTAAATGGAATTCAGCTGGTGCTATTTTTACAATTTAGATCTCCACTTCTCCTGTGACAAGTCTTCTGTTAAAAAGGTGCATAGTTGTGTTGCAGTATACTGGGTCATAATGACTTCAAGACTTGCTTTGCTACACAAAAAGATTCACAGAAATGTATTGTCACGCAAACAAAACAGGCTGAAAATGAGCAGTTTTTTTTTTACAGACTTATTAAAATTACAGCACCTTATTAACCTTTTTTTTTTTAGTGCAGTTTCTCTGTGTATGCTTGATCAGATAGTATGTGGCATGTTGTGTTTGTTGTTATCAGTGCAGACTGTCCTGAGACTGTACAATGAGTTAGTATTTGTGGACCAGCAGCTGTGGGTGAACAACTTGCAGTTCAGAGCACACGCATTTGATAACACTCTCTCTCTGAAGAAGATTTCCTCTCCAGTGGCTCCAGAGCTGACAAGCTGCACTTTAATCCACCCTGACAACTTAGTGTTTGTTTACATCTGTGGTGTGTGAATTTCAGCCTGAGCTGTGTTGTGCTGGTTTCATTTTTATGAAGAAAAGCAGGGAATTTATTTTGTTGAGTTAGTCAGAGTAACAGAGCGGCTCCTCTAATGTTGTAACTCTTCGCCTTGATGATATTCATGAATATTTTAGATGTGGGGGTCTTGTGTAACGTTTACTGCACATTTCCCTCTTCACACAGAGCAACTGCTTAAGTGATGACTCAAAGAGCGCCTGTGTGGCCTGTTATACATATAATGAAACCACCAACTGAGCAACGAGAGGCTGGGAGCGGGGGCTTAAAGGACTTAGGAGTTGTAGGAGTTGGTGTTTCACATCAGTGGACTGCTATATCACAAGGTTCAATGTGATACAAAACATATGTTAACTGTTTGTTTTACATAAGTGCAGTTCAATGTACTGGATGATCTCCATCGTGTTCTCTTCAAATAAATATCAGCAGTGAGAATAAATGCAAATAAAGAACAAGTTCCAAATGGGAATTAATGCACATGTTAAATCCTTTGAAATGGCCTTTGAATTCCGCCTTAGATAAATAAAACACCGTGCAGCATTTTTATGGGCTTTTGGCAACACAATCCATCTTAATTTTTGATGAAAGCCTATGGGCTGACTGGTATAGGGTGGCAAACAGCACACAGCCTGCATATTTACTTCCAGCTCATTTATTCTCATTATGCAGCCCTGCAGACGTCAATGAGGGGATTTCTGCCCCACAGTGATATTCCATGATACAGAAGGAGAGGGAAGGAGAGAGGAATGGGGGGGTGGGAGGGGTGGGGGGGCATCAGGAAAAAACAAGACGGAAGCGAGGCGATGGGAGGGGGTTCATTCATTCATGCTCTGCCCGTGAACTTTGACACCTTTGACAGAGGTACCCTCTGTTTTCAGACCCCACGTTGACGGCACTGCCTCATTCTTCTCCTCTCCCTCAGTCTCCATTAGAAATTTCACATTCGCTGTCACGTAATGAGGCCCTGCCCTGTCTAGCTGGAGAGATGCCATCATTTCATATCTTGGGTTTTCTTCCCTGCTGTAATTATGGCTTATATGGACAACAGCATGTCACCTGAATAATGATGCAGTTTGAACATACATTATTTCTAAAGGTGAAAATATCAGTTAGAAATATTGTCTTGACTGGATAGTTTAGAACATGTGTCTAAGCAGAATATGCATAATTACTTTGCATATAAATAACTGTGTAAAGTTTTTTTAGGAAGATTGTTTCCATTAAAAATGGAAATGTAAAATAATCTATTTTCTAAGCAGTTTGTGTCACAGCATAAAACCTTCAGTTTTTAAATGTTAATACTTAAAGCAGAAGTAAGCAATCCGGTCGTTTTGGCTAACTTCCTGTCAGCCGATGGAGTCAGTCCCCGCCCTCGTCCCTACGTCACCACATGCATGTGCATCCCTTGGCTGCACACACAGAGAGGACCGCCCCTTTATGCCGTTCTCTCTCCTCATTGGATAAAGGTTGTAGGATACAAGGAAAGTTTTCTCCTCGGCTTACAGCAGAGCAGAGTGACTGACAGACCTGTGTTTCAGACCAAACACTCTATATAAGTGATTGCTGTCGGAAGATAAAACTATTTAAGACTTATATTAACACAAACATTCCGCTTACTTCTGCTTTAATACTGTTAATATGTAGGCTAAAGATTTAATTTCTCTAGCATTCACTTTCCATGACTAAAGGCATCTCTGCAAATTAATGCAGAGCTTAAGGATAGACTGAATGCACTGTAAACAGAAACTTTGCTTACAACAAAAAGTAAGTTTGGAGATAAAATATTGTGAGGTATTGTTTATTAAGTTGTTGACACTCCCAAAACTCTGCTAACTCTGCACACAGTGATTTGATTTGATGCATTAGATTAGAAGAGCAGTCTCAGTTTCAGGATTCAACTGAACCACATCTACTTCAAACTTCTGAGCCCACACAATAAGTAAGCTTAAAAGTAACTTGTTCCTGTATAGGGCCCTGCAGCTCATAATCAGAAACTGGTTGGATCGGGATTTAAGAAATGTCAGAAGAGAAAATCTTAGAATAACATAAGTGAGTCAGTTTACACATATGTCCACCTTTTAACCTGGGCCTCTGGAAAGTCAGCTGAGAACTGGGCCCTCTAAACTACTTCATCACATTTACCACATAGAGATGAGACAGTTCCTGCAGAAAAAAAGGAAGCAGATGTCCCACCAAATCTAATTGTATTTGATAAGAGCACTCACTGTAACACAGAGTCCTGCACAAAGGTATCTTGTTACATTTATTGCTCAGTTAAACCATTGGATAATCCATTCAGAGTGATTATGATACCCTAAATCAGGTTATTTGGATTCAAGTCAATCTGTTCATTTCCCCTCTCAGTGTAACAGAGAGGTCTTCATCTCCCCTCTCTGGTGCCATTTGGCCGAGGATGAATCCACCGTGGATTGACCAAGGAGACAACCTGATTCACTACTCTCTATTCCGCACCTTTGTTACCTTTAGATCAATAGCATGTATTTGAATTGATGATGGTGTCTTCTGAATGTGCTTTATTTAGCCAATTTGCATGTGTTTTCTTGATTTGTAGTGTGTTATGCCCTAAGGGCCACCATAGTTACAGTTGCCATTCAATTTAATTACAATGGTGTTGTAGCTTTGGGGGGAAAAAAACAAGTCTGGACTGGTTTCAGGTATACACACACACACACACACACACACACACACACACACACACACACACACACACACACACACACACACACACACACACACACACACACACACACACACACACACACACACACACACACACACACACACACACTCATCACAGACCACAGCAAATGTGACAGGTTTGACACTGACACTCAGTCTTCAATATGAAATGAGATGGATGTGACCAGGGAGAGGCAGGACCAGAACAATATCTCTGGAGGAGATGGCTGAACTACAACATTGAAATATTTTTTTCATTCCAGTTGTAACACCTGTATCCAGCCTTAGAATACACAATCTTTTGATCTCTCAATACTGATCAAAGGCCTTTTTATGTCTGAAAACAAACGGCTGTATATCATGGGCTGTATTGACATTCAAAATGACCCAGTGAGTCAGAGATGACAGAAAGCGAGCACGTGAACATTACTGGCAGTGGTGAGAGGCTCTTTCCACCTCGTCATTTCCAAGTTGGAAATCCACTCCATTTCTGTCTGCGGCTCAGATTCATTGGATTGAATTGATTTCTAGCCGACCTTTACTGCCCACTCCTCTGATGCAAAGAGTTCTTAATGATCCTGTGCTGTCAGAGGTGCTGAAATCACAGATCCCTACAGAGACTATTAGTCTACAATACATGGGCTGCCATTATGATGAAAGGAGGGAATACTGTTGATATATCCAGCAAGTTGAAACAACAACATGAACACCTGTTAATGTAATGCAATGAATCCAATACAGCAGCCATGCAGAGAATACAGCATTAGTGAAGCCTCAACCGTTCACCAGAAGGTATGGATTTTCCCTTATGGTCATTTTTGAGGCTTTAATTTTTAGTTTGGCAATAATGTGGATTACACTGTGAATTGTTTTTGTTCTTTATAGAGTATGTGTCTGACAAGCTTTTTTTTTTTAACTGTACAGTGCATTATGTTTGTAATAATTCTGCAATAACAAAATCCACTATGTTTTAAGACATTTAAAAGCACTTTATGTTGAGTATGGACATAAGCTTGATTTTAACATGAACACAGTTCCTCCAAAACAAAGAGAACTTTACACTATCAACTGAATGGTTTTCTCACTTACGTAAAGATTATGAAAAAAAACAGACGGACTAAAAGGAAAGGAGAGGAAACGTAACATGTTGATAATGCACTGTTGAATCAGTACAATTTAATAATGTAAAGTTATTTTTAATCATACAGTAGTGGCTACTGGTAACCAAACAACAACTTCTGGTCTGACAATGATAACTGACCCTACTGATCTGCTCTTGCTTCATCACTGTCATTAAGCCTGATATTTGTACAGGCCATGAGTCTCCAGATAGAGGCCCCTGCTCTCTCAGTCAATCAAATGCTTGCGTCGTCTTAGAGACGCAGCCAAGAGTTCACGCAAATATTGGTAGGGACAATTCTGCCCTTCCATATCATTGGTAGGGACGTGACCCTTCTGTTCATATGCAAACTGATGCCCTTGATCTATATTTTCTTTGCTGTTGTTTTTTTAATATCACAAAAAGAATTACAAACTACATGTTTTCCTTCTCTGAAATAAATGACTGTGTGTGTGTGCATATGAATATCAGAGTTAAGTGATGGTGAAAGTGAAGATGTCTAATTTACATGGTTGCGATGTCACAAAATCCTACTTCAAGTTAAATTAAAAAGTATTTGTAGTTAAATCATTTTCAGATATCTTTTAGTTTCAGCCTACAATATCCATAAGGTTTATGCACTAAAATCAAAATCTCTTGAGACCATGTTGTTTATAGCCTATTGCGGAAACAGAGACTTCTGGGAGAAAATGCTGGATATTATGAATGAAAATTGTCACTCTTCCGTTATTCCTGCATTATTCAGGTGTCCTTGGGCGAGATATTTACCATTTAACTGTGAACATGCCTTGAATGCAAGTTATGAATTAAAAAAAAAAGACCAATAGGCCTAAATAAATGAATAAATAACAAACTAAAACATCCAGTTATTTAGTAGCCTAGCCTACACAACAATATTATGATGCTTAATACAGCAGACAGTGAACATGTCATGGTCTACTGGACCCACAGTAAATGTAAACGTTATTTCATCTCATCCATATTTGAGCAGCAGCAGAGTTTAGTGCTCCGTTTTCCTCCCAGTCAGAGCCGCTTATTCCGGAGCTTGGGAATAATGTCGCTGTCACTGTTTTGGGGGCTGGGGAGCGCTTTAACCCGGTCACAACGTGGGGAAGTTGCGCACGGTTTTTCTACGTTGCCATGGGATTTTGTAAAAACCTATTGACTACGATAGGGTCCCTTCTTTCTTTTCTCCGGCTCTGTCTTTGTGGAGGAGGAGGAGGAAGAAACTGCTATTACTTTTTTCTTACAGAGGCGGGGAGGTGGAGGAGGGTGTGTGAGTGAGAGAGACAGAGAGAGAGAGAGGGAGTGTGTGTGAGTGTGGTGGGGGATAGTAGCATCCAGCAGGGGAGGGGGAGGAGAGGAGAGGAGGTAGCTACTCCGGCTCACTGCGAGGCAAAGCGGCGTGAACAGTCAGACCTCCCTCTCTGCCCGGTCTGCTTCTTCCAGCGGAGGAGGAAAATCAACTTTTGTGAGAGGCTGCCTGCCACGGCATGACTTCCACCTGAACGTGAGTTGACACATTTTTTTTTCTTTCTGTACTCTGTAATTGTTATTTTTTCCCCCCATGCACCCAACACATTGTTGAGTGTTGTCAGTTGTTGTTGCACACTTGTTAGAAATGTTGGCTGAAAGCTGTGAAACACGGAGCTCTCAGCTGGTAAAACACGGGTTGAGCGGGCACCTGTGCAGAAATTGTCGATCCTGTGTCGCTGCAGGTGGCTGGAAATTAAAATTAAGAGAGGTGAGGTGAGATGAAGGGGTGTGTTGTAGGGAAGTGTAGTCACGACTGATGTTTTATCTTCATTTTTAATAAGTAGACTTTCAGTTTAGTCACAAGCAGAGATGAGAGGAGGGGAACCAGTGGAGGGGCTAAGCTAGCTTAACCTGGTTTACCCACCTGCAGAGGCACTACCCACCCACCCCTCCTTTTTTATTTTTTCCAATTTTTATTTAAGCTTAACCTATCATATTAAATTTTTTACATTAACTATGTGATGCAAGGATGCAGGTGGTATTAGAGCTGATGGGAATGCTTTAATGTATCTCTGCGGCAAAAGTTAATTTCTTTTATTACCTATTTATGTGAGTGCCTGATAACAATCAGTGAGTGCACATCACACTGTCTTTCTTCTTATTTTCCACCACACTGCCCATCACTCATGTAATGATCTCAGCCTGCTTATCACTGCCTCTCTCATGCTGAATACCGAAACCGCAGAACTGAATCATACCTTGTCACCCAATGTGGTTGAACAGCATATTTCTCATTTTTGTATTGGCAGCAGATTTCTGCGGCGTGGCCGGCATAGAGGGACAGTTGTGTATAGAAGAGGGGGGAAGAAAAAAAAATTGCATGAGCAGACATCTGTGACTGCTGATGGTTGAACTACAGCAACATTTTACTGTGCAGATTTCAGTGTAGAGCAAGTGCCATTTCAGCAGATTTATTCTTACACTGTGAAAAAGGTAAGTGTTGTCAAGTGGCACTAGGAAAAAACATCGAAAGTCTCCAAAAGGTTGTTTTATTCTTGAGAATAAAGTAAAGAATCCCCCTTTTCAGGACTTCCTTTGTAGCTGGCGCCTGTGACAAACCACTAACTATTTGTCTTTGCAGAGAGAATTTCTTTTAGAGCAGTCAAAATAACCTAGGTTTACTTTAATCCCCTTTCACACTTAATGTAATTGCTCGTCATTACATGCATTGCTGTTGCACAAGTGTGAGGCGTGGATGGCACAAGATTAGAATGACTGATGAGACTTCAATGAGTGTGATTAAAATCACATTACACTGACATTTCAGTAGATTGGTGTTGTGGTTGTTACCTATAGCTTTGGTAATTGATGGGGATGTGGATGGAGCAGTTGTTGCTTGCATGTTTGATGTGTTTGTTGCATTTATAGATCAGATATATCTCACGTGGTTAACACAGTGATTCCCTCAATATGAATATTTACAATGTATGCAAATTTATCACACACTGTGGAAGTGCTGCGCATTCGAATGTTGGTTTTCTCAGTTGTTGTTGTTGTTGTCGTAGTTGTGTGGTGTCTCATTACAGATGATGCCTTTGAGGGGATCCCAGGAAACAAAGAAACGTTACACAGTTTACCCATTATTTGATATTTGTATTCTTTTTGATGCCTTTCTTTCATTGTTCTCAACACACTCAGCCTGCCCTATATCGTCTGGAACACAGTCTGTGGCACATTTTCCCAAAAAATCAAGAAATGCGGTCCCATTGTAGTAAACACACTCCTCACTACAGCTTTTGCTACTAGTCGTAGTAGTGCTAGTGGTGCTGCCACTCCTGACTCTGATCCTGCTGCTGCTTAATGTTAAACACAACCTTCTGAAGGTCAGACAGCCATTAGTGAATATAATCATCTCAAGCTGCTCTTCAGGAGGAGCAGATCCTATTTATGTTGCCCCCCTGCTCCTCCCAGCAGCCCCGTGCCAAAAGCACGTAAGTTCTCCAGCGTTGCCAGAATTATCGCAGGTAAGTTGCCTGAATTTAATTTCTAGGCCAAAGACAAGAGCTCCTAATGGCACTTGTCATCACACGTGGTCCCCAGCCTCTCTGTATTCAGGGCAGTGGTGCTTTGTGTCCAGAAGTAGGTCGAATGCTTCTCACCAAACAATTTGAGCGAGAGCCAGTAATTGGACAAGCGAAGTGTCGACCATCTCCCAGCCGGTCCATGTCAGCCAGCCCCTCTCGCCACTTAATATGCAGCTCCAACCTGGCACATTTCATGGACCTTTTTCATCCTTTTAATCATTTAGATTACAAAATGCAGGAAACAGAACATCCTTTGTAGCTACAGACAGACTCAGTCTTCATATGTTAGTGGCTGGCAGACTCAACCAGGAACAAATGTCTGCTCATGTGTCAAGAAAACACCCAGTTATGGTAACTGTTTGGATCAGACTTTCCTCCTGCACGTCACAGTATGATATCTGGCTGTCTTTGCCGAAAAACAGATTGAAACTCAGTCACACAGACGAGCGATAAAAAGCGCCGGAGCCTGCGTCTCGCTGTGTTGTTTTCATCTTTTTTTTGCGCGATCATCAAAAACTTGTTCGGAGGCAAGAGGTGCACTGAAGATGTGAAAGATGGAGGCAAGCTGTGATTTTGTCTTTACCCCATACAGGTGTGTGTTTGCGGTGATGCAGGCCTGTTTGTGCTCTCGAAACTTGGTGGGTTGTCCTTTGTGCATGAGAATGAAAAGGAGATAGGGAGAGAGAGAGACATTTCTTAATGGTGGGGCTGTATACACCTGGCCTTAAACAGTGCACACTGACAGATGTATGCATGAAGACTCAGTGCAGCTTCAGTTATACATCGGTGTATGACGAGCCAACCAAAACTGGAACCTGAATTTACCACATATGATTTTGAAGGTTTAGCTTCTGTCTGTGAATCTTTGTGAATTTAAACCACTTTAAAATGTGTTTTCTGCTCAGTCATGAGTAGATGCATCTCTTATCAGCATCAGTGGTGTAATTTCAGGCTATAATTCAGTCTCTTGGATTGAATCAGGAGTATCAGATGGCTATTAGAGATTAGAGAGCAGGAGTGAATTGGTATATCAGTCTAATCGTCCATTTAAGATGCCCTATCTAGAGTGTGTGGTGTGATGATTTAAAAAAAAAACAGTGAAGACTATGTTTGTAGGTTGATTCGTGGATACCAAGTGTAAAACCTAAACTCTGATAACAAACACAAACACTACAGTGATACCTTTTGGAGTTGAGATGTTAACAGTGTGTGTCCAAGTGTAGCTGGCGGATGCGGCGGGAAGGTGTGGAGCCTAGCAAGTAGTACCCAGGCCCTAATTGAGGTTCAGCTCAGGCACCAGCACTACAAGCAATTACAGTGACGATTCGTGCTCTCTGTGCTGCAGGCAGAGTTGAGAGTGCTGCAGCGCCATCGTACCTGAACACCACCCCACCACCACCACCCCTTTCATGTTTGTCACTTACTGACAGCCGGAAAAGGCACATTCTAGCCAGCATGCTCTGGAAATGTGTTTGGTTACATTAAATATTCATTTCCTTGTCTGCTGTCTGGCAATGTGCATATTTATTTATCAGATTTTTAATGATACCTTTGGCCAGTTGAGAGCAGAGAGAGATAGGAGAGAGAGAGAGCATCGGTGATGATTCCCTCCTCACAGCCTCTGATGGGAATGGAGGAGGATGTGAAGATAAGAGGCTGCTGATCATCAGAAATCAAGGTTTATTTCTTATTTAACAGGCCAATGCATCATCAGGAGCCACTGGGTGAACGTGATCAATGGCTTCTGGAGCTGCACGGACAATTAATCAGTGAAGTTAATACTGAAGGACAAACCCGCAGTGAGGTCAATGTTATCTCGTGTGTTCAGCGCCTCTTTTCTCAGCAGGAGGGAATGAGAGGTCAGCAGCCAGCGCTGGCAATGTGTTATGGATATGTCTGCGCCTGAGGGTGGAGTTTAGCCCAATGTTGTCCTCATAAACAACATGTAGCCCAGACATATTGTTTGTTGCCAGCTGTGAGGATTGTGTGCTTTTCATGCCTTTCATTACATTTCGTGCTTGCATGTCGCCATTCAGAAAAAAACGGAGGATATCTCTTTATTGTTGTGTCCAAGCGACAGCATCCACTTGTTGTGTTTTACATCCTTACCCCTGGGCTTTTTGTGAATGCTTCTTTCGTGGGAATTCTTTACATCCTCTGTTGTATTCAATGCAAAGCCTGTGATTTGCCCTGATACCCATCCTCATAGGGTTTTCAGAATTGTAATTCTCTGTGTTTAATTAATCAACAGAGATTATGCTCACATGAAAACCATAACTAGTAAAGAGAACCAATAAGGGGATGTTTTATGAGAGCAATTCTAATCCCCATGTGCGCCGCTGTCAGCTCCAAACTCATTTTCCAATCGTATTGTCCCGATTCTTGTGTGCCTGCTCAGATTTATAATGCCGCTGTTGAATAACAGGGAACATATCCTCTAAATCCAATGTTTATGTTAAAAACCTTGGTGAAAAGGGCAGCACAACCATAAGATTCACCCAGGAACAACAAACATGACAGCAATGCCCCAAAGAGTAAGAAGTTATTGCCTTAAAGTCACCGGGATCCAGGGATGATTTCCATTTCAATTGCTGGCTCAATTTGGGATAACTCATGCATACAGAGAAAAAAGGAACAAAGAGCATAGAAATAAAACTGACAAATGTAGAGAATGGAACAGAGGAACGTGGTGTCATTGGCTTTGTGTCCCATGAAGGGTATTGTGTATGGCTTCATGGATAAGGTTGGAAGGAGACCCTTGGGACGTGGAAGTGAAGGGCACCAAGGATGAGGGGAGGACATGTGTGACAGGCAGAGGACATACGAGACAGAAGTGAAACACGCCTTATACTATAATGCTAGTGAGGTTGGTACTGTTGGCCAGTACCAATTGCTCAGTACAAATTCCCATAGTGCAAAAAGCATGCTTTGTCCAAGCAGCAGCCCAAAGGCCTACACTCCATTCAGCCATTCAGCTCTTAACCTCCAGCAAATCCAGTGGCCTTTGTGAAGCTCTAAGGAACTGTATCTTAGCTATGGTATCTATTAGAGCTTTATAAAAGGCACATGGAAGTCCAGTTGCCTTTTGTAAAGCTCCAAGACTATTGTAAGCTTTGACTTGGTATTTCTTAGAGCTTTGCATTTTAGGTTGATAATTTAGTTATTAATTTTAAATTTCAAGTTTTTTTGTCAGTTAATTCACTAATTGTTAATCCCTCAAACACATTTTGCAACTATTAAGCTGCATGATTGTGTATATAGTCATCTAATATTACATCCATCAAACAGATATTTCTTTATCTAGCTCATTACTTTGCTGGTTTCAGATTGCATTTCATCTGTACAAATCTCAAATGGCTGCTTTCTCTGAATACAAATTTAAAGTCTGGACCAGCAAAATAAAATGTCAGAATAGGATACTGGCATACAGACTTTTTATTTTTATTTTTTACTCAGAACCCCATTCCCCTCCCCCCTGCACATTCAGATGTGATGCGGTACCTTACAAATCAATACTTGATCATTTGTATGAGATAATGTGTCCCTTAAATGCTGTAACAGCCTGTGTAGAAGTAGGTGGGTCGTGTGTGTGTGTGCGACAGGGTCTGCTGTGCGGGGCAGCAGTGTCCAGAGGCGTCCCCAGGGATCTCATTACACTGTGCTGGGCTCCGCTGGGTACTGTAAGTGGACTGCTGGGAGCCCCAAGCCAGTGCAGCTACATGTATGTTGATTCGGTGTGAACATGTGAGCCGGGCACTTGCTCTGCATAGTAAGAGGCTGTTTACTGGCCCATTGAGGCCCAGAGTCAAGCACAGCGCTATCCTCCAAATGGGGGATTAGAGGGCAGATCAAGCATGATTAGAATGATGAAACAAAGAGGCTGAGCCTCTGAGTGGTCAATTAGCTAAGTCGGCTATGAGAAAGTAGCATAGTTCTTGTTTTGTTTCCTCTTGTAGTGGTTGTATTGGTTGATTTGCCTCAGATTGTCATTTTATGTTCAATCACAATGTGCAGACAACAAATAAACAAAATATTTTTTAGACCTTCCTTCCCAATATAAACTGAATGGAGACAGCCTGGTCCTGCAGCACTGTCTAGTTATTGTCCATTAGCTACACCATTGAAGTATTTTACTGCAGGTGCACAGCCCTCCTATCTGTGGCAGAACTGGACTATTTTCCTCATAACTTACATGTTCAGCAGATTTTGAGAGCTGAAATAGTTGTTGGGAGTCTTTGCACTTGTCCTTAAGGGTCTCCTTCCAAGAGTCAGAACTCAGCATGCCTCCTTCTTAATGTACTCACACCCACTCTGAGCAAATGTTGAGTGAAAGATCTTGCCAAGCTGGTACGAATCCAAATTAATTCATCAGCTTGGGGGAGCGCCGCTCTCCATTTTTACAAGTGTGACCCGCAGACCAGCCGTTATGAACTACACACCTTTTTGACCTCATTATTTTTACACCTCTAGATTCTTTTGGGTAGGAAACAAGACTTCTTGCCAGAGCACGTTTTTATGGCCCCATATCGCGTTGCAAAAGACCTCACCTTGTAACATTTTCTGCGGTTTACAATGGATTTTTAATGACTATCGGGGGATGGATTTGCTGTAGAATTGAGACCAGTCACAATGTCTCATTCTGGTTAGGTAGTACTGTTATTATTCTGAGGCTTAAAAAAAAACAGCCCGCTACTAAATTACTAAGCATTTTAGTCACAAAACACTGGAACACGCAACAGGGCAGTGGTATGGGTAAATACTGTTTAATTGCATTAGCTAATCAGTGTAATGCAGCCTTTCCTGAACAACTACGAGGGTAATGCTAATTCTGAGTGTAGTGCTCATTATGAAATGCCAACCAGTTAAGCATCCTCCATAATTTGAATTAATAATAATTATTTTCCTTTTAGACCGTAGCATGCAAAGACTGTAATGCAACAGATTGGACCTTTAGATGACAGTAGAGACAGCAGATCACAGTATAGATTTGTAAAGGTCTGTCTTAGAAATAGAGGGAATAGAATGAATTTCCACAGTAGACAAAACTTTGAAGGGTTTTTTCTCTTTTACAGAAATACAGCTGCAAGGTCCTTCTCTTGGCCATGAGCCTGAGAGTTAGAAAACCATGCATTTTTGTATGTTTAGTCTTGTGTGAACTTCTACACTGAAAGAAAAACACAGAATACACTGTAAACTCTTACAGTTAGATTAACAACCTGAAAAAATTTCAGGTCCTCATTTATTTAACATTTAACATGGAAAGAACAGACAATTGTTTGATTCTATTAATATTAAACCACCCAATATTTAATAATATACTGATAATATTAGTGCTTTGCAGCTGTAGTGGTTTGTCAGTAAACATTCATCAATGTAGAATCCACTTATCCTCCAACAAATTGTTTTATGTAGGCTTCACTCATATTTTATACTTAAAAGACATTGATAAAGTGAACTATCAAATTAGAGTAAGACAGAGTGATTTTTCCCCCAGCACAGGAAATGCAATTACATCTGGCTCTACTGCAGGCATCTGTAGGCCATATTAAAAATCTGGGTTTAATCTGGTCTGGGTTCCAAGTGAACCAGTGGAGTCACAATTTTTGTGCTCAGTCAAAGTTGTTAAGTCTTTGTAAGAGGAAACCTACAGGCGTTCAGTGTGAGTGCTTTGCCAATTTGAAATGGCTTAAAGGTTTGAGGCAGTGGCTTCGAGAAACAAAAACAGATCAATAGAGGTGATCCTAGTGGAATCCTGCTTTGATATCCTGGGCTTCAGCCTGGAAATGCTCCCATCAGTCTTCATGTGACATGTATCACAGGCATGTTTTTCATTGTTTTGTTTTTTTTATTTTGCTCTTGGACACTCACTTCTCCATGGCTCACTTCCAGTCAGCAGGTGGTCTTCACTTGTATGATTCACCTTCATCACTAGAACTCCTTGAGATACAGCACTCTAGGCAGTTTGTTGTTTTTAACACTCACATTTGCATTTAAATTGACTTCATGCCACCATCATTTATT
This sequence comes from Trachurus trachurus, assembly GCF_905171665.1. Taxonomy (NCBI): domain Eukaryota; kingdom Metazoa; phylum Chordata; class Actinopteri; order Carangiformes; family Carangidae; genus Trachurus; species Trachurus trachurus. The sequence continues at coordinate 14,291,461 of NC_139896.1, forward strand.
TTCTTGAGAGAGTGACACGTTCGTCGACGGCTTTGCTTCTAATTCTCTTGCATCTGCTCCAAGTATGATAACAGAAGCAGGATTATTATTCTGTGAAATGGTGGTCTACGGTAACTTTGTTTCATAGTGCACCGAAATCACACAGCAGCCCCAGACGGACCACTAGTGTCTTACAAATTCTTTCAAAACTGCAGATTAAATTCTGGTCAGTCATGCGTGATGGCTTTTCTCATGAATTAACTGTAGCTTAGAAGAAAAAATGTCTTCGTATTGGCGAGTAAAATGAACTCTGAATGTTGTTGTAGGAATTTAGTCAAATTTTATTTCCATTTCTTCTACTGAGGTGAGAGGAACACTACGACAGAGCTGTGCATGTGGGACTGTTGGCGCTACATATCACACTGACTTGTAATGCAAACTGACGTGTTTCTCACACAGTTTTTGCATGCGCTTTAGTGTCAGCAAAAATGGGAATTACACCTGTTTAACTTGAAAAATAGATTTATTAATCTGAAGCTCTTTGAAGTCATGGTGATGTCACCTCTGTGATTTATCCAGCTTATAAAAAATGTTGAATAAGAGCTCTGCCAGCACTGCAGGGGTCATAATAATTTAGGAGACCACGGTGGGAGATGTGATGGGATCACGAGAGTGACAGTTTGACGCAGGATGCTCGCACAGATCACCCCAGACAGTGACTATAATTGACACTATTAGCCTTGAGGTCTGTCAGTTTTTCTGACAGCCGGTGAATTCACGTGCACCCTCCCTCCACGATACATAACAAATTCATACCTTCTGTTTTTAAACCATTTTATGCCTCAGTAATTCCTTTCTAACAGCCACTTTCTCCAGCTGAGCCACAGTTTCCACCCTGTGTCATGGACTTGTGATTCAGAGACTGAAGTGGGTGAACCGGTGGCCAACATGCCCTCGTGAAATTCAGGTCTGCAGGTCTGATTCCCCTCAGGGTGCTTGTCTTCTTGCTGAACTGGTGCTGTATAGGCCCCTTGGCTCTTGCCGTGTGGCGTAACTCACCTGCTGTCGAAACATTTGGATCACATCCCCTAGTGCCGAGCAGTCCCCGGGTCTCCATTTGCAGCCAAGACCAAGGTTACAGATGGCTTTGCTTCTTCCTGTGGTTCATTGGTGGAAGAGGTACAGAGGGTTTGAAGGTTACGAGCAGGTCTTCCTGCGCTCCGTGTCGAATGTCATTACCAACACACAGAGGCCTCTTTAATACTTGAGCCCCCCTTTTTTCTTTACCACCTGCAGTGCGATGGGATTTTAGCCGGGGTCAAAAGTGTGCCAGAAGTACTGCTATTAACCCTGTGTATTGTGCCTTTCTATGAAGGGCAGTCCACTGGCAGCCTCTTCCCCTGTTTATAATAGAACAGACTGCATTCCTTCCAGTGAGCACGGACATCGTCAGCTGCCTCTCAAAGAGCCTTCATGCCGATTTCGCAACAGTGGACACTGTTTTAACCCTCTTTTACACAGCCCTCATTTTTCAATCCTGTTTAGACCAAAGCTGCTCCTCATTGGGGTTGGGTTCAGCCATCTCCATCATGAAGTAAACAACATCCCTGCTCTTACTCGCTACATGAGCAGAGTGTAAAGACTCATTCAAAGCGAGTGAAAAAAACAATGAGCCCTCTCCAGTGTGTGTGGGAGAGCTGTGTCTTAGCTCAACAAAGAACGACTGATGCCGTGTTTGCAAGTTGACAGAGTCATGTTAGCATCCCACTAAAGAGAGGAGGATTTTCCCAGCATTCACAGCAGCGCTATTTTGATCCGCTGCATCAGGGAGATGTAAATCACCACAGCGATGTTCCTCGCACTTCGTGTGTGGTGGTGTCACTCAAAACGTTAACCTGCACACATTTAACTTCACAACATCTTTTCTTGGACCAACTTATAAAGTTGTTTAATTGCTTGTTTATACACTATTAGTCTATGAATTATAATTTTACACATACTGGCTGTGGTTGTAATCGTAATTTAAATTCTCTACATGGTTTTCTAACACAGATGGTAGAGCAGCTGTGATAGAAAGAATTAGTCAAAAAAGCTCTCAGGCCCGGACCCTCCTACATCACTTTGTGACTGCATGATTACTACCCTGAAGGGAAAGAAACACACTGAATATGTGGCGTGAGTAATGGATATTCATCTACTGTCTGTGTGGTGATTCATTTTATATGTGGCTAGAGGAGTACAGTGTTACAAGGTGAGTGTGCGTTGCCTGTGGAGTCACATCTATCTGTTTATTTTTCTGTGAATTGTGAAACAGGGACCAATATTGATCAAGTCAACCGTAAGCATAGCTGTAGGCCGGGGGAGTCCATTACAATGCTCAGCCTGAAGAGACCAGACACTGTCCCCGACAGCAACTGTAGAGGGATTTGTTTTTCCCAATAAAGCAGGGGAAATGGTATCAAAATGCCCCCACCCGCATACACAGGGGCTGATTTATAAGCCTGCATGGCTCCAGTTTCCTGCTGCCGTGTTAAAGCAGGAGGTGGTAACATTAAACTGATGGCACAGCTTTCATCCTTTTCCACGGTCAGTAAACAGCACCCAGGTAGAAAGCTCAGGTTTTGCACTGGATTTCACTGCTTTGATTTGGTTAATTTGTAGATGTGTTTTTTTTTTTTTGCTTTGGACTTCAAAAGCAGCGTAAACGTACATGTAAGAGAGAGGGAAACTGGTTTGATCAAAGGTATACGTGTCCGCATCAAAGGGATGTTGTTTTGAGTCGTTTGGTTCTGGTCTTGACACCCTAAATCCAACAAGGCTACTATCTACACTAGAGCATGCTGGGGAATCCTCTTCCAGTCTGACCAGAGCCAGAAGCTCTGGTTCCCATAATGCAGAGCACAGCAAGTCCACAGCCATCATCATTAGAGCTGCACCACTGTGGACACTAATGGCTGTCCCCGTTCTGCTGCCTCGGCACATTCAGGGCTCATCTGAGACTTGGGGGGGTGTGAACACATGAATTAAATCAAGAGAGATGAATTCACTGGTTTTGTTCCTGCTTTAAAGCAAGACGCAGGACGCAATAACCCACTGAGCTGGGAGCCACCATGAGTGCATTTGTTGTGAGGTCTTCTTTCAACCACCCCTTGAATCATCAAAGGAGGCTTATTGAGGAGCCGGTCCTTGTTTATCTTCATTTAAAGGTTGGGAAAAGATGGCGTGTGTTTTTTTGTTTTTTTTACCCGTTTCAATATTGAGCAGAGAGGATGTGGGAGGAAAGATGAACAGTGGTGGTAGTGTTAACTGGGGGGATGGGGCTGGTAGAATTGATGGGCGATGTGTGTGCTGTCCCTGGACTCCTAATTGTCTTTTAAGATTTCAAATAGCCTTATAAGCATCTCGAGATGGAAAACGCTCCAGCATCTTAAGATGCATGGTTGTACATAATCTGTGTGCAAATTTTAGGCAGAATGAAGATTTATCACCTCTGTTTTTCAGAAAAGATTATAAAAAACAATATTTGAAAATCAATATAGGGTCATGACAAGGAACATTCATCAAATATTTTTTATATATATATATTTTTTTTTCAGTCATGGTAAAAAGCTTTAGATGGCCATCTTTTTCCAATTACATGCAAAGGCGGACATCATCCAATCCAACCCCGTTCCTGCTGTTTTTTGCAGTGACAGTATAGATTTTCAGCCATCCAAATGAACTCTTCACTGAAGAGCCTGCAGTCATTGTGCATGCCCTTTCCCTGGCTTTAGGCACAACCATTCCCTCCTCCAAATGTACACTTTACAAATCAATAAGCTTTCACAGTAATTTAACTCCTATGTGTGTTCCTATAGAGCGTGCAGTAAATTCACTGTACATCAGAGGTAGAGTTAAATCAGTGTTGTTCCCTGTTGTCCTCGCTACTGAAAGGCTGGTTAATTGATGTCATGGCACAGACTGTATGGTTTGTCACAGTCTAACATATTTATTTTACTCAGTGTAAGCCATTTACAGGCTTACTTGTATGGAATGCACAAAAATGGTGCTTGGTTTTCTGCATGGATTGGCTGCACTCATCAGGATTGCACATGAGATGCTACTTGATTTATGTGTTGGCTTTTGAATCCGGGGTGATTCTGGCAAGTAGGGCGTCATCAGTGATTAGTTCAGTTGTTGTGCTCTGCCCTACCTGATGCCGATCAATACTCATATTGAGGGAGATCGATCCCCTATATAGAGCAGGGGACGGGATCCCCAGTGCTGCTTTTTGGTTGGAGGCTGACTAAATCTGGACTTCTGGGGCCAATGATTAATGATTTTCAGGATTAAAATATTATCTTAACAATTTATCAGCTGATGTTCTTTTAGTTTTTATTTCAGTCAAAGAGAGCTAACAGACACAGTGCTAAAAAGTCAAAAAGTAAAGTATTTTAATTTTGAACATGCTGCTCTGCCAGCTCATTTGTACTCTGACTGACACATCTGTCTTTGTTAAGCCAGTTGCTGTCAATAATATCTGCCTTCCAATATGTTGGCCTGGCTCAAATTTTTGGTTTTTAATTACATTACCTTTGATTCCAGACCAGTAAGGGCAAACTCATTAGTTTTGTGGAAATGACAAACCCAAAAACACATAATTAAGCATGCTGGCAGAAGGCTGCAGTCACTTGTCCAAGGTTGCTTAATTGTATAAACCCTCTGCTTTACATTGTAAACGTCCTCTGACAAACTTGTCTAGCTAAAATTCAAATTATTCCAAACAACAAGGCCTCTACAGAAACCATATGTGGTGACATGATTTTACAGTTGTAATTTCCAGAGATATACTGTATCTAGTTCACTTGCTTTTTGATCAATTCTGCTTTTCAATAACCTCATTCTGTGGCGGTAGTGCCCTGACTACCACGGACAACTGGTGAGGGAAAATCAAAGCCACCTACTGAGAAATGTAGGCACGTTGCTAAGATGCAGCGGACCGACCATTGTTCATCATTAGGCACAGCTGAAGAATATGCATTATGGATGAGTTAGCCATTGCGCATGTAACAGGTAAACTGATAAAGGTTTGGAGATGAAAGCTGGGATGTCAGACAGCGAAGAGCCTGCCTCAGACTGACCACAGATCCCGCTGCGTCCACAGCATGAGCCAGAATCAGAGATCAATCAAAGCCTTCGTTAATGGAGCAAACAGCAGAGAGGGATTCTGTTTGGTCTATTACCAGTCTTCTGAAAAGCAGCAAGGTAGAATACATTAAACACTTCTGTCTTCGTGACATGAAGCATCTGTAGGTATGTTAAAAAAAAGGAGTGTCAGTTGAAGATTAAATATTTAAGGCAAATGTATTCTCTTTTGGGTGTGGTTGGTTTCGTCCTTTGTCACAGCCAGAGAAGGTCATAAATGAAGCACAGTTTCCTCTTATTGACCTTAATGTGATATCAGACTGCCTTCACTCACTATGTATCCTACTTGAGTAGGATACATTATTTCTATTCCATGTCTTCAACTTTGACAGGCGCAAAAACAAAATATAAAAAGTGTTTAAAAGACAGGGAAAAGTGTGGAATTTATTTACCATATTTATTTGGTTACATTTCTCTGTGTACAAATAATAAAATGAGAAATAAAATGCGTAATTGCTGAATAAAAACAAAACATCTTCTAGGAAAATCTACTGTCAAATGTTCTCTTCATGCTGTCCCAACTTCAATATGTCCAAAACAGAGCAATTCCTAAACCCTTTAATAGAGTCTTTCAGGGAGGCACAGGAAGAGGAACAAATGCCTCTATTCAGCAGCGTCCAAAATGCTAATGCCTCCGGCTCTTAACACGTTTATAAGGGTTCCCATGTCACGACATGGCATAGTCCAACCCCTAATGGTGGCTATGGCTGTGGACAACATGAAAAAGCCAAGACACATGATGGGACATGAGAAATATGACAACAAGACTGCCGGTTTCCAGAGGAACAGAGCACATCTAAAAACCCTATTTTCCCTCTTGGAGATGGTCGTAAGCATGTTATGTCACAGCGAATATTGAAATTTCTTTCCTCACAATCGCTCTTTTCACTGAAAGCTCTGTTTGGAATGCAGCTTCAGCCCTGACATTTAAAGTATCTATAAAAAGTTACTAGCGTTGCGTAGTTTTGTTATTACAACTGCCCACACATCAGTGTAGTCACGGACAAGTTAAAGGGGGAAACGAGGCATTAAAGTGACCAATAGCGCAGGTGTTGGCATTGGAACTATTGGCTCAAACCAGTGGGTTGTATTGAATTCTAGTAACTATGTGCCTCCATATGTAAATGATGTTAAAACGTGCTTCCGTATTGGACAAACTTTCAGCGAGCAAATAAATGAAGGGCAGGCAGGGTTTAGTGATTGCTTGGGAAAGTAATTACTCCTTATCTATATGGGTGCTGGGAGGCAGTCTGCAGAGCCAGGCTCCAGCCTCCAGGCCCTTTTTGGATTGATATTGTGTCAACCACTCAAAAGGTATTTCTCGAGTGACATTCTGGTCAACCTGTGGAACTGGCTCAATGTAGTATTGACCCGTTTGACTGATTAGTCAACGAAAACACGAAACTTCTCTTTCAAATCCTAATTCCATTTTCAATATGCTATTTCATGATCCAAGGCTTGTAGCTGTTGCAACAGTTGCCGGTCGACAAGGCAAACGCTGGGCTGACACTATTGAACTACTCTAGGGATGAGGTAGACATAGATGTAAATGGACTGTGCAACACTAGAACAACAGAGTGGCATGCTGCTATCAGTGCCTCAGGAGTGAATAAATGTGTCAATGTCTTTTCCCCAAGGCCAAAGCCTCATGCAATATCACTATTGGCAAACTCTTTTTGTGCATACCAGGTAACATTTGTGCCCAAGGTTTTTCAAATCCTCTGTTTTCCAGCATCGGTTTCATTCACTCAGAAATGGCAACGCTCATTGCTGTTTTCGGTGCTGCAGCAATCCGTGTCTCCACATTACCTTAAGTGATGTTTGTGACTGATGACTCATGACATAACTTGTGTGCTGCGTGCAGCTAGAGAGGAAATGGAGGATGTTACCCAAACTTCCTTGTGCTTTTGTCATCTGTTTTTTGGCGCTTTCTTTGCATATAAACAGCAGAAGCTGCTGGTTAGCATCCGATGTGTGTTTAGCTACAGAACACACAGCAGCTGGCGTCCTCAGAGGAACTGCAGGGTCTTCAGTGTCTTGTGTAGTGTATTCACTCAGACATAATATTTATTATTAAAAATTATACCATCATTTATTTAATGGAATTTGTTACAATTATTGAAGGTCAGTAGTGTGAACATTTCCCACCATGTCTAAAGGCTGCTGGTCAGTGCAGTCAAACAGTTTGGTCAGATGTTCCCATGAACAAATGGACCACTATTATGACAATCTTGTAGCTTTGCTTAGTGGTATCGCCTTTTTTATGAACCGTCTTTTGTTGTCATTGTTCCAATTCTTTTCAGATTGTACACTGCATCTTCACCATGACATCACTGACACAGCTTTCAATCTGTTGGCATGTGCATCAAAAGAAATAATCAGGTTGAAGTCACTGGTGCCTTTTATTCAAACAGAGCTCCTCCGTTTGTGTTGTTGTGCCGCCTGCCTCTGAGTGGCCTGTTGTGGAGCTCACAATGCTGTGTGTTCAATCATTAGTTAACCTGATTATCCAGACACCACGTGGAGTCAGCTACGTGTCTGGATAGCTATCGGCCAACCTGTTACTGGGATCTATTACAAACCACAAAGCAAATCTATATTGCCCTAGTGTTTGAAGTAGTGTGCGTAATGAGAGTACAACTCTGTGGCCTAGTCTATGGACAGAGGTAGCATGCCACCACAAACGATTTTTGTCTCCATTTCCTTCCCACACCCTGCCCTGTTGTAGGTTTGATTTTATGATCAAACTAATTAGATTTTATACCACTCAGTGCAGATGCTAGAATGCAGCATGGCTGTTGTGGAGTAGTACTCAGAACCTGAGGACTCCAGTCTCGCCTTTGCTCTATCCACTTGATACCTCTTGAGACCTGAATTATCTCCCCCTTTACTCATTTGAAACGTGGAGCTTTTTACTGGTATTACCTCTCAACCTCCTGCAGTTTAAGCCTTTACACAGGATGTAGTGCACATTTTTGTTTTGCTCTGCTTCACCTGCACTGTACAGCTTGAGCGGAAGTCAATTTGGTCACAAATTGTATGGCCTGAACCTACAGGTGTCTGTGTTGGCTTTAAATCTAATAGCATGGGGTTGGTAAGGTTGCTTGTGCTTAAAGCAGATATCAGCTTCACGGCCATTTCGGCTAATGCTGCGTTCAAGGCAGGCTTTTGAAACCGTAAGTTACAGCTTCAAGTCACAACTACGACTTGGTAGCGTTCCAGGTAACCCGTAGCTCGTGTTTTTACCATCCTGTTGTCTGTGAAAGTTCCCTATAACGGCCACTCGTAACTTCCGACCCGTGAACTCGTACCAGATCGAACTGGTATGACTTCACAGGAAGGAAAAACACAAAGTACGAGTTTCTTTGAACGCACCATGAGTTAGCAGCCCCCGCCCTTGTCAGGCATCAATTGGTCCTCGTGCTACGTCACCACATTCACGCGCATCCCTTGGCTGCACACACAGCCCTTCATGCCGTTCTCTCTCCTCATTGGATAACACTTGTATCCCACAAGGAAAATTTTCTCCTCGGGTTACAGCAGAGCAGAGTGACGGAGAGACTCGTGTTTAGGCTGAAATACTTCATGTAAGTGATTGCTGACGGAAAATAGGACTATTTAGGACTTATATTAACAAAAACATTCCACTGATATCTGCTTTAAGAGAGACCCATGGAAAAGGCAAGGTTAAAGATCTATTCTAAGGTGTTTTTATTACTTTCTTTGGATTTATCTGCAATAGGGTTTGTGGTCTGAGAAGCAGTCTCTTGGTGTGTACATTGTATAATAATTCATGAAGAACCGTGGTGCTCCCTAGAATATGTAGTTTGAAAACAACCTACAACAAAAGTAAATGGTTTCTCAACTGTTATTTTTTTTAAAGGTTCAGTGTGTAATAATTGGTAAGGTTTATTGGCAAAATCTGAATATACTACCCATGAATATTATATTAGTGTATAATCGCTATAAATTAACATTTGTTTGGTTTTCGTATAGCCTTATAATTATTCTTTTACAGTACATATATAGCAAGGGTCTTGTTTTAGAGAGTCTTGCGCCACCATGTTTGTACAGTAGCACGAAAACAGAAAATTCAGCCAGGCAGAGAGCACGTTTCACGAGTATAAATAAACCAACGAAGAAGAAGGTGGAAGGAAAGGAGAAGTATGGAACAGCAGGCATATCTTAAAATGGTTTAGATCTTCACCTCATGGCTCCATGTTTCTGAAATACTCCCAGTTGTGCCGTCACTTTGCCGACAGGAGGGGTGAGTGCGAGAGAGTGATTGAGCACTGCAAACTAGAATCTGAACACTAGATATCACGGTTTTACCCCCATATTACACACTGGACCTTTAAATAACTTTTTTTTTCTTGGGATCTTGGGAGGCTGGGAAGAATAAGAGCAACACCCATCATTCTGGGTTTTTTTATTCCCAGCTGCTAATTGTAGTCACACCAGCTAAATAGTCCGAATTAACTTCTGTTGTGTTATAGCGGTTCGTTAGCAAGTGAAATCAGATGTGGGTATGAGGTGTATTTCCAATGATGCAAGCTGTGAGTGTTAATATTGGCTTTTATTTGAATGTGTTTGCCAGTGATGGTGCATTTGCAGTCAACAGTTTGCTGATTTGTTTGTTGTTCTTGTCTTGCCAGAAATTCCGAGACAGAAATACGAAGTCTGAGTCTGACCTTAATGATTTTTTCAACTTGGCAGCTCAAAATTATGGTTTAACTGATTCGATGTGAATGCAAAACAAGACATGCAGCGTAGATGTTTTGTTGAGTAACAAGACACTAATGCTTTTTGATATTGTAGTAACAAATAAGGATGTTTTTTAGGTAGTTTTCTTCCCCCAAACATCTCTTTTAAGCTGTAATTAATCAATTGAATTGCAATGTCACTTAATCAAAGAGAGCTACCGCGATTGATCTCCATGGATCATTCTTGGTCATTGTTCAATAAAATTAAATGATCGGTAAATCAGAATGAAAATTTCCTGTTACCAATCACCGACTACAGAATAGGGTCGCATGTTTGCTGCTAAAACATGCAGCCCAGTGTTGCCCTGTCTGGACTGAGATCTCTGACTTCCAGTTCCTGTTTCAGTGGCAAAGATGCAGAGGAAATAAGTCACGGTAAGAGCAAAAGGTCTGTTTTGTGTCTTTTAATGCTTTTTTTAATCGCTTTGGACGCTGGTGTGTAAAATGTGTGCAGTGATGTGTGTGGAGTCTTGCCAGCTGTTGCAATTGCACAGAATATCTAATAGGCGTTACCACAAGTACCTGCAGACCTGTTGCTTCACCTGCACTTTCTGCCACCATTCAACACATTGTTTTGTTTTTTTACTGGACCTTCCTTTTTCTCTTTGAGTTTCATGTCAGAGTAGAATACTTGTTGTATTTATCATTTGAATGTAAATCCATTTGAAATGATCTTTAGACCATAACAGGAGCTGAAAGAACTAGATCTTTGCAGCTTAGTCGTAAATCAGCGAAACAATAAATATGTGGGAAAAATACTGCAAGTGCTTCTCAATGTGACTTCCAGTACAACAAACAGTAGACCTCCACCCACACACATACACACAGAAAACAAAGTGATATTCTGTCTTCAGGCAGAGCTTTTGATGTTAGCCTGACAAAGGCACCAACTCCAAAAGCCCCTTTCACTGGATTTTTTAATGCCCCATGTGTCCTTTCAAGTTGTGGAAAGATAACTTTCTGGGTGTGCCTCGTGTTTCAGTCTGAAGCAGGCATTTGTTTCATTTGTTCAAGCATCCTTTCAAGTGGCAAAGGCTCTTAGAAACACGGAGAGCTTGTAGCTCTTGAATTCGGTGACACACTCCACATCTGTCACAGCGGTTTGATGGTGGGCAGAGATCTCGGCATACCTACAGCATAATGTCCTGTGGTTATATTTCCTACTTGATGGTTTGTTCCACAGCTTTGTCATTGCACTTTGGCACTGGTTGCACCTGAACCATAAAGCAGTGATGGAAGCCAGTCATTTTTTATGATTGGCGGCTCAGAATTGCATCTAATGAGGAAACTGTACCTGCTTTGCCCCAAGTCGGCAGGTGCTGCTTTATTCTCATCCATAAATTTCTCTGCTACACTATTATTTATTAAGCCGACCGTGTCGTGCATGAGGTTCTAGGCAAATGTCAGGTTCTTGCACCTCCTCAACAGGCCCCCCTCCAGACAGGATGAATTATTTATGAAAGATTGATTCTAAGTTTTATAAACCACTACTACCCTGAGTCCCAGGTACGCTGGAACATATGTAACATAAGAATATAACTCCGCACCGATAAGCTCAATCCATCAAGTGAAGCCAGGAGGCGTATTTGCATGGTAGCACGATTTCTGGTGTACTTAATAGAATTGTGCCTGTGGGCTACTACACCTGACATGGGCTAATTGGCTATCAAGAGAGGCTTTGAGAATAACAGGGCTACAGGGTTCCCACCAGTGCACGCTGCCTGCGCCAAACGTAAAGAACTACGTAGCATTGTACTGTAGCATGGGGGTTCTTTTTAGATTTCAAGGTACAAATTGGAGAAACAAAGCTTTCCAAATTGTTGCTAAGGCTGAGAAACATTGAGACGGTGTTACCGGCCCACACACACACCCTGAGGTAGATGTGCCAGTGTTCTTTTTTTATCTGTGCTCAGTGAGGATCACGTTTGAGAAGTTGTGCAGTCAACCTATTGACGAGCATGTCTGTGGAAAACACACACACACAGCCTCACCCACACCCACAACACCCCCCAGCTCTCCAAACACACACACACCCACACACACCTCTTTAATTCGGCCCAAATATTGGTCTGCCTCCTCGCCTCTCGCTGTGCGTCCATGTGAGACAGATCCCGCCGACATTTTCCACCGCAGGATTAACTGTGTAGCGCGACGGGGCCGCTCTGCCTCAGCGCTCCTGAAGGGCTGACCCCGAGATGTGTGTGTGAAAAGGTGGCCAGCAGGGCGCTCCTTAAAAGGCTGTTAGATCCTTGCTGCTTATTATGAGTGGGCGTGCGACTAAATTATCTGTCCCGCTCTCCCCTTGTCACAGGACTATAGGCGGAAAAAAAGTTATTTTCCGGAAATAATTAATCCTACTTGTTGGCTTAATAATATTGTGGAGAACACATTGGTGCGGTGCCTTGAGTGTTTCCACATGAAACTTTTCTCTGACAGGTGGGCTGCTTCTGATGAACATGATCATCTTCTCATTTAGCTTCCTGCCTGCAGGACTTTTCCATTAAATTACAACTGAGCCCCCCTCTCTCAGGAGAAGGCAGGGGATTTGAGTGAACACTTGTGTGAGCAGGTTGTTGCATATGTGAGTGCATGTATGTGTGTGTGTGTTTGCATGTTTGCACACACACACACACACACACAACACAGTCTGTGTGCCAATGCGTGTATGCTGATCCCGCCAACCATTTGGAAGGCTGTGTGTCCAGGGTGTATCTCAAAAGCAGAGCCAAGCCCGGTTTCCATGCCTACACGTTTTCGCTGAGAGACAATGCGTGTATCTTAATGAATTCATTATTCAGGTTTATATTTGCCTCTGTACTCTCTGTCAGCTGGGTACACACTCTAAATAGCTGTGGAGTAGAGGCCTTTTCCAGTGCTAAAAGTGACCCGGGGGAAATAGCTTATTGATTCTTGGGGGGAAACATGATTAAATTGAGTTCTAAGTGGACACTTCATCTGAACTTGTCTACAGGAGAGGAGATAAGAAACTATAGAAGCCAGTCTACTTTTGTCCAAGTTCTGGTCTAGTATTTCTGCTTTGATGTGCTCAGATTAATCGCTAGCCTTCCATTTCTATAATAGGCCGGCCATTTATGTTTGACTGTGGGTTTGAATTAAAGAAATAGCACATGACTGTGATTAAAGGCATCTTGAACTCTTTATTTTTCTCCAGCCTTTTAAACTTATTAAAGGAGATGTGTTTTTCGCCATAAATGTGAATAGTTTCAATTTAATCAACAATATTTGTTGTTGTACTGTAAGAGGCAGAGTGCTCAATGTTTGTAAAAGTCATGTTTGCCTACTACTGTAGGTGTTTTGCAGCCAGAGTGAACAGACGTTGTTGTGCACACTGTGTTCAGTAGGTGTGCTAATCAGGAGAAGAGATCCCCTGATCACTGCCATGATCGCTGAGAGCACCATCTGTGATACTCTGAGGGCCGGCAGTCTGACTGAGAGAGCTGGAGAACAGTCTCTCTCCCGTCCCGTCCTCACCGGGCTGCAGTCAGATCCGTCTTTCTGTTTCTGGACTTGAAAGACCTGGAACCACTTAACACTTGCTTGCATCACATTTTAAAAACTACACCACTTTTAGAATATCAATCATTTTGTTTAGTATAAAACAGAATGTGTTCAGCAGCAACCCCCCGGACTGTATTTTGACTTATCTGTTTCTAGATATGTCTTGTTTGATCCGTTTCTTTGTAGTGTGCTGCACTGAATAAATCAGCTGTCAACACAGATCTGGAAATAATTGAGGAGACTATTAAAGTGCCATGGATAATGGAGAACTGCACATAAATGTGGGCAATTTCATCACAGGAATTTTGTCTGTTTTTCATTTGCAGTCACAGGTCATAAACTGCACAAGTCGCAACAATAATGGCAGTAATGACAATAATGTGCAGGTACTTCCTGAGTTCAGACGGTGTTGCAACTTGTTTGCGATGGAATTCCTAAACTGTGACCTGAACCAAACATGTGAACACCTCATCGGGTTATATGGTATTGCTGTGACCAGCTGCAGAGTGGATCAACACAAGAAAACTTTTTTTTATTTTTTATCAATGCCTGAGTGATCAGTAGATCGGGGCACTTGTTACCATGGTAACCCATAAGATAACCATACACAGAAATGCACTGGTGTTCATATTGATTCAGAGTGCAGCGAATAAAATGCATGATATCAGCCAAAGGCAGGTTGCCTTCCTTCTATCTGCAAGTGCCAGGTTAGAGGCTTATTGACTGTTTTTGACAGACTGAGTAACAGACGACTTTTTGGCGAAATGGGCTTTGTGCCCAAAGTTCAATTAAAAGCCTCACACTGTGTGTAGCCAGCGTATTTGCCAAATGGTGAGAAACGTGTAAATCAGTCTTCGTGCTTTCTCAGCAATCTGCTTCTCCTCGAGGGATATTGATGGCTCTGCCTTGACTCATTTTTTAAAAATTCCCTTCAGAGTTTCACCATTTGTCTCAAACTGACAGGTGGAGGGAGGTTTTGAAATATCACGTGAGCAAATGCTCCAGAAACACACAGCTACGTTCTGGGGGTTTAGTAGGGGCCATGAACTATTGGTGCGACCACCTCCATTTTTCTTTAGCTTTCACTTTGAATGGGCTCGATGCGGTTTGTGATTCCTTCTCATTCTGTCTGACTTGCCTGTGGGGGGCCGGTGGGTCAAGGGAGCATTATTTAAATTCATGAGTGACATGACATGGCTGCAGACCTCTATCTTGTAGAGGTTAGATAACACTTTGATTGCAGCTTGAGGTAGATAAGAGATGTGTTACAAATTAGATGTTACACACATTTTCTGTGAATGTGCAGTGGATTTTCTCATTTAAATTGAATGTATGAATGAGTTCAATCCAGCTGTAGTACCCACATACTCGGGCGTACTTGACTCCGCGGACGTCTGCGCGTACTCAAAAGTTGGATGTCCACCAGACCCGTCCGCGCAAAGCTCAATATTTACGACCGCGTGGACACTGTACGCCCGACTATGAAACCTCAAACGTGCACGGACAGTGCACATAGAGTCCGCGCTGCTAAGCGCACAGTACGCCCGAGTATGTGTGCGTTCAAAAACTGTATTAGACAGGGAGAAGTTTCAAATGAAACATCAGGGGACAGTGAAGCGTGGTGACAGCAGAAAATATATGCTTGTTCGATTTATGAGAGTTTATGGAGTTATTTGATCTGCCTACACTTTCTCCCTGACTTCCTTTATGGCATTTTTAACAGTTGGTTCAAAGTGTGAATAAATGTTTGCCTTCTTGCCTCCGTAAGTCATGTCCAAATCAGTGAATCAACGGGGCTGGAAGTGTGAATGAGCCAGAGTAGCGGAGAAGAAAGGGGAAGAGGCTTTCCCCGGGGCAGTGCCCAGGACAATGTCAGGTTTGTCTGGCCTGAGTGCATGAACACTAAGCTTTTCGGAACTGGCAGCCCGCCCCGGTACCTACCCATCTCCCCTTGCTTCCAGAGCTGTCCAGCCCCGGAGCACTAAGCATTTGTGCAAAGTTCATAAGGCTTCCCTCTGTTTGTGTGGCCATAATGGCAGCTCCATCCTGTTGTAGCTCAAAGAGTGCTTATGGGCTGTGAGGGCCTGGCGCTGACGCTGCAGAGGCGTGTGAGTGTTCTCAGTTACTGACTCTGGCTGACTGGTCTCATTATGAAAAGACCGATGTAACCCCCACCGCCCCCTGCTTCCAAATCCCAGCTTCAAATATCACTATTTCCCTCATCATGTTCTCCGTCCGCCTTTTAAACCTAATTTGCTAAATGAAAACTCTCAATCTAGATGAAATGAAAAGCCAGTCCATTTACTTCAGTCTATTTATTTGAGCAAAGAAGCTCTTTCTGCATCAAATCAAGATGTTTTGTTAAGTAGAATAAAATGAATATATTTGAACAAGCTGCAAAATAACAAAATGCATCCGCTTTATCCTATAAGTGTACAATCTCACCTATACACCATTCCCCAACTGTCAGCATTTGCGAGGCCTGAGTGATAATAACCTTGTTATTCGTAGCTGCCAGTTCCGTCGACACAGCCGTGCCTACGGTTGGTTTTTTTTTTCTCAACGCGGTTACGACCCACATCAGCATAATTCAACCATGACCCTCCTCCCCTCTTTCATTTTCTGCCTTTCTCCCCCGTTAAAACCCAGAGTCTCAGACTAGGGTCCACACCATACATCATCCAGACTGGGGGCGCGTCCTCCCATCCCCCCTCCCCCGAGTGTCGTGGGAGAGCGAGACTGCAGTTTTTGTGTGTGTGTGTGTGTGTGTGTGTTGGGCTGGTGGAAGGCTCTTATCGACAGTCTCAGCACTCTCAGCGCACTGAGCTTTCCCCCGACATGTCACCCAGCCTCCACTCAAGTCCATCTGTATAACCGTGGAGCTGGGTCCCTGTTCGCCAGTGCGGAACAATCAAAGTCCTCTTGAATCCAGATGCATACCCCCAAAAAACCCATTGGTTTTTCAACCAAATACCCTTTTCTAAAGGGAAGATAAAGGGGAGGAGCATGGTTTAAAAGCTCCAACAATACTATCCTAATACAGGGTGACAATCTTCAGCAGTATTAGCAATTAAGGAGATTGTTACTGGGTGACAGAAGAAGATTTTAGCAGGACCAAAAACTCAACAGATTTTCACACAGCAGGTGATCTGTGCCCCCACCCAGTACACTCATATTTTCATTTTTTCCCCCCTCAATTGATCATTGCAAATAAACACTTTCTATCCAGCCTTCAGGTGCACCAAACATCTTTCATGATGCTGAACAGCGGGCAAGATGGAACTTGCATTCCACCACTCTCCTTTGTACACAGCCAGTGAATAGACTTTAGATTGTTCTTTGTCGGGATGATTGTCAGTGGCTTAATGAGCGTCTTTGCCAAGCTAGAGGCTTTGGCAACATATGTGACTGCAGTGGCTCTTGCTCCCGTTCGTCTCCAGCAGCCTGTATGACACGGCACACAACCGGGCTCAGTACTCTCTGCTTTATGCAGAAATCTGATTTCACCTAACTCATGGTTTCCTTCTATTTTGGATGTTATCACTGGGAAAGAAGCGGTTGCACCTCTCATGGGGACCAGAGCTGAAGGCTGAAATAAAACCTTGTAAGTATTCTGTAGTTGCTGAGGGTGTGTGTGTGTGGAGCTGCTGCAGCACATTTGGGTTAAGCATGTTTTGGTCTTTCCACATGGAGGATTCACTTTAGGAGGCATTTAGTAGGTTTACGTCCACTATAAGCAGAATTGGCAGCTGATTCACATTTATGTCACTGAAATGTTGTAGGTTATGGTCATGTAGGCTAACATCTGACTTTGCAGTTTCTTTTTCTAAGTTTGTTTTTTAAGTGAAATGTCAGCATTTTCAAGTCTTTCTATCAGGGTTCAGACCTGCAGCCAAATCAACTCTCCAACTAAACAAAGTTCTCTTCACCACTTTGCATCTCCAAATAATTGTCACAGAAAAATCAACAGTTTACAAGACAGAGAATGTTTGTTTCATGAGGCATCGTCCTCAGTAAATATTTGAAGCTTGAAGTTTGAATCCATCTATCATGTTGGATTTGATCATTTATTCACATTTAATTGTAAGGATGTGGCAAAACATGTAAAAAATAGTTCTTGCTTTGTGTTTATTTTTGATAATACATTGAATGAAATGTGTTTTGAGTTCATTAATTGTGGCTTAGTGTCCAGAATTAACAGTTTTCAGCTCCACAATCATGGTTTTCTTTACTGTTATGAAAGTAAAGTAAATGATGGACTGTGGGACGTTGTGTCATTCTATCACTATTGTCTAACATGCTCTGAGTAAATGTTAAATAATTCATTAGAAAACAATTGTCAAATGAATCAATACTGAACAACAACTGCAGCTCTAAGTAAGATTAATTGTTCATTTCGAGGTAAACACATTCAGATAAAGCGGTCCAGAACAAAGCTCATCTTCGGTTCCACAGGATGAAGCACAGTTTGATTATGTCCAGTGTAATCAGGATGATTCTGTTGTCATGTTTTCACACTGCATACTTTATTAACTCAAAAAGCCTTAAGCTTAAATGAAAGTCTGCTGTGATATAATACAGTATGTCTGGATAATGTCCAAGTCACACTCACCAAACAGCCATAGACTGTATTCACATTCACTGGAGTTCATTTTGCCCTTGCTTCTTGCCAAAGCAAATTTACATCAAACTGAACAGTAAGACTAATGATTTTCAAACTGACTCCCTGGTGCAGCACTGTCGACCCCCAATTAGTCTTAGTTAATAAGCCATTTACTGTGGATTGAATCTTATAGTATGAACTTTCTTGTATCAGATTCTATGTGAAACCAAACCAATTATTTTCATTTGTTCGTCTCGGAGGCATCTTGCTTTGATGGGTTTGTTGGCTGATAAATGATAATAAAGAGGACGAGGGGAGCTGTATTTTTTTAAATATTTTTTACAGAGGAAGTCAGTGATAAGATACTGAATATACTGTATGAAACTTCCCGTCTCTTTTCTCTTAAATGTGCCTTCGAACATCAAAGCCAGAGTTGATTTCCCTTTCCATTCTGAAGTTTTTAACTTTGATCATTAATATTTCAACAAGTTGTGAGTTGATGA
Organism: Trachurus trachurus; assembly: GCF_905171665.1. Lineage (NCBI taxonomy): Eukaryota > Metazoa > Chordata > Actinopteri > Carangiformes > Carangidae > Trachurus > Trachurus trachurus. Next base: position 14,310,012 of record NC_139896.1, read on the forward strand.
CACTTTTGCTTTAGAAACAATTTAAAATTATGGCTGGATGTTGAAAGTTTTATCAACATTTAAAGGTTCAACAAAGATGCAGTGACTTATTCCAATGGGGGTCTTGTTTTCATCTCTACAGACCAGGAGAATCCAGTGTAAATACAGAGATTCATGCCTTGTCATATGAAAATCTTAAATCTTGAGCGTCTGGTCCTGAGCTCACTCCATTCGGTCGGTCTCAACACAGCCTCATCTCGACCTTATTAAGTGATGGAGAGGCACAGGAACTGGGCCACATATCCGACAGCTGTGTCAAACAGCTTACCCAGAGTAACACTGTCCAGATGCTCCGCTCCAGCACGGAACAGGAAATTCAAACTGCTGAATTAGAGTCAGTGCGGAACCTCTCATTTCACAGGCTGAAATTATGATTTTTTTTTTTTCAATATGCATATTGGACACCTGAAGGGATTAGAAAAATGGATGAAGCAGCAGAGGTTTTCCTGTAGAAAAGTGGTTTTTGCTGCAGCTGCGTATGTGTGTGTGCTGTACGACATCAGAAATGTTCGGTTGTTGGCAGAAATAAATTGCTTCGGGGTCTGATGGAGGTAAGGATTTGGGATATAAGAGCCATCGATCATGTCTCGCTGTGGCACAGTTTCATCTGGGGAAATTGCCAGCATCAGTCAGACAAAGTGAACGAATGTAGAGAGAAGCACCATGTGTTAGTTCGCAAAAAAAATAATATTCGGGTCCCCGCAGTCCCAACTTGTGAATTAATCTCTCTGCCGGCTACTCAGCGAGGATCACACACTAATGTGATTATTGTCCTGGGCAAGGGGCACTCCTGTGGGACTTCAAAGAGAGCAGATCAGAGGGGAAATGAAGGAAAGCTGTAAGCTGTGATGCAGACAGGTGCATGGCTCCTCATGAAACCTTTTTCCTGAGCTTGAAACATATTAATATCAGGTTCAGAGTGAGGTCTGAAAGTCTGAAAGCATCTGTTATGTGGTTTTATTATCATGTCATGTGGCGTTGTCGCACGATCACCATTCCCATTCTGCTTATTAATTATGCAACAGACTAGAATTAAAAGTCGTAATCCACAGCAGCGATAATGGTTACCTCCTGATATGGAGAGACTGCTGTAGTGGTGTGGTTTTCATTCCTGTTTAATTATCCACTGCAGAGTTTCATATTTAATGGAGACAAACAGCTTTCAGAAACACAAAAGAGCATCTTATCAGAGGCTGGAGGAGGAAACCGTCATTTCTTCCGTTTTATTCATGAACAGATGCAAAGCTTTTAGGGGGGAAAAAAACGTTCCTGACAAAATGAAAACCTCTAGTGGCTATCATTTTTTCTTCTTTTTTTTCAAAATCACTTCCATCCAGAAACACGCTCATGTGTGTGCATGGTGGCTGCAGAATGTATTGGTTTTGATTTCAGTCACCATGTTAACAGGTTAGAGCAGACGCGCTGCCTGAAGGATGCATGTTCCACGCCTCACGGCTGCATCGCGTTATGCAGACATCCAACACCTGAGGTCCCATTAGAAATAGACAGGAAAAAGACATGCTGATGTTAAACCGACTCAGTGGTTTTTGGTGTCCAGATTGAATCTGAATATGACAGAGACCTGAAAAAATAGAAATATATTTTAGTAGAAAATAAATCAGCAATTGATTTACAATGAAGAGAAATTCAATATTCGACTAGCCTGCAAACTATGTTCAGCAGTGTGTTCTCGATATCACATAAACTTCCAGAGCTGGTGACAGTATCATTGTAACTGTAGTTCTTTGTACTGTTACATGAAGCTGCTGCAGGGTCACTGCGCCATATACACTGTGTGTATCCCACTCTCTCCTGGGTGATGGGAGTTCATGCCGGGTCACAAGGGTCGTTCTTCATTAGTTCACAGAGAACACCGGGGTCAGACCCTGAACAGCTCATCAGTGCAGCCGCTCTATATCTGTCTACAACTGAGCCCCATTCCTCCACAGCTGAGAGCATCTCTTCCTCACTCCACCATCCTCATCCCCCTCCTCCTGTCACTCCTTCGCCCCAGCTCCAGAGCCATGTCCCCGCAGCATGCTGAAGCCACAGACCCCTGAAATATTAATGGTTTGATAATGGAACTGTCATGCTTTCTGAAGTGGAGTAAAATCTCACCAAATCTCAATTAGACGAGCATATTATCTAATATTGCTCCCACTTCCTAATCTCATTTAGTGTCTTGTTTCTGTTATGTCTCCCGCCCCTTATATTTTAATAATGGATTAATTGCATTTCCAGGGTTATACAGTGGGAGCCACATAGAAATTCCCCTGCCATGCTGCTGCCATGCTGTTCCCATGCTGTTCCCATGAGAGTTCCAGTAGAGCTCCAGCAAAGTCCCAGCAGCTGGAGTGACCCCCTCCTTTTCCTGGGTGTGACTAGTTTTTACTGGAACTCCACCCATTCAATGAAATACATGACATGACCAGAAGATGGCGCTTCTCTCACAGAACAGTACATATCGCCAGAGGCGGCATTTAAAGTGCCGCCGCTGGTGGTGAGTGGAAATTCACATAATTCATAGAACCACGAGTACATGTTTGATTTAAGAAGTGAAATTATAACAGACCTAGCTACTGGAGATGCGCTGGCCACTGTTTTATCTGGAAATAAATTGTTGTAGCTAATAATACCTACTGTCAATTTTTTATCACAATTTATTTACTGTGAATCTACTTTTAAATAGGAAAAAACTAAGGGAGTGATGAAAGCCTTTTTAAGATGTTTGCAGTTGCAGGTATTCAGTGCATGCCTTCGACCAGGGAATTAGCATTATCATTGCTCAATCTTTTGTTTGCCCTAATGGGCCACCTATTGGTCACCCATTGTCACACAAATCGCACAGAGCCTGCAATGGAGCTGGCTCAACTTTGAAGGAGGACCGGGGGAGGGGAGGTTATGTTGGAAGGCTAGCTGGACCAGACTCTCTCCTGAGCAACAACACACTCCAAACATTCACACCTGCTCCAGAGCATTACCATCTCCAAGCATCCCCCACCGCTTTGACTATGAATTGATTAGAAAATGAGCAGGTATTTCCTTAAGGTCCTGCTTTAAACATTTTTATTTTCATGATTATCTTACATTATTATCTATCTTACAAAAAATGTTGTAATTTTGCATATGGAGTCAGTGCTGGAATTTCATTTAACTCTCCTACTTCCTCTGGATTAAATTTATTAATTAAATGTATTGATTTTTCACTATAATTTACTAGTTATAGCACTAGCCTATACTGTCAATCCCCCTATAAACCCCATTCCGATTTGATATCACAACTTCACAAAGTTGAAGACACCTGCTGCACCTAGTCTAATCTTTGTATGACTGAATTATTCTGCATAAGACCCTGACTAATACTCATAGTAATGCTGCATTAGCATCAAAACAAAGTAGGCTAAATAAATACATCATACATACGTAGTCTAAGAAAAAAAGTGGAAAAGTCAGGGGCCCACTTTAGTATTCTTTCAGGGGCCCCAGAATTCCTAGCAACGGCCCTGATTATCTTGCTTATTTCACTCAGTGGACCGGCGAAACCGCTGGTGTGCAGTGCGCGCTGCATAGCCTACTGTATGGTCTCTCTCTCTCTCTCTCCCTCTCTCCATCGCGCTGCACGTCTTCACAAGACACAGGTCGACGTGTGTGGGGTGAGATGGAAATAAGAGCAGAGCGCACCTTCGCTCTCATGTTGAGTTCCATATTAAGACAGGTGCGTCAGTGCCAGTAGATCGCGCGTCAGGCATTTGGCTCTCCTAATGGGAATGGCTGGTTTGACGTGACTTTATCATTAAAAGTGATAAAAAAAGAGAGAGAGAGAGCTGTCAACCACTCTAGACGCGTCAGGTCAGCATAGCGCAGAGGGAGGGATATTAGTATTCTGTGGTGAAAAATACACTCATACATGACATTTTATTGAGAATTTTACAGAGGTGCACAGCGCATGTTTACGGTGTCCGACTGTCCGGCCACTCTGACCCCTACACCGCAGCAGCCAGCAACAGACTTTTACAAAAATAAAAGCATGTGAGCAACATGCATTAATGCGCAATAAAATAAATGTCGGCGTTGATGAGTTGCCATAACGCAACTTGCACAGCCCTAATAAATACACAAAAGAAGCCCGTGGTTCGGAGACGTGACGCGCTGTGGTCACTAGAAATGTATTTATGTATTTGCGGATCGGGAGTGAATGAGCAAGCCAGAGATGCACAGCAGATTTCATGGTTGCCGACTGGCAAAAACTGAAAGAGGGGCTTGTAAATAACTGTTTATATTACAGGTTTCACACAAACCAACAAAACACATCCAGTAGCCTATGTTTAGTCTCAGCTGTGCCATGGCGAGGGCGCACGACGCACAATCATGGTGTTTTAATTTATGAACCTCATAATTATTTCTCTTTCCTCTTGTTTGAATATAAGGGCGGTCACATAGGACCACACTTTCATTTTACACGTACAGTCTCATGCGTTTATATTCACGGACACGTTGGCATGTTGTTTATTTATTGGTTAGGGTTTATTTGCGCACCGTATGCTTCAGTGTTAACATTAAAACCACCACAAGGCAAACATTTACTAGAATGCAAAATCTGTAGACAGGTAAACTGCGAGTGATATACATTTTTATTTGTGCTCTGTCGGTGTTTATTTATCTTTGAAGCTACTTATAGATCGCCTGTTTTGGAGGCAATTATAGCAATTCATCTGAGGGAAAAAGAAAGGAGGAGGAAAAGTGATTGACAGATTAACTCGGGTCAAAATCACTGCTCCTCCCCGTGGACAAATGAGACACTGCTGCTGATTTTCACACGGGCTGCAGAGGGGCGTTAACAGTCGTGGCTGCGTTCGCTACGTCATCGCGGGGGATTAAATTATCACCTCGGGCCAAGCGGGAGCCCGTCACGGACCCGCCACGGACCCATCACGGTCCCGCAGAGGTCCCGACAGGGACCAGGGGGAACTTCTAGGTGGCTACATCTGTAGTAGAATACTGACGTGCTTATCATCGCTAAAGGTCAGAGCAAATGCTTAAAATTCAGAAGAGCATGAGGGATGGAACAAAAATGCCTAAACAAAGAGGAAAATTAAATTCTAAATAAAAAACAGTTTCACTCTCATGTGGATTTTGGTTTTTCAATGAGAGCCAGGCGGCGTGTCAGATGCACAGGCTAAATGAGCTATTGATTGCACACAAAAAAAAAAGAGAACAAAATGACGACCCCAAAAAGCTGCATGCTCATTAAATACATCTGAAGATGCACAAGTCAATTGGCGCTTAGTGTTAATCAGCTCGGTCGTTGTTTTAATTGTTCTCGAGTGATCAAATAGGAATCAGTGTGGAGGCATTATCAGGAGTGTGAGAGGGGAGTGTGGAGCTGCTGTCTTCCTGTTGCAGGTCTTTAACGAAGAGAATATTTTAATCCGGCCTGACAAGACGAGGATCTGCTTAATCCTATTACAGGCTTGCACTTTAAACTACAGTAGGCCCACACTTCTCGGCCTGTTGTCTCTGTGTGAGAAGCGGAGCAGCAGATGGTGCCAGCTCAAGAGCCTACTGTATTGAACTTGGACCGGTTGAGCCTGGACCCCGCCCCCTGCCCACCCCACCACTAAACAACACATCTACAAGTGTGTAAGAAACAACAAGTTGTGGCCTTTTTTTTTTTTTTTAAACTTCACACATAGTATCCTTAGCAACCACGTGCAACGCTGGTTAATGTAGCTGTACGTTTGTTTATGGGTCACAGTGAAAGTGCGATGCCATGACCAGATGGCTGAACTATAGGAGTCAAGAGACAGACAGAGCCTGCCAGTCGCATGGTGCTGTGCCAGGATTGTTTCCTCAAGATAAAGAAGTGAAAGCTGCACAGTAATCACAGATGCATGCAGGATTCAATAGCGTGAAGAACGGCTGAAGGACTCTTAGATACACTGACACAAGAACGAGCAGTATCCATTACGTGATACAAAAGGGGATAGGAGTTAGGTTTCGTTGCCATAGAGAGTTCTCTTGATAGGAAAATTGGAAATATACTGTGGAAAATGCGGAAATTATATCACACCTCATATCACCAGAAGTGAGGTATTTTCTATCTAATCACACGGCAGCTTTTTGAAGATGTAGCAGCTCACTGTGGGCTGTGTAGTGGCGATAGTTTGGTCAGCTAAACTCACAACATGCCACCGCTTTGATATCAAAAGTAGATATGAGAGAGAGACGAGCATCCCCGCTGAGAGAACTGATGCTGCTGGCACATAAAGTTACAGCTCTGCAGCCACAGCCACTGATCATGTGAAGGCACTGGAGAATATAATCAACAGATTAATTATTGATGAAAATGATATTCAGCTGCAGCATTATATATCACACACACATTATATATTCCCTCCTTTTAATTGCAAAAGACATGGTTTCAATTAGGACTACAACTAATGATTACTTCCATTAGCGGCTAATCTCATCTGCTGCCTCATTTTTATGCTTTATCATATAGTCTATGAAATATCCAAAAACGACAAAGCTGAGATATGCTTGGTCTGCAGTGAACTGTGACAATGAAAACCAGCTATAAATTCTCATTTGAAAAGAAGCAGGGATTATTTTAGAGCATGTTTTCTTGAGAAAATGACCCAAAAAGTCTAAGTAATGATTTAAATTGTAAATTTTCTGCTGTACAAGATTGATAGATGCCATTTGAAATAATGAGTTGTCAAAACAGACCCAAGATACAAGCTACCTGATGTGTCTCACTGCAGGATTTCCGGATTTAAACAGAAAGCACCAGACTTAATGTTGAGGTTTATCTTTGTATGACTTATTTATTCAAATAGATTCACTGTTTGCAGCTCATATAATCAGCTGACTCTACAACAAAGTTGTTTTTAAGATGAAGAAAGTCTTAACGCTCAAAGTAGAGAACAAATTTATGTTGAATAAACAGTAATAAATAAACAGTTTAATTCCAACATGTTGCCAAGTCTATATGCAGCTCATGACAGGATTTTTATTAAAGCTGGAAGCTCAAAAACGGAGTGAGCAGCCTTCTATTGTGGCAGACGCATCAATGATGACGGGCGAAATTGGGTTACAATGTCTTTGCATCAAATTGGTCCACATTCGCAAAAGTGGTTCGGTCGTGTTTACGAGGAGAAAGTTTGTCGGAGAGTGCTCTACATATGTCACTCAGACAGGCTTTAAAGTATGGAGGCAGATTTTTCTTGGCCCATCTCGCTTGGTTTCCCTCTTTGCGCCCACCTCCTCGACGGAGCTTCTGTCCCCTCTGAGCCTTGGCTAAGTAAGGTTAGGGTTCGTATTGGCCTTCCCACAGTGCGCAGCTTTTAACCTCCTGCCAGCTTCATCAATCTCCGGCTGGTGTGATCGCCGCTGAAAGGGGCGGGGATTAAGAACAGCCCCGCGGTCTCTAAATCAGCCGAGCTGGAGGGTTGGAGGTGGGGGGGGGGGTCTCTCATGTTCATGGTATAGGTCCGAGTCCGACACCCTCTGACTGCAGTGTAGACATTGTCAGCAGTTAAGCTCTGCGCGGACCTCCCTCAGCCAGATGGCGAGTTGGTTCTCAATAAATGTTTAACGAGGGGAGAACAAATTAAATCAAAAGGCAAGTGATCAAGCACAGTTTGAACAAAGTGTAATCCATCTAAGGTGTTGCCGGGTTGGTAAAGGATTTTTTGGCCGGCACAATAGGACAATGAGAACACATTGTCTTGTGGGAATTGTAACCCTCCCTCCCACTCCTCTTAACCAGGCCAATCTTACCAACAAAGCACAAGCCAATTAGCACAAAGCCCTTACGTACCTTTTGGTTTTAATCTTGTGTTTAGTAGCATAAATCACTATGTGTGGGAAACACTGAAACAAAGGAAAGCCTCGGGCATTTTTGTAGATGACTTATAACTCTGTGAGACCAATAAGCCCGAGTTGGGATAGAGGCAGGTGGATTTGTGTCACGTATAGCACCCTGTCTCAAACCTCGTCTGCGATGCTATTGGTGGGCGGGGCAGGGGTCAGCAGTTGGTTCAGAAAAGGTCAATATTGAAGTCACAGGCGGAGTTAATACCATTACCATGAGGCACGGTTGAAAAGTTCAGAGTGCGTGTTCATAGTTCACCCAATGAATGAAATCGACTCTTTTGTTCTCTGGTCAATTATTCAATTACATCTCTTGAACAGGAGTCTGACCTCAGTGTTTCCTGTCCAGTTTGTTAAAGGCAGTGAGAGGATCAGGAAGGAGCCGGCGTCGGATTCAAGCTCCGTGGTGAACCGTAGCCTCTTTTTTTTCGAGACGGTACACAGCTGGCTGAGCGTGCTCCTTCGCTGTACTGTTCATCATCTTCATTACAACCGCTTGACAACACACAGATGCCTTTTTTTGACATTAACTGGTTGCCCTGTCACCACTAACACAGTAACTGTGATTACTGAACTTCCTTTGCTCCTTTATTTACTGTATTGTCTAGATGTTTTTAGTTATACTGAACTTTTTCATCTCGGTTCCATCCTGCTTTTTTAAATATCATCACCTTGCTCTGTAAAGTTTGTCTTTAAAGGTCCAACATAAAAAAAAGTAATTTATCTACAGTATATTATCGATATAAGCTCTTTGCATGTTTAAGCATTAGTGTCCACTGCCATCAAGTGCTTTCTTATGGTAAGAACTGTTGACTGAGTTTCTCTCTGTAATATTATAAGGTCTTGTATGTTACAGTTTGGTACTACACAAATAAATTGAATTGAATTATGTTTTATGAATCCCTGTAACCCGAGAGTATTATCTTTTACCATTTGTCTAAAGCTCCTGTTTTGCAATTATTTCTCTTTTTGTTATGATGGTGCGAGTTAGCTGCTGAGCTAATTAGCACAGCATGACCTACCGAGCTGGGTCACAGCCAACACAGGGAAGACTAATGAACTGACACCCCACAGAGTTTCACAGAGCACAGACACTAAAATTCCCATACATCGCTCTTTTCCGTCCTCCTCCCTGCTTCACTTCTGCACTCCAGACTGATCATGTGCTCATTATGGTTCGGACTCTGGTTTGTTAGCTGGAAAATGATCCAGAGCTCTGTACTCTACCAGAGTCTGTCGCTTTCGAGTGCAGACAGCTCGCTGTGACTGTTAACTATGTATGCGATTTATGACTCACACCCCTCAGGCAGCAGTATTTGCTGCAATAATAGATTAATGTTTGGCTGCATTGTTAATCTCTTTGAGTCATTGTTATCAGAATCATGCAGGCACTGATCAAAACAGCAGGACGATTAAATCGACTGAATAGTGTCTCAACTACAATGTTAATTCTGATTTCAATCTTGGCCATGTTTTGGAATAAATGCCCCCCCCCCCCCCCCCCCCCCCCTCTCCGTCAATAATGTTGAACATCTGCCATGAATTAATAAATCCACAGGCTCCATTTGCTTATTTATTTATTTTTATCTTCACATGGAAATTACACTTTCTGCTATGCACTTCCAAAGACATCAAACTAGAAAACAATTTTAGTCCCAGGGGTGGGGGGGATGATAGGAGGCTTTAATGTGAATATTCCTTTGTCACAGCAAAATTCAAACTAACACGGTACACAGTCCCTGTTGATGCAAATGAAAACGTGTGGTGTGCCTTGTTATGCCTGGCTGAGCAGAGAGCAATCAGACTCCCAGTCACGGGGGATTTGTTGTGTTTGGGGTTTGCCTCTCTGTCTGCCAAGCGCGTGGGTGGATTCATGGGGCCTCTTTCGTCTGTGCCGCTTTTGCAGGTACAGCATCTTCAACGCCCCAGAGAGATGAACTGAAGACGTGAAGAGGAGAGCGTTCGTTTCTTCAGGACGTCCGAGATTTGCAAAGAAAAACCATGAGGAGTGGAACGGTCACCGTGCTGGGTTTGATCACCTGTATTTGTGCCTTTCAAACGAGCATCGCCATCGACATCCCACTGGAAAGTAAGTGCCAACTTGTGCTGTAGCGACCTCACCTGTGCTCACCAAAGTTAGCAGGAAGGTGCATGTGTGTCTCAGTGAATGCTCAAGTAAAGGGGCTGCTGACTTAAATTAATACACATGTTCTCTTGTTGTTATTGCAGGATTAACATTTTTCTCCTTTCTCTTAAAGTTCCTATTTAAAACAACTTGTCTCCAGATAAGCAACGCCATTGTTTTCTGAATACATTGTTGTTGAATGTGTAAATTTCAAAGAATAAAGAGAGGGGTTATGCCTGCACACTGGTAGTCACAAAAAGATTACTACTTTATTTGCACACACAACTTTTAGACCAGGTGGTCTTCTTCAGGTGATATCATAGCACCTTGTGGCTATTAGTGTGCGGGCATACCCTCCCTCTTTTTTCTATGGCATTTTATACTGCCCTGCACCAAAAAAACTGTGATGTGCGTATAAAAAACACTCTTTTTGCTCTAAATGTAAAAGAATGTCAACATCTAAAACAATTCTATTCAATAGATGTATCAATACAATTTTAATTAGATTAGAGATACAGCAGAATTTACCTGAGGTCAGATATTATTATATTATACTATTGTTCAGCAATGGAGTCCAAGAAAAGAGGACATGAAGTTTAATATAAAAATTGATGTGAACTAACCCTTTAAATCATTCTTTGTACACTTTAAAATTGCGCTAAATTTAAAGAGTCTTGTGTTGAATGAATTGTTTGTCCTGCTCAGAACATGTTTTATTCCCTTGCAAACGTAATTTGAAGAGTTGAAAAAATACTTTGCAACACATTCATTCAAATAATAATTTTAAGTCACAACAAGAACACGTGCACTCAGTTAATGATCAAAGATTAGTTTATTCTAGTAAATGTTGGTGTGATGTTTTGTAGTCCAACAGTTCAGAATCAATCAACTACATGTTGAGATAATAGACACTTAATGAACACACATAGGAAACTGAAAGAACTGGGATCTGGTGGAATATATTAAAGGGATAGTTCAATATTTTGGCAAACTGGCCTACTGCCATAATCCTTATCGTCATAGGAGGATGACATTCATTACCTGCATGTTGTTTTGAGATCCGCGAGGTAGAGACACGAGCTGCTCAGCGAACACAATGAGGCTGTCCCTCAAAACTCGTCAAATACACAGTCCAACAACTCCAAAACGCTCTAGTAGTGGACAAGTAGTGACCTGCACAACCATGCTACAGTATAAGATAATAATGTAACACTACGAGACAAAGTTGTTTTTCAAGCTCGGCTGCTGGGCGCAGTGATTTCAAAAGCACAAGTAGTTCCGGGTATTTGCTTCATGTGTCGTAATGTTACATTATGATTATTTCATAGTGTGGCGAACGTGAAGGTCACAACTTGTCCACAAGAGTGTTTTGGCGTAATTAGATTGTGTATTTGATGAGTTTGATACTGTAAGGGGCAGGGGACCTTGTACTGTTCACCTCCATTGTGTTTCCTGAGCAGCTCGCGTCTCTGCCCCCCAGATCTCAAAACAACATGCACCGATAATTAAAGGTAATGAACCTACTCCTATGATGATAGGGATTATGGCAATGGCGAATTTGACAAAATGTAGAACTATCCCTTTAACAAGGAGAGCTTGCGTCGGGGGAGTCCCACGATTCTTTGTGCTCATCCTCAAAGAACCTGTCCTTGGTTTAACTAAGGGCTTTTATCAAGATGCTGAATAATTTAGAGGCAAATGAATCACACCACAGAGAACTGTTGTAATCATCAAACACTCAAATAAATACATCTGCAGCTATTATCTCGTTTGACTGAGGTTACAATAGTGTTTTGTGTTGGATGAGTGTGCGCCCCTGTTTCATTCAGAACCTCTCCCTCTAAATAATTCATATAAACATCTCCTAAAGGCTTAATAATCAACAGTTTTCTGAAAAGGCAAAAGCACTTTTGGGGCTTAGTGTTGTCAGAATATCTTTTTTAATTCAGTCTTATGTAGTGCATTAGTAATGTGTGTGTTTATAACGGTTTGTGTGCAGAGAATACTTGTGACAAAGCTGTTTGTGTTTTGTTTATGTTCCCTGCTGCGGTGGATTGTGTAGTTTTAGGTCATGTAAACAGTAAGTTCACCCTGCCATACTGTCGTTGGTATTAGTGACGACCTCAGCTCTGTCACTTAATCTCCTGGCTCGCTGTTGAGCACAGCAGCAGCTTTGCTCGTAGCCATATGTATTGGATCTGATTCTCATGTGTCATCAGTCATGACTCCATAACACTGGTATTTCAGCTTTCTAAGACTCATGCGATTTCATTCTGCTTCACACTGAATCATCCTATTATCACACATGCTCCATCCGTACCATATGTCACAGTTCTGCCATCGTATGAGATTTAAAGGAAGAGTTTTATGCCAAAATAGAAACTAAACAACAAAATGAATTGATCATTTAAATTGCACATGTTTATATAGTTAAGTTTGTGTTGTATGATGTGTTTTGGGATAGAACTCTGCTTAGTCACTCCACTCACAGTCATAAACATCATTATGCAGTGGTTTTCAATCCTCAGCCACAGGGTCCCAAAATGTTTAACCCAATAAGACCCATTTGAGTACGACCGGAAAACAGATCAGATGAATCTTCCCTCTGTTGGCAGTGATACTGGCTCTCACCTGGTGGTTAGCAGTTAAGCAGATTGAAATCAGTATCTGAACCTTTTAAGTCTTGGTTGTTGTTGTTGTTGTTTTTCTCGATGCAACTCCAGTAATCTGCTTCAGTATAACTTACCTTGCTCAGGTCATTAGTCACTGTCCAAACCACAATTTAGAAAACTTTGTTGCAGCTGAAAAGGCTGAAAAACAGACAAAATACATTTCCCACGGTGGATTTAGCTTTCCTCCTGTCAATCTCAGCAAACAGCAATGCATTTCATTGGTCACTTAAAAACCTCAAAGTCATAATTGCTGATCACATCAAACTTCAAAGGAAGAAACATGCACACATCTGGTCTTAATGGGCTTAAATAATTTTTTTTAATCCTTGGATTTTTCTTCTTTTTCTGAAATCTTAGACACTTAAACTACTTCAGGATCTTAAATTCCCTCACATAAACAGTCGCTGCAGTTGAACTGAACTCACTAAGACCTTACAACCTATGATCCAGAGACATAAGAAGGCGCCAAACGGGGTTGGAAACCACTGCTGTAGTATCATGTTTAACATGGTGTACTTTCTGAATTGGGGTTTCAGTATTGAGGCCTGTGTTGTATTTTGCACATCTCCATGCTTGCTTGTGTGTTTGTTGCCCAGTTGAGCAGCTGCCCACCATCACAGCTCAGTCGCCCAGCTCTCTCATCGCCTTCCCGTTTGAAGAAAGCTTCCCCGTGACGTGCGAAGCCAAAGGGAATCCCGAGCCGGAGTGAGTACCAAGCCTTGCATCACTTCAGATGGGAGGGGGAGAGGATGAGAGAGCTTGTTAGCAGCCAAACAGACACTAATAACAAACAAACAACAAAAACAACAGTTGGCCGTCGAGTTGATGATGTACTGTATTTTGTCGCTCTTGAGTTTGTGCACCGGCTTTTGGAAAAATGAGCATGCTGCAGTCTCAGATGTACAACTTGACATTTTAATACTGGCTTTCTTTATGTAGCTTCAAATGGACAAAGAATGGCCAGGAATTTGACCCCTCTCTGGACCCCCGGCTGATGAAAGAAGAGGATTCTGGGACCTTTGTGATACCCAATAATGGGAACCTTACAGAGTACCAAGGAACCTATCGCTGTTACGCCTCAAACAAACTGGGGACTGCTATTTCGCAGGAGATTGAATTCATTGTGCCCCGTGAGTAACATACATCTGTGAGTGTATAGATGTATGCATGTGTGTGTGTGTGTATGTGTGTGTGCATGCAGGGTGCTCTGTTACAGTCCTTTCAAAGTGATTCAGGGCCAGCAGTCCTGTGTAATGACTGCACCTCTCCATTGTGAGATTTTCATTGTATTGGACGTGGCAGAAAGTCGTTGAGGCTCCCTAGTGCTCCACCCCTCGCAGCATCTCATCTATAGCTCGGTATTGGAGAAAGCATCGAATGTGATCCGGCCTCTCCATCATCGCCTTTGCTTCATTTTTCATTTTGCTCCCATGCGCAATAAATTCTCAAAAGGAAATACACTCCATAGGGGCGCTTTGACTGAATTTGAGTGGGCCTCAGCCAGCTTCTCAGCAGTGGTGACGAGACACACACAATAGTCACAGTGACGTCTGTTTTGTTTCTGGAGGCCAAGAATTGAGAAAAAAATTCCCATAGAATCCAATCTACTGAATGACACAGAGCTCAGGAAAACACTCGTTCCTCACAGAATTCAAGTATGATATTACTGCCATCTGCTGGAGAGACAGGGCACTGCATGGTCTACTATATTTAATCTTGTCTGGCTTGAACTGCTGCTCACTGTTGGTTTTGTCTTTCATCTAGATGTTCCAAAGTTTCCGAAAGAGACAACTGATCCTGTGGTGGTGGAGGAGGGCCAGCCTTTCACTTTAAAGTGTGACCCACCCAAAGGAATACCTCCTCTGCAGATCTACTGGATGACTATCAGTAAGTGATACCTTGTGCTGACAATAAAAGTATAATGGTGTATGTGCAATTCTGTTTTAAAATGACAATTTAAATTTTTACTTTATTTTACTAAACTTTTATTCTCGCCCATGATATCCTTTGATTAGGTTCAGTGAGATAGAGACAGATTTCAGCTTCTCAAAAAATCATTCTTCCTTTGATTGATCCTGTAAATCTGCTTGCTGAGAGTTACAGATCTTTATTTTGATTTTAAGAGACTGAAGTTCCCAGACGTGATAAAAATGTTCAAGGTTTCAACAAAGAGCTGACACACAATATGGTACATACTGTATGCAATGGTGCCAAATCGTGTGGAATAAATGGATTTTTCGAGGCATTTAACAGGAGTAATGAAAGGAGTAATTGCATCCTTAGCCCAATTTAAAGTAGAAACGCAATATATGACTGATACATTGATTTAACAATAGACTGATGCACCAATTTTTCACTTTCTCTACTTTATAAACAGTTTGGTGGTAGAGTGATTCTCAACATTAACGTCAGGCAATCACAGTGTAAACCTGAGGGGACATGTGATTATTACTTGGGGAATAAAAGAAGAAAATGTTTCTACACTAAATTGGTTATTTGTTTGGTTTGGATTTTTTCAAAATCCTTTTTTGACTCATACCATCAAAAAATCCACATTTTCATGCCTCATATGTTGCAAGAGGATGAATCATAATGATTGGGAATAAAAAATCCATAAATGTGATTTAGTAAAAATTGTAGTAGGCTATCTTCCTCTGAAATGTGGTGAGTAAAAATATAAAGTCATATACATTTTAAACTACTCAATTACATGATATTTATAGATTAATACAGCACTTGAACAACTTGACAAAAATCATGTATAAATGGATAAAATCATGGCATTTAGAGTAGGCATGATTTACGTATATCCAGTTTTATAATTACATTAAAGCTCTGGTTAAACGCTGTCTAAACTGGTCCTGTGTCTGTCCTCAGACCTCCAGCATATCGAGCAGGATGAGAGAGTTTCCATGGGTTTGAACGGAGACCTTTACTTCTCCCACGCGGTGGAGAAGGACAGCAGGAGAGACTACTGCTGCTTCGCCGCCTTCTCAAGAATACGCACCATTGTTCAGAAAAACGCCATGTCTGTCATCGTCAAGACAAGTAGGTGTCACTTCGGTTCCTTTGTCTTCGCCAAAGCGTTGTTTTCCTCTCAAACCAGCATGACGCAAGTGTTGATTTGTTTTGAGCGCGCTGATCATTTCCAACATGTTCATTGATGTCCATGTTCATGGCAACACTTCAAAAGCCATTCAGATGTCATGCTGTCTTGTTTGTGCGTATCCTTGGTTTTTTTATGTTGTGATTTTGATCTCGGTGATGTTTGTCATGATGCATCCATGTTGTCCTCATGTTCATTGTGCTTACGTCTCATCCGCCTCCATTTCAGAAAAAAGTGACAGTGAAAGTCCTGACACTGGTAAGTTGTAAGAGTAAACCTCCCCTGTGCTGTGCATCATCTGTAAAGAGCTTTGTGCACATTGCAGGGGTGTCAGTAGCAGTGCATAAAGTATAGACGAGTAGCCTTAAGGAAGCTGCATTACACCTCTGATTGGTGTCACACCCTCTAATTCTCTGCTTTCTCTGCTTCATCAGCGAATGCAATCCTGGAGAGAAGGCCCTCTCTTCTGACGCCCTCTGGTGACAAGTCAGCAACATCGCTGGTCAAAGGAGACGACCTGAAACTGGAGTGTATTGCTGAGGGAATGTAAGTAACACTATTATTATTTTTTTTAATAATTTAGTGCTCTTACCAAAACAAACTGTAGACTTTAGACTCACTTTAAGACACATCACCTCTTTGAATGATAATTTCTGTAATGTATATGTAACATCTAACCTTTTTGAGACTCACTATATTTCCCCCCTTTTCTTTTAGTCCAACTCCGGAGGTGGAGTGGGTGAAGGTGGCTGACCAGCTTCCTGTTAAAGCAAAACGAGAGAATCATGGGAAACTGCTGATTGTGCCATCAGTTGAACAGGAGGACGGTGGGACGTACATGTGCAAGGCAAAGAACACATTAGGAGAGGTGGTCCACTACTTCACAGTGACAGTAGAAGGTAACTGCTGCACACAGTGGAGCTACAGTGCTGCTGTCACAGCTGACAGACGTATTTTAAATCCCTTAATATTTGCCCTTTCAATAATGGACTGATCCTTAATTTCTGGTCTAGAGCAGAATTATTGTGGGGGCTCTAATAATACAGTATTCAATCATCTTTTAAAAGGAGCACGATTAAGTGCTGGAAGAAAATTGATGAAGAAGTATGAATATAACAAAGAATAGTCTATAAATTCTGTCTGACATATTTTAATATATGACATTAACGGATTATTTTCATTTTTTTTTTTAGGTTTTTATAGTCTTAGCTTTTTTTTTAAAATATTGGACAGTTTTATTTCTTTGTGCCTCAGACACCTATTTAAATTAAACTATCTAATGAACTATAAAGGGACAAATGTCTCTTTAGATGAATTAGATAAAATTGTATTATATTTTATGAACCGAGTTATTACTGAATAAACTAGCCCACTATGTTGTATGTAAAATCTTAAACCGAGAACTAACAGAGTAACTAGTGACTAACTGTGGCTTTCAGCTACATGTGGTGTAGTTAGAAGTACAATATATCCCTCTGAAATGCAGTGGAGTAAAAGTATTTAAGTAACAAAATGGAAATACTCAAGTAAAGTACAGTATGTTGTGCTTGAGCAGCAGTGTAGAAAACTATATTGTAGTGTTACAATTATAGACTGTATCTAAAAATGTTACAATAGATGGTGTCTAAATCAGAATTTTAAATGCACTGGTTTCAGGACAGATGCCTATAACCACAGTCCATAAATTCAGACTGATGTATTATCACAGATCTACGATAAATGCACTGTTTAACTTTAGAGTACATTGTTAACCCACTGTAGCTGTGTAGAACAGCTTATAGGCATATCACTACAACCATGTGGGGAAAGATAACACCCACTGCATAACATATCAGCCTGGTGATGACTCAGTCAGGCGTGACTGTGGTGTGACACTGGCACTAGCGCTGTCTCCTGAGTAAACCAGGAGTCATCCTGTACGTATTGTCTGTTCTTGAGATATCCTATAAATAATATGCTCACTTGAATTGTTTCTATGGTCCCTGTTGTACTGAAAAAGAGCCATCTGTTTCAATATAAATACATTCATATGAATAGGATAATATTTGATAAAAAACTTTACACATCTTGAATATAATGTGCCAACAATGACATTGGGGAGAAAAATACAGAAGTGCCTTTGTGTCTCAAAGTGTCTGTCATGTGCCGACCTGTGAATGCAGCTGTTATTGTAACAGGGCTCCTCTATTCAATAACATATTCCTGTCATTCTGTCCTCTCTTTGTACACGCTTATTGTCTTTCTTCAATAGAAACTCTTCAGATTGATAATATCAGACTAACTGTGTTGTTCCCAGAGCCTCCAGAGTGGCTGTTTGAGCCTGAGAGTCAGCTCAGCATGATCGGCTCAGACGTGTTCATCAAATGCTCGGCTAGTGGGACCCCTCGGCCCACTATCACATGGAGGGTCAACGGTGTACCTCTGCAGGGTCAGTCGCACACATTTTACAGTCTTTTTAAATAGAAAATGTTGTTGGAATAATCCCAAACTGTTCAACAGTCTGGACTCTTTGCATACAACCAGTGAGACACAGGTGTTTTGTGCAACAGAAGAAAGATCTGTGTTACGAGGCTGATAACTGTGAAGGAGCAGATTTTAAACCAAATAACACATTGACTTCTCTTTGCTTTTTTCTGCTCTGCATTATAGTTAGATGCTACTTTAGATTAACTGATGCAAAAAAAAAAAAAACATTCATTTTGAATAATCATGTATTTTTAGCCCAGATATTATTTACCTAACAAAAACAATTATTCTGTGCTAAACAAGTGTAAAACTACATAACATCTCTAAATAGATTATGGATGATAACCTTTGGTTGTGTTTAATTCTGACCTCAACATAATGGAAACAGTATTTTCTGTGCCATGTTTAATTAAACAGAGTTTATGGAATATTAACTGCAGCAAGAAGGTTAAAAGCTTAAGTGCAACGTCCATGTACACGCACTTTACTTAATGATCCACACGATCCAGACCTTTCTATTATAGTCCCCATTTCCACAGTTTGCAGCGTAGTACCAACTCTTACTGTAACTGCCAAACTGCCAGACTGTAGAGTGATGTGTGATTGGGAGACATGCAGGACTTGGGGAGAGGACTGGACATTGGGGAGTGTGTAAAGAGCTGGGGCTGGAGGGGGAGAAACTGGAGGGAAGATGGTTCCACGACATCAGCATCAGGATGGAGAAAAAGAAGTTTGTGGGAGAGCCAAGATGAAGTGGTTAAAGCAAAGGGAGGGTCAGTCAAGCAGAAATAGCAAAGTGTACAGTAGAGTTTAAGGAGCTGTTTTGCCACTTTTTAAAGCACTAACAGCCAGTGGAGTATGGATAAGACAGCAGCTATATCACCGGGTGTGGAAAAAACATCAGCTGCAGATTTAAATGCTGGCACCTGTTGCTCTTTTATTACCTGTATTTAAATATAAATGAAGAGTGTTGTCTTGTTTTGTTGAATGTTAATCTGATTTTATTACAGAGGTCCCAGCGACCAACAGGAAGAGGTCCGGTGACACTATAGTTTTGCATAATGCTAAAGTGTCCGACAGTGCAGTGTATCAATGCGAGGCCTCCAACGTCCATGGGAAACTCCTGTCCAATGCGAACATCATGAACATGAGTAAGTACAACGGCATTTGGTTTAGTTTCACTGTGTCGTGATTTTATCAATTTTTGTGGAAACGCAATGTAAAAGTTTTTGCCACAAAAAAGCGGTAGTTTCACTTGTTCATGAGTGAGTGCAGTGAGTCCTTGGGAGATGTTTCAAGCTGGAAGGCCGGCGCTGATGTAGGCAGGCATATGCCCATAAAGCAGTGAGGAGCCCGGGGAAGCAGGGCTGTCTACAAGCAGCACTCCCTCATTCAGGCTGGCGGCTCTCCCTGCGGAGCAACAAGCACCGTTCCCTGACATTTATATGCTAACAAGTTCTCCTCTCAATTCCATACTGATTTCAGTGCCATAAGACAAACATGTGCTGCTTTACAAGTGCAGATAAAAAAAATAAAAAAAAAGACAGAATGCTGCTTTCCTTTGCTCTGCACAAAACGTGGGGAGTTTGTTCTTGGTGACACAGGAGTTAATAAAGCTGGACAGCCTCTGAATGCTAAGTCCCAGCTGCTGTCTTTGTAAACAATTAGGGGAGACAGACCATTTTAATGGGAGGCTGTGGCTACAACAGATAAGGTCCACGCGCCCGGCTAACTCATTATTCCACAGTTTTTTGTTTTGTTTTTTTTCTTTGATTTCATTTTAACGTTTACACATTTCTGACAACTTGACAGTTGAATCTTCTTCTTTTTTTAACACCCAGGAATCTACAATTAACAAACAAAAAAAGCAACCTCATTTAACCCATAATTATCTGCCTCATTCCACTGCGGTTTTATGTGTTTTTAAACACAGCCAAACTGTGAACTTGATTGCGCTCATTGTTGTTTTTGTGCCTCCTAAAAGCTACGGAAAGCACAGCAGTGATCGTTCCATCAGTGATGTATCGCATGTGATCCGTGACTAGATTCTGCTGCTTGTCTTTGCAGATGTGGCCCCCATGATTTTGACCGAAGAGGGCGAGGATTACTCTGCTGTAGAGAGGAAGGGAGTGATAATGCACTGCAAGGTGTTCAGCTCTCCTCCCTCCACCATCACCTGGTAAACACACATCCCTGTCCTCCATCCCACCAGCAGAGAGCAGTAGATCTCAACCACTCGATGCACACAAGCCTCCTGTCCCCTGCTTCCGTATTGATGACCTGCTGTTTCTTTAAAAACAAGCTTGTTACTCAACACTTATGTTCTATTCAGTAACTTTTATCTCATCTCTGCATTTAGACTGCTGCTGTGTTCATATTTAATTTGTCCTGACAGAACTTGGAAACCTAAATGGGTGCTTTTTCTTCCCAGGAGCAAAGATGACTCCTCTGAATCCGTAGAAGGGCCCAGGTTCACCGTCCATGACAACGGCTCGCTGGAGATCTACAGCGTAGAGAAAGAAGACACAGGACAGTACACGTGTTTAGCTAAAAACACAGAGGGGTCGTCCGCCATAGACGCCATGCTGTATGTGAAAGGTAAGCAGTTTTACAGCAAGCAGTGTGTGCTGTTGCTCGCAGACCTTGAGTTGTAAGTAACACGCTCTTGCCTATGGAAGATCCCACTAGAATATCGGGGGCCCCTGAGGACCAGCGGATCTTAATAGGTACCACGGCCCAGCTCTCATGCCTGGCAGAGTACGACAAGTCCTTCAGCAACGACTTTGAGCTCCTGTGGGAAAAAGATGATGTGGAGATAGCCCACAACTACACTGAGAATTCAAGGTAGGACACTGAATTTTATTTTTTTCTTTATTTTTTTTCTCTCTTGCGGCATTGCAGGCTCAATCCCATCTGGGATTGAGCCTGCAGTTGTTCTACTATTCGTCAGTCAATATTGTGTCTCCATCTTCTTCTG
Source organism: Trachurus trachurus (assembly GCF_905171665.1). Classification (NCBI taxonomy): domain Eukaryota; kingdom Metazoa; phylum Chordata; class Actinopteri; order Carangiformes; family Carangidae; genus Trachurus; species Trachurus trachurus. The sequence continues at coordinate 14,331,272 of NC_139896.1, forward strand.
TCTACAGATACTTAGTGGAGGATGGTATTCTTCAGATTATCAATGTAAGCCACAGGGACCAGGGTGTGTACACATGTGTGGCAAGAACTCCTGTGGACCAAGACATGGCCTCGGCACTGCTCATGGTGTTAGGTGAGCTAACATTTGAACAGTATTTTTGTTCTGGGGCCAGAGAATCAGGGACCCCCAGTGCTGTATTAATGCATAACACCTCCATGCACAGATCAATATGTCAGGAAGCCGAAGTAGATCATGAGCATGCAGACCATAGCTTTGTTAGTGCAGGACTGTGTCTCACAGTCGCCCTTATGAGATGTCTGGGTGAAACACTTGGAAGACCACGCAGCTTGTTCCACATCCCTTGACTCTCAGGATGCTTTTATTGAACATTTGTTCCTTTACCATTTTTTTTTTCGGCTGCATAGTTTGATGGGTCAGTGATTTTTCGAATCCATGTTGTTGTGATGGTTTTTAGATGTCCCTGATGCTCCTGAGAACTTGGTGTTATCCGAGCGCAAGGGCAAAAGTGTGAAACTGAAATGGATCCCCGGAGACGATCACAACAGCTCAACCACAGGTAAAAGGGAAGTCTGTGAGCAGATGTCAAGATTCAAGATTTCACTTTTAGACCATATACACAAGACAAGGGCATAGCAGAATTAAATGATGATGCATCCACCTCACGATGTAATTAGTAAAAAAAAAAAAAAAAAAAACAAGGCAGGAAATATATAATTATTTGTGGAACTACTGACCATTAGATGAAAGAAAATGCACATGTTGAATAAGGAGATAAATATAGTCATGAGTTGCACACAGCTAAAAGAAAATTGCACATATAAATAAATATATTAATGAAATATGACCTGTATAATAAAACAGAGCAGAGAATATTGAACAAGACATAAGAATAATTTAGAGAGCAGCGTCGGTCCACCAGTCCAGGCATATATATAGTTGGTACACTAGCAGTTCAGCGACTCTTGCAATTAATATGATATACACATGTTGGTTATCGTTGTGCATGCATGCAGTTTGTTGGATACCATCTTGTACGATGTGAATCTCTTATTGATTAATCTGAGCATGAGTTATAATGTGGATTAGTGATTTAAGAGTTTTCTGCACAGTTGGGTTTTAGATAAGCAAGAACCACATCAGTGAGGGACGACTCTGACCGTCTATCTACCTGTCCACAGAGTTTATCATAGAGTACGAGGAAAGTCAGTGGGAGCCGGGAAACTGGAAGGAGTTGCTCCGGATGCCCGGGAACCACAACTCGGCCGTCCTCAAACTCCACGGCCACGTCGACTATCGCTTCCGCGTGTCTGGACTGAACTCTGTGGGGAGGGGTCCTCCCAGCGAACCAACAGAGAGATACAAAACCCCAGCAGCAGGTCTGAGGCGTCAGCCGCTCATTGTTTATTATGCTTTCTGATAAGGTCCTCCAGGCCACTTGAGCTGCCAACAGTGCTGCTCTGTGAACTTTAAAACACTCAGACCTGCTACATAATTGATTCCACTCTTGTTGAAAATCTGCTCTCTTGTGTGTGTGTGCATGTGTGTGTGTATGTGTGTGCGCGTGTGCTTATTTCACTGGAGATTTCTTCCACTATGCCAACAAAATCTATATTCCCTCTTTTCTACAGCCCCTGACAAGAACCCAGAAAATATCAAAATCGAAGGTCATTTGCCACATGAAATGAATATCAACTGGGAGGTAAAGAGAAGAGTTTGGTCTTTTATTATCCTCTTTCTGCTAATTGTGCAATGTGGGCTACGTTTACACAGTGTATTATTCACATCTACTACAGTTTTTGCAAGTCAAAGAATTTCTCTAACAGAACATAGATGAAGTTTTATCAATGTTTCATAGGCAGTTACCAATAGCAATTTAAGAAATAGAAATGTCCCACTTTTGATATTTCATTCCGTGGTTCAGATCTTTAGAAAAGCCATTTCCTGGGATCACTGTGAAAGAGCTCCTATTGAAAGCTGCTCCTTTCCTTTGATTAGAAAGAGAAAAGGAGGGCCATGAAAAGGGGAATTTTCTTTTAATGTGTACAGTAATATATTCAGCTTTATTGTAGAAAGATGAATCTCTCCTTCACTTATTATCTGCTTGCCCTGTCATGGTAACGTAACCCCAGAATCCTGGATTCATGAGCTCTCCCACTGTTAATGATTTGCTTTTGTGGAAAATGGTATCTCATTCTATTTCTCACGGTCTGACTTCTGTGGGGAGATAAATCTTTTCATCTACGATGATGTACGTAGCCCTATATCAAAGAAAAGCCTCGCTGCGAGACCAGGTCAATTGTTCCATTGTTTATTAGATAGCAGGATAAAGCAGTGCCAGTGCTCCACGCACAGTTCACTGGCCTAGCTTGTCATTTTAATCCCACAGAGGCAGTGACACTGAGCAGTGAAATACAAGAAGCGTCTTATGCAACTGTGAAAGTCTGCATGAAACCCTTCTCATTGTTCTTGCTTTTCATGCCTTTGCGCCAGCGCCAGCCACGGCAGGAGACGTTACATTTTTCGGGTCGTCTGTCTGTACGAACATACGCATGTCTGTCGGGCCCATTATCGTGACCATCATATCTCAGAATAGCTTTGAGGAAAATTCTTCAAATTTGGTGCAAACATCCGCTCGGACTCAAAGATGAACTGATTAGGTTTTGGAAGTCAAAGGCCAAAGGTCATGTGCTTGTGACTGTGATAAATCAGAAATTCTCAGAGTGAATTTCATTGCATCTGGCGCAAACATTCACTCGGACACAAGGATGAACAGACTAGATTTTGGTCAGCAAAGATCAAAGGTCAAGGTCACTGTGAACTCAGAAAAAAACTTATCGGGGAATAACTCCTTATTAGATTTATTACAACAAGATTTGATACAAATGTCCATAAGGATGAAATATTACAGTGATGATACATTTTATATCCAAAAGGTCAAAGGTCAACTTCTTTGTGGCATCATAACATTCAGCGAAAACACTTCAGTGCTGTAACTCAAGCACAGAAGGGGAGATTGTGACCATAATATATTCTGCAACTAAACATGTCAGAGGCAGTAATTCTGCTTTACTTATGCTTTCTTGTTTCCATCATTCAGCCCTTGTTGCCCATTGAGCACAATGGCCCTGGTCTGGAGTATAAGGTGAGTTACAAAAGACAGGACATGGAGGAAGACTGGAAAGAGCACATGGTGAAGAGACACTCATTTGTGGTGAAGAACACGCCCACATTCGTCCCCTATGAGATCAAGATCCAAGCCAAGAACCATCAGGGCTGGGCCCCCGACCCCAAGATAGTGACCGGCTACTCAGGAGAGGACTGTGAGTAGATGACATTTCATTGAAACTGTACTATTTTATAATAATGCAAAGAAATATCACCAAACTCTGTAGTTCCCTTTATCTCTCGTGTCTTTTAACAAATTGATTCGGTTGTCCTCAGTTCTACTCTCTTCAGGGCATCGGTTCTAATAAACTGTACACTGTATCACCTGTCAAGCAACAAACAATAGACAAAGAAACTAGCTGGTGAGCATGTGGAGCATTCAGATGCTAAGGAGTCGGGTATTTCTCTCAGGAGTTGGTGGACCGTGATACAGAACTAAAATAAGAATGAATAAAAGATACTGGACTTCCATTCATCAGGAGCCAGGAGACACACATCAGAATGAATGTTCAGTGATTGAAAGAAAAGATAACGCAAACAATTATCTCCCTAATGTAAAAAAGCTAGCAAGTATTACTTCTAAACACTTAGATGTAGACTTATATTACACAAACAAGCAACTTAATTACACTCAGTTCTGCATCTTTAAAACATTATGATGCTGAACTTTAGAGACAAACTAAAATGAAAAGATGATACTTGTTAGAGAGACCTTTGTAGATTTTCTTTTAATTACTTTCTAACAGAAGAGTAGGAAGCTGGAAATCAGAATTTGTTGCTATTTTCAGTGGGTATCTGGACAGCATATACCCCTGATCATATTTTTGGAGTTTACTGACATAAAGTTAAATGGTTTCTGGGTATTAGAGGAAAGAATTTCACAAACCTCCCACTCACATCTTGTATCTATTTGGAGCTGCCAAAGTGCAAAGTGGCCGCTGTTGCTTTAGGATATTTGATATATGGAGAAAGTTGTGGCTTAATTAAAATATGTTCTCCCCTCTTTGCTTAACTCAGCTGCAGTATTCAGGTGGACTTTGTGAAATGATTTTCTATTTTTAAAGTTTTGTCTTGAAATTTCTAAGAAGTTCCTTTTAGGAGTTAAAGTTCGACTTTGAGATTCAAGGTTGTGCACTGTCGCAGTTGCAGTTTCCCCAGAGATGGAGTCTTTACAGAGCTTTACTCTATTTCCTGTGTGCAGTTTTCTTCTGGACTTGTCCCCAGGAGGTCACCTCAGGTCATGAAACGCCTCACTGTTGTTGTTGTTGTGTCCTCGCTCAAGTGTGGTGTGAAATTGCAGTATTTACCTCCTTTAGTGTAGTTGATAATAGGAAGAATCCTTTAGCGATTGATTGATCAATTTATCCCCAGTGTCTTTTCCTATAAATACAGTAGGTGAAGTTATTTCCAGGATCACAGTTGTAAGTCCTGCCTCACTGCTCTGTGCTCCCTGACTTTACTCTCAGTTTACTGTAGATTGTGATGTGTGTTTGCCTTTGCAGTTCCCTCTGCTGCGCCTGATGATGTAGCTGTGGATGTGATGAACAGCTCAGTGGTCAAGGTTAGCTGGACGCGTGTACACAAGGACAAGCTACATGGACATCTGGGAGGCTACAGGGTAATACCTCAAAAACAGACCTTTGATTTTAGACACAGTTTAAAAGGAATGGCCCTGACCTTGCTCCAAACATTTGCTCCTCTCACCCCACTCTGTCTCCTTTACTTGGCCGGCTCGATGTTTTCCTTCTCACACCAGCAGATAAAAAAAAAAAAAAACAACAATAACTTATTTAGCATCCTCTCATACAGTGTAGTGTCTAGTGTGTGTGTTGTACAAAGTTTGATCAGTCTCCTGAGGATGGCTCTGTGTATCTCTCTCTCTCCTGACATAGATAAACTGGTGGCGTCTGCGGCGTCTGGTGGACTCCAAGAAAAGCCACGGAGACAAACACACACTGACGTTCCCCGGGGACCGGAATCACGCTACGATACCGGGACTAACGCCCTTCTCCGAGTACAGCCTCATTGTCATGACCTTCAACGGGCGGGGAAATGGCCCCGGCAGCCATCCCGTCAACTTCAAAACCCCAGAGGGAGGTAGGATTGTGGAAAAACAGCATGAAGTGTATTGATTCACAACTACTGAAGGGAAAATCTAATAATAGCCAAGGAAACTGCGTTGGAGAATTCAACTGCTTACTGTGTGTATTACCTTCTTTGCCCCCACAGTCCCTGAGAAAAATCCTGTTTTCAGGGTCACAGATGTACAGAGGCACACTGTCGCTCTGGTTTGGGCCCCGCCGCTGGAGCCTAATGGGATTCTCACCGGGTACCTCCTCGAGTATCAGCTCAGTACGTATCCCTACGCCTCATGCTCATACTTAACTAAGTCCGATATAATGACGATGCCCCCTTCTTGCCACTGGGGGATATTGTTTTTTCCCTTGTGTTTAATTGTGCTTACATAGCTCTGTTTGTTTCCAGTCCGTGCTCTCATATGGAAAAAGAAATTAAGTACACAGAAACACAGGCTGCATATTTCCGTCTGGCAACACCGACTGCATTTTAGAGACCTAAATAGCTTCCCTGTTTTGAATGCACAGCCTCTGCCTCCATGTAATAGAGACAAGTAAGTCAGTGCAACATCTCTGGAGTGTATGGGTAAAGGAGGGCGGTTTATCTTAGGCTCGCTGGTGATTGTGTAACCCGTGATCCTCAGCACGGAAAGGAAAATCATTGTGTTGCTCTAATAGGGCCCAGGTCATAGTGAGGTCAGAGCATCTGTATAGGAAACATGTCAGGGTGATGTCTGCTGGCCCGTGTGTCACAGTCATGGCTCAGCTCCTGCTGACCAAGGCCACTGTGTCACCGTCTGTCAGGGTCCAGGCATACTGACCCCATACTGTCCGCAGGGGGGACATCTCCACCATAGCTCACGGTCTCACGGGATACCGTCACCCAACACATCCCATGTGTGCACACACTTTGCTCGTCCTTAAACAAAAGTCATATAACGAAGCTAATGACTAACTCCCAACAGCATCTTAGTGCCACATTTCCCGGCTAATTGAGTTTGATTTGGCGGCTGCACGAGAGGGCCAAGTGTCATACAGTATTTCAGGAGAGGACGTTTTCATTGTGCCACGGCTATAAAGCTGATGGACCCTTTGAAGTGTGACTTTTTTTTCTTTTTTCTTTTTTTTTGAAGTCCCCTTGAGGGAAGTCATGTGCGAAATGTTGGGTATCAGTGTATCATCAGCAACATAAGTGGAATATCAAGCTGCAGCACAGCTGTTTGGAGGCAACGCCCACCTTCATTCCCGCCTTTAATAGCTTCTCATCTCACAGGTTTCACTCTCGTAACATTGTGTAACGCGCTGAACCCGGCTTTGACTAAACTGATTTGAAACTACAGATTATCTTCTATTGGCAGCTCACTGAACCCATGTGAGGATTTTCACCAGTGTTCTCTAAATCACTAAAATTAATTTCCAAATGTAAAGCCTTAATATCCCTTCAGGTTTTCCTGACCAAAAAGTGGGTGGCTTGTAACACGCAACCACATGGTGAGAACTCAAAATGCAGGTCTCAAAACACAGCAATTAGAGACACAATCTCTATTACAAGCTTGGTCGATACACAGTGGGTCAATCAGGTCAGGCAAACAAATCCAAAGGGTGAGGTCAAAGACTAGGTTAATGAAGGAAGTTTACGGCAAAGACAAACACAGAGAAAAAGACAGAGAAAATGAATGCTACAACACCAGAAAAACTGTCACAGAGGACTAGGAGCATGCAGACTTTTAGGAGGCGTAGTCAACAGGACACAGGTGCGACACCTGTTAGGGGTGTGGTTGACAATCACAGGCGCAGGAAACGATGGCAAGATGTGTGAATGTGAAACAAGAGGAAAGGTTGGACGCACCAAAATAAAACAGAAATTGATTAATAAATATGAAAAACAGATAAAAACGTGACCTAGGTTTCAGGACAGACATGACAGGCACATTCACATGGCTGTGAAGAGCCGCTTATTTTTCAGCAGGCTAGTTGCAGCATTGTCAGGTTAACGTAAGTGTGCCAGTTAAGTTAAGATGTGGACTCACATGTCCATTCTCTCTTTGTAAAGACACCTCTCCTATCTCCTATCTTCACTCTAACGAAAGATTTTTCTTTGTCAGTTACAGAAGGCAGTTTTCACCTCCACTCCAAGTGTATTTTAATACTGAAAGCTGAAGAATTTCTGTGAAGAGTATTGTGCTATTGTGTATTCATGCAGACTGATCTTGCTGAACACTAGACCATTTTACTGTATACTGTACCAGATATACTAAAGAGAAAAAAAACATGTGTGGCCCAAGTGAAGTTTGATCTGAAGCACAAGTAGGAGTTCAAAGTGACCTTGGCTGCAGGTCACTCTGTTTTCTTCCCATTCGGCACTAAACTCACACTCAGTTTCAGCGTTGCGGAGCCTCGTTTTGACTCACACCACACAAGGCCAACCGTATTTGGCCCAGCAGGCTGAAGAATATTTGGAAATATTCAGTGGAAGAGCCAAAGTGTGCAGCCTTCAGCCAGTTCACTCTGTCAGATCATGTGCACCAGCTGTCAGGCCTGAGTGTTTGTGGATAAGTGAGAGAGCAGACACACAATGTTCGCAGCCTCGATTGCATAATTCACCGACGATGGATCGCTCTCTACCCTAGAGACACAACAAAAAAAGATCATGATGTCTGATAACAGTGGACGGTATCCAGGCAAAAAGAGAAGCGACCCGATACATCCTTGTCATTGTTTGCTACCACAGAGACACAGCAGCTCTTTCACGACAAAGGTCACCTCAACACCTGGTGTGTTTGTTTTTGTTCCATTGAACATAAATGCCACCCTCTGACCTCCTGGCCTGCTTTACGTAGTGAAAAATGAGAGATCGCATCACAGTGTAGACAGAGAGCAGATAATAACATAAAGACATACTGGTTGAAAATGTGCAGGATATATGTGTATGTTTGTCAAATGGGCCATTACAAAAAGAAAAAAAGAAAAGAAAATAACAGCTTGCCTTGTGCAAATATTATGCAAGTCAAAAATAAAAGTGACATTTGCTTTCTTTGGCTTTGTTGAAATGTCTAATAATAATTCATCTAATTACTAAATAGCGGGCACCAATCCCAACACATATAATGGGTGGAAAAATTGGATGAAAATGGAAAATTACACAGTGATTATTGATATACAGTGCTACTGTTAGCGGAGAAAAAAATATTAGGGTAAAACAGGATGCTAACATGTTATTTGGTTTGAAACTGATGTGATGGGAAAATATTGGGGAAATAGCTGAGTGGTGCCTTGTGGTGCTAACAACAAAGCTGCCAAATACATATTTTTCTGTCATTTCACCTGAGCTAATGGCTGACTGCAGTTGTAAAATAATGCAACCACTGTTACTGTAATCACAACAAAGACATGTCAGGTATATTGGATGTGTGGTGGGGTTGTATGTGTGAGGTAACCCTAACCCTACTGGAAGTCCCAGAGGTAAGGAGTGAGATCACCACAGATGCAGACACAGGTAACATAATAAAGTAAAACTAAATTAACCACCACACAATGACATGGTTTCGCTGTGTAAACCAGCGTAACCCCTGTAAATGTACCTAATATTAACAATGGTATGATTTTTGTTGACAAGCAATATTATCTTAATGTTTTTGGAAATGTGTTTTCCTTTTTTGAAAAATGGTGAACGCTTTGAACAATGCCAAAAATTACATGGAGAAAATTGGTAATGTGACCCATGTACTGTATGCTCTTGTTATTCTATTGAGTGAAACTGAAGAAGCCTGAGGATGTGTTGATTTTTCATTTAAGTTATTTCTGCAGCCACCTGATCACTGGTAATGGTTGCGCATAGGGAGTTATACTGTATGTGCTGCGTGAGACAAAACAACACCAATGTTGACCCAAAAAAACCAATATTGTCAGGAAAAAGAATTAGAAAACAGTGCAAGTACTGTAAAATGTTCATTTTCCCTCGATTGTACATCATGTGGTTTTATTTTATTTCTTTACATCTAGTCAACGACACCGAGGAGGTGGGGCCGCTGCAGACAGTGGACATCAGCAACCCCGACATCACCCAGTGGATCCTTCGCGACCTGGAGCCCGTGAGCAAATACAAGTTCTACCTGCGCTCCTGCACCACCGTGGGCTGCGGGCCTGTCGTCAGCGACGAGTGCACCACCACCCTTGAAACAAGTGAGTGATTGGAGGGGTCCAGAGAGCAAACGGCTGGGCGGTGTGTGTCTGGATGGGCTTGTGGGTGTCTGAATGGGTGAGCGAGCATGTTGAGAACACAGACGAGCTTTGAGGTGCAGAATTGGCTCGGCATGAATTCAAGCTGAGCGAACAAGGTGACAAAGCCATTTCACGATTTCAAAATGGCATTGAACTAGCAGAATATGATATATGCTTGGGCAGCCAAGCTTTTCATATCTCCATGTAAGTAATTTTTGTGGATAAACAATTTCATATGGGTGTAGTGGAGGTTTCCATTTGTCACTGTCATGAGAGAGCAAGTGCTTATTGATTGGACAGAGAGCGCAAGCTATGAAACAATCAGCTAAGAAAGAAAATTGCTTTTAGCAGGAGGGAAACTGCAGGTTTTGATACTGAATTGTATAATCATGAAAGAGTTGCTGGGTAAGTAATCATAATGAGCCAGCTCGTACTATATAATTTTTTTTTCTTTCGATTACATATCATTTGTGGAGGACTGCACACTGTACCTTTCAGCTGGCCTCAACTCAAACCAAGTCTCTGTGAGATTGTGGGCAGCGGTACGAGTGATTGGACGGGAAATGAAACAGGAGGGCTGGACGTTTCAGTTTCACCCAAGTGTCATTAAAAATCCGACCGCAGCAACAGATACTGTCAGCGGAAATAATAGGGTGGCACACCTAAAGAAATTAAGTGTGTTGTTCAAGTTCTGTTAGGCAAAATACGAAACTTAATGTTGAAACACACAGCAGTTGCTAAATATGCCAGTGATTACTTAGCGCTGGAGAAGAATCACAGAATGAAACTTAATTGGCTCTTAGGGGTTGTTTATTTGCATGCTGAAAAGCCGGCAAAGTGATTACAGGGAGGAAGACTCATTTTTTATGTATTGAATAGCAATTGTGCAGAGCTACGTTACATGTGTGTGTGATAACTCTACAGTCAACAGTACGTTTATCACTTACACCACTAATGCTTCTGGCATTACCTTTTTATTAAAGTGTGTGTGTGTCATAAATGTGTGTGAACGTGTTACCGTCTGCTTAGAAATGCAATGTTTGTCCTTTCTGTCATTTTCTTTTTTTTTTTTTTTCCTGCAGCTTCCACTTTGGCTCCTACTGTTGGTCTCAGTATGTAGATCTGTGTTTATGTAGAAACTGTGGCCAGTCATACCTGCACACACAATCTGACACTGCGCTGCAGATACTATGTATTTCTAATTGTGTGTGTTGCTATGACATGTTTCACAGTATCAGTAGCATTAGGGTAGTGCTGTAAGTGCATGGATTGGATGCAGAAATGTGTACGGGTGCGGATGCTCTAGGCCTGAATAAATCATCAGCTTTGGAGTGTCGACCAGCTGAACATATTTTATTTTCCCTGTTCAGAATTAAAAAGTGCTAAACACTGTGCTCCTCTGCAGATAATTGACCTTGTCTGCTGTTTGCCCTTGCCATCAGCAGAGAGCACTCTGATGCCTCCTTTCATTAGAAAAATGTCAACTTCTTCTTAGATAAAGTTTGTGGCTTTCTCGCTAATAGCAATGGTAATGAGTAACCTAATTATAAATTCATATTAATCTTGGCTCATTAGTGACTGTAAACGAATATTGACTTTTATCCTAGCAACAGCAGACTCATAGAACATGTCTACCAACTCAAGCTGAGGAAATAAATGATGCTTTAAGAGCCAAACCCAGGAAGAAGATCAGACACGCCACACATCCATCCCTCTTCCATTTAATGATGTACAAAAAGGAAATTAAACCTAATTTAAAAGGCAAATTAAAATCCCACCATCTCACCTTATGTATACAAATGTAAAATGTTTGTTTTTGTAGATTATGTTTTACTATATAGCCATGTAGTGACTAATCTTAGACTTTAGCTGAAAACAGGATGCATGCTAACAGTAGAACGTAGCACCCCCACCTCCCTGGGGTTCGAGCACAATCGATAACCACGACTGTCTTTTTTTTCAGGCAAGTCAGCTTCCCCCTCACCTCCAAGCACTCGAAAGTCCCCAGTGACCAAACCCACTCGTTCCACAATAGGTAGAGGAGCCGCAGCACATTTTGACACAACAAGCATCAAACCGCAGAGACAAACAAACATGAAACAATAGACACTGAATATTTTGTTCGAACATTTTCACAGTGACATGACAGCCCGTAGAGCTCCCCGACTGTCGGCTCAAAGTAAACTGACAACCCAAAAACAAAGATGCAAAAGTAGCTGTGTATCGCTGTGTGCAAGCTAATTCGCTACTTCACTTATTTTTCCTCGATAGTTTAAGTTCTGGGTTCCCGGTGCAACAACTGCAGAGGTGTAAGGTAGCAGCTCCATTTCATTGTTTGTTATATGACAAATGCATGCTAATGAAAAATCCGGTTTTAATTTCTCTGCTGCACCACAGGGAAATCTAGGATACTAAATCTATCCTGATCCAACAGTGGAGCTGCCTGAATGGGACAAATATGTCGAATTGTCAGTGATTGATTTGTTGGGCCTCAGTCCCCTTGTACACTGCAGCGTATTGACCCACCAGCCACCTGACATTTCCATGAAATCTTCAAGTGGGTAAACAGCAATACAGCCCTGGGAGGAGAGTGTGTCCCAGGGCAGCGTCTGAGCTGAGAGCGAGGAGAAACGTCCTCCTGGGCATTGCTAGGGAGGTGTGAGCTCAAACTGGGAGAGTGATATTTACAGGACACTGAGATAAGTGGATAAGTGGAGGCTGTTGAAAGCTCCTATATCAGAATATTTGGTCCCTCCTTATAAAAAAAGAAAAAGAAAAAAAAAACTCTTGACTTTGAAGGGGCGTCTTCCAGGGCATCAGTGTCCTGCTGGGTGAGCAGCTGCTTTCTGCAGCAGTTAATAGCAAGCTGCGGAATGTGGTGACAAAACGCAGCAGCCTGCCTTGGGATATTTTTAGTTCAGGGGCCTTTGTCAGTTGAAGTCATCGCACAGCTCCAATAATTGGAATTACCATAGTTGCAGACTAATCCATCAACATTAGTCAGAGAGTGTCATTTGCAGTGGTTGGGACAGGCAGCTCAGACACAGGTGTCCTTGTGTGCTGAATTATCACCTGAGCAAATAATGCACCTGAGCTGGAGACACAGCAGAAGATTTGCATGTTTGCCACGGGGAAATGAAGTGGATTGTGCTTTGTTGACTCGCTTCAACAGCTGCTGTCAAATCATACTTTTCCCATACTAATGATGCACATCATTCACTACATTATTAGATTATTTTTTTTTCTCCTGTCGATTATCAAAAGGCCACATTACATGTCGGAGTTGGACGGCGCTTTGAATTGCCTTCAAAGGAAATAACATGAAAACAAAGTTATTAAAACCCATAAATAAAAATAAGCAGGACTATATCTGTCATTGAAGACAATGACTTCATGTCCTCTGTGTTATTCCTGCTAATTAAATAATGCAGACAACTCTGCCTGATATCTAGCTAATTGTTTATTTACCTTCTAATAATTAGTGTTTTAACAAGCAAAAATTGCCCCAGGTTCCATTTTCCATTAAATGTGAGGATTTTTTTTCTATTGTAAATTATTGGAAACCAAAATATTTTGGTTTTGGGGCAAAATGAGAAATTTGTAGATCTGATCTTTCATCAAAGAAAATAGTTATTTCACTAAACATCTTCAAATTCAATTGTTTCTAAGGTTGGAAATATTGTAATAAAGGAACATTTTACCCTAGGGTAGTAGTAACGTACCAATCTGGAGAGGGTTTGTACGGTATAAATAAAACAATATAAATAAAATGATAAATTAATATTCTGTCTGACCAGCCTTTTTTGTCAAGTGAAAAGTTTTTCCTAAATCCTGGCTACAGACTTAAGTAAACTACTTATTAATTAGTGTTGGACATATCCGTCTGTTATATAACAGCACAGTTATATACAGAAACATGCTTTTGATTTTAAACCCTTTAAGGTTGCAGCAGCGGCTAATTTAGCTCTGCAGGCTTAACTCATCTCCATATCCACGCTCCTTACTTGTCATGTGTGCTGCTACGCTCGACCAGTGTCACATTCTGTCAGATGTAATTGATGCGCCCTTACAACAGTGTTAGGAAACAGAGGAGCACGCTCAGCCCTGTCGTAGAAGGTGAAGAGCAACATCCTTCATTGCACGGTGACAATACTCCTAACTGCTCCATGATGGCCTTGACCTTTTCTGTCCTTTACAGTCCTTTACTAATCCTTCCTCAATGTTTCTCTCCGCTTCTCATCTTCTCTCATTTCTTCCATCAGTATCTGCCCTGTCGAACGTTAGCTCCGCTGTTAGCGACAGCTTTGCAAATATCACCTGGATATGTGAAGGGGAGCACACAGAGTTTTATATTGCATATATGAAAAACCGTAAGCTCATGTTGTCCTTTTTCCTTGTTAGTTTTTGGACGTTGTTTGAGTGATTGAAGTAGATTATGTAGGTGAAACATCTAATAACATTGGCTGTGTTGTGGCTACTTTGGATTTTTGTGATTTTTCTTTCATATCTACATTAGATTAGACTAGTTTAGTCCTCATGAGTACTAACCCACCATGATCATTCACCCTCTGCACAGGTGATGGTCTCTGGAAGATTTCAGAGGCCTTAAACACCTCTAAGACTTTCCACATCATTGACGGGCTTGAACCTGGGACTGAGTACACTGTGCGTCTTATTCCTAACAGAAGGGTTGAGAGCTCTAGTATATTTGAGGATGTAATCACGACCAGGTTCACAGGTGAGGCTATAGGAAATAGCTCAAGTTAAAACAAGATATTGGCAGAAATGATTGACCTCTGAGTGAACAGAGTACAGGTGCACCAGTGCACCTCAAGCCGCGGAGCGTGGTTCTTTGTGATGTCGCTAGGATTTAGACTCGCTGAGAGGAATTACATTTGTACAGCGTCCCGTACTTGATTAATTAGACAAGCAGGATTAGCTGTTTAATATTAATATTGGACCGTTTCCATCAGCGGCGTGCCCTACCACCTTCTGTCTTTGCATCAGATAGGCTTTGTCGATGTAAACATTCAATCAAGTCTCCTGATGAAAAGGCCAAGGCATGTCAAAGTCATTGGGTATTGTTCTCCTCAGGTCTGGCCAGCATCCACGGAGGAATATCCACCCAGGGCTGGTTTATCGGCCTGATGTGTGCCATCGCTCTCCTCACACTCATTGTGTTGATCGCCTGCTTTGTCAACAGAAATAAAGGAGGAAAGTATTCCGGTAGGTGCTCACTCACAAGCACACACACTTCACCTCGCTTGAATACTAATTGCAGCATCATTATATTTCCATTCTGGTTGTTTGTTGCTAGGAGAGAAATTATCAATCATCCTTGAAGCCACTGCAGGAGTATGTAACCTGATAGGTTGTTTTTTTTTTTGCCCCCAAAGCCTCAAAATTATTTTAATGCAAATTTATACATAAAATAGGCTGCTGTATTGATAGGAAAATGAGCCTTTTGCACTGTATGTCCAGCATTTGAATGTTGCATTATTTAGACACGCAGCTTTTTCCAGCAGCTATCCAAACAAAGTGCAGCGCACAGCGAGACGAAAAATGCAAATGCTGCACGCGGGGTGGCTGCGCGGGGAGCAATGACATAAGCTCTGTGGTGTGTCCCAGTGTTATCCCTCCTGTTGGGGACATGAGAATCCTTATCAGCTTTATTATTCACTGCTAATGGCCATCAGGTTGTCGTCTGGGCAGCCATCGCTTCACTCATCAGCAGAAAAAGAGCGAGGCGCAGCTCTGTCCTTTGTTTTCTCATTAAATTCTCATTATTGCCCGTAGCTCCGACAACATTTTCTTTCATTTGCCTGAGCTATGTGCCTTTTTTTTTTTGTTACACCACATATAGACTGTGTTTTTTTAACCATGAATGTAAAGTTGATTATAAAAAAAATAAAAAGCATTTCAGTGAAAATAAAAGCTAAAGTTCTATATAAAACTAGGTTTATATATATATTTTTTTTAAAGATAAAAAAAAAATGAACACTACAATAGCAATAACATTTTTTGCAATTTTTCCTTTGGCTTGCATTGAACTTTCATCTGGTGAATAAGAGCAGGGAATAAGTAACTGAGAATCAAACAATGCTACCAGTCAGGGGACACAGTGATCTTCATTGGCAGGAGTCTCCTGAGGTAATCACTGATATCTTCTCTTCATTTTGCGAGCAGTAAAAGAGAAAGAAGACCTTCACCCAGACGTGGAGTCCCAGGGCATGAATGACGACACATTTTGCGAGTACAGGTAAGCATAACCCCTCAGAGCACTATTTCACCACCTCACTGCAATTCACGCGCAACACCGTATGAATTTCTTCTTCTCCTTCTTCTTCTTCTTCTTCTGGTGCTCATTTCCATCTTCTTCTCTGAGTAATTCTCTCTGCTTTTCTCCTCTTGCTGAAAAGACAACCCAGCACGAGTCAGGTTCACGTGGAGCCTCACACTTCCGTTTGATGGACGGAGTAACTGGAATGTATGTGATGAAGAGCAGTAGCATCCCCGAGTGTTGTCGGATTGTTAGCTCCTTCCCCTTATAGGCCCATTGTGAACTTAGACACGGTGTTGTGTTGGTGGTTGACAACGTGGTAGACGTGTGTGCATCATAAACGGAGCAGCAGTGCCGCTCGGATTCTGCCATTTTCTGTCCTTATGGTGCTAAACGCAGGCTGCCCGGCACACAGCGGGATGCTAAAACCAATCAGCGTAATTGAAAGCAGCTCATCTCCAGGGCAGTCATATCTGGGCACGTTTCATTAATCCTGTAGATGTCCAATTCATATCAGTCCGCTGCAGTAGGAGTCCCCGTCTAATCCCCCGATCAGTGGGATCTACACAACACAACGCTGATATGATGAGGTTAAAAGAGGCTCGGTGTGCTGGGGTTTATGTTTTGTCAGGTTGACTTCTTAAATGCTGCTCGCACCAGCTGATCTTAAATCTGTCACTGAGTGTGAGTGGTAAGCACTTCCTGAGTCCGTAGTAACTACTGTAGTAATCAGGTCACACCATTAAAACGCCAAATTACGTGACAACTTCCTAGCTAGTAAAAAACCAATCGCTCAGAAACATCTGTAGCAGTGTCACTTTCAGGGGGACAGAGAGTTAATTAAAACTTAAAGGAACAGTTCAACATTTTGAGAAATATGCTTCTTTGTGTTGTTGCTGAGAATTAGATTCGAGCACTCCACTGACGCCAAGCTCATCATCATCTGTCCGTTCAGCAGGTCAGGTTAGCTTAGCTCGGCACAAAGAGTGGAAACAGCTACTTTTTCGTGGCTGGGATCTCTGCTTGTTGCCTGGCAACCTCACAGAGATGACAAGAGGAGATGCAGAGTCCCCAGCCAAAAAATTGTGACATGACTCCAATTGAAACTGATTCATACCTACTTCTGAAAATGTCGAACTTGTCCTTTAACTGGTCCTTTGCAAATGTATGTATTTTGTTTTATACCGGCATGTCTACATGGAGAAGTATGTGTGTTCTCAGTCACAGAGAGGCTGCATGATTTCACTTACACTTTGACACAGTAGGCTACTGTGGTTAGAGCCAGTGGAAACAGTGGGCAGTCACAGGCACAGTGTTTGTCACACATCTTGCCCTGACTTTTTTACTGATGACCTTACACTGTTTATTTAGAATAAGTTGGACTTTTGCACTTAGCTAATCAACTTTTTTTTTTTTGTGCTTTAAGTTATTAATTTCAGCAGAATTGTATCTATTGTATCAATTTAGATGTGATGTGTTGGGTTAGGCGAAGGTGAAGTATAGTAGTAATAGCAGTATTTATAGGTATAGGTATTTATTTTTAACCTGCAATATAAAGGGGTTATACATGGAAAGCTTGGAATAGTTTTGTTAGCTATTAGTTGTTGAGTGTAGATAATTAGTAATAACTCATTCCCAGTAGTTTGTGTGTTGCAGCCTGTTTAAATGTAGGTAGATATAGTCCCTTGATTGGTGTTGTAGTGGTTGTGGCTGTGCTGGAGTTGTTAGTCGATGATCTCCATCCTCTGTCCTCTGTTGTTCCCTGTCCTCTGATTTAGTAGGGTGTAAATTTGCACTTAGTAATCACTCATTATAATTAGGCTCAGTTACAATTTAACAACAACTGGCACAGCCGACTCCTGACTGACAGGAAGCTCTTAATGCCGTATCGAGAAAGTAAGTTACTTATGAACCAAATCAAATAAAAGTACAGACCATTTAATAGCCTCACAGTTAAAGTGCAGTTAAATTACAGAGCCACAGCATGTGCAGCCTGAACATCAGCACCGGTTTAATGTCCTGTTCAGTGTCTCACTTCTGTCCTAGTCATCACTTTGTCAAATGTACTGTATTCACATATGTACAGCAAAGTGATTAATATCGTCTCAACATGTGCAACTGTGTGATTATTTCCCATTGGTCATCCAGAGGTAAACACCAACACCAGTCACACAGTCTCATCGCACAGGCAGTGATTGCTGAAGCCTGCACGCCCGTCCTCTCCAATAAGCCGTAGAGTGAAGCCATGAGTGAAATGAGGTGATTCTAAATCCACTGTGCCTCTCTTGCAGCGACAACGACGAGAAGCCACTGAAGGGCAGCCAACACTCGCTGAGCAGAGAGATCAAAGCGGGGGACAGCGGGGACAGTCTGGTGGACTATGGCGACGAGGACGTTCAGTTCAACGAGGACGGTTCTTTTATCGGCGAGTATGCGGGGCGAAAGGAGAAGAGAGTGTCCACCGAGATCAAAGCCACCATTCAGACCCCAGCATGAGGAGCGGAGCTGCCATCCGTCCTCCCCTGGACACCGTTTTCATTAAACCTGCTGGGAGGAACAAATGAAAGAGGAAACAGACATTATCCATACCGAGCACAAGATTTGTGTCAAATGTAATGCGTCATTGCCAACTGCACACTGCCATTTTTCATTTTATGAAGCTCTGTTTTGTCAAGTTGCAAATGAATGACCATTACTAAATAATGTGTATATATAGTGTATATTCTAAGTGTGGAGTGTCTTTTTTTTATAATTATTATTACGCAAACATTTAGAGAGCTTGGATTTTCTTTTCTTTTTTTCCCTATTCCATTACTTCAGCTGCAGTACTGTTTGTGCAAAATGTTAGGAACATTTCATTCACTCCCTATTGCACATGGTTTACATGCAGCTTTGCCTCTGATGTCATCTTGTAGCAGACCACACATGAGTGGGGATATCAAGCTGATATTTTTCAAGTGGAGCAAATATTACTGACCTTTTATATCTGAAATGGATTCATTAAATATGATGTACGATGTGTATAAAAGTTGCTTATTAACTTATTTTTCTCAGTGGTTTTATACCTGACAAAATAACAAGGAATTTGACATATCATTTCATATCATAAACATTGATATTTGAATTGCCCTGTGATGCTAGAAGAAAATATAATTTAGTTGGTATGCCTTGTTATGAACATTTAGATTGGACATTTTACACTATTTTCTTGATTTTACTGTAATAAGATCTTGTAGTGTAAATCAATAATCCACATTTTTATCAAAATATTCAAAGCGCCTTGAATTAAAAGTACAGTAAAGTATGTTGTAAGTATAATTACAATGTATTCCAGTTTATTAAGACATTATTACAAGAGGTACTGTTTCAAATGGTGACACATGGTACATTTTTCTCAGATTTAGCCCCCACAGAAAAGGTTTTAGTTTTTACAAGTGGCCATATAAACTTGAGAGGGACAGTTTGGTATTTTGGAAAACACAATTAATGTTTTATTGTAAGAGTAAGAAATGAAGATTGATACGAAGTCCAGCAGCAGGTTAGATTATTTTAGCATAAATACTGGGAAATAGCTAATCTGGCTAAAGGGAACAATGTTCTCCTCCCTACACCTCTAAAATTCACTGATTAATATGTTTTTTTAAAAATATAGCAAAAAATAACTTTTTTCTTCTTTTTTTATAATAAGTCGTCACAAGTTAATCAGTGATTAAGTTATGCTAATTGGCTGCTAGCTGTTGCATCACATTAAGCTCTTACCCCTGACAGAGTGGTATTGATCTACTCCTTGCAAGAAAGCACATGAGCATGTTTCTCAAGAAGCCAAACAAGCCTTTAAAAGGGGAAAACTCCAGTGATTTAGTGTTGCATTTCCATGAAGTTGAAAGATTTGAGATACTCAAAGAAAGACTGTTGCAGCAGAAGCCATGGTATCCTGATTGTCATCCCTCAGCATGGGCCCCTGGTCAGGCTCCAAAACAAAAGTGGACCACATATTTTACTTAATGCAACTCAATAGCGTCTTTCACCAGAAACTTTAGGATCTTTCTAACTGTGGACTTTAAAGCAGATTTCTGTTTATTTTTTTGGTGTTAAGACTGCAATCTCACCAGGGTTACCTCTCTAAGTTGAATCCAGGACCACAGACAACATTGTATCAGGCGGGCACAGTAGTGCTCTGCCTGATCAAAACACTTATTATTATTACTTTTAATAATGTAAGTTGATGGAGTGTCCCTTGAAGAAGAAAATGCATCATAATTGTAATGACTTTTTTATAATCAGATTACTGTATTCTGGTTGCATATTTGATATCTACCAATCCTGCTGATCCAATATTCTGTAAACATGAATGTTAACAATCCTTACTCTGTCAGTTCCAGTATACTGCCATTCAAAACACAAACATGATGCTGTTCGGGAATTAACATTAGAAGGACCATGATCAGAACAGTCACAACGTTTTGTAAAACTTCAGCCAGTGCATGGTAAGAATTGTTAATTGGTGTTTTTTGATGTCATTAAATTGCTTTACTTTCCTACTTCTGGTAATGGTCTGACTACCTGTCTGGTCACAGCCATCAGTGACAGAATATTATTAATGTGTTTGATGCCTTCTGCACTGCATGGAGAGCCCCCATGGATGAAAACATGACCAACTAAATCCATGTCTTCATCTCCTGTCTGCAGTAAGATATGAGTGGAGGGAAAGCAGTACCTGGAGAAACATCCGAGTTCACTCTGAATAAAATGGCAGATGTTTGACAGATTGTTCCCACTCAGAGTATGACTTTAACAAATGTCGCACCAGGGTCAAGTCTCTGTCTGAGTTGAGCATCTTGTTTGATTACTTTAGCTGCAGGAGAGAATCATGAGAAATCAAAAGAGTGGGCTCAGACAGGCGCTGGATCAAGGAGCGAGAGCTGTAATCATGTCTGATGGTTGATAGTATGGAGTGAAGAGTGTCACTGCGAGGGTTCTCACTGCGTGGGTCACATCTGCCTCAAATACCCTCTCATCACTCAGCCAGGTTTGCTTTATCTGCTGAAGTTACAGGCTTCGGTTTCAACATGTAGGACCTTCAGGTGTTCAGAGTGGACCCTCTGATAGCTGCACGGGACGTTCTCAACAATGTGAGCAGCTGGATGTGTCTCGACACATGCAATCAGTGTTGGGGGAAGCTACTTACCGAGGATAATTCTCCAACATGATAATTGCTCCTCTCTGACAGGCTGTACACACAGTTAGAGACACGTATTAAAGCTTTGTAGAGAAAAGTAGAACTAGAAGGATTTGTTCGGAATTTTCAAGTCTGTGTTATAGTAAAACCTATAATTGCATTAAAGTCATATATTAAATCAAGTCATCAATTGTGTTTTGGAGACAAAAAAACACAATTTACCTTTCAACATGGATGTGTATTGTGACTGACATGGGAACCTGTTCTATTTCATACTTCTGTCATCTTCCTTGGATGAAATTTGTGGTTGTTAGCTTGTGGTTCTTAATCACACAGTCACAGCTATTAAAAAAAAAAAACTTCCAGTATGGACTCAGCTGATTTGACTGATCTCTTTTTTTTTGTCAAGACCTTGCTGACTCAATTTACAAGCAGCGTGTCATTTTAAAGGCTGTTGACAGCAGAACGAAGCGATCCGGTCGTTTTGGCTAACTTCTTGTCAGCTGATGGAGTTAGCATTCCCCGCCCTTGTCATGGATCTATTGGTCCTCGTCCCTACGTCACCACATGCACGCGCATCCCTTGGCTGCACACACACAGAGAACCACCCCTTTATGCCGTTCTCTCTCCTCATTGGATAAAGGTTGTAGGATACAAGTAGAGCACTGGAAAAGAGAGTAACGACACGCATTGGTTCAATGGAAGCGCCTCCTGATGGCGGAATATGGGTATTGCAAAAGCGCCCAAGAACTGACAACTCTGCACTGTTGGTGAATGAGCAAGTGGTATTTTCAATAATTAAAGGACATTTATAGATCACCCACGTTAATAGCATCATTGAGGACCCTTTACAGATAAACACTAACACATAGGCGAGTAAAAAAACAAAAACAAAAAAACAGTTGTCTACATGAATGTTTCAATCTACATTTTGTATTAAACAAATTATAAGTATAATTTGAAATGACCAAGACACCTAAAAACACAGCCGTTTTCATCAATTTACAAGCAAGTGGGCAACACACATACATTGGAGTGAATTAATTTTCTGGGCGCTTTTGCAATACCCATATCCTGCCACTAGGGGCGCAAAACCCTTACCACGGGAGTCAATGGTGGTGTCGTTACTCTCTTTTCCAGTGCTCTAGATACAAGGAAAGTTTTCTCCTCGGCTTACAGCAGAGCAGAGTGACTGACAGACCCGTGTTTCGGACCAAAAACTCTATATAAGTGATTGCTGTCTGAAGATATAACTATTTAAGACTTATATTAAAACAAACATTCCACTTACTTCTGCTTTAACAGCTAACAGCCAGTAGTCCAATCCCTCCTTCATAACCCTGAGTTCATGACGTCCATAGTGGTACAACATGCTTTAAAATTTGTTTGCTTAGGGGAACACCTATGGTATGAGCATTTAAACACATTTCTCAACTCTGTATCTTCCGAGGATGAAGCAAATTGGGTTGATTCATGGTGCAAATTGACACTAAGACAAATATGCAAGCTGTAAATATCGTTGAGACCTGAATTCAGTCAAAAGCTGAGTTAAACACACGGAGGCACACTCCCACTCATCATTCATACATAACGTACTAAAGTAAAGTTGGTGCATTGGCAAATAAACACAAACTATCCAGCATTTCAATATGTGCAGTTGATAGTCTTTCTGTCCCAATACTCTGATACGTAATGATCAGCTTCATTTAGCATTCACTGAATTATTCAGCTAACTATAAACAACAATATAAAGAGGCTAGCATGCCTTGTGGCTATAGCCTGGTATCATTCACCAAGATCAAAATGGAAATGCAGATGTTGTGTTTGGCCAGTGGAGGATTGATGCTGAGGAGGTCTTAGTCCTTGTTCATAGTAGCAGCCACATAGTTCTTCAAGTTCACTGACAGCAAAATTCCAGTTAGGCTACACTATGTCAATGTTTACACACTGCAGAGCTTGTCAAGGACAGTGAAAAGTTGAACCACAAAAGTTTTAAAGAGTAGAGGTAAGAAGGTACATTTCAGATTCCTGGCATTAAGAGATAGGTTTTTAAGTTGTTGTTTTTTTTTGTTGTTTTTTTTTGTTAAGCATTCAGCATCCACCACCCCATAGGTGTCCTGTTGAATGGTGGCGCTTAGGCTGCATGTTGGATAGCAAACTGGATGTGGCTACTTTTCATTCACGGCAGTTACAGTACAACAGATTCTTGCAGTGACAAGTTTTCACAGAGGAGAAAAGAAGCAAAAATAACCTCAGAGTTACAGAACCACTGCTGCAGCATAATAATAATTCATTTTCCCTCTGTCCATCTGTAGGCACACTCACACAGCTACTCAACAACAATATTGCTTCTGTTTATAGCATTATCTTTCTTGACTGTATCTTTTTTTGTTTGTTTGTTTCTCAATCTAATGATAAAGCACAGTGTAAAAACTGTGCTATATACATTCCTTTATTTTTATAGTCATAGTCAGCTATGAACGCTAAGAATAGTAAAAAATAAAATAAAATAAATTTGGTTTGAACATCCATTGTTCATTCATCAGTTTGAAAAGGATTTACAGCTATATAGTTTTTGTGTGTTTTTCCCCCTCTCTGCTCTTGTTATTGACTCATCTTGTTAAAAGTGATATCCTCTCAAAAAATTATTTTGTTTCATACAGTAGGGTTTATTTGTTTTCTTTGCTGTAGAATGGGGTTTCTTGCTTGGACTTGGTGGTGATTTTTGCTTGACAAAAGCTCCAGCCAGAGTTGCATTTATGACATAAGGTTCTAATACCCATTTTTATCAGGGGTGTATGTATTCAGGGTACAATGAAGGCAGCAGTGACTATTAGAAAGTGGGACAGGCAAGGGCTTACTAGTAAGCATGCCAGCCTGATGTGAAAGATGTGATTGACTTAACATTGTGTTGCTTTCCACAGCTGTTGGTGCATTGAAGAATGAGCTTGTGATGTTTCTTTTTGACTGGTGGGCTAACAGCTGTTAATGCTTACATTAGTTTTATAACAAGAGCGGCATTGCTCTATTAACCATATGTTTAGCTTTACATCTCATCAGGAGCTCCAGTAACAATGGGAGAGAGCCAATTAGAAGAGAGTCTCTGAACCCCCTGTTCTGATTGGCTTTCTGTTTTCTGTGTAATCAAATAAAAATACAGAAGTTCACTTAAAGACGGTGGGTCCAGGTGAGTGTTGCTTGAGGCATAGCTCAGAGTTAGGACTCTCTGTGCTGTAACATCACAAAGTAACATAAGTCTTGATGGCTCATTTTGGTTCAGTTTTTGGAAATATGCATTTCTCTGTTGGCTGAGCACAGTGTTAATACATAATGAATGTTTATTATAAGTACTTGAGCATCTCAAGTATTATAATCATTAACACTGTGATTAGAGTAAGTTGACAGGTTGTGTCTGGACATATATAAAGATTTTCCTTATGAGCCAGCTGGGCTATGAAGTTCTACATGAGGTGAAATTGCTTTGAGCTGTGCTGAGCAGAGTTGAGCAGGCCCGTGCCACTCTCACTTCCCTTCAACATTAGTAGCAGTTAATTATTCATGTATTAAAGAAAACAAAAACGATCCAAATACTAACAGCCTTGGTGCAATAATGAGTCTTTGATGCATATAACTTCCCATGCTCTTATTATCATAGCATTTAGCTTTATGTGTGCACCGACCCAGTGGATATGAAAGAACTTTTATACTGGAGTTGCACATGTTACATCAGGTGTTTCCAAAGGTTTCTTAAATTTCACAATTGATGTTGCACATTGATAGTGACTTTTTGCATTAGGATTTTTTTTTTTTTTTTTTTACAGCACCTGCTCCACATCACACACTCCCAAATAACTATTCCGGATTTTGGAGTGTCCCTGTCTTTTTCTATGGCTAAAAGAGCAGCAATCACTACACCTATCGATCTTTTGTCAACATGAGGGAGAGTGGTTAATTTGCTTCTCTCTCTTTTTTTTTTTTCACATAATATATGGAATAGATCAAAACTGATGTTGCAGTTTATGTATATAGATGTAAGATATATTGTTATATTATCTTCTGGATATATGGCAATATAAGTTATTTGAAAAACCCATAGTAAAAATGTATGTTCCAAAAAATACATAAATTAAAGTCTATCTATGCTTTTTATATATATATATATATATATATATATATATATATATATATATATATATATATATATATATATATATATATATATATATATATATATATATATATATATATATATATACTTTACACATAAATATAGGCTACAGGTTTATACCTCTCATTGTTTCCATTCCTTATGCTAAGCTAGGCTAAAACCCAACTCCAGCTCTGCAGGCTACCCGAGACATAGCAATGATATTGATATCAATCTTCTCATCTCAATTTGGTGCTAAAGTGCTAATTAAGTTTAATGGATCAGAATGAAGGTTTTATTTGTTGGTGATGGGGTGCCGTCACTGCATGACATCATAATGGAACAAATTTGGTTTTCAATTATATTCTCAGTGGCGTTACAATGATCTAATTTGTATTTGTTCTAATAAACAAACAAACAAAATAAATATACAGTATAAACACATAAGACAGGTCCAATATAACATGCTTAGAACAGCAAATACATTTGTCTACTTCAGTCTTATCAACTAAACCAGTGCTCACGCTTACAAGACCAATTGTACCTGCTCATTATTTTTGTATTTACCAGCTTTGCAGTATCAGGAGCACCTTGCATACTCAACTTAGCCAATATTAATGTTGCACACAGACACATACACACACACGCACACACATTGTTTGTGTGTTTTGAATCACCTGGGTACCATAATTAATTTGACAATGATGTATTCAGGTAAACACTAATGTGACACCCCCGCAGCAGGGCTAAGGATAGAGGTGAAAGGATTTGCCTATAATGTGAAAGCCATATAGTAGTCACATGTATTCAACCAGTCTTCTCCTGAATTATACTTGACATATCAGCCCATGACCTCAGTCCATTACGACGGCAATGTCAAAGACTTAAAAATTGCTCCTATTGTGTGTCTGCACCTCTAATGGAATTCACAGCATTGCAATAGAAGAGAGCCGTACTACGGACATCACCATTTGTTTGGTGATGAATAAAAAAGGGGGAAGGTGAATGACTTAAAGCACAAGGTGGATTTTTTAAGGGATACAATGATGTGAAAGGTTCTAAGAAAAAGGACCCTGATGGTTTTTCATCTAAATCAGAGTTACTATTGAACAAATGTTAGAGGACAAATGGACTCCTTCCCCTGCAATATGAATGTCTTCCCATGTTGCTGAAAAACCTGCTGCAAGGCAGACATCACAAAAGCAGAGGAAACCCGTGGATCCAATTATCATTTCACAGTGTAGGAGTGATAAAACGTCTGCATGCTGTTTGCCTTGTGCCAGATGACTTCACGTTCCTTGATAAAGCAGGAGATATTACAATCGGTTTTCTTCAATAGACAGAAATGTAAAGTCACTTCCTTGGCCTTCCGTAGTCTACATTAGAAATTACAAGTGAGAATTAAGGTGGGGGATGTCTGATTTATAAAGAGAAGTCTTGTGTTGCAGTGGCAGTGAGGGCTCTACACTCCAAGCACCAATTCATTTAGAGTGCTGCAGAATTTCTGGTGCCGACACAGGCCTTGTGACTCTTTCAAAGCGCTCAGGCATCTGGGACATCTGAGGGACTGATCTCAACATATCGCACTCGCGCTGCAAATGAATTGGTCCCCCAGGTCTCCGGAGCTGTCAGCAACTCACTTTGTATGAGAACTTCATTCATCAACACTTTTTTTCCCTGAGCAGCAACTTTTGAAAAAAAAAAAAAAAAAAAAAGTGTGGGTGAAAGAAATGCAGCAAGCCTTTTTTTTAGACTTGTCCTGCTTTGGCATGCTGAATATACATGTGGCATTGAGGAACATCTGTAGAGCTAAATCATGGACTAGTGCCTGCCAGGCTGCTATATTTCTCAAGTGATGCGTAATATCAATGTTCCCACCTTATACGAAATGGAAAACAGTGCTGTGTATGCACTTCATTTTCACTGTATATTTGGGTACAAACACTGGGTAACTCATAATTTGGTCATAGAAAATATTAATTTCACCTTTAGAAAAGCATAATTAAATATGAAGTAAATATAATATTTAAAACAAAATTCAGAATATGTGTTTGATCTCAGGTTTTTGCTGTCTAGAAATCCCTCAGCTTTGTGTTTGTGTTGTTATCTGGAGTTTTACCTGTTGAAACTGTCTTTATAAAAAGAAAAGTACCAAAATGCAGTCATCCAGAAACATCTTGGCAGAGACAGAGTGGGTCACAGGAGTAAAAAGGCCCTCCAATGCAGGGTGTGCTGCTAGCAAGGCCACACCAGTTGCATAGAAACTCCACCATCCAATCAAATTGCAGCTAATGTGGTCATATCTCTCCTTCTGCTCCTGAGTTACAGCACTGAATAATGGTCAATGCAGTTGACTTTGACTATTTGGACATAAAATGTTGTCAATTCATCATCATTATGGTATTAGACATGCATGTGTTTTGTGAGGTAATAGTGAACTTGACCTTTTGACCCGTGACCACAGAAATCTGATGAAACTTTGACCTTTGCCAAACCAAAATCTAATCACTTTATCCAAATTGATGAAATTCTCTGAAGTATTAAAGTGATATTACGTTCAGGAGAAAAGGATGTAAGAATGGACAACTTGAAAACATTATGGCTCCAGTAATGGCTGTCACCAATGCAGAGGCATAGACAATGAGGCCTCCACAAAAAAACAATGCTTTCTATTTTAGATAATGTTACATACTCATATCAAGTATAGGTCGGTAACAACTATTTTCCTTTGTTTTTTCTCTGCATCATCAACACAGTGTGTTGAACATTGCAGACTTAGACCATTCTGGGTGTGACCACATAATGACTCGCCACTCGCCAGCATCAGATTTTGTTTGGTTGGGTTAACACACATTTGCATGAACTCATAGTGAACCTCCAGACCATCGCTGTGCCACTGGAAATTATTAATGGAAAGTAATGAATTATTTGTGTTAGAATAACTTACATTGAAAAAAGGCCTGTGAAGTCTTAATTTCTTCATGTGCATGTGGGAAAAAATGCCAGAAGGAAGTTCACGTCACATGTCAATTGAAAGTCAGTTTCTAGGAAGGCTGTTAAAAAGAAATGGCCGCACTAGTATTAACAAAAATTACATTTGATTGTAGAAAATTACTAGGGAAATGATTGGACACAAGCTGAACTTATCCAATGGACTGATTGAAGTGCTTTTACCAAACTATAAAGTGCGGGTTACAATTCTGTGTCAGTATTTGCCTCTGATGCCTCATCCATCTTGTTGTATCCTGTGGCAGACAAAACACAAGATGGGGCGGTGCGTGGCGCAGTGGGTAGAGCGGCCGCCCCATGTAGAGGTACAGTCCTCGCCGCAGGCGTCCCCGGTTCGAATCCCGCGTCGGGTAGACCTTTCCTGCGTGTCATTCCCCCTCTCTCTGCCTCCCCATTTCCTGTCTATCTCTACTGTCATCACTATCAAATAAAGGCAAAAACCTGAAAAATATACTTAAAAAAAAAAAAAAAAAAAAGACAAAACACAAGATTTTAGGTTAAAATGTAGTCAATACATTTTTCTTGGTTTAATGAGGGGGGGGGGGGGGGGGGGGGGGATCATACTCTGTATATTTTCTTATTCTTAAGAGACCCCCATATAAATCATATTGGTTATATTACACATCCTTTCTTTCAATGTCACAGTCAGTTTCCAAATCTTTAGAACTTGTCAGGCGCTAAAACCTAGACTTCTTCAGAGAAGAGGCAGTTTTAACATTCAAGCATTTACACAGAATTTATTGTATGATACTTGAGCACTGACTTCCTTGTGACCCTACTTGAGAGGCAGTGAGGGTAATGATGATTACACAGCAATGTCAACTGTCTAGGCGCAGCCCTTGATGTTGTGTCATCCAAACTCTCAGGCAGCGTGATGCTTTCTTTCTGGGGAGGTGATAATTTACTGGAGAAGTGTGGGAAGCCTGGAGTGCAAGAATATCCTCTCAGTATTTGTGAGTGAGCCAGCGCGGACCGACGTATCTAGCACAGACAGATGCTGGATGTGGGCTCAGCTGCCACCAATTTAGGAATGTAGGCTATGGGGGAACACATGGCGGGGCAAAGGTAGCAGGAGACCCAGGGGAGGCAGGCAGATGGGCCAATATTAGACAACTCAAAGAGCTTCTCTTCTCTCTGGACGCTGCCCAGCACTGCCAGGTCAGGGAGTGAAGCATCGGCCTCTTCAGATCCAGGTGGTTCCGTGTTTGACCTCAACTCCCCATTCATCTGCAGCCACGTCCATGTCTCATTCTGCATTGGTCTGATGAACAAAATGGGAGACACCTGCTTTTTATCCAGAAAGCTACAGTTATATTTATTATCTCCTTCAACAGTCTTAAAGCTGCAAACAGAACAAAATGCTGAGACATTATCAGCTTTTTAACGTATACATAGTGAATGCATCTCATAGACACCAACATTAAAATTAGCATTAGCATTGTTTCATGCCACACAGTCTTTTCCATGGTGTTAAGTATTTTTTATATACATAGCATGTTGCTGAGAAAATAATAGCAACAGTGTAAAGGATCACCACCTCAGTGATTACCCTGGCGTGAAACGCAATAGTCACGTGGAATCATAAAAACACTGTCACAGCCTTTATTACATATAATGGGCAGATTAGTGGATAATTACTGAAAGTCAAAAGTTCAAATGATGATTAAATCCCATAAAGCTCCTCCACAGTAAATACTCCCCATCTGTGTGTAATGTGAACTGATACATGGGGTAAAAGGGTAATCCAGGAATTGCCCCGAGCTTGTATTCAATAACAATGCAATTTCAGAGCTGCTTGTATTATTTATTGAAGTGCTGTTGAGGGCACTGAACAAATTGTCTTTATTGTCCAAATGGCTCCTTGCAAATCCTGCTTCACTGTATTTGGGTTTGACAATTATTACCCTAGATACAACGTCCTCTGCAAAGGACAAATAGATTTCTTAATGTAAGTGTGCGGCAATACATATGTTAATATACCGAATTTGTTGTCATAAGCTTTTCGGGGCATTAGCTGTTCAATTTACAGGACATCTGGGGAGGGTGTACAGCAGATAGCCTGAACACAATATGTGGGGTCTTGATGCAAACCCTCGCTGCTCTCCCTCAAATAAAGTTTTATATGAGTGGTGCAAGGGATACTGGGAAAAATACATGGTTTAATGATACTGCACCTGTGCCAGATTTTCTTTTCGAAGCTGTGTAAAAAGAGGAGGAAATGTCCCTCTCTGCAAAGAGATGCAGGGTCAAATACTGATCAAATTAACAGAAAACAGGCTTTAGCTAATTGAACAAGAAATCAATCCAGTGTATTCACTAATGCATGTGGTCAGTATACAGTAACTACTGTGTCGCCAAATTTGTGATCAGATGAATATAGGTTATAGTTTTAATTTTACTAATGAATGTTATCCTGCAAAAACTGCAGTAGTGTAATCAATCAGATAAAGCCTCTTTCTGACATTCTGCATGGTATGAGGCGGGGCGTGTCCCCTGGGCCTCCGAGCCTAGCTTAGGGTAAGACTAATGACTCTCTGGCTTGAGTGGGCTCAGCCTCAGTGTAGCTGCCTCCACACCAGCTCCAAGCTGCTGCAGTGTGGACGCGAAGGCTCCGCTGCTCTGATCCAATCGGGGGAGGACTTGTGTTATCTGCCGCCAGTTCACCTGCACTTCCAACCTCACCGGGAGAGAAGGTGGTGGGGTGGGGGCTTCAGAGGCAGGGAAAGGTATTTCAAAGATTTGGTTCACATTTTTCACACCAGTTACTGCAGGATAAGCTCTGAGCCAATCCCCTCAAAGTTTGAGGGCACTTTGAAATACCCTCCAACTCTTGAGAGGATCAGTGTCGGTGCACTACAGTCATATCAATTCTGAGTCTGATGATTCTGACCTTCAGGAGGGAAAGAGAGTTGATAAAACAGCAAGCACAGAAATAATAAACACAAGTCATGTGACGCGATGCGATAAGGGAGCTCCGCACTGCATCGCTACCTTTATCCTTTAAAACATTTACACCAGAGATATTACCATCCATACTTGTTCTTAATTAAAGGAGGTGCAAAAAATGTCGAGACTTTCTAAGTCTTCGGCCTGTGGAGATATTAAAAGACATCTACGGTTGCACAGGGACGATGATGCACGATCAAGATGGAGCCAACGAGCCAGAGTAGCAACAAGCTAACGACATAGCTCAAGAGCTCGGTAACATCTACTCAACACTAACACAGATTTCTGAAGATTTGGGAGGGCTGGCAGAAATACGTCACACCACTGCGTCGGCAGAGACTACACTCTTATCCTTAATTACAAGAATGGATGACATGGAGAAGTGAGTAGCTACTTGGAAATGACCGAGCAGGAGTGGCAAGCTAACCCGCCAGCTAGCAAGACAGATGTTGCATCGGTATGGGTCACATTGGAAGACATGGAGAATCATTTGAGACACAACAATGTTTGCTTTGTCGAATTCCCGGAGGGACAGAGGGAGGAGAAGTGGTGAGATTTCTTATTGAAATAATGAAAAAAAAAAAAAAAAAGTTAATCACTAAAAAGAAATAATAGCTAAAAACTATTTTATTTTGGTTGAAAAACCCCTAAAACCTGCTGGACTAAACCTGCATTAGTCTAAAGGGGTTACTGATCAATAACCTACAAATTCAAGTGCGATAGCTGTTAAAACTTCCTTCCTGTGCTTTACCTTGTCTGTTTGAGAGTCCTCTCAAACTACAATGTCCTCAGGCAGTGGCACCTTTTCTACCTGACATTAGCATGCCGCTCTGACTCCATACTTCATGTCTGGCATATATATTAAAATCCTATTTCTTTCTCCTTCACCAAAAATTTGTCATGCAAAGATCTTCTCCGAAATGTTGAACCATTCCGCCAGAGCCAACGGCACATCCGTCATCACAAATGCATGCTGAGCATACACATTGTTCAAACTCACATAACAATTTACAATTCTAGACAAGATGCCCAGGTTTATATATGTCACTCTTTAATGTGGAGGGAAATGTATTAATTCAACATCATCGTCGTATATCTTCACTTGCTGTAGGAACCTCCTGTGGTGCACCAGGGTTGTTTCCTCAGCTGAGTCTTGTTGGTATCTTGGTGATTGGCCTTTTGCCCCAGTGGGAGGATCTGCTCCATCTGCAGCCTCTAACAGGAGGGATGGTTTCACTGTCATGCCACAATTATACACAGCAGATATTGCTGGTTCAATTTGGTGATGCCACAACCAGGCTGTTGCCGAAGCCTCCGTGTTTATGCATCAAACTAATTATTCCACAGTTTCTACTGGACACCAAAAAGTCCTGGATCGCTTAAAACCTCATTGTCCTTTTTCAGGACTGTCCAATCATCTCTCCTCTTCCCTGGTGTCTCAATCCAAAACCCCAGGTAACCAAAGCAACAGCTGCGCCCTCCATCTTCTTTTTAACAAGTCTGGTCAAAGTAACACCTGGAGCTCTGCATTCTTAATTGCAATAAAAGTGGGGAATGACGGCTTTTGCCAACAAGATGTGACAGAGACTCTTAATTATATGTCAGTAATTTTTCGGAAAACAAGACAGGATCATATGAAAACTGTAAAAAAAAATATTAGACAGTCATTTTCCCATTTAAAACAAGTACATTTAGGATTAATCAAAAATTTAAATGAAGAAATACTTTTATTTATTTATTTTTAAACTAAAAAAAGAAACTAAATAAAATAATCACAGTGGATTTGACAGTACGGTGGTAGAAAGTTTGTGAACCCTTTAAATTGTTATTTGTTCTCATTTTAACCTAGATCTTGACTTCACCCTCTGAAAACTAGATGAAAGTAACCTCCAGAAACACACAACACCTTTTAATTTATTTATTGTGCTGAATAAACAAACATCACACATCACACATATAGGTATAACTAGGCAATTATTGTTGTTCAAGCAGCCTTGTAGAGACCATGGGGGTGAAGACACACCACAGATATGTGCGTTGCGTTACTGTGTGAAGTGTGATAGACTGGTCGCCTGTCCGGGGTCTCACAACCCTGCACGGATAAGCGTTAGCAGTCAATGGATGGATGGTTGTTCAGGTTGGGGGATTTGTTGAGAGAGAGATCCCCCAATCCAGAACAGGTTTGTAGCGTTACTTTGTAATGACCACAGTGCGTCTGATGTTTAGTGATGTTTGTTTTTTTGCACTTATCCAAAAAACTTCACAGCGGGAGGCCCATACAGCGGCGGTGCCATAGGGGAGATTATTTTCAGAGATGACGACCTCCTTGACATTGATCTCGTCTACATGGGAGGAGATGAAAGACGCTAACAGGTGACGCTTATCTGATGTTGGAGAAGATTATCTGATTTCAATGTCTAACTTACCGGAACCCTGCTGCTGCTCTTTTTTCTCCTGCACAGCTCACGTATCTTAACTTGATCTCAGTCCATAAATCAATCTGAGGCTTTGTGTTTATTTTTATGTCTTGAAAATGTTCAAGCAAATGTAAAAAGGTTAATCCATACAAACGTGACCCTAACTTTACTGGTGACAGGAGATATGATCACAGCCATATGGGCATAGTGATATGAGGGATATTAAAAATGGATTGTTTTTGCATGCCATGAGACAAAATGATAGCGCAGTGAGGTTTTTTTTTTTTTTTTTGTAAAAATCAAACAAAACACTTTTCTCCAAGAAAGATGAAGTTCCATCTCATTGATAAACTAATGATGTATGCCATGGGTCAGGCAGGGAGAGACAATAATGATGATAGTCATTTAACATATTTACTGGCGTACACTGGATTACCATCTGCAATTTTATGGTTGATTTAGAATCACTTTATCCTCTACTTTATAGCGGAGATTTCACAATCAAACGTGCATCAGCCGTCCTTTTATCATCTCATGTTTGCTGAGCCAGCAAAGATAGGCACATCGCATTTCATTATGTCTCAATACATGCACATTGCTTTTTTCAAACCAGTCTGTTTTCAGAGGGGAGGCCTCCATGTGCTGCACGACCAGTTCCCATCATCCTTTAGCCTCTGCCTGCACACAACACAGCCTGGACTAAGTTGCCAGCCTGTTGTGAATGTGATGTAATGATGATGGTGATGATGTGAGTATGTTATGAGCACAGTATAAAAGCCAAGGACAGTGTGTGGTTGGATCATAATACTGTATTGGAATCAAGAATGAGAGGGGCCAGAGAATTCAGCTGAATTAGGATGTTAAATACAGGCAAATACATAGTGCTCATTTTGATTAGAAAATAATAATACTAATTTTACACACATTGTACGTTTTGTTGGGAGAGTACCTGTATTACCATCATATATAAGAGTCTACAGTATACCAGTATTTGAGCCATTTATTTGGCCTAATTTTTTGTAACAAAACTGGGGAGGTCTTTTTTTCTTAGTCATTTAAAGGAGAATTCCGGTCATTTTTGACCCCTAAATCGTTGTCCTGATAGTCACCCAGTGTTGGGGGGAGCAAAAAATGTGACTAAAATTGATGCAGGCAAACCAGAGTTACACCATGGCTAGACGGCGATAGCGACAACGCTAACCTATGGGGGCAATGTTTTCAACCACAACAAACACTCAAAAAACAATCAAATATCTATGGCACATGACTCGAATCCTTATGACACACCACTGAATTCATATAGTGTAGCTCAAGTATAAACAATTTGAACTTTGTGTTTTTGCATGTGATCACTCACCTCAGACAGCCTAACTCTGAAACATCCTGGAAAGACATTACTATCGGATCGCAGAGCACCTGCTCTCTCCGCCACAGAAACAAACACTTTTTCCTTGTTGTGATGATTTCTTTACAAAAATAAATGGTTGAGCAGTGCAGTGGTAATGTCCAAAATATCTCCGACCGCCTCTTCTTTTTTTCGGACACCTTTGCCAGAGATTTTTTGGAACAATAAAAGTTTGTTAGCTTCTAACAGAGTGACTAGTACGTTTTGGAAGTTCAAACTTTGTGCCTTTTCTGGCTGGCAACAATATAAAAATCCCTATGATTGGCTTATCACAGTGACAGGCCGTAATACAAAAAAAGGTTTGCTTGTCTTTCACGTCTCACCAGATACAGTAGTTCAGCTGGTCTCAGTGGTAGCAACTCTCTCAGCCTCCAAATATGAACTTGAGATATCTCTGGGGTTTTCCCTTGTGTTTCTAGCCTGGTTTTCTCCCCTGAAGCCAGGGGCAGAGCCCCAACCCATGCTGCCTCCTCATCTGCCAGAGTACACTTCATCCTGAAGTGACTCCAACCTTCTCCCCAAACAGCCAGCCCTCGCCCTTCACCAACCTTCAACCCTATGTAACTAATTTTCTAATAAATATGTTGCCAGCTCTCCAACCGAGTCGTGTGTCTGCACCAGGGTCAAAGTGTTACTAGAGCCATTGCACACATGCATATATACTATAAAATTGCAGAGTTGTAGAGGCCCTTTTGCAAAATCGTCATGAGCCACAGGTTGGGAACCAAAGGTCTATGCAGGGCACAAAACATGAGCAAAGATCACACAAATGAAAAACAAGTCTTAAGATTGTCTTTATATTATTTTACATGTACATCTAATAAATATATATACATTTTACAAACTTGAAGAGGTAAGAGAGTATAACAACACATTGTTGGTTTAGATATGTTCATGTTTACACAGACATCAACTTCATCCTTACAGTTTATTTATATATTTTTACACTTTTAAACCCCACAGTGCCTCAGTCTATCCATTGCCATTATCACATTTCCTATATGTAGTTTACTCTGAGAATTATCATGTTTATTATCATTAAAGTCCAATGGCTGCTGCCTACACTGACATAATGTAGGGTATTGCACAAAAAAGGATCTGGCCGACTGGCTGTGATGTTGTGGCACACTGCCAACCTCACACCTTTCCCACCTGTCAGGTTGTGAGCTAAGCAGTGTGCACTGTGGTTGTCTTTAAAATTAACAAAAAATAAATCAAAGCCAGCAGATGGGCAGCAGGACCTGTGTTTACCCAGATGGCATTTGAACTGACAAAAGAGCAAAAGACTTAAGCAGTGATTAATACTGTTCACTCTGAGAGAAACAAATCGTACTCGAGGAAATATGTTTTCTTTATCCTCAGGTTTACACAGGTGCATACTACAGTAATTCAAAATGAAACATTGTAATTAACCAAAACCTGTAAAAAGCATATCAGTCTCTAAGAAAGGTGATGCTGATTCTTTATTCATAATATCATCCTAAAACTCCGTGTATACTCTGGGAGAAGCTGTTATTCTCCTGCTGAATTTAGACCCACATCGGTGATGCTGGTCAGTCTTGTTTTTCATACGTTTTTTTACTTTTACCGTTCAACTCTTGGGTTTTCAGCAGTTAAAAATAAATGCAGACAACAAGCATCAAAGCTTCTTTTGTGCAGAGTGACTGCTTCTCCTGTCTAAATCTAATGGTTGTGGCAGGGAAACTAAACATGTAGGAGTTGTGCTGGCATGTTTAGCTGAGAAGTGAAGCCATTTCAAGACTTTCCAACATCAGAGTTATATTTAAAACAATGCCAGTCTCAGAACAAAAGAAATTCAAGAACCGTCCCATCAATACCAGAGAGGATCAGCTGCCTTTCAATACAATTCCAATATTCAGGTTCAAATTTCTAACTCAGTGACAGGGTATAAAGAGAGAACATTAAACATAAACCTATGCCCAGAGGCCAACTTCAGGAGAGGCAAACCAGGCAAATGTTCAAAGTGGAAAAGTGGCCCCTGATGGGCCCTCATACTGCCACATTTGGCAACGACAACTATAAACCCCCTTAAACCTCTCATAAAGAAACTTTAGAGTGCACTGCTACTATGGTGGGCCCCCTGGTGATATACACTAGCCTCTGGGAGGCGTAGGGGACATTTGTAAATTGTAGTGTCTCCCGATAGTCTGAATGTGAAGCATCTAAGGGACATCTGTGCATTGTAATAGCCTGTTGGAGGCGTTTAGGAGACATTTGTGAACTGTAATCCCACAATCATCTATGTGGGAGGCTTTCAGGGGATATCTGTAAATTGTAGTGTATCCTAATTTTCTGAATTGGAGGCATTTAGGGGAAATCTGTAAATTGTAGCATCTCCCAGTTTTCTGCATTAGTGGTGGCGAGGAAGGGGGAAGCCCATAATCCAGAATCACCATGCACTGTGAAATAAAACATTAATGAAAAAAGATGTAAGAACATTATATTGCTAGATCCCACGCTGAATTGCTTTCTGTGAGTCTCTACTGTGTGTTTAAGCAGCAGGGGGACTAGGACAAGGAGACTAACAACAATAAAACTGTATACAGAGGAAATGATTACACAACAAAAATACACTAAATTGTTATTGCTGAAAAAAAAAAACCATGGCAGAAAACAGAATTTGATATCATCAGAATCTCCAATTGTAGCAGTGTCCTGTCAAAGAAGAGAAAGGGGCTTACTGATGTGGATTTAGGCTGTCTTTCATCTCAGTGCTGGGAAACCCAAGTCTAATAAATATGCTCAGATTGTCGTTGCTACCTATTTTATGTGTCCACAGGCAGAAGGTCCCTGTGGAGATCTCCATCTGTAGTATTCTGATTGGATTTTAGCCACAATATTATATCCTGAAAATGATGCCGTCCCACCCTTGCGCAGCTAACATTAGAGGAGTTAGCGAAAATGAGGAACATATGATTCAAAGTCTGATCCGGAGGCTAAACAGCAGGATCCACCGTTAGAAAGGCCTCTCTGAGATGTGCAGGAAGTCTGCCCATTAACTGCTACCAAGGCACGAATGTGACAAAATATAATAATGAGTATCACAGTGCAGCAGAGGATAATGTGCCATGGTCTGGGTTTCCCACATTCACAGTTATTTACAATTTCATTTGGCTCTCTCTGGATCCAGTTTGCATGTTTTGCACGTGGAAAAGTTTGGAGGCATAAGACATGAGGGTAAAGGACCTTTGATCCTAAACAGGAAAATTACAGTCAGTTATAAGCCTATCTGGGCCTGTTTTATGCTCGTTTATTTTCTCTTTTATTACTTTTATGTGCATAATTTATCATTCATTACCTTCACTTATGTATTACCCCTTCTGGTATTATTAAGGTATCCTGTCCTTTCCCTGTCCTGTACTCCACTGTGTTGCAGGCTAAACACGATGGGGTAGGCTACAGTATAAACGACTAAGGCAATAAAGGTCTTTGTATTTTTGATCGTAAAAGTTGAGTCATTTTTAAAGCAGAAGTAAGCGATCTGGTCGTTTTGGCTAACTTCTTGTCAGCTGATGGAGTTAGCAGCCCCCGCCCTCGTCATGGACCTATTGGCCCTCGTCCCTACGTCACCACATTCGCGTGCATCCCTTGGCTGCACACACAGCCCTTCATGCCGTTCTCTCTTCTCATTGGATAAAGGTTGTAGGATACAAGGAAGTATACAAGAAGTTTTCTCCTCGGCTTACAGCAGAGCAGAGTGACTGACAGACCCGTGTTCCGGACCAAACACTCTATGTAAGTGATTGCTGTCAGAAGATATAACGATTTAAGACTTATATTAACACAAACATTCCGCTTACTTCTGCTTTAATGCTGATAGTTGAATGGAGAGTTGATATGCTTCATTGTGCAGAAAGTTGCTCTTTCTAATTCTTGTGCACTCTGCAGTGATCCCACCTGTAGCCTGGTGAGCAGGGGGAAGAAGGATGCTTGAAAAATCATTGTTCTTGATTACACACCTCAGGTGGTTTATATGTGAGGATCAGTGTTGGGGCTCAAAAAAGTAATATATTACACATTACACATTGCTCTTAAAAATAGTTATGCCTTACATTACTTGATTACTACCTGGAGAAAGTAATTAGTTACTCGTTACATTTTTTCTACTTACTGTACTCTGTAAAATTCTCTGAGATGCATAATAAGATGGAAGGAGAACATACAAGGAAGGAGAGTTCTTTAGGCTCTTCATTACCATTAAGCCAACAAGCCATTTCTTGGACAATCAATAATCGGATGATTTCACTGTGTGAATGTTTTTAAGTAATGTTTGAATCTCCAACCGTCAAAAGTGGCTTTTAGGCAAGGCGCATGCAGCAGCATGTTCTGCTTGTGTCGTTGACGCTGCCATTTTTATCTCATCTACCCTTGCGGGTGGCGACTAACCAATTGGTGATTGTGAATGATACCTCGTGCCAAACTCCAACCAATCACTGACTGTTCCATTATGTGACTTCTATCATGTATATGGTGAGGATTATATTCTGTGTTTCAGTGAGAGATGAAGGCACTGACTTGGAGGAAGCAAGAGATACACTGTGTTTTCTAAAACTCAGGCTGCCAATCTGAATGTGCAACTTACACAGATAGATGTCTTTTGAATTCCATGCACTCAAAACTCTTCGGTCTTATTCCCTAGATAAAACAGCACCTGTGTGGTAATTTAAGGCTGCATTAATCTGTTTCACGAGCTGTAATGATTGATACATCAACAGGCAGGAGACAAGCAAGTTTACAGCTTACAGTTTAAGGCTTTAAAATTCCTTACATTTTAGGCTTAGTTCCTCTTTTTTTGTATTAGCTATAACTGTGGCACAAATGATGCCCTTTTATAATTTACCATATTTTATGAATTAACATAGCTTCTTGGTTTATTCATTTGGCAATATGCTATTTTCTATTTCTATTGATCTTTTCTTTCTGTTTTTAAGAAGTGATTTTCAAATAGCTCTAGGACACAAAATCTGAGTGCACTACGTGATACAAGTCACATAATGAAGCTCTATCTCAGGCTGTTCAAGAAAAACCTTGATTTGTTATGTCGTTGAATAACTTACAACAACACGGAGAAAAGTGTTTAAAAATAATGAAAAACGCGTCTGTGTAGACTTGCAGTATGGTCCATTAAGGCAAAACTGTCTGTGGAGATATTTCTATTTCTGTCCCTTAATTTGGGCAACACTGCAGTGATCCAACTGATGACAGTCATGTAACCACTGGCACATTTAGTGAGAGATCAAATCACAGACAGGGCCTATTACTGTATGTGTTGCCATAATTGTATAGCTTTTTCATAGCTCAAAGAAACTACTTGTCATTCTCCAAGACATGCACAGATTTGTGTTTATTATGTGGCCAGTTGTCTGTGTATACTTGGGCTTTTGTTTCCGCTGGTTTTGTTCTTCATGTTCAGTCAA
Organism: Trachurus trachurus; assembly: GCF_905171665.1. NCBI lineage: Eukaryota > Metazoa > Chordata > Actinopteri > Carangiformes > Carangidae > Trachurus > Trachurus trachurus. The sequence goes on from NC_139896.1 coordinate 14,371,575, forward strand.
ACTCCAGCCTCACACTCACACACGCAATTTAATGTCTGATATATTTGAAGATAATGATATTGTTGCAAATAACGTATGTCTCATTAAAATGATAATGTTGTGTCATTGTGTGTTTTTCTGAGCATATACCGAGAGCTGAGACACAAATGTGGCTCATTTGAAATTATGCATTTAAATGACAAAGGATGCTCACGCTGGGATAACACAACAGCTATATTCAGTTTTGTCTAATTGAAGTCAAAAGTCTTTCATCAGCTTTCGATTTGATGAATGAGAGAGCAGCTTGGGCTGGGCCTTCCACTGTATGCCGATGCGCCAATAGTGTGACAAATGGCTGTGGGCCCGGTGACTACAAAGCACAGTAAACAGAGCCGGAGCTGCCACTGCTTCACGCAGCCCAGCTTTCCACAGGGCTTCCTCACACATCATTCATCTTCCTCATGGCTTGATGAAACTGTAGAGAACGCACAATAAGGATGGCGTAATAGTTCATACTGTATACGCTGGCGCTGGGAGACACAGTTGTTTTTTTGTTTTTTTTGCCTCCTCTCTGAAATACACACTTGTGCACAAGCAGTTTCCTGCCTTGGATCAATATGGAAGGCTTCACTGTATCTAGGTTTCAAGCAAACAGCACAGCAAATAGCAGAGCAACAGTTAGGAGGAGTCATTTAAGGTCCCATATTGAATAAATTGATTTAAATTACTTTTGATCAATCATAAAGCAGGTCTAGGTTCTAAATTATAGGTCTACAAATATACTCTGTATTCAGAGACTGACCCATAAATCGAGACGTCAAGACTTTGTGATGTCGCTGGCATATTTCTGGGTCATTTCATTCAGGAACCTTCCTGCGCCAAAAAGACTTTTCGACTGCAGCTCATTTTACTGAAGGATTTTTCAACCCCAACCCTGAACCATCTGAGCAGTTTATTTTCTGTTTTAGATTAGGGTGTTATATGGTTGTTGTTTACATGCTATATGAGAATGGCAAATAATGAGGGGTCAGTGGCAGAACATCAAAATTGCTAAATGGCTCAGAAAATTACGTAAAGGCCAGCACCAACATCTCTGCCCCCTAATGGTGTTTCCCTTCCTTTATTGTACCAGTTTTTTTTTTATGTTTTTTTCAAGAAACCAGCCTGACAAACTTGGACAACACTTACAAACCACACCATGAATAAATCTGACTTGACCATTGTTGCTAAGCAACAGGTTTTCTGAAGACCTCCGCATTGTATGTCTCGTCAAAAGCAGACAAACAGGCAGGCAGTAGTTTGACTGAAGTAAAGGATGTAATACAGAAATAAACACCGAAATATGGAGAGAGTTGAGTTTCCTTCCGTTCCCGAAATGAAACACTCACCAGAAGGCTGAAGTCAACTCAGTTAGTCACACAAATGCTGTCCATTCCTACAACAAGGTTACCAGCGTAGGAAGCACCAGACCCGATGTGAAGCCAATTTCAAAATGGAGACCTGTGATTCCAGCTCAGACTTCCTGCCCAATAGGTGAGATTTTCTGATTGTTGCTCTTCACACACTCAAGAGATCTTCATGTGGGATATTACCTTTTTAAGATTGCATCTCATTTTGGTCTGTTTAGTTTTACAGTGGACTCAGTTGCATTGTAATTGTCATACACGACACAACTCAGCCAATCTATAGTGACATATGTGGCATATCTGTGAGAATACACCACAATTATTGCCATAATTGCATCGTTGTTTCAAGATGAGACATAAAACAAAATAATACTTTATAAAAATGTCTATTAAACGGGTGTGTTCACCAGATAATCACTGCCTGCAGGTTGAATGAAATGAGGTTAATTACAAGGCCACTGGAGAGTGGGAATAGAATAAAATAACTGAACTTGAGAGAAGTCATGATGTGTTGTGTGAGCTGTGGATAACACAAGGTTGACTAACTCAAGAGTATTGAGTTCATATTGTTATTTTTTTTTCCAGAATACAAAGCTTCAAAGGGATGACACAGCAGCTAACCTCTCAACCAGGTAAAATGTGTCTCCTGCAGCCTCTCTCTTTTTCTTTCAACAAGTTCTTGTACCTAAAGGCAATGGCAGAGCGGGACATTCTTTACTGAGAAATTGAGAGTTCCAGGAGCCTGGGGATGATAAAAACATTTTAAATGGTCATTACTTCCATTAACTAACCATTAATTACACATAAAGCAAAATAGTCTGCTCACCCTAGGACAGAACAACCTACCTTGCTCGCAAAATTTCGGAAGCAGAATGCTGATTTAAAGGAGCTTGAGGCAGGATCAAGGAATAAAACTCATTAGCGATACAACGGCCGTAGCGGCCGTCAGGGTTACTGCAGCCATCAGCCAAGCTGGTGCGGGAGCGCGCGTCAACTCTCCACAGCAGTGCAGCTGATGATGTGACAGTGACACTGTGGCTGAATTGGAAACGGCAAACTATACCAGTGTTTTCCATTAATCAGCCGCCACAGTTTTGTTTGGGTCCGCCGCAGCAGTCTCTCACAGAAAAAAGAACAGCTTTCACTATCTCTCATCTCTGCCAGTCAGCCCCTCTACCTGCCGTCTCTCTCACGACACATACACACGTCGCGCTTGGCTGTTAATAAACAGTAAATGCGCCATGCCGCGCTCATTGTACAGTGCTCAATTTACCGCAACACCCGGAGGTTGACCGCCCAGGCATCAGGTCAGCACACCGGCTGCCGCCTCTGTGAGCCGCTGGTGCCGCTCGGCTGCTCTAGTGGCTCTGCACTCCTCCCAACACGTCGGAGAATTTCCTTACAGGCGTTGTTTGGATAAACTGACCACGGATGAATCAATCGGCTCATTGTAAAACTATTTATTTATTTATTGAAGAAGCCTAAATATGGTGATTTTTGCACGTACAGAGCCCCAAGGCTGCGCTGCTCACACACACCCTTGGGTCTGAAATAAAGATTTAATAATAACACCTGAAGCTTCACTTTTCATTCAAATGAACTAATGCGACTGCCACAATTATTAGATTTCATCAATGAGACCAGCATTTATCTCCTAAAAACAATTCAACCAGCCGGCAGAAAACCTCTAAAAACCTGTGGGTAAGTTACTCGGCTCGTTTTCTTCCCTGGGAGGAGGACAGGTTGCCGCTCGTGTGTGGCTCTGCACTCCTCCGAAAAATGTCGGAGCAAATCTACTTACAGACGTTATTTGGATAAACTGACAACAGATTGGGAATCTAAACTGTCACTTTCTCGCATGAAAAAATATTAAAATTTAAGAAAGTGACGTTATTTCTCTACTCGTTGATAACTGTTCAGGCTGCAAGACATCCGCCGACCGCCGCTGGTCGCAAGCGGTGGAAAGCCAAAGCTGTCGAGGACGCGCATGCAGCGTCATTTGACGTCACATCCGCGGACAGCGCGGGAAATTCGAACCCAGAATTGCAGCGCATTATGCAGCACACAGCCTGTTCAAGGCAACAGAGAGATACGCGAGTGGGCTCATTCTTTTTGGTTTTTAACGCTTCATCGCCCATTAGCAGTAAAAAAAACTTAAAACGCATGTGCATTTCTTCACAAATCCTGCCTCATGAACCTTTAATATCACTAGTGCTGTCAAAGTTAACTCGTTAATTTTGGCGATTCATTTTAAACATTTAACATGTTAAAAAAAATTAAGGTAATTAACAAAACAGAGTTTAGAGTTGGTACTGGGTCATTAACTGTTACAGCTGAAGGCACAATGGAGCAGTACCAATAGAGATGGGCTACTCATGTTTTACCCAAAGAACTGGTTGGAGCTGGCAAGGCTCGGATAAACAATGCATGGATTCAAGGTGGTCTTGTTTATATTTACCAACGCTCTAGCCTGTAAAATGCCAATGACCCACCTAAAATTCTCCTGAATCTACCCATTACCACCCCATTACTTCCTGAAGGACATACTGTTGGCAGTTGTCTGTCCTTCTAAAGTGACTGAGTAGTCTTGCTGAGCTGGTTCCCCGTCAGTAGGACAAAGAAACACTTCATCACTTTGTTAAGGTTTTCTTGTCAAGAGAACTTGTTCTGTGGGCAGACAGATCACTCAAAACTCATCACTTCAGACCATTCTAACATGAGGTCATGAGGTTACATCCAACAATGTGACATTTACACCTACTTCAAGTTTTCTTTTTTTCAGTCTACTATGAATAGGCCCTGCATGCTGCAGTAATTAGTCAATCAACAGAAAATGAATCATCACCTCTGTTTCTTTGGTCATACAACAAAGTAAATTAAACGTTTTTCAGTTGAGAATAGGATAAAAAAAAAAAAAATGTGTCCATGCCGACCATGGCTATACAGTAGGAATTTGTGGCAGGGATTTGCCCCATTTTCTGACTTAAAGCAGAAGTAAGCGATCCGGTCGTTTTGGCTAACTTCCTGTCAGTGGATGGAGTTAGCAGTCCCCGCCCTCTTCCCTATGTCGCCACATTCACGCGCATCCCATGGCACACACAGAGAGGACCGCCCCTTTATGCCGTTTTCTCTCCTCATTGGATAAAGGTTGTAGGATACAAGGAAAGTTTTCTCCTCGGCTTACAGCAGAGCAGAATGACTGACAGACCCACGTTTCGGACCAAACACTCTATGTAAGTGATTGCTGTCGGAAGATATAACTATTTAAGACTTATATTAACACAAACATTCTGCTTACTTCTGCTTTAAAACAACAAACAAATAAGATAAAAACTAATCTAAAGAAAGTATTCAGATTAAATATTAATTTAAAAATCATAAGGTGCAGTTGAGTGTCTTCCAGGAAATATGCCGTCATTATTAAGTGATTGTACTTAACAGTGCTGTTGAGGTCTCATTGACCACTAAAAGAGCTTTAAAATGGAAGCCACTTTCACCCATTTGCAGTACACACACAATCACGCAGTACGTCTACCATGATGATACACAGGGGGCTGATTGGGGTTTGGCATCCTGACCTGGGACACTTTTAAATATGGACTCAGGAGACCTGGGGACCTAAACCATCCAATGTCTTATTAGTGGACATTGACGACCCACTCTAACTTCTTAGCCACAGCTGTTCCTGTTTTCATAAACAACCACCCACCACTATCATCCCTTCAGCCTCTCCGTTTGACCCTGAAAAGATTTGATTTTTGATTTTTCTTGCACAGGCTCATGAAGAAAGGTCTCGAGTAAATATTGAAAACATCGATACCTCACTCCTCGTACAGGACTTAACAGTTTTTTCTTCCTCCCCTTAATAAAGTGGGGCATAAACACAACTAAAAAAAACATTTAATAGGTAGAGGGTCAGAGATGGTGAGACCACAAATGTTCTGACCTGACATTAAACATCATGTTGGATGTTCCACTTCCTTCGGACAGCAACACTAGTTTCTTTTTACTACAGCCACAAACCCTAGTTGGCTTAACCGTCGACATTAATATTTCCCTGACTTTGACCAAGTAGGTTGGCCCAAATGTAGAATGAATATTCCTGTATGTGGTGTATGTCAAACTGTCAATCGCAGCCTTTTATGTAATCCATGATAATTGTGTGAAAATAAAGATTAAACAATGGTTTATAGTGGCAGGTGGTTCTAAACTGTGCCAAAAATGGAAATTTTTGAAAGCTCGCCTGAATATTTTTTAATAAAATAATTTTGTACTGCTTCACTTTATCAGAATCTACCACTGCAGAGATAATGTTCATACATTGTACAATCATTTGATAGAGGTTTTGAGCTTTAGCAGCATCATTCTGAAGGACACTCATCCAAAATATGATTTTTGGGGGGGCGACCATTAAATGTATTACATTTTTGCTGTGTGTCAACTTCATTTACTCTTCACCAGTAACACATACAGTATACTGAAATTTACACATCTCAGCAATTTCTCAAAAATGTCCCTTTACTATGACACCAAAAGTATTCAAATAGACCTTGTGGTTGCAGAGATATACTCTATATGCCTAGAAAATAGGCTTGGTTTGTGAATGTAGCAACACAGCTTCTCAGTGATATCATTATCTTGTTGATTTCTGCAGGTCCTCATTCCTTCAAATTTAAGCACCGTCTATTCAAGATCGTTTCTATTCAAGATTTCAAATGTTTGTCAAATCTCAAATAGGATGAATAAAGAAAAGGATGAATTCGCTGTGGATCACTTTGTGAGGTAAAGTCAGGGGAGGAGAAAACACAATTTCTGAGGACAAAATGTCTAAATAAACAATGCTTTGGAGTGAGCAAGTCTACCTTTTTCTTCAGAACAAAAGTGCTCAGCTTCCCCACAGTGTCATTTCTCATTTTTCTTATCTTCTGCACCTTGAAGGCTGCCACAGAGGAGAAGTCTACAGTGAGCGCTCCAGGAAGGCTTCAGTGGTCTCCAGAGAAAAAGTCTTTCGTTTAGTATTGAACAGTCCAGTAACCATGTCTTTGAGCTGTGTCTGAAGCCTTTCCCTCCTCTCTGAAAACTCCAGTTGTGAGTTTAAAGTTGCGGTGGAAAACGTTAGAACATTTTCTCAGGATCTCTGTGGATATCAATGCCTTTTTCTCTCGACAGAGTCTGGGCTTCAAATTGCTCGCCCACAAATGTCATGAAATTGAAATTCTTCAGGATCTGTTGACAGTCGATTTGAGGAAAAAAAGACGAAAAAAATGAGGAAGAGAAACATTCGTCAGGGCTGTTCACTGTTTTTATGCGACTGACACTGGGGAAATGGGAAACGCCTTATTTGCTGTAGGGTGGGATTTTGCTTTTGCTGACAATTTTCACACCCTTGAGTTCTGCACATTTAAGTGAGCCTGAACCACTTAATACGGGCAGAAAAAGCTATTGCCAGTGTCATCTGTAAAATGGGATTTGTGATATATAGGCAGCTATTTCTTATCCACTGTCTCTTAACATACAGTACTTGTAAGAACATGGCTTGTGTCATCGCTGTGTGAACTCCATATACCCACATGGTTTTATGCTGTGAAAACTGCACGTATTTCCAGATCATCTGTGACAGTTTCTATTGAGAGTTTATGTATAATGCAGCTTTTATATATCAGTTGTATCTGGTGAAAAGCCCCAGTGGCTCCCTGCATTTGAATGTGTCATCTCTGACCCTCTTTCGGATGGCAGAGGGTAAAGGACAGTTGAGGATCAAAGTCAGTTACCCAGAACACACACTGATTCCTTTCTTCTTGCGCTCTTTGTGGAGGAAATGTATTTTTAACTCGTCTTTCATAGGAAAGGACATGTAAAGGGTGCAGCTCATTGTCACATCTTTTGATGAACCCATTTCTTTGAAGGTGAATGGCCAGCTTGTGTACCTCTAGTCGGATAATGTCATATGTTGCATAAAAAAACTGTTACGACAACTGCTGTGTTGTCTTTTTTTCCGGGAAAGGTGTCAAATGTTTAAAACTAGAATAAAAGCTACAATGCTAAATCCAACAGTGCATGGCCCCTGGGCGAAATGTCAGACCTTCCATTCACCATTCACAAAACTTGAATATCACCAACCTTGACGCCGTTCGGCAAAATGCTATTCATTGCTTCATAGATGTCAGCCAGAAAGGCTTTTTGATGGAGTCCCTGGTGGTTGGTTTGGGTCTCTGCTACTGCTACTGTCTTGAACATAATCTCATAATCCTTGGAGGAACAGTGTGGTCAATAGGATTATTTTCAGTCAGGCTATATCATATACAAGGTATATAACATGAAACAGGTCGCTTATAGTGAAGAACGTCCTCCAGAGCCCCATGGCCCTCTGCCCGGCATTCTCCTCACCAACTTTTTTTTTCTCCTTGTTTAGTCCTGGTACAGTATGCTCCCTGAATTTGTCCGTAAGTGAATAAATACCTTTTGTTCCACCACACCCACTTTATGTGTCTGCATTTGGGTCCAATCTCCTCAAAAACCTGACAATTTGCCCCTACAATGTAACATGACTGCTTTTATAAAGACTTATCTAAATTGATTGTCAAAGAACATTAAAGAACACAATCAGAATGAGGTATGGCCTGGTACAACACACAAATAGAAAGTGAGTTTGATCAGTGGTACAGTATGATAGATGTCACAACAAGGCTCCTGAAGATTCAAGGTCTCCAAAGATAATCCAAATTAGTAAAGAATAAACAATAAATCACGCCTATGATTTTGTTTGTCAGGTATTCTTCAAATACAGCAACTGTTTTCACACATATGGCACCATGTGGGCGTCCTACAAGTCAGTTTTTTATTTTATTTTATTTGTGTTATTGAAAGTGACAAATCCGCACTGGCTGCAGCAACACTTAAAACCACATGGGACATGATTTTGGAATTGCTCAAAGAAGAGTTGTTAGCTTTTGTTGCGTGTCCTGGGACTGACTGTCAAAACATACCATTTACTATCACATCACATAGACTGCACATGGCATGACAAACTTGTATGACTCATTTATACAGAGAAGGCACTAGCAGAGGTCTGGATGTAAATTCTGTGGTAAAGGTTTTGAATGTATTTCCATTGCATCATAAAAGTGATGAAAATGTGTTATGAGGTTTTAAGAAAACACAATCCACAGTAGTGATTTGATGTAAGAAAAATGCCTGAGGTTTTGCTGAGACTGATTTGGCTTTTCTTTTTTTTGTTGGCAAGTTCCAGGTATGGAAATGTTGGTAAACTGTTGCTAAAAATAAATAAATAACACGTGTTAAGTGTGTGATTACAATTTATTCCAATTCATCCTTATTTTTGTAGTCTTGGGTTTTGTTTCCATCGTTTCTGACAACACTGTACTCATTACCAGGGATGGACTGGCCATAGGGCAATACGGGCAAATGCCACAACGGCTGCGCAATGATGTGGCTGCGGTTAGGCGGCCGTGTGACGAGGCGACCAGCTGCTCTCCCTATGATCAAGACTGATGGTCCAGTCTCAAATTCTGCAATGCATTTTCTTGTCTCGTCATCATTATGATCACTGTTATGTATACTGATAGTGTTTGTGTAATGTGTGGACTGTCTCTGTCAAAAATGCCAGGGCCTCTTTTTGGTGCCAGTCCATCACTGCTCATTACTGTAATTCAGGGGTCTCCAACACGTCGCTCGCGAGCTACCGGTCGCTCGCGGCGCCTTTCCCAGTAGCTCGCGAGGATTAATAGCAACATTTGAAAACTTGATTGGTCACTCGGCAAACCTGCACCTATATCCAGGATTGTCCCTGCCTATGGCGCCGCCTTGGTTGAAGCGTGTGCGTGCATATAGGGCCGTAGGCTACAGATGTAACGTAAGCTATATGTGCATCATGTGTGCTCACAACCAAAGCGACACTGTAACGGGCGGCACACAGAGGAAAGATCTCAACTTTTTGGGAGGCAGCAAGCGCACCGCATGTCATCTGATAAGAACCCCCCCCCCCCCCCCACACACACACACCCGCCGCCGCCGCTCACTCTCCCCTTCACACAGGCAGTCACGCACACAGCAGGCAGTCTACACACCCTCCTCATCACTACGTGAGTTAGTTGTAGACTAGTGCATAACAATATTGTCGCTACAGTAGGCTACGCATTAATGTTGGCTGTCTTATTATTAGCCATTAACGTTATCAGGCAGGGAGGCCAAACGTCCTCTTTTGCCCGCGGACATGTCCACTTTTCACGTCCTGTCCGGGGCGTCCGTGTTTTTTTTTTAATGAAATCATGAATATGTCTGTTGTTCATTGTTTTTCACGGGATCGCGCATCGCGGATCCTCTGACGGATTAAATTACCAGATGCGGTCCGACGCACGGGGCTGAAGCCCGGACCCGGCGCGTTAACTCTCTGACCCGGCCCGTTGAGAACTGACATGTAGGAGCCCAAACAGATCCATGGTCATGTAGGAGCTCAGAGGAACAGACAAACAGCTGCTTCAGAGCACAGTAGAGAGGTGTGTGTGTGTGTGTGTGTGTGTGTGTGTGTGTGTGTGTGTGTGTGTGAGAAAGAGAGAGAGAGAGAGAGAGAGAGAGAGAGAGAGAGAGAGAACCTACAACCCCCCCCTCCCTTGAGCAGATAAGAAAGTAAAGAAGCAGGTGAGAGAGAGGGATTTCTCTCTCTCTTTTTTTTATCCCTGGTATCGAATATGGTATCGAGTATCGAATATTTTCCTGAGTGTCGGTATCGAGATGAAAATTTTAGTATTGTGACAACCCAGAGGACGGACAATAATAATTGACATTAGAGGCTTAAAACATAGGCTATCATTTTCATGAAGAGTGGGAGACACAGTTTTGTTTTACAAACGTAAAGAATTAATGTTACAAAACATGAGTAGCTCTTGGCCATTTTCATTTTGTAAAAGTAGCTCTCGGAGGAAAAAAGGTTGGAGACCCCTGCTGTAATTGCTGAGATCTCTGAACATGTCATAGTTACAACATCTGACCAAACTCAGACAGTCAGGTTGTAAACAAGCTGACAATTTATTATTAAAACCACTTTGTTTTGATATCAAACCAAAAAGGATTATGTCAATGTTGGTAATAAACCCTAGCAAAAGAAAATATCAACAGAAAATTATGCATAAATAAGTCTGAGGCATAAGTAATTATAAGTACTTATGGCTCAGACTTTAGATTTCTGTATTGTATAATAGGAAAAAGCAGTCCATAAAAATGTAAAAATAAAAATAAAATGGACACAGATAAGTAATGTGCTGAAAAATAAAATGGACACAGATAAGTAATGTGCTGGGCAAGTTTCCACATATATTTTTTATATATACTGTATATAACTTTGAAGCAGTGATGAACTCAGACAAACAGGCTTGTTGGAAGGTACAGATCCTCTCATTTAACATGAAAAATAGTCTCACTGCATCTCAAACCCTTTTATGATACTCTATACTCCCATGGGCTTTAGAGGTAACCAGACGTGGGACTTGCTTTGTACAGTAACACTTTCTATTCCATTCTATTAAGTCTGCAATAAATTATTTAAGTTATTATATAAGTTGTTAGGTCAACATTGACATTATTATAAGTTAATTTGGTGAACTTGAAATGTCGGAAACAATAATTTCAGATCCAGTTATCACAGAGCACTTTCTTTCTTTATGAACTGTATTTCTGAACACATGGCTTGAATTTTTGAACAGCTGGTAAATGTTCCTCTGTGTTCACCATACTTTGCATACTGTCTAGCACTGGGCAGCTATAGTGTAGTTTGTCATTGAACTCTGTTTCTCTCTCTACAGAGGGATGGAGAAAATGAACCTAAAAAATAAGGTTTTGGCTCAGATAAACAATGAGCTGAAACTAACTAGAAAAGCTCTGCAAAGCTGGGGGTAGCTTCTTTGATGATACTTCTCTTCAGGGGGGTTGAGGTTTTTTGCTGTTATTCACATCGTCAAATACATTGTTATAAAAATATTTATCAGCTGGTTTAACCGGCGTATTCATCATTCTTCTTGTGTTTCCTGTGGAGATCTCAGCCATGAATTTAAATAACAGTGTTATCATCACCAAGAAGAATGAATGCTAAAATTATGAAAGGTTGCGCAATTCAGAGATAAATTAGACTTCAGACTCTAGTGTACAATCCAAATCTGGCTCAGTTTTTTATTAAGTTTTTTTGCAAAATCATGCAGACTTTACAATTCTAAAAGGTGCCTTGTTTTATAATTTTCAGCCAACAACAGCCTCTCATTTGCTGACTACAGCAGATTTTAGGTACCATAATTTCCGGACTATTGAGCGCACCTGAATGTAAGCCGCACCAGGGCTGCACTTGAATATAAGGCGCAGGTTTTCATGTAGTAACATGAGATATTTACACAGAAAGACACACAGAACTGGAAGATTTGTGGAACTATGCAAGTCTGCTCGCTTTTCCGCTGTTTTGGTTACGCTCCTCTCGGCCCATGTGCATTTGTTGACAACGAAGCCGAAGATTAAATGACTCACCCAACACTGCTGCCCAAAGACATGGCGTCTCCACATGGCTGCCATCTTGGCTCAGTCTGCTCGCTCCCTCAGAGCATTATGCCTATGGCGCAAATTCTAAAATAACCAGAATTTGCTCCGTTTTTCAAACGATTTGATTTGTTATGAATGTCTGACTTTTCTATGAAAGTAACACGATTATGCAAAAAGTTATAATTATATAGCGACAAAATTTTAGCGCAGATGACTGGATCACCCATCTACAGTACTGACTACTCTTTGTGATATCACAAAGTCATAAAAGTCATGTCATCTTTTTAAAGGCTGAATTTGTAGCTACGGGCTGTCCAGAGTTCTCTGTGGACTGAGCACTTTGACACTATCATTATAGAATCTAAACAGCTTTATGATCAAACAAGACATAAGATTAGCCCTTTATGCAATATGGGACCTTTAATCATGTTAGTGTGTTTACAGCCACTTAAGTTTTCCATGAAATGTTCAAGCATAGGGATTAAGCAGGATTGTTCATTTCTGTTCTGAACAAGAAATCAGACTTAACCTCTCAGAGTATGTGTTCCTCTTTGCCAGATGACTGACTTCAGTCTTTCTTCACTATGACAAATGTTGTCATTTAATATTGAAGCTGGTCATGTAGCCATGTAATAAAGAGCAAAGCGGTTTAAGAAGCCAAAATTTCAATAAACACTTTCAAGGCATCATTAGTGCCCTCATTACACAACACATAACATGGTCAAGCCACAGCTCAGTCTAGTTTAATTAGTATGATGAACCTTGTCGTGTCAGTCTCTGCATGTAGGCTACACAATAGTGCAGCAAGTGAACTCAAAATCAATTGAATGTGGCACTCATTGATCAATGACATTTTAGCCTGTTGCAGTTTAAAACAGTCATTATCACAACCAAACAATGTTGAAATCCCCTGCTATTTTGTTGTAGTTCATCCATTAGAGAGTACAACAACGTACAATAATGGGAAGAAGCCAAGCCCAGGGTGAGTTTGCGCAGTTTAAGACAGTCTGACCCTAATCAATGATTTGTGGCCGCTACATGGACCACTGTCTTTCCTCCTCACTCTCCTGCTTTGTTTGGAGGTCTTGGCTTGGTGAGCAGTGTCTGGAGGTGGTGACAGCAGGAGGAGGGGGCCACTTGGCCATGACAGGAATTAATGAGACTTCCATGGGTAATGACATTACAAAGCTGTATGGCAGGGGAAAGTCAGAAAGGAGGATTACCAGGTATTCACTGTCACGGCCTCTCTTCCAGAGAACAGAGCGGGAACACACCTGTACGGCAACCCGACGACTGACATTCACAACAGCACTGGCCTGAATGGAAGCATGGCAGCTGGGCCATCTCATTTGTGGTGTCTGGGACTCCCACTACTCCCAGTGGCGTCAGGTTCATGGCAAGAAAAGACATCTGCCAGGCTGTCTGTTCGTCTCCTGTGGGGTTTCACTGAAGAGACGAATACAGTCTCTGGGAAAAAAATATATTGTTAGAGATAATCAATTACCGACATGCATCTACACTGTTGTTCTGATTACAGTACCAGCATCTGCTTAACATCTGAAAAGTATACAGTATTTGATTCAAATACTATATACAATTACACATGGAGACAGATTGTATGATGAATGAGTGTGTGCAGTAACAATGGCCATGACCTTTACATATTGCATCATCATCGTATTAATAATGCATTCTGCAGCACTTTGCACAGTGCCATTACTATGTTTCATATTGTGAGTCGAGAAACAGCAACAGTTCGTTCTCCTACTCTTGCTTGCCAGCTTTGTCTGTCAACCAGGCCTTAAGGGCCTGTTTAAAAAATTAATGAGCAGTGCTTACACTGTAAATAACTGCTGGTAATGCACCGTGGGTTATTTGAAATGTAAAACCTACTGTCATGCTTTGATTATCTATGTATCTGCCCTGAGCATGGATCCGAGCACGGAAGCAGTGTTCCGTGCAGTCTGGTTGCTGGCTGACTTATTAAGGCTCGCTGTCACTTGTGCACATGTTGAACGGGTTCCCTTGAGTTGAGAATCAATGGGGTTATTGCAGCAACATTTTGAGGGCACTTCATGTAAATATATAACACAACGTAGTTTTAAAAAGGTAATTATTTTTCGGACTTACTGACGCGCTGCATTGCAGAAAGTATGTCATAGAGGTAGATTGTTTCTAAAGAAGCTCAAACAGCCATTCTTTAATTTCACATTCATTCATTCATTCATCTTGAACTGCTAATCTGGGAAAAGCTTTTACACAGACAGTTTTCAACCAAAATTGCATTGCAGAGGGCAGACAAATAGCTCCAGGACTCTGCCATCAATCAGTGTGTCAGTCCTCATTAGTTTTCTTTTGGATGTACCCTCCAACGAACCCAACCCTGTGCCTTTGTAATTGTGTGTCTGATACCAGGCTCCCGCCCAGTGAAATATTAATTTGGGTAAACTGTGCTGTTGTAATTTGGATTCCTACTGTATAGTCTCATGGTCACTCTTACTCTATATCGGACTGGAAGTCTATTTTCTGCCCCATATCAATTTTTCATACGCAGCCATTTGTCCTTAGGGGACAAATGTCATCCCAACACTGGATACTGAGTTTTCACCTGTCCCCGCGGTATTCCACTGACATTTCTTGGGCACTGAATGACGTGAGGGGAAAAGACTTGGTTAGACTTATACTCTGTTCTTACTTACAAATGTGCCCTACTTCTATCAGACATAGCCCTGTTGCTTTGAACAATCAGACTGCTTTAGGTTCACAATAATATTTCACCCATGCTGAATAACAATCATCTCTGAGGTATTTTTTTTTTTGTTTTCATTACTTTCCATCCAGATGATACATTTCACCAGCGGCAACAATTGACCCTATGCAGAGCAACATGAATGAGTTTCGGAGGCACCTGATTATCAACCTGCTTGATGAGTCTGGGCTCTGCCTCCCACCCAGTTTAGAAAAAAAAAAACGAGTGAGGTTCACTCCAGATGGTCATGCCCTTTAGAAGTCACTCTCTTCCCTGCAATAGAGCGAGTTGGCTCCAACTCCCCAGACTGAGTGCTGGGATCAGTCCAGGCGGCTGCTGTTAATGAGCCTTGGTGTTCCCTCCTCTGTCATGCTGGGGTTTCTGGCTCATCTTATACCTCACTTCTGTTTCATCTGCCCATGTTTCTGCATGGGATCAGACAGGGGGAATTGAGAATCAGGTTAACCCTAAGAAACCAGCAGCTTCGGTCTGTCCCATGCATTGCATAGCAGCAGCTGACATCCTAACCCAGTTGTGTCTACACACAGCGTCATTTAAAAGATCCCATAGTTCATCTGAAGAGCAGCCAGTTTGCAAATTCTGTTTAAAATATACACACTGCAGTATATTCATGCTGACACACGTACGCAATTTCATTAATGCGTAATTCATGGTCAGTGTGAGAATGATTACTGTTTATCCACCCCAGACCAAACTGAATATATTTTCTTTTCTACCTATACTACAGAATTATTTTTTTTGTTCTTTGTGCTTTTATTGTTCAAAGACAATTATTTGACAGTAATTTCAAATAATCTGAATAAATTCAGGTTTTACAAGTTAATATTAAAGTTTAAGAAATTATGCATACAGGAAAATACTGCTATTATGATGAAAAAAATGGGTTATTTTATTGTTCAAATATTTGTGCTTGTTGGAAAGAGTTGTGTTTTCTTTTTTTCAGGTTGCTAAGTGTTGTTTTAAGATAATTCTATTTTCTGACCCTGCCACACTGTAAAGCTGAGATGGCTAACATGCTGTCAAGCAGTTGCCAAATGACCCAACTAGTAGACACAGAGCAACATCAACATTCAAATGTCAAAATGAAACTTCTGGCCCGACATATGCATGCATCGTTAGTCCCAGTCTGGCCTATATACTTCCACAACTGGGCAGATTTTCTGTGTGTGTGCCAGAATTGGTCCAGAAATGCAAGTGGCATCTGAAGCTGTATATGGGCCCGATTCAGGCCAACCATGTGTATACCGGGCCAGAAGAAAACAAGCATGTGGTCAGAGTGTGGTACGGATTTATATCTGGGATGTTTCTGGCCACCAAACCGATACAAGCCCTTTATTTATTCTTCTTTAACTCTGGTTTGATCTCTTCCAGTGCCCAATGCACAATCAGTTTATCAGATTTAATTGACAATAGCTGTAGCTGCTGGAAACAAAGAGCAGTTACAGTATCAAACCAGAAAAAAAATGTGTGAAAAACAGTAAGTATAAGTTGAGGGAAACTCAGGTGGGGAAATTCACCTGTTGTTTTGGAGGCGGGGGTCCTATGTGACGATAAAACAATATTCAGAAAACATAATTATGAAGCACATTTAACAAACGGTAGAAACGATACCACCACGAAAAGCAATACAATCATAAAATAAACAAAATCATGAGATCAGATTCAAGAATTAATGTGAAAGTATAATTACAGAGGAACAAAAAGGGAGATCCTCCGCGCTTCAGCTTGACGAACTCTGGACTGGTGCGTCTCAGGGCTGGAGACAGATGAGCAGTAGAGACAAAGGGAGGGCGCTGGAGCACATCAATTAATATAAAGTTATTGAGGTGCAGCTGCTGACGTTTCAACGTTGAATGTTGCGTGTCGAAACGTCAGCAGCCGCACCTCAATAAATTTATATTAATCGACCGTGTGCTCCAGTGTCCTCCCTTTGTCTATAATTACAGAGGCTACACTGTTGCCCACAATGTTGGAATTAAATATTTTTTCACCTCTTCTCATGAAATGATTGTGACAATGTGATTTATTCTTGATAGATAAAGTGTATAATTATCTTCTCAAAACTATAGTAACTGGGACTCAGATGATTACTGACGTGTATAAACTGGAATAAAAAGATGAATGTGTCTTATTCCGACTTTATGGGCAACTTAATCAGTATAGTACAATAAAGAGTGTGATAATACAGATTCAATATCTGCAGGTATATCATTCCAGTCATGGGTAGCTGTAAAGATACTGTAATGGCTTTCTTTGTTGTTAAGTTAGACACAGCACAGGAGAGGAAAGTATTGTGCTGTACTGAGTGTCTCAATAGGAGAGAGACAACACTAATAGTTTTAAATCAAGAGGATAACTGAAATGTATACATTTAAAAAAAATAACTGCAGTGGCTTATTAGCAATAAAGAGAGGAAGAAGATTAGTTTTGTTAGCAACTAGATATATAAAATCAGCACAATCCAACATTGGTGAGATGAATTGTAAAGCATGTACAGCTTCTTTTTAAAGGCAAATGAAAAGCAGTTTCTGAAAGGGTAAAGAACACCAATACTGAGGTAAAAAATTTTCAACAGCATAATAATTATGGCATTTAAATGAAAGTTCAGAGTCAAACCATAGGCCAAGGTACTGTATGGTGTGTTCAACTCTTTGCTGTGGCATACAAGACAGGCAATAATGCTTGAATAAACTGTAGGTTTAGAGATTTGGGTTTAATGCTTTGTCGAGTGCCAGAAATCAAAGTGTGAGATTTAGTTTTACTGAGAAGTAATTTATTAGCAGAAAGCCTGTGCTGTAGAATGTTAAAATCAGATTGTACGGCTGATTCAGTGTGTATCAAATTAATTTGAGATTAATTTTAGATGTGTGTAAAGTTGAATACAATGTTCTGAACAAATCAAGGGAAGGTCATTAATGAAAAAGAAAAAAGAAAAGAAAATGAGGCACACCTCATTCTTTTAATGCATCAAACTTTCTTCCTTGTACAACAACTCGTGTTCTGTTACCTATATGAACCATGGAAGGCAGAACAGTTCAACCAGAGAAATAAGTACTGACAACAGTCAACTTAATTTATTGTAATTCCTTGCAGATAAAGACATGAATTTTGAAAAAGCCGTATGGATTTGACTGTTATTTACTGAGATAATGACACAATTAATCATTAATTTGTCTTTTTTTTTTTTTTACACGTTTGCCATTGAAAAGATGGGTCTGTAGCTATTGGCCTTGAGAGCATTCCCTCACATTAACATTTCCATATGGCAGGTATTTTACAAGCAGGTGTGGACAGACTAAAAAGGTGCATGAGAGTGTGGGACAATGGTTGGAGAAACTTGACAGCCATCTAACCCCTGGACCATTACTCACGCTTAGGTCATTAATTAATGGTACCTTGTTCCTTGACAGCTGTTATTCTCCTGAAAATGAAGGAGCTGAGAGGGTAAAAACATTACCAGTATCGCATCGAACAAACCAAGAGGAACCGCTGATTAATGCTTGAGTCAGACACATTATAGTTTTGATTAAATACCAAACTTATTTGGGATTTTTTTTTAAAGCCATGAGCAGGAGGATCTTTGCAGTAACAGTATCTGGCATTTCTGGTGAAGGTTTTGCTCTTATTTCCTCTAACTGTCTGCACTTCTACAGTCAGCAGGATCCTTGGACTTTGGAAATGCGGGCCATGCAAGATCTTTCTGCCTGGAAATACTAACAAGGTCATAATTTATCCAGGGAAGATGCCTCTCCTTGATAGGTAGGAGCATGTTTAGGTTCAGTGAATTCAAAATCTAAAAAGCTCAGGCATTTGGTACTGGATACCTTTTCCAATGAATTGACATGAATCAACATGAATATAATATATTATTCTTATACAGTAGTGCCTGATTCCAATGAATTTTTATTTTTTTTATAAATGTATTGTGATAGCATAGTGTGAAACTAACTAATGTAATATCCAGTCAAACAGAGATTAACATTGACAGAAAAGATGTAAGGCAAAAAGATAAATGCACAAAGACAGGCAGACAGATAGGATGGAAACACCAAGAAAAACCATGCAATCAACAACTCTGAGGTGGTGTGAAAACCTATAAAAGTGAAATAAAGCAATGAATGAATAAAAAAAGTTAAACCAACACTAAGGAACTTTTCAACCTTCATATAATATTTTCATAACTTTTGTGATGGTACATCGACTACAGGTTGAATGACACCTCTGTCATGGCCTGAGGGGGTCTGTATACCTTCACTGGCACTAAGCAGCTTTGAGGAGCATGGTGGGAAACCGGCTCTTAAGTTTCACTTTCACTTTCGCGAGTCACGATGAGGAGGGAGCAGGCAATGCAGCACCTTTCCGTCGGATTGTGTATGTGTGTTTACTGTTAAATGATCCACTGGTAACAGAAACTTAGTTTGGACGTCTTCTGTTAAGATCAGGATGTTTACGGCGCTACGCGCTGGTGCTCATGGGAAATGGAGTCTTCCTTCAGGCAAAACACTACCGCTTTGGGCCACTGGCGCCGCCAAACTCAACCAAAATTGAAAGTTCTTAAGTAGGCTAGGCTACTGCTTTAATAGGCTAGCCTACTTGAAAAATCAAATGTGTGTTATTTTTTACAGCAGGATTCCAAACAGTAGGTTTCCAACATTATGGGTGTTGATAGAAACTCAAAGGTTCCTGTAAAAAAAAAGGAACCTGTAGAGAAAATAAATGAGCAGCAGTTTCAGGGGAATGACAGCAGTTTATGTCTTTTCCTTTTTCTTCCTCTGAACTGAGGAATATATATGCATGAGTTTAGAAGAAACATCCTTAATTTTGCATTGTTACCAGTAGGCTAGCCTATGCCTGAGTTCAGCCTCACAGCATCAGATGTGTTTACAATGGAGAGCGTAGCAAGAGGCTTGAAAGCTTTTCAAGCTATGGCTTCCACCATTATCCAAAATAGGATAGGCCTATATGCCCAGTTTTTCATTAGATTAAATTAATCATGAACCATGTTAAATTAATTTATTAGCCTACATGTTTAAAATTCTCTATTGTTCTTAGTAGGCTAGTGATTGTGAAGCACACAAGCTGCAAGACAACGATATGGCAAGTAACAACTCCACTTAGTACAATTTAGTAGGCTACCATTAAAAACATAGCAATCATTGCACATTTAGAACAGTAGGCTAATGCTGAGTTGAAGAGTAGGCTATAGTGTTTTTTTTCAGTTAGCTACCAACATTTTTCTCCTGACAGCCTATGGGTCTGATTGTCTCAGGGCCTGATGGAAGCAGCAGTCACATGTTGTGTTTCATCGTGATTCGGGAGGGTGGGGGTCAGTCCAAGAATCTGTGCTTCAGGAGGAAATCTTGCCTGCCTACAGCTGCCTCACTCCGGGGGTGTCAGGGAGACACAGTCTAGACTCTAATAAAAAATCATTCATCATTCCAGACAATCATAAATGCATATTTTAGATTAATTGTTCTGGTAACAGTAGCCTAAAACCAGTTGTTTTCATAATGGTTCAGTATACCCCCCCCCCCAAAAAAAAAACAAAAAACAAAAAACAAAAAACAAAAAAAACAACAACAAACAAAACAAAAACAAGATCCTATCAGACTAATACAACTTTGTCACTGTGTTAATAAAGTTAATTGAAATTCAAACATATTTACAAGGAACAACTAGAAGCACGGTCATGGCATCAATGGCATAGATCCATGGGTCATGGTCACCTTACAACTGAACATGGGGGGGGGGGGGGGGGGGGGGGGGGGGGGGGGGGGGCTCTACACACCAGGCTCTACAAACACTGGTGTGCTTACCATGCCACGTAGCAATGGGACTTGTCGCTCATTAATATACTGCACAACTGAAAATATTGTTGCGACCCCGCAGTAATGTTGTTATGATGTTTGTGATTTCTAACTGACTGTGAATGTGTACGGGCAGGTAGCGTGTGGTTGGATGAGAAACTGAGGGGCCGGGGTGAGTGTGAGGAAGACCTGTGTGTGTGAGTGAGGAGGAGCAGAGGAAGAAGTGAGAGTTGTCAGATAAGTTTGTGTTATGTTGTTGTAGTTACATCGGCTCGGACGCTACAATATCAATAACAACGTGTGCTTAACATAGACGTCGGATTGCGCCAGAGCGCGCACCTCTGTGCCAGGCTCGCGCTCTGCAGCGGTTTGTGTTTATTCATCTTAACAGAGCGCGTGAGATATTAACACACACATTCACACAGGCTACACACACATACGGGTTACACATACCCACAGACACACAGCTGATGGGCCGAGGCTCCCCCAGTGGGTGCTCAACCTGGAATCGGCGCCTATGAGTCCATAATCGCAGTGCAGACGAGTGAGTTTGGAGCTAGAGAGGAGAGACCTTCATTATCGCTGCTCTGCTGCGTGTTTGTGATCGTGGGTTTGGATCTCTTTTTTTTTTCAAATGCCTGGAAAAGGCTCAACTGTCTTTTTGACATGTCTATACTGGACCGGGCGTAATCATCACTAGCGGTAGTGTATAGGCGCCAGAAATCAAAAAGAGACAGATGACATGATGTAAACGACAATCACTGGCTTTTACGTTTCCAGTGATTGGTTTAACAATCAATTAACTCAGCACGTTTAGCCTGTTACAAACAACAAGCGTCTTTATCACACCCCCTCAAAATAAACAAAATTGCTTCTTCTTTTTTTCACCTATGAAAAAAATTGTAAGCACAGTGCGTACAGGATTCCGGCTGGCGGCGCCACTGATCAGAAAGGTATATAGAGGGGCGGATAAGAGCAAGCCTAGAAGCCAAGGGGAAAACACAGTGTTAATCTGCACAGTCCATGTCCAGTACCTGGGTGGATGCAGCGTTTACCGCCGAGCAACAGACTGTGAGAAGCATATGTAGTGATGGGTCTCTGACACCCGAGGCTCCGACACATGCGCGGTAGCTCATGAAGCATTTGTATCGAACCACTGTGCCAAGGCGTGGTTTGGTCACGTGACTTGTGACGTATGAACCACTTGGATGACGTTTGAAGCAGTTGAGTGGTTCAGTCATTCATGAAGCACCGTCAATGTTTTGGTTGTCTCTGCTCTCTGTGAGAGCTGAGCTGAGCCTTCGGAGCACATAGAAACTGAGGCGGCAGAGATTTGGTTGGAAAGTGTAGCATTCAGTACTAGGAATTCTATAACATGATATGTGGAGCAGAGGAAAAATAATTTATTTAAGCGTTGTAACACGCATATTTGTAACGATTGAAGCGTCAACGACCGTATGGGCTTTAGAAATATTTAATACGTCCCGTACAACACAGCATGAAACTGACAGTGGCGCACCATGATTACATTGGGCTTTCACCCCACAGACGTGAGATCGAATCCTTTGCCGAACTTGCCATATTTCTTTTCTATTTTGAAATGAGATCACATTTGCCATCTACACCATTTCACATCGTATAAAGCCATAGACTGTTTAGACTTTTTTCAGAGGAGAATGTAATTCATAGCAGAGCCTAATAGCTATATCAGGCTAAGTCAATACCGAAAGCCTATCACAATCATTATGCCAAAAGAGAAACTTCATGTTTATTTTATATTTTTATTTTATTTTATTGTGTCAGCTTGAAACCATACAACCATGTAACGTTTGTTGAACAGGAGTGTGCATGGCAAATCAAATCTCAAACAATCAATGAACCAATGAATGACACGTCTCAATTGCACTTCATTTTATTGAACACTAGATGTCGTACTGGAGCACTGTGTCAGTGAAGCCTCGCGAGTAATGAATCATTAGGCCTACTCGAAAAAGGTGTTGAAGCCTCAACAAAGCCTCGATTGCCCATCACTAAGCATGTGTAAGGTAGATGTTTGTTTGTTTTGTGCTGCTTCGACATGATACTGTTAAACTGGAGCTAAGTAGCCTACGATTATTAGCCCATTAGCGAGCTAGCAAGAACTAGCATTTGAAGAGTTCATTTGCAAAAGCAGATAACTCCGTTTTAAAAAAATTCTAGAATCTTCATTTTTTATTTACATAAGATTATATCAGTGAAACCAAAGTTGAGTGACTTTGAGATGTAAAAACACAGACATATCTCTAAAAAATAAAGTTTTATTTAAAACAACACTATGCAAAGAATAATTACAAAGCCTCAGCTAATTTTTTTCAAAATGGCACTTATCTGCTTTTGCAAATGAACTCTTCATTTGTTTCGAATGTGATAGCTGTTGCTACAGTGTGTTGCTAATGTTACCAGCTAGTTTCATAATATGGAGTTATTTTTGTCTCATAAATACCTGTAAACGCACAGAAGGTGATCTACAAATGTTCCTTGGTTTGCACACGTGTTTTGCTATCCACAAAGGGTGATCTACAAATGTAATTGGTTTGCACACGTGTTTTGCTATCCACAAATACAAATTTCTAATTTGTAACTTGTATTTTGGTTTTTACAAATAAATGTGTATTTGTAAATGTATTGTAAATGTATAATTTTCCATTTGTAAAAACAAAAAAGCCATTTGTAAAACCGAAAATTCTGTTTGTGAAGTGTGACTCTGCATTTGTGGATCACCAATCACACACACGCATCTCTTTCCGCAATGACGTATTTCTGAGACATTCCTGCCGAGATCCACACAGATCCACAAACTCACAGCTGCTGATTCACAAAGGGCCGCTCTCCTAGGGGGCAGTGGTGGCGAGTAGCTGAATTAAAACTAACGAAGAAGACTGCTACTGGATTATCTCGAGAAATGATTTTAATTCCCACTGTTAATGCGTCACTTTATTAAGTTTTAATGTTTTTTCATGCGATAAAGTAACTGTTTAGATCCCCAATATGCGGTTAGTTTATCCAAATGACGCCTGTTTGGAAGTTTGCTCCGCCGTTCGCGGAGCAATAAAGCTCCATCTGTGGAGCAGCTAAGCTAACTAGGCTACCACCGGACGAGCGGTCTATCACAGAGGCTACCGCCGGGCTGCTGTGGTGGTCGGCCGGCTAACCTCCGCTGTCATCCAGGTCTCCCCCGGCTCGTTTTTTCCCCCGGAATGACGAAGCTGGTTAGCCAGCCCACCGCAGCAGCCCGGCTGCTGTTTAGATCTGATTAGATGTTTAGATGTTAGACTGTTTAGATCCCCAATATGTGGTTATTTTTATCCAAATGACGCCGGAGCAGTGAAGCTCCATCTGTGGAGCAGCTAACTAGGCTACCACCGGACGAGCGGTCTATCACAGAGGCTACACACCTTAGCGACCGTTCCCTGGACAACCATCGGCCGCTCTTCACCAGATGGAACGTTCATCATCTTTCTCTAATGAGAACTGACGGATATGTGAGTAAAAATTAATCAGTGCTTTGCTTTTATTGTGAATCAGCCCTTTGTTTCTAGTCACAACACTCGGGCCTGCAACGGGTTTACATTTTTTTTTTTCTTTGAAAACCTTACTGTGTGTGTGTGTGTATATATGGCCTATCTAGCCTATGTAAAAAGGTGTTTTTTTATTTTTAATGTAGACACTTAAAAAAGGGTAACACTTTAAAGGTAGGCTATCTATTTACTATTTACAGACATTGGGCCTCATTCACGAACCGTTCTTAAAGGGACAACGAGGAGTTTTGGAAAAGCGAAGCGTTTTCACACTACATTTATGAGCCTCCGCGCGCACCGTACATTTCTTTGACCGGCGCAAGACGGACTCATGTTTTCATTCATCAATAATTAAAGTCAGAGGTTCAAAGAGGTTCACATACCATCGGCGGCGTTATTCTCATAACTCGCCACGAAGGAAACGCTGGTCGGCTCGACCAGCATTTCCGCCACCACTAATAATAACAAAATAACGATAGAGACAGAACGATATATTTATCGAAAATGGGCCCATTAACAAGTGTGGGTAGCGGAGATTCATCCACATTAACGTGAGACTTTTTTATAACCGAATAGAAACTCCTCGTTGTCCCTTTAAGAACAAATTTGTTCTTAAGTCCTACTTACGAAGTTTTTACGAAGATTGTGGCATTCATGAATGTTTTCTTATCCAGAATTTGTTCTTAACTAAGAACAAAATCTAAGAACAGTCAGGAGTATACTTAAAGGGATAGTTCGGGTTTTTTGATATGAATCTATATGGCATCCCCATCATCAGCTACGTGCTGTGACGGTGACTTTCCCCGGACTGTGTCCCGTGAGCGGAGTTCCGGCCTGGTTTCGGTGCTGGCGAATGTAGTCCGGCTAGTTGGCTGGGGTCACGAAAATAAAGCGTTTTTCTTCTCAAAACAATATGCATTCAAAAGAGTGATACATTTGCATCACAAAACCGTTGTCCACGAAAAAGTCTGACCTCGCA
Source organism: Trachurus trachurus (assembly GCF_905171665.1). Classification (NCBI taxonomy): domain Eukaryota; kingdom Metazoa; phylum Chordata; class Actinopteri; order Carangiformes; family Carangidae; genus Trachurus; species Trachurus trachurus. The sequence goes on from NC_139896.1 coordinate 14,396,612, forward strand.
ATCGCTTGGCGCTATTTTCTCTCCCTCCGTATCACTGCGCGCTGCCGCCTGTAGACGGCTGTGCGCGTTTCTATCAGCTGTTTCACGGAGTTTACTGCTCGGATAGTTCACATAAACATTTCTGATTATGACACAAGTGATGAAGCCATCCCTTGTTTTAGCACAGAGCTAAAGGGAGAGCTTTATGAACCTGATGTGATGCTGAACTTCGTCAGATGGAGTTAGGTAAAGAGGTGGGTGATCGTTGCAGCGCAGTTCATGGTGGAAGATCAGACCTACAAACATACACAGACAGACAGCGTGCATCACCTGCACCGGACGGTGCTGCTGGAAAAAAAAAGGCACTACTCTCCAGCCAGCTGACGTGCAGCTCACCTGCGGCTCACCTGCAGCTGTCAGAGGAGCCTCAGATCTTCCATAACGGACTGCGCTGCATTACTGATCATCACCCTGTCCGTCACAGCTACAGCTGTGGTCTAACTTCAGCTTGTCACTTCCCTGTCCCTCCTCTCTCTCTCTCTCTGTCTGCTCGTTTTAACTCCATCTGACGAAGTTCAGCATCACATCAGGTTCATAAAGCTCTCCCTTTAGCTCTGTGCTAAAACAAGTGATGGCTTCATCACTTGTGTCATAATCAGAAATGTTTATGTGAACTATCCGAGCAGTAAACTCAGTGAAACAGCTGATAGAAACGCGCACAGCCGTCTACAGGCGGCAGCGCGCAGTGATACGGAGGGAGAGAAAATAGCGCCAAGCGATTGCGAGGTCAGACTTTTTCGTGGACAACGGTTTTGTGATGCAAATGTATCACTCTTTTGAATGCATATTGTTTTGAGAAGAAAAACGCTTTATTTTCGTGACCCCAGCCAACTAGCCGGACTACATTCGTCAGCACCGAAACCAGGTCGGAACTCCGCTCACGGGACACAGTCCGGGGAAAGTCACCGTCACAGCACGTAACTGATGATGGGGATGCCATATAGATTCATATCAAAAAACCCGAACTATCCCTTTAAGCACTTTTAGGTGCTGAGACTTCTGCAAAAATAACCGATTATAGCGTTTTCTTTTGTTCTGCAGTTGTATGACATTATATGATTTGAATAAGAATTATTTTCTTATCTTTTATTATGTTTTTAATAATCATATATATTAATAATAATAATTGACAAATCATTGCAGTCTCTTAAAAAACATTATAGACACTAAATTCATATCATATCTTTTTTGGGGGGAGGGAGGGGGGGGGCATACAGCTGCGGATATGTTTTTTTTTTTCCTAATTGCGGGCTGCAACAGTGCACTTACTGTAAGTGTTCACAATACACACAACTGTTTTTTTTTTTCATATGTGATAATATGATGATATTTATGATGGCACATGTGAGAGTGTGGTCTCTCTGATAACAACCGAAGAGCTGCATCCACTGCTGACGCTACTAAATATAGCCTAAATATAAATATAAAAATATAAAGTTTAAACTAAATATAAGCCTTTTGTTTATTTCTTTGTTTCATTCCTGCTGCAGTAGCGCCACTTCACTACTTAAGTTCTTTTTACGTTTGGAGTCTGGTGCTCCCTCCCAGATTTTCATTTGAGCATTTCAACTTTCTTTCTCACTTCACCTTCTCTGCTCAGCGCCTGTGGGTGCTGTTTGCACACGGCCCTGCAGTCTCATGCCCTTTTATGGGCATTGATGGGGCCGTTACCTATGCTAATCCTATGTTAATTAGACTCACCTGGCACACGCCCTCAACTTACGAGGAGTTGGCATAAGAACACAGCTGCGAACAATTCTGAGGCTTACGAACGCGTTGATGAATCTGACGTAGGGTTTTCTTAAGGAACTTCTTAAGAACAACTTAAGAAAGAATCTAAGAAGGTTCTTAAGAAGATATTGGTGAATGAGGCCCATTGATTTTAACTGAAAACTAGTTACTGGAAAGTGGAAAGTTTTTTTATACTGGAAAGGGAATCAATGTGTTTGGCATTTTGTGTGCATTGTATCTTTATTAAAAATATTCCTTTATAACTTAATTCAACATTTTAATTGAAGATATTGTATTTGTGGCCTATATATTTTGTGTTTAGTTCATTAAAGTGTGTTTGAGTTAAAAAGGGGAGAAAATATAAAATTATTAATATACGGGACCGCAGGTACTGGCGCCGCCGCAAAGCTCCAGAGCTGGAGGGAGACTGCTCGTGCTGGGCGACCCAGCACAGGGTGCTGTATGTCGGGGAGAGAAGCAGGAAGACTCGGGGCCTGTAGCACCGTGGAGCTGCAGTGTGCAGAGCGACCCCACTCAGGCTGCAGCGGCGGTGCTGATACAGCGGAGTTTATGTTGAACAGGTAATCTTTGGTTTTATTGTGGAAGTTGTGAAAAGCCATGTTTGATTTCTGCTGGCAGGTCTGTTGCTCCGCTCTGCTGCTGAATGGAGGCGTGTTGTTAGGAGGCGAGGGGTGTGTGTGTCTCGTTGTCTTTCAGATCGTAGACCATAGCTTTAAACAGTTAATCTTTTCTCCTGTCACATAGGTTGGTACAGTACATAAATGTACAGAGGGCCCGCCCATAGTACTTACAACCCCCCATTACTACTTGGTTAACCATAGTTTTACACGAAAGGGGGAAAAAAAGAAGAAAAAAAAAACATTTACTGCAATCTGTGGGATCTGTGAAAAAAATATTAAAATGCCTTTATTTTACATGGCGATTCATTTAAAAATCATATAGCCAACATGTTGCGACTACCAACACTGGTCTTCATCAGGGCTTTACAACCCCCATAACTCCTTGATTAACCATATAGCTACATGGGATGGGTTTTATACAGTACATAATTGCACAGTTGAAATAATGAAGAATTCTACCTCCAATTAAGCTCATAATAGAATCAGTAGACATTTTCAAATATTTCACTCTCAAATGATGTAAGTATTAGCAAACCTATTTTAACAAAGTCTAAATACTGGTTACTTAATGAATGATTCAGAAACCGGAGACTAAACAGAATATCTATTGTTATAGTCACCATGTCTTCTGTGGTCGAGATAAAAGTGGGTCAAAAATCCTTGTTTGCTCTCTTCCTTCACACATGAAGACCCCTCTCCCTGAAGACACAGTTAGAGAGAGAAACCTGTGTTGCCTCAGCAAGCAAATAAAAAAATCTGAAATATAATAAGACAGAAGTGTGACTTAAGGCACTAGCAGAAGCCACCACAGACACATTAGCCTGAGGTCTCCTGATTAAAGCTGCAACAGCCGTAATAATATAACAAATGGTGGTGGAGTTTTTACAATTATGTGAGTCATTATGTTCCTTTGCAGACACACATCTGTTTGTAGAGAAAAGTATTTGTGTGATCATCTTTAAATGTAGCCTTTATTTGTGGGGGAGGTAGACTACAGGCAGGAAGCAGCTTTAAGTTTAAGTATGTGTAGGCTCCATGGGTTTCTTCTAGCAGAAAAGGAAAGCCTCTCCTCTGGTCCCCTGTGAAGCAATTTGTTGAGGTAGCACATAAATTACACAGACGGGTCTCGGTGCCACTTATTGCAGACAGATCAGATCCTGATTGAAAGTTCTGGATATAAAAAGCATGTCTGATTTGTCTGATCTTCCCTCTGAAATGTTACTGGACCCGAGTTGAATGAAATGCTATGAATCATTATTAACAACCACTGGGCCGGATTTACTAAGATCCCAGATAGCGGGCGCTATATTGTTTGCACCCGCTATAATATTGCGAGTTTGGTTAGTGCACGCAAAACAGGTGATCTACTAAGAGTAACCCGCTAAATGAAAACACGTGCAAACCGCAATATGTAAATGAGGGTTTTGCGCGTGTAATCATTTCCGCCATGGAGAGACTGGACAGAGAGCTGGACGGACGAAGGGACAGAACATGACATGACATTTGATCCGATGCATACAATGACAGCATGTGTGTTCATCTCTCCCGCGCTCTGTTTAGATAAATAAACACAAATCGCTACAGGGCCCAACTCGTCATAGTGACGAACAGGCAGCAGCTGCAGCGACAATCACACACCTGTAATATGTGTGTGTGTGTGTGTGTGCCGCCCATGATCGAGTGGATTAATAGAGAGCTCAGGTGGGACACACGGATCTAAATGCTCTGACCACTGACCAGGTGGATCAAAGACGGGTGAAGGCAGCGGTGACGTGTCTCAGTCCGGGACCGGGACCGAGAGACGGAGCTGAGCAGCCAGGTGAGAGGAGAGGAGAGGAGAGGAGAGGAGCGCACTGCAGGACGTGCCCCGTGCGTAACAGCGCGTAAAAGACTTTTAACACGGCTGAAAAACTGTTACAGAATTACCCAGACGTGAGGAAATGCAGACATGTAAGATCATGGGGCTCTGACAGGTATCAAATCAATAAACGCATACGTTTTGGCAAAGTTGTATCAGTTAGTACATGGTTTTCAGACGTGGTGAATAAAGACGCAAAAACAGCCACCGCAATCTCTTCCTGGTTTGGTAAATCACATTGCACGCGCTAAATAAATCTATTTGCATCTACTCCTCCCAGTATTTTGCACGTTCTGGCTGAAACGCCCATATTTACATATTCATCAAGGCAAACACGCTAAATGGATCGCACGTGCTATTTTGCCCGTGTGAGGGACGCAATCCTCGGTGCGTCCGGTTAGTAGATCAGGTTCCACATGTGTTTGCGCGTGCAATCACGTTTGCACACGTTTTAATACACGCAAACCTTTAGTAAATCCGGCCCACTGTGTACAGCATGTAGGAGTCGGACTTTGGCATGTGGGAGGTACCAAAAACTGACATAGAAAAGATTATAGTTTGACTCCAGATAAATACCTCGTTAGAACAGGATCATCTTATCTCCTATCTACAGTATATCATTAAAATAATGACAATTAGGTTTGTGGAATGTCATAAAAATAAACAACATAATGTCCTAGTTTCACGTGGGAATCAAATGCTAGTTTCCTGTGTAATATTGGCCCATACATCCATAATAACATCCACCTATCAGACTTTTTGTACTTCCCTTTCTTCTTACTTTGTTACTATGGCTGCGGGTGTAGGCTAACAAGAAAACACAATGTGGCTCATAATAACCTGCAGCATAGACAATGTATCGGCTGTTCTTTTTTTTTTTTTTTACAGTCTTAAAAGCAAACCTTAGTGGTTAAATTACTTGTTACATTTCAGTTAATCAGCACTGTGGGTCCCTCTAACAACACCATCTGTCATGCTCACATTGGATCTTATGCTTTTTCTACATATAAATCGTAAAGCACACTTTGTGGTTTAACCAGCAGCTGTATGGAGTAAATTACTTACCGCCAATGGCTAACTTACTCTACGCTGGAGGTTCTGTTCTCACAGTGAGGCTCACAGTGCTACATATACATATGGCCAACTTAGATATTTAATTAGGCTTCGCAACTACAGTATATATATATTTTTCCCCCAAAAAGGCAATTAGAGACAAATCTTGTGACAGTAAAAAAATAAAGCAAAAAAAGTTTTCTATCACTTCTACTTCTCTGTCTGACTGATCGTTTTACATGTAAATAACTGAAATTAACAGTTTGAAAGTGGCTGCTGTTAACCTGTTAGTTTTAATAGCCTGTGCTTCAGTCACTGTTTCGTACATGTTCCACTGTCTGACAATAGTCACAGAAAAACATGCAAGGGAGAAGATATTTATCGGGACTTCTGCTGTATTAAAATAAGGAAGAGATGTAACCAGCTGTAAATAGATGACACTGTCTGAGAAGAAACAAAACACAATGCCATGAGGTCACAATTCTAATTAGTGCAGCATTAAGCAACTTTTGAAAGAGATTTAAAGCAGAAGTAAGCGGAATGTTTGTGTTAATATAGTAAGTCTTAAATAGTTATATCTTCCGACGGCAATCACTTATATAAAGTGTTTGGTCAGAAACACGGGTCTGTCAGTCACTCTACTCTGCTGTAAGCCGAGGAGAAAACTTTCCTTGTATCCTACAACCTTTATCCAATGAGGAGAGAGAACGGCAGGGCGGTCCTCTCTGTGTGTGCAGCCAAGGGATGCGCGTGAATGTGGTGACGTAGGGACGAGGGCGGGGACTGCTAACTCCATCAGCTGACAGAAAGTTAGCCAAAACGACCGGATCGCTTACTTCTTTTAAGCTGCCTTTTAATTGGTTGAACATGACTTACCACTGGCTAGTTAGCTAACTAAAAGACATGGGAATAAGAAATCAATGGAGTTAGCATAACTTTTTTGGTTCTGTAGAATGGACAAGAAAGTTGTGGAATAAAACAAAAGTAATAAATAGTGAGATAAACTTATTTTACACTTGACAATTGAATGTTATACTATATCTATTAGTTACTGATGTCTCCAGCATTGATTCAGAATTGATTTTGACCACACAGGAGAAGCACAGCAAAACACAGTTTGGTGGTATGTAGGTAACACACAGTACCGGTAGGTTGAGTGGAGCTGTGTTTGCTTTCTGCTATGGCAGGGTACAACGCTGAAATAAGGAGTAGATATAAAGAGTAATGTTCAAATGAAACTATTGATTAGCACACCTAAAGATGTTTTTAAAGACACAACCTTCTAGTACGAAATGACTGTGCTTTTTTCTCCCAAAAATAAATAACATAGACACAGTAAATCATTAACTTTCTTGACAGTGAGTTTCCTGCAAATATAATATGATTTTTTTGGTTTAGGATAAATTAGAGTTTCTCAGAGTTTGGATCAGATAATCAGTACAACAGATGTTCGTTGTGAAACTACAAGCACACAAAGCAGCAGGACTTCTGTACTGTATTGAAGACTAAAATGCCGTAAATTATAATTACAAATCTGCAGTGGAGTGTACACAGTGAGTCTGCACTTCACAGATATTCTGTTTTCATCACACAATAATCGAATAAATTACATGTCACATTGTGGTATGCTTCTTTGTAATGGAACAGGGAGAAAAATAAAATGGTGTAAGCTTGCATTGTGGTTCTAACACTGAAGTGGTTGAGAGCACAGGTCTTTGCCTTTCATGTTTTCAATTTAACCCTTGGTGAATGAATGTGATTATGCAAATGACAAAAGGACATCAAAAGGTAGCTGTCTCATTTTCTCTTTACAGACAATCAATGAGATTTGGCTGAAATACAGGACAAAACCGCTTCGATGTCATAAGACCAGCAGATATTCAATGAAAATCTCTGCCTTTGTTTGGAATATAATGGGTCCTTAGACTGCTGCGAGAAGGAAACCTGGCCCTTAGTGTGTCCGTCTCACAGACATACAGCTCAAACAGTGCACAGATAAATACAGACATAATCAGACAAAATCAACGTCAGCCGTGATGTCATTAGAAAAGTTATGCCCAAACAGTATCATGGCTAGCCGGCAATGGAGCTTGAAAGTTTGGGAGCATTTTACCAAAATAAAGGAGAAGAATGTGCAATGCAAAATCCGCAAGGCAGGGTGGGGGGGATAAGCTTTAATTTACGTATGATTCGATTAGTCGACTAATCGCAAAAAATAATTGGTGACTAGTCGATTATCAGGACCAGCGTGTTTTATATTATCACACGTTCACATCAAACATGTGAATTTATGATAAGTCAAAGTATAGTGTGATATAATTGTCACAAATGATCTCATTGAATACGTTAGTCATGCATCAATAAAGTTCATCCTCCTTAATCCTACTCTAGTCCTATGGGACATTAAAGCAGAAGTGAGTGATATATTTGTGTTAATATAAGTCTTAAATAGTTATATCTTCCGACAGCAATCACTTACATAGAGTGTTTGGACCGAAACACGGGTCTCTCAGTCACTCTGCTCTGCTCTGAGCCGAAGAGAAAACATGTATCGTATCCTACAGTTTTTATCCAATGAGGAGAGAGAACGGCATGCAGGGCTGTGTGTGCAGCCAAGGAACGCCGTGAATGTGGTGACGTAGGGACGAGGACTGTTATGGTGCGTTCAAGGAAACTCGTATTTTTCCGACCGTGAAGTGGTACCAGTTCGATCTGGTACGAGTTCACCGGTCGGAAGTTACGAGTGGCCGTTATAGTGACTTTCACCGGTAAAACAGGTCGGAAAAACACGAGTGGGTTGCCTGGAACGCTACAAAGTCGTAAGTTGTGACTTGAAGCTGTAATTTACGATTTCAAAAGCCTGCCTGGAACGCAGCATTAGCGAAAACGACCGGACCACTCACTTCTGCTTTAAATTCTCCTAAGGACATGTGTTCTTTGGGAATTTCTTTTGAATATATTTATAGTTAGATTTACATGCATTTCAATCTTTCGTTTCAGAACAAGCTGGAGGTTGATGGAGGTTGGTTTTGTCCAAAGCAGTACAGTAGCAGCAGGTATGTGCACATAACCTGTTGAAATGGTTTTCGAATAAACTTGTAAATATTTCAAAAGGTGTGTTTTTGATGTGTTGCTGGACCATCAATGTATAGCTAAATGATGTTTTAAGAGTTGATTCTCCAGTGCCAACTGTGAACAAGGAGCAAAATGTGTTAACACTTCTCTGTGTTAAGCAGGTTTTTGATTAATCATTCTTTTGGTTTCTTTGTGTTTTTGTTTCTGTGTATAACCAAAAACCGCTGCCACACTTTCCTGACATTGTTGTCTGCCTAATTTATTTGGACTGTTTTGATGCCAAATACCCACATTTTGCCAGGATGAGGGGATTAGAGCAATTACGGGAATGCACTGTTCAAGATATTCTTTCTAAATCTGTGTCCTGCTGACAATAAAGTGCTGCAGAACCTCAGTAATTCTACTCTGTGTGGAAAAACAAGCTGCACCAAATTGATTCTTTTGTGACAAAGTTTTTGTTGGTATTAAACAGGTGATGGAAGCTTTGGCATACAAATGGATCTGCAGTCATTTTCACATCAGATTTTATCTTTCTGTGAATGTGACTTTACATTGGCCTGAAAAAAAAAAGATAAATACATTGTTCCTTTTATTATACAATGTTCATCAAAATAAGTTACCTCTAATGTTTTTCCACAACCATTTTAATTTTGATTTGAATATAGTGGAAACGATAACTGACAGGCAATGACAAACACTGAGCTTTAAAGTCACTTTCTCACCCAAGTGATTGAATCCATCTAATATTACTGAGCTCTGCAACACTTGCCCAGGTTGTTCAATATCAGGAAGTTCATAATGTAACACTTGATGTCCCACCGGATTAGGCAGTAATTACATGAAATGAATACTTTAATTATGTAGACGCTTCTGATAAGTGCATATTTGCCCTTGGTGTAGTTTGTATTCCAGGATCCTGAGCACATTCTCCACAGATCATGAAACTGAAATCTACCCTCGCCACTTCCTTTCTATTTTGGGGGCGTGGAATTTCACAAGGGACTTGCCTATATTGATAATCATGTGCATACTGCAGGCATATCTTCCTCTGGGATTTGTCCTTACATGAATGGCCCCTGGAGCTATTATCTGTAACGATAATGACTCTCCCTGTCTGCTGCCTTACTGGCCAAGGTCCTGAGAATGAGGCCAGAAACCACATTCTTCCCTTCTTCATTCTGGACAAAGAGAAATCCCCTGAAAATGTGTCTCATCTCAGCTTTTTTGTCGTTTTCCTCATCATCCTGCTGCTGCTAACTTCATCTTACTAATGCTCTGTGGAATCTAGTTGGACAGTTGCTACATTTTAATTAAAAAAAACTTGTTGATATTTATCTACACAGAGATATTTTGAGTTGACCACAAGGTTGAACACTGAAGTTACCAAACTCTTCTCTTTTTTGTTAACACTGTCAAGGGCATATCTGCTCTTTCAGTTCTTGTGCTTTGAATTACCTGGAGTGCTTTTAATTCTCTTGGTTTTGTCTTTGTTACTGACTGAAGACTTTCTGCCTGAAATTGCTTCCATGCCAGGAACTCAATTTACAAAAACAGATGAGGTCCAAATAATGCAAATCAATGAGTCAAAGAGACATGCCACCCTAATTTTGGTTTGCATCCAAAGGTGAAGGACTTTGAGGCTCTATGAAATAAAATAATAAAACAGAGACAAAACGTGTGCTGATTTTTTAATTATTCTTATTTGTAATGTTTTTGTGACAATTTCAGATATTTCTCCGAAGTCCATTTAACAATTTTACTTATTTTTTGTTTTTACATTCAATGAATTGATGTCAGCCATGGTCTGTATGCATGTGTCACTTTGACCAGATGCCTATTTGAATATCATCTCAACTGCCATTTACAGTTTGCACAACAAAAAGAATTTAAGAATGATATCAGGAGATAACTTTTATTGTGAAGTGGCCAAGATATAGGAGGATGTCATGTCATATTATCTTCCTTTATAGATTTAATTTGAGATGTTCATTCAGAAATCCATAAAATAATTTTCATTGTCCAATTTAATGAACACCCACACCAACACAGGGAAGGACTGAGCTCACCTTAATTTTTTGCTGAGTCCAGGGTCAGTACTAAGCCTGTGTTGCCCAGTATAAACTTCTCGACAGTTGACAGGCAGCAATTTGAACCTCTGTGCCACCTGCCACCCTCACAAGTTTATAGCAATATTGTGGCCAAGACTGCCCAGATGGTACAGATAACAACAATGTGCAGGACTGGCCAGACGTGCTCTCTCCATCCAGATTTCTTCTTCTTGTTTGCAGACCCAACAGATTGCTCTGTGATGTGGACCAGCAAACATTTAATGACGCCTGCATCCATGCTCGGCCGCTCTGACGGGATCACAGACTCCAGTTTGCACAAACGCAGGTCCCTGATGTTAGCCTTGCAGATCTCCATGACGTCCTGGATGTCAAGGCACAAACTTTTCACGCCAAGTCCCCGCAGGATCTGGTTCACCAGATGTTTGGTGTAGGTGAGCATATCCTTTTTCATCCAGATGTCCTGCAGGCGTTGCTTAGTGAGCAGTCTTATGGAAGGAATAGTGGCAAATGCCTGGCTTTCATCATTCAAACACAGACAGTTTTGACTCTTTTTGACTCTTGTGTTGTCCTTGGCTCTGCCTGCTGTATCATAGCCAGTAGCAGAAGAATCAACCTGCACGTTCTTCTTTGGTGGCCCCATGTCTTCGATGTGTCCTTCAGTACCAAATGTTGTGCCTTTTCCTTGTATTTGTGCCCCACCACATGGAAGCAAAGTCAGTTCTCGGGGACTGTTGTTGTATTCGCCTATGTTTAGAACACAGTTACCCATCGCGCCAAAGGACAAGGCTGGTACATCCGCTCATTGCCTCCAAAAATTGAGGAGCATCACCAACACTCAGGTGCCTAAAAAACACAGCAGCCTCAAAAACAGGCGCTGTGTTGCCTTAAGTTACTAAATCTTTCTGGTTCACTCGGGTTCTTCACTGCTCAGAGACAGGCAGTCTGTAGTTGATGATTGAGCATAGTGACTGTTCAGCAACCGGGAACCTACAGTAGTTTAGAGGCAAGGTTAATGAGTTTTAGAATTGCCACTAATATGTTATGCATACACTCCAACTGTGCGGTGGTGTGACTTTTGATTCTAAACATTAGGCTACTGTTTTCCTCACTTATCTAATTAATTTTTACCATGCATGTATGTGTTTTATGACTTGTAGAATATATGTGAATCACTCTCATGGCTTAAATAGAACACCTCAGAAAAACCAAACAAAATAACAAACAAATAAAAATACAAAGAAGAAAAAAAAAAAACAGAAAAAAAAACGTGTCACCACCTGTTAGACTGCATGCACATAAATTGCGTGTTAAGTGAGATGCCATGGTGATGAGGAGAAAACTGTCGGAAATTGTTTGATATAAGGGGGGAGTGGTCTGAATCGCGCTGTCCTTTATTGAAAAAAAGACCGACTCACTTTAGAGTTCACTGCTGGGACGCCTGGCAGTCCTTTCATCCACAGAGCAGACTGTGTGGCTCGGTGCTCTGCCCGACAGCCTCTCTCATCCTTTCCTCTGCTGAACTGTCGTGTCGCCTCTCACGAACAGGTAAGGCGTTCTAAGTTATTGTGTCACGAAATACTGTGCGATCTTTGTGGAGTTGGTCTCCTGCCTGCCTGCCTGCCTGCGCGTTGCAGCGCTCAGATGATTCAATACCTTTTTCTTTTGTCACGCATTTCTGCACAGGTGCCGCGCAACTAGGACATGATTCCCTTTGATACGCTTTATACATTTACACATATGCATACATATATCCGCGGTTGAAGCATTACAAAGAAAGTTAAGTCTCAGACAACAGTGTTTTCTGTGCGGGAGTGAAAAATCGTGAGCCATTTGCGCATTCCATCAGGCTGCAGCAGTGGGAATAACCCGCGTTGTGGAGAGAGGAGGTTACTGTTAATGAGAGGGGTAATGTACAGTAAGGTTTAGGATTTTTTTTTAGGATGCAGATGAGGCGTTCACGTATGTTCTGTGGTCGGATTGAAGTTGGAGGTGAAGCGCGCCTTTTCCTCTCTCCCACATTCCATTACTATGTAGATGATTGAAGCGCAGCGCAGGAGACACCTGCAGCGGGAGATCAGAGGCTGTGAACAGAGGTTTTCTCCACGTGATTCCCACCCCCCACCCCTCGATTTATTCTAGCATAGCATTTCATTATTGAATAATATTTCGTTAAGTGAAAATCATGCTAGAAATAAGAAGGTTTATGCCCTTAAAGCATCAACATTAAATCCTCAAAATACAGCCTCAAATATTGGAAATGCTCACTTGAAAATAGTTTGTGATAAAGAGATTGGCAATAAATGCTACAAAAGCTTATCTTTAGAGGGTGACAGAATCGTGCCCACCTACAGTTTTTCATCTAGAGAGAGAGCGCATGTGGGGGAGAGAGAGAGAGAGTGTGTAGGTGTGTGTGTGTGTGTGTCTTGGATGTGTGACTAGTTCTCTGGTGTTTGTTTCATATTTGAAGTGCTGTATTCAATAAGTGCCTCCCCCCTGTCTTCAAATGTCTTAAGTCATTGTAGTTATTTGTTCTTGTGCTGATATACAAGGATCATTAAAAGGAAAATTACCCCCTGCACACACACTCACACCCACACACTCACTCACCCCTTTCCCACCCAGGAAGGTACTACAGCATAATAAATATGCCATTAGCCATTTTCATTCAGATGCAATACCCCCCAAATTGTATTCAGTGATCACACTTCTCTGTCACTTAGTCTAGTGGAATGATGATTAATATGCCACTTTGTGGCTTAATTTCTAAGCACCGACTTAATAAATCTGCCACATTCATGTAGCCCCATCGATTACTCTCAGGAGGGACATCTAGAGAATACATAAGGGCCCCTTCACACCCTCATTGCCACATTATGACAGAGGTGAGCAGATTTTGGCCACAATCCACAAAAGTGAGAAAATACGGTTGATAAACAAGCCACATTGGTATAGTTTTATTCTTAGTGTAGTGGGCTGGTAAACCGACATAAAGTTAATATGGCCTCTGCAATATGCGTTCTCAGCATCTACAAAATAAGAAACATGTGTGATGTTTCCCAGTGAGGGGTCTGGGATGTGTTCTTTAGACTGATTCTTGGCAACCACAGTAAAAATTACTGATTTCATTCACCATTGTTTTATTTGAACAGAAAGATAAACTGCATAAAATGACTAATCTAAGTAGTAATCAAAACATATTATTTTGCCGTGTGTACACAGCTTTTGGAGGTAGAAGGAAAGGCTGTCAGTGTAATTGTAAACATTTCAGAGCAGGAAGGAGGTTATCACCTCATGTTGCCTGAGTTCTCTGGGTTTTTGCTCAGCAGCAGCAGTCTGAGCAGGTAGGTAGTGTGGGCTGAAGGCTAATCTTCACAGGGGTGATAGAGATAACAGTGATGTATGGAGCGGATGGGGTGGTTTAACACCCAGAGCTGACTGTTGTCTAGCGGGGTCAGGTCTGTGATACCAAAGTACTGCTTCAGCCAGCTCCTCTCATGCCTGGGATTTGGCAGTCTTAATAACTGCAGGTGGATACAAGCAGAGGCGGCCTCTGTATTCACAGCCTGCAGATGCCTTGATGAATGCTGTGTTGTAGCTCTGGCATCTGTCAGTTGCCTCTGCTTTCCAAGTAAAATGCCTCCTTGGCCAGTAGTCAGACAACCAGTTCATACCGTGACATGGTTATGTCGCTATCTACAGTGAAAGTGATGGCTTGAGTTATTCCTAATGGAGACACTACACCTAGAAATTTTCTGATTGCCACTACTATACCCCTGCATTGGATGTGGTAATAACACAAGCACTTTGTAGACGTAGAATTTATGCATTGACATTTCTGACACATGAGCCCTATAAGGTCAAAGTGAATATCACAAGATTTTTAAGCTCCCGAATGTATTATTTTGTCATTTTCATTTACCTGCATAAATGTATGATTCAGTCATGTTGCTTTCATCAATCCAGCAAAAGTATTGTTTCAGATTGACCATTCACCATTCACTAACTGCCCAGCACTGCCCAGCAAAGAGAGTTAGTGATGAGCTTAGGAGTTTTCAGAGTGTAAAAAAATAGCATGTGAAGATGCAAATGTTACAGAGCCAAATATTTTTTCCATGCAGTTAAAGGAAACCAAAGCAATGGAAATGTAAATTTGCATTGTTTGCTAACCATACTTTATAGGCTAATATATAGTGTTTTCACTTGGTTACAATAATTAGGTAAGCTTTATCTGTGATATCAACTTTCATTAATTGCTCTGCTACTAAACTGCTCCCATGTGTAAAACCATGCTATTGTTAAGTTTACTGTTCATTGCAAGTAATGTGTAACATGATATGACCAAATTATTATGACAAAACTGTACAGAAAATCAGTATGTTAGTTATATTTTATATATATTATATTGGCTAATTATCTGCTGACAGGAAATGTAATTACTGTATCAGCAGTTTTCTTTGGTAACATTGCTGAGAAGTCATAGTGGCAGTTTTGTGTGTGGGATGATTTCATGATTTCATATATATCATAGGTTCATTTTTAAAATCATATTTACAGGTTAGTTTTGTCTCATTAGTCATGTTGTATGTAGCAACATCAGTTTGTTTCAGTGACAGACTGTTGCCAAGGTGGAAGGAATGGATGGAGATGTGTTAATCAAATTGACCTGATCACACCTATGAGGCCCCATAGGCTCTGGATTAAGTCATTTTTCTTTATTAGAAATAAGCTTTAAGTCACAGAAGCTAAATGAAAAAATGCACACCGGAGACGGCACACATTATTCAATGCAGTCATTGCACTTTATCACTTTAAGACAAATCCAGACTGTATGATTATTATGCTGTGATTATTGATTGGCTGCTGTCTATCAATGGACAGAATCCGTTCTAAAACACACACAAATGTGCTGCAACAGCTGAGCAGCACCACATCCACTGTGCTTTGGATTGTTGAACAGCAGAGGCTCCTCTGGCAGCTCCTCTACAGGTGAGCTGGATCGAGAGCACAGCACCGTCCTTTTTTTTTGCAGCGCCGATAAAAAAACAAAAGAAACAAAAGTATTAATCGGTCAAAGTTTTTGTTATCGATTAAACAGTTATCATGTGCATCCCTATTGATCAGTGAAGGGAAGTGAGGTGATAGCTTAATGTCAGGTGACTAAAGTATTATTTCAGAAGGCCAGTGCACTTCTTACCATTTGTGTGTTACAGACTCCAGTGGTCATGATGCGCTGAAGAACTTCTTATGCTCAGAGTCTCTGTTGCTATGGCGGTTGAGCCACCGCAATAATATTTAGTACTGTCATCAGGCAATTTGACCGAAACGTCTTTGTTGGTGTTAATTATCACTTTTTAACGGACGCCCTGCAGCCAGTCAGAATTGAGTATTCACCCAGACCATGGTATAAGGGCCCTTAACTATCTAAAAAAAAATCTAAATTAAAGGGACAACGAGGAGTTTCTATTCGGTTATAAAAAAGTCTCACGTTAATGTGGATGAATCTCCGCTACCCACACTTGTTAATGGGCCCATTTTCGATAAATATATCGTTCTGTCTCTATCGTTATTTTGTTATTATTAGTGGTGGCGGAGATGCTGGTCGAGCCGACCAGCGTTTTTTACTTTCGGTTTCGCAACGAGTCATGAGAATAACGCAGCTGAATCGCCGTTTATGGTCGGAACTACGACGGTATGTGAACCTCTTTGAACCTCTGACTTTAATTCTTGATGAATGAAAACATGAGTCCGTCTTGCGCCGGTCAAAAGAATTTTACGGTGCGCGCGGAGGCTCATAAATGTAGTGTGAAAACGCTTCGCTTTTCCAAAACTCCTCGTTGTCCCTTTAAGGTTACACTTTTGTCGACCTTTGCTGTTTTGAATAGATTTATTCCCCAAAAATCATTTTACAATCATGGAGAAAAAATATAAAAGAGCAGCAATTTCTCATGATTGAGGGCCTGATTGTAAAGTAACTCAAATGATTAAGTCATTGTCATGCATATTACATTTTCTGTTGACTGACAGAAAATTCAGTAATTTAATCTTTGGTTATTTTGTGAAACATGGTCATTTTCCCGGTATAAATTGATATTTTGAGTCTTAATGCCTTCAAAAGCATGCCAAAATCTGATTTGTGAGTAATTCAATGGAGAGATTTTCTTTTGACCCATGGAGATAAAACGTTTCAGTCAAACTTGAATTTAATTCTGAATTAACTATTAATAATTGCATTTGCGAGGTACAAATGTGTTTAATAATCCCACAAAATTTCAGCTATTGGTATCGCTGAAGGCTTTTAGAATGGCCAGTGTTGCAGTTACTGTAGCAGCTTATCAGCATTCTGTTAATGGTGAGCGAGATAAAGGCCATGTTTCTGATGTTCAGCCACAGTAGTCAGGAGAGATTCAGAGGGAAGCTGGAGGTGTAGCGTGATGACATGTGGTCGGGCTGTAGGAGGCCAGGTAAGCAGGGCAGAGTGGTGACCTTCACTCTGTGATAGTGACTGACAGAAACTTGATGAAGACTCTGCAGCTAGAGTCATGTTGAATTATTCCTGACGTGAGGCTGAAAGACACCTCGAAGCCAGAGAGGAGCATTTTACGCCATCGTATTGGAATTAATGTAAGAACCTGACCAACAGACTTCTCAAAAAAAGACATCTGCTCTGTTCATTTTATGCCAAATCTGTAGTATTCCTCAGTCAACTGTTGAGCTCAGCAGCTGGAGCACATTGCTAAGCTGCTAAACCTGTATAGTGCAACATGTGAACTGTTCACACTTCAGTTTGATTTGTTTTATTTTGTAATTTACCTTCCTCAGCAGAATTGTTACCTTTGTGTGATCCACCTTTGTCTAATGCACCCTGGCAGAGGAAGCCTGGCTTATGAATAAATCAGAGCCCTCACTTTCACTGCTTTGAACGATAGCAGATGGAATTGCCATGTACTGTACTGTACCAAACTGAACTAAGCTACTTTCATCTTTTTTTTTTTTTTTTTTTGCCCCCGACTCCCCCGCACTAAAAATAACCCAACTGCAGTAAACCGTTGTCTATACATTGCATTGAACACAATTTCATGAATAATTCCAGCTCGTGTTGCTGTTTTCCACAATAGTTTTTACAATCAATTATTCATATAAACCTGGATGTGAACTAGTGAGTTATTGTTTCAGAATTTTTACACAAGTGAACCTACATTTTTTATCTCTGATGTAAGATGGGCCACCTCCGCTTACTGTTCACCCATGACTTAAGCCTAATCTTCTTAGGCAGGAAACATATTTGTCGTGGAAAAGCAGCAATTATTTTTTTTTATCTTCTGATTTTTTTGATTAATGTTGGTCAGGAAGCTGATTGTAACCGTAATAGCTTTAGTGTTTGCTTGGATATTTCTTCATGTCTCTCCTAGTGCCAATATGCCAGATTTAGAGTTTTATATAAGTTTATAGCTGCAGTCCAGAACAGGATTACCAAAGCAATATTGAAAGTAAACAACTGCATGCTCAGAAAATAATTTTAGGGAAATAAGTTTTATCCGTAGCCTAAAAAAAGTAACAGATCCTCGGTACGCTGCACAAACCACCGACACACCACAGCAAAGTTTTGAAAATGTATAAAATTTTCCTGCTTTTCAGGCAGAGTCTGAGGTGTGAGGGAAAGATGTCTATGGATAATACCTCAGAAAGAAGATAGGAGCCCAGCTTAGTTTCCTCTAAACAAATCCTCTGTTGCGCTAACATCACTACCACATTAGTGTTGATGCACAGTTCCCCCACTGAAAAGAAATTAGACTCCACTTTAACTGGAGCAGCACCTGCACCACACTGATAGAAAGCCTGCAATATGAACCAGTCACACTGATACTTACTGCAAATTCTAAAATGCGATGATATTCATAACAGGACGAGTATCAACTCATCATTAGAATGGAAATCCAAAGAAATGTGTTTCAGGCAAAATGGGGGTGGCAACTTACATCCTTCCAAGTTCTCCAAAAAACACGCTTTATAAGTTGAATGATGTGTGAATATTTTGGAATGTCTGAAATAAGATTGGCAGTCTCCTAGTCAGATAAGACCTTGACTTGCATGGAGTGTTAGTTTATCCCAGCTGAGGACATATTGGTGGAGAATACTGTGGAGTCTTTAGAGTAGCTTTGTGCCTCAGAGCAATGTATACGATATCTGGAATAGGAAGCTTCTGTCTGTGATGGGAATGTATATTCTATCCCTTGCCTTCACATCATTTCCCTGCCAATATATGCAGCTAATAGTTATCCATGCGGAATATGAATCAAACCACATTTACGGAGGCTATTTGACTTCAGAGCAGCTATGAGCTCTGGTAGAAAATATATTTCTATCTGTCATATGAACTGAGTTACATGCCTGTCACATTGTTTTAAAATGAAAATATTGTAATCGTGGGCCTTAAAAAACGACTAGAAATATTATACTGAAAAACTAAAGCAGCATGTCCTTGGCAAAAAAAGTTACTACCTTCCCCAGCCAATCTACACAGAAGAGACAGCACTGTTTTTTCTGTTTTTTTTTTTCAGTGTAGCTACTTAGTCCTAGTGTGATATGGAAATAAGTAAGATTGTATAGGTGTATTTCATTTCAATGCTGCCCAGTATCCTTCACTTTTAACTTTACCAGGGAAATCTTTGAGGATGAGGACACGCTGTACAAATCACTAGCTTACAAAACCAGTTTGCCAGTTTGGTGTCTAAATATCCTTGAATCTGTTTGAATCTAAGAGCAGTACAGATCAGCTGCTAACATCAGCCTACACTCAGATATACAGTAGTGGTCAGTATGTGTGTAGTATGGAATGCTCTTTGACCTTAGAAATATAGCATCCAGATACCAAAGAAGGTTGCAAGCTAGTTAACTGAGCATGCTGTCATTTGCAGCTAAGATTTAATATAACAGTGTTTTATTAACCTCTTGTCACTCCTATAAATTCTGTAATATTCGCCTTTCCAAGGCGTACCCAAAGTAAATTGAATGCTGTTCTTGAACTGTTTGGAGAATATGGATGGGCTTGGTCTCTTTTGAAAGGTATCACTCTGAAGTTTTTCCCCCAAACTGAAATAATCACTATAAGTGCTACTATCATTGAGTAATCTAAGTGGGAGCACACTGAATTAGAATGTTTTTATTCTCGCCTGAATTTTTTTGTTGCAATCAGATGCCTGAAGATGAGTGTGGCTGAGAATTTTAGCTGGAAAACACAATGGGACTACAGCATGAAGCCTTACCTGGCCCCAGTTCAAATTTGATAACAATCCTGCTAAAAATGAGTATTTTACACATGTTTTTCTAAGTGTATATCTAGGCGTTTTCCTAAAGTTGCCATTGAGAAACAATACATGCGCCAAAGTGCAGCTTTTGCAAAGTTACGCATGAAGATGGCAGTGCTGCCTTTTCCCAGGGACCGTGAATGCAGCACATCGTTCGTTTCGTAATCTCATTGGCTATTCAATGCTACAGTTTCCATCGGGATCGGTTCCTATTGGCTGAAGCCATTCAGCGCTGTCGGAGGGGATGTTCCTCATGAGACACAGCCACTCATTCGCTATTGCAGGCGGCAGCCGGGGACAGGGAGCTTGTGATTGGTCGAGTGAGCTGTCAATCGAAAGGTCAGAGGGCAGCGCCATTTTGAAAAGTGAAATAAACATTGTTTTCATGTAAACGCCGGACTTATGAGGAGAAATAAACGGATTTACTGGATATACAATGCGTAATTTCATAAGATGCAGCAGCGGGATGAGGTTATCTACCGGTACAACCGTGTGTTTTGGACTAAATACTTTACTGGATTGGATTTACTGGACTTTTCTGAATGTAACGACACCAAGTTTGTGGGGAAACCCTGTGATCCTGAGCCTGCCCTGACACAAATCGTGAGTTATATCGGCTTTTTACGAACTTTGTTAGCATGTTTATAGTCTGATTCGAGTGTTGCTGTGATGATTATATTTAGGAATGGTCGGCATATCTTTAATCACAAGAGTTTTAGCTTTCCAACGATATGTGGCATGACTATTTCAAGTGACTGGTGACATCCTCTATGACACCTCCCTGATTAAAACCCCCCCGGGGGCCCGCCGGCGGGCCGTCGGTGTGGCAAGGGGTTCCCTACACTTTTGCTTTCATGTCTATCTCATATTGGCCTCTTGACCTTGCGTGTATAAAATATAAATGATACAGTATAGTATAGTGAGGCTTTGTCTGCTCATATTTGCTTCCTTATATTCTTAGCAGCTAGAATAAGTTACTGGGAATTACTTTCCCTCTGGCACCCTCATCCATCAAATCCTGTCTTTAGTCCTATCTGATGTCGCCGGACAATGCGTGTGTGTTTCATGATTCCATGTGCTCCTTGATGCCTGATACATACAGCAAAGCTATTTTTTAAGATACATGTACAGTATTCAGCACTCAGTATGTGCTCCAGCACAGGAAGAGAGTTGGTTCTGATCAAGTTCGACACTCTGTTAATGCTGCTTTCTTTGTGTGAATTTTGAAATGAAAAACTTTTAGTCTAATAAGAAACCGTAAACTGAGGTAGGTTATCTGTGGGTTACGGGTGCTGTTTTTTGGATTTGCCTGCTTTTTTTTTTTTTTTTTTTTTACATCTGGGTTAATTCATATAACCCTTGTGTAATGCAGTCTTATTCTGTCATGTGGTAACAGAACATTAACACTGAATGCATTGTCAGATCTTGAGTCAGTGCAGCTCAGCTATAAGAGCATAATTGCGAGAGAGAGCTCATGGGAGTTTGATGGGGAGACTATGAGATTCTCATAATGATATCTTTATACTGTAGCTGTTTCCACAAATGCCCCAGTAATATACCTTCAAACTTTGTGAAGGCAGTGCTTAGCTTGCAGAGAACACCGAATTGCACTTTCACTTCGCTTTTCCTTCACCTTCTGTCTAGTTCATCCCAAACCAGCTCCATGGGGGTTAAGTCTGGGAGACTATGCTGCTCTTCCATCATGTAATGACACCTTCTGGTTCTTTTCTTCCAATGTTTTGGGTCATTATCTTGCTGTAGGATGAAGCTCTGACCAACAAGTCTCTCTTCCTTTGTTACTTGTTTTTTTTCTCACCATTTGGATAGCAGTATACAGCACTACTTTCTGCGGTAGTGTGTTGTCCTAATAGGTCCTCGGAGGGTGTAGTAGCACAGTTTGTTCCAACACTGCCTTTGTACAGACAGACAGTTTATAAGTCATCAGCAAAAGTTCGAACACCTGTAAGAAGTGGAGGATCAACTTAGAAGGGTTCTCTACTTTTAGTGCTGCAGGAAAACTGAAAACTTTTTTTTAATTTTTTTTTTTTTTTTTTACCTTGGGTACCTTTTACTGCACACCATTGTACCTTTTCTAGCCGTCAGTGGTTACATTTAATATAGAATTGTTAATTGTGGCTAATGGTTCTCTTGTTTTCCCTAGAAAAGAAAGCATATACATGCAATGAATTGGGAAATGGTGGTAGAGCATTTGTTGTGGCTATTTTCAACAGGTTGAGTGATGTGTGGCTGTGGATAGGGCCATCTGCAAAAAGTCAAAGGTTATAGCCACTTAAGCTACAAAAATAGCAGCTGAAGTGCATTCTTAAAAAAATATATAAATACATTTTTTTCTCCCGCTGTAACACAACAATTCAGTGGTTGACAAACTGATAGGAAAGGGCTGATTGATGACAAGATCCCCCAATTTCCACTGGATCGGTCTCCGCTCCGTTTCCGTCTGCTCCGTTCCGACTCCGATACAATTTAGCCCCGTTTGATGTATCAAACCCTTTCCCCTTGTCTCTGATCCGTCTCCGGTGCCCAGAGCAGCTGGATACCCGAGATCACGGGAGAACTACAAACTATCGTGATAACAGCCGTGTATTTAATGATATTAACAACGGGTCACTTTACCTTTCTGGGGTTGATTTTCTGTCAGGCTGCTTACTCTGTGTTTTTTTTTTCACTTTCAGTTTGTGTTCTTGTGGAGCAGATGTGTTGTATCATAAAATAGTGTGGTTTTTCACCTCCATGATTAATATTTTTTCATTCATGATGTCCTGTGAGCTTCAGGTTCCTCTGACTGATTGATCATTTGTTGCTTGTGCTAGCGGGTGAAACTAATGTTGACAAAGTGATGATTTACGATCTGAAAGTGAATTGTTGTGGTTAATTTTGAAATTTACCGGATGCTTTGTGCGTGTGACTTCCTGTTTGGGGCGATCTAAGCGATGTAGATTGATGCATGATGGCTCCATCATCCGGCAGAAATAGACCTCTTGCTTATTTCTGCCGGATGCCGGAACTATGACGGACCAGAGGCAGACCTGAGACGTAAAATGCTCTGATTCAAATTGGTGCAAATTGCTGCGACGTTCACAATCACAACGGAGTCGGAACGGAGCGGAGACGGATCCAGTGGAAATTGGGGGTATTGAGGAATTGAGGATATTAGAAATATAGCACATTTGAACAGATATTCACTTTTCCTTTGTGTTTATTTTTCACTGGTCTTGAATTGGTTACATGTCTATATAAACTGGATAAACAGGGGTGCTCTAAAACATTTTATTGGTAGTGCATATGACCGCCAACACTGAAAAAATGAATTAATGCAAAGAGCATAATGAGACCTTCCTTGCCATTAAGCAGAATTTCCAATATCCCTCTATTGTAATCTACAGAGTAGCATAAATGGTGAACCTTGGCAGGCTGCAGCATGATTAATGCACTGCACACTAAATGGATTTGCAATGAACCAATCGTGTGAGGAGTTGCTTACACTCGCACTAAACTGGTACCTTGACAGTAGTGTGGCTCCTCCTGGCCTTTCATGTGAGAATTTGCATGGCACAGCCACGGTGGGGTAATTCATGTGGATGTGTGCTCCAGAATGAGTCATCCATCACAAACACAGGCCTTGGCTTTCTCACAGCTGCTTTAGACCGTGTGCTCCTCATTCTCTCAGGCAGGTCATCTGGTCAAAGGCTTGTTTGTCTTCAGATGGGTGTCTGTCCCCACAGCCTCCCTCTGTTGACTCTCTATTCTCTGGCACTGTCAGTCATCTGGTCCTGTGACCCGCACCATCTCCCCCTGACTTTCCCAGGCAGCAGTCCCAGCCACAGCCCATCTCTCAGCACGGCTCCTCAAGACATCATATTTCCAAGACAACTCATATCTTCGCATGGTGAAAAATAGCTCCTGACGTCTGTGATTATTCTAAACCTTTAAACTGTCTTTTCCTATTACACTTACTGAGCTGTGATAGATTAAGCTTTATCTTCATGGCCACATTGCACCTCCTTTTTCTTTGCGCTGGATTGTTTATGTTTGTGTCTGTCCAGAAAAAGCCTCCCCTTGCAGGAATTCTTCAAAGCGCTTTGTCCTAATATCAAGACAGCATAAAACCAGGCTGCAAGGTCTGATAGATTAAGACCACTGCCATCCTTCAAGCCCACCACTGATTGTGTATGGTGATTTCATTACCCACAGGAATGTTCTCAGACTTTTGTCTCAGGGCAAAATTGTGTTAAACTTAAATTGCTATTTCCTCTTAATAGAAAACATGTCCTGAAGATACAAGATACTGTGCTGACATACCTCTATCAACAAATATGGGCAGTTACCAGGCCAAGCTATAACTGGACCTCGGCTGCAGCACATTGTCACAGAATTTGAACCCCAGGTGAATGAGCATCCTATAGGGAAAAGTCATAATATTTCTGATATGAATGCTGTTGGTGGATTTGACCTGCACGGCCGTGATTGAATTAAATGCAGGCTTCCTGTCAGGTGCCTTTGTTGGGGTCGGGGGAGGTATGTGGGGCGGGGGCGGGTGGGCTGTAGCTGTGATGAGTGAAGCCATGGTGGTGGAGGATGGATGGCCTCGGAGTACAAGGTCCAGGAGAAATGTGCCCACCATGCCGTTGGGGGATAGGGAGGTGATGATTCATTTTCAGCATCACTTCACCCGGGATGATCTCATTACTTTGTGCGAGTGGACAGTCCCAGCGATGGGAACCCACCAGGTCTGCAGAGCCTCCACCCTGAAAGGCGTGCCGTTTGAAGCATTGCATGCTACTGCACTGTTTGTGTGATGATGATTATAGAATATAATACTGTAGGAAGATGGGAGGAGCACAGATGTGAGCAGGTGTGAACGTGATTGTTTTCTTTTTCCTGATTAAAAAACACTTTATATTTTTTTTTCAATTTTATATGTCCACCCATGAAGATTTGTTTGGCTAGTTTGTCTGTTTGTCAGCAGGATTACGGAAAATGAAATGAAAACGTTGTGGGTCATGGGCCAGAGAAAAACCAATTGGTTCAGATAAACAGGCAGATCCACACATTTGTTTATTGCTCCCAACAAGATCAGGCATTTTCATCATCAGAAATAGTGTTTGGATCTTACAAAGTAAAGGTCCTGTGATTTTACACATCCATTTTATTGGAAGTGTTGAGCCATAAGAAGATATATTTGTGGGTTTAAGTAACAAAAAAACACCTCAAAGCAGTTTTACATCTCCTCTCTCACTCTGCTTTCTGGAGCTCGACCAACAACAGGTCAATGACAGGTTTTCAGTGTGATTGAATAGCGGATTTGAGGAAAACACTGGCTTTGTTGTGACATCACAAAGTTATTGATGGACTTAAGTGTCTGAATTCAGGCTGTGAGCATTTCTCTGTGGACTGAATGCCTTGGTACTTTCACAGTATTAATATAGAACCTAGACCTGCCGCTTTATAATCAAAGAAGACATAGAAATCTTATACAGCAGGACTTTGAAGGGTTGACATCTGTGAGTTTGTTGAATACAGTGTTGGATTGTTTGGCCTTGGCAGTTCTCTGCTGAGGATCATTCTGGTGAAGAGTCTGTTTCTGTTTTGTTGATGCTAATTACGGAATGTAAAGTGCTACAATCTACTTCTGAGCCACTGCTAATCCATTGAAACATGCAGTTCACATGTGCACGTTCAGTGGTCATAGTAATGATGCAGAAAGTTGGAACTAGGGTTGACTGATTAATCTTGTTTACATCGTCATTGTGACATCAACATGCACAATGAACTCATTTCAAAAGGTTGCTTGAAATGCGATGAGTTCGTTTTATTTACAGGCGCCAGACTTTCAGACTCAGTTTGAACTCATACTGTACACCTCACACCTGTAACCTGAGCCACACTGTTAGACATAATGTAACAAAAACGACAGACTCCTGTCGGGTCCCTTGGATACCACCCCATAACGCGCCCACATGGCCTGGATCGGCATATTTGTACTGGTACTACTTCTTGTGATTCATCAACTTGTGTGGCAGCGTTACAGTGCCGCTACAGGCCTGACATATGCACTACACAGCGCATTAGTTGTCGGAAAGACACAGGAACTCTATGCACACCTGGATATTTGCTTATGTATCGCAACTCATATCGTCATCGCAATATTGAACAGTTCAACAATTTTGCTGATATTGTGCAGGCCTAGTTGGAACTGACAGTCTCTTTGCACAGTTAGCAAATACTGCATTTGCATAATGTATTATCTTGATGAAAGATGCATAGTGAGTGTAAGAGAGGGGGGATCACCTGCTCGGTCTCTTATTTACATCATTTTTGGATTCACAATTATTCCTTGTGACAACATATGTTCTAATTAGGGTATAAATAGAAGATTAAATAATAATCAGGAGATCTGCAGGTGTCTGTCAGTTCTTGAGGCTTTGAACATGTAGAATGAAGCTTATCGTACCTCTGGGTGCACTAATTAAAACAAGACACAACTTCATATCGGAGTTGTGTGGTAGAGTGCCTCATGTTTTAACAGTGCGCAGTGAAGCAGGAGATCATAATCCCACTATGCCTTGTTAGATGAGAACAGAGAGTATAAACATACAGTAGATGTCACACAGTCTTGTAAAGATCTATACCTATAGTTCTGCCTATAGGAAAAACACAGATAGGAGGAAGTGGTTTTTGCTCCACATATTTAATTCGGATATGAGTTCTCCAGTAAAATTTTTGGAAGTGTGTGGGACATACAGTAGCATACATAGACTAACAATTGTAGTACATTGCAGTTTAATTACCCTCAAGGCTATTGTTACATACCTTGTTATGATACTTATTCATTGTGTGTTACAGATGGTTGAGGTGGCGGTAATTGTAACTACATTTTATACAGTTTGGAAGGTTAATCTATGAAAATGCACCATAATTCAGACAGTGACTGTGGTAAATGTAGTATGTAGACATATGTATAGAAAAGTAGAAAGAAGCTTGAATGTCTAATAAATGCAGCAATGTATAATGTACTTTCCAGCTGTAATGTTGGAAAATAAAAGTAAAGTATCGTAAATTGTAATCAAGTACCACTAAAAAATTTTTTTAAAAACACACCAGCAGCAGCGCCCACTGATCTGTACTGCCACTGTTGTTAGTCTTTCACATGAGTTATGACTGCTGTGTTGGTCCGTAATCACGGTGCAGACAAGTGAGTTCGGAGCTGATGAGAGGATTGAAAAAAGAGAGCGAGGCGATGCAGCCGCAGCAGCGCTACAACGACTCCGCCCACGCTGAGGAGGAACTATGAAGTCCTACTGTAATGGAATAGCACCTTAACCAAGTCCAGTTGAACCGGGTAGAGCTGTAACTGTGTAGTGGAAAATGATTTGCGATCTCTAAATAAGATCGCCCAACTCTAATCCAGTGTTTTCCTGACTTGCAGGGCAGACAGAACATTTTTTTTTAGCTCTTGCTACCCTCAGTCTAAACATACAGTTGGCATCAGCACCATCTATCAAACAATGAACAACCAGCTTTGACCTACTTACATTTCCATTAACTTCAAATGGCCAACTTGGAATTTCAATAGTCTGGATTTCAGTCACCACCTCTTTTGTAATCTTTTCCCAAAGGCATCTGATGTGATTCAGAGGTAATTGTACTTGACAATTTGCGAAACATATTTGTATGCCTTTTGTTAGAAAGGCCCAGTGGAGCTTTAGTTGTCTGGCAGTAACTAGACATAATGCATTTCGGCACAGTTTTGAGTGCACTTCACTCAATGTTTGTGATCAAAATTCTTGTGAGCTGGAGAAAACATGATGGCCAGGAGTTCAGATGTCTCAGGTAGAAGTATTTCTTGTCAGCTTGACTAGATTTGAACAATACTTTGTGCTTTCCTTGTACCACCTTAACTATTAGACCCTGGGCACCTTAGCCACAGATGACAGCGGTGGAAACATGTACATGTAGACAGTCATAATAGAAGCTGAACAATGTCTAGCAATGTGAAGGTTGTTACGGCCTGAACTCTTGTCAGCATTTGGTTTAGGAAAACAAGAGGAATACTGGAGTGAGTAAAAATCTACTTCACGATGATCTGGCATCAGAGTGCACAATTACCAGAGTTACTCATGTAAAATAAACGAAAATAGACTTGCGCCCATGTGCACAGCACAGTAAACTGCTAGCTGTCTGCAGCCCGTGTTGACAGCAGGATCTGTTTTGTCAGACAAGCATGAGACGGACGACTGAAAAGTGACACCAGAACTCAGAAGCAATAATTTTCCAGAGGGAAACAGAAAAAAAAATTACAGGCACATTTTTTCCTAATAATAACATAGGTGATAAATTAAATCAATGTCCCACATCTGTCACAGCACAAAGTGGCTGTGTCGTTCTGTACCTGCAAAGACTCAACAATCACCTTGACTTCTATTTCTCTAGTATGCTTGTTTGCCTCTGTTTTTTAATGTTATTTATTTATTTATTTCCACATCAAAACTCTTGCAAACTAACAAGGTCGTATTTCCTCATTAGTTTTGGTTTTTACAAAGAATATATTGATGCCAGTCCGCCAAATGATGGAGCTCACAAGCAAAAACATGACCAGCAAGGTTTGTTTTTATCCGTCAAGCCAGAAAATGTATTTACCCAATCTGCGTTTGCAAATTTGCGGGCTGTGTCAGTTATATAATTTCCTATTGCTTTGTGGTCATATTGTGAGGCTTTAATTGTGTTTGAATTTTAATGCACAAGTTTTAAAAGCATCTCTCTGTGCAGCTCGGTGAGGATACTCGGCTTAAATTATTCCCTGACTTTAATACGTTATGAAATTATTTTGGTCATGTGGCTTGATTTGTTATGCATCATAGCTGAAGGGTGCTGTGTGGTATTATGTTGTTTTACGCCTGTTTTTATCACATGTGATTTCGGATCAGTTGTTCATATAGTCAGGGGCTGTGAAGTCACTGTATACATCTCTGTTGACATTAGATATTGGTGTATGCAGTGAAAATGCACACTTAAGTATATTCTCACCTAATTTTGTCTATGTTTTTTTCCCCAGAAGAATTCATCAAACTAATACCTCTTTTATTTCCCTGACATGCATCATTGTGACATTTGTGCAGAGCTGGACATGCTTTCAACCTAGAGTAGTAACTTGCAGAAAAATGCATTTGTAAAAACTGAGAAAAAAAAGACCAAAAAATAAGCACTGCAAATCACCATATTTTTTATTAGCAGACATAATGATGAGAAGTTTTAGCTTCAATGTCCAAACTTTAGTGATTATATTACAACAGACAAGAGGCTAAGACTGAATAGGGATGAAGAGTGACCTTGCAGCACAGAGCAGCCAGATGGTTAAGTGAAGTAAATACACAGAACAGTCAGGTCAGAGGAGTTTTAGACCTTGGCCACATGGTGCTGGAGGTACATGAACACAGGAATAATGAATAGACTGTTTTTTTTTTTATCTTAACAAAAACAGAAATTATTTGTTAATTGTGAGTGACAAGTTGTAAAATCTGTATCTTTATTCACGTGACACAATAACTGTTCAAAGAGAGACAATGTGGGTGATGTTTTTTTCTTTTCTTTGTTGACTGATAGCAGACCTTCCATTAACTGACTATTCATTGTTAGTGAGTAAAGTGTATACACACAATGGCATGATGTTATTATAAGATAAGCTCATGTGTCATTAAAATAAAAGCAGAGGGGCAGAACTGCTTGTTGACTGGAGCAGAGAAATACACTCATGGTGTAAGCAGTCAGGTCACTGCTTCTGCAACACAGTCTGACCAAGATTAAGCTAATGATCGGAGAGCTGATAGTCTTAGAACAATGATTATCCTATATGTTGGCATATGATCTACTGTACTTTTTAGATTGACCATGCATTGCATCATTAAAAGGTAAAATATATTTAGACAGATTTCATTAAAAGTTCAGTCATGTTAATTGTTAAACAGCTTGCCCAGTATCTGAGGCTGGCAACAACTGTCAGTTGATTTGGTGTACCAGTTGTGTACCAAGAGCCACCATCACCAGCAACAGGCAGTGGAACAAGAGACCTAGGTGCAGGCATGGTGAGCCAGAGCTGGTTAGCAAGGACCAAACTTTAAAAAGTAAATACAGCACCTCATTAATAAATAATAGTGCTGTCCCGATGTGTGATCGGCTGTGACACAGCTTGCAAAAGAAGACAGTACTGTGGGGCAAAGAATCGTGTTGAATGGTCAAATGTCATCAAAAGGAGCAGGAAGATGAAAGTCACAACTTCCAGTCAGGACTTTCAGAATTAAATCAAAGCGGAAGATCATGATTTAGATCAGTAATTGTGATTTTACCCCAAAATATTGTCATGTTATCTTTTTGCCATGCAGGTCCCTAAATTAAATCTAATAAAATGAAGAGGTTTGGCCTACCTCAGTCCTCACACAGATTTTCTACTGGGTTTTATTCAGAAATAATAACATTTGCCTGTATGGTTAGTTTGTATGCATTCTGTTAACTGTGAGACTAGTGGAGAATGAGATGATACCGATCCTTTTTTTTTTTTGTTGTTTTTACTGTGAATGACCCCGGTGGATGAGTTTCACACTGACAGACAGCCATGCAGGGTTACATAAATGAATAACTCGGTGTGACTGCAGTGATTGCAGTGCAGTTTTATAAATTGTTTAGGATACTTATCGGCTTTAATTTGTCTGCAGTGCACTCAACATAGTGCAGATGGAGCAATGTGAGCAGAGCTAAAATGTCTCAGTCAGCTGTTGTTTGCAGGTTGGGTCAGTTCAGGAGCTGAAGGATGTTGACTTTGTCAAGGTTGACCTTAATGCATGTATGGCTTGATAGGGATGACATGCTCTCTGCTGACATCGCCTTTGATGTCTTTAAAGTGGCATGAACTAGACGGCAACACTCAGCAGCCACCATAAGGTAACAGTGGCCTCTCTTAAAGGATCACTCTACCTCCCCACAACCTCACCTCCTTCTATCTTTTTCTGTAACACTACATTTACTGCATGTTGTCTGTTGAGCTGTAAGTAACTTGGTAAGTGTATCTTTCTCACAGTAGACACCTTCACATGCAAGAATAAGAAAACACATAATGACACTAATTATGACATGAACTTGTGGAGCTCTTTAATGGCTATTATCAATGTTATTGGTTACACCTCTGTGTCTGTTGCTATATGAGTGTCTGGTGTGAAAAAGATTAGGCAAGCTTGTTTGTTGTACAGCAGTTTTCAAAAACAAGACTATTCAAAGTGCTTAATGTGAGTCATAAAAAAGCTATGGGGACCAGATATAAATGAGACATGAGCTAATATAACAAAACACTTGTAAATTGCATTTAAAAAGATAAACAACAGTTCAAAACAGAATTAAAGTTAGTGAAAGATGCAGGTAATTGTGTGCACTCATGGGCAGATTGCATATCCACTATCAAGCAAAAACAAAATAAAACAGGGACTGTATACTTAACAGCTGCTACAAAACCAGTAGAAAGTGGATTTTGCATAATATGGGCCCTATAAGTAGTGTTTCTTGTTTTAGGCATTATTGGTAAACCCAGATCAGTTTACTGTAAGTAAGCTAAAAGTGTTTTAAGCCATAAATTAATTGCTAATTTGGGCGGTGACCATTACGTAATTCTTCATGTAATCTACATATTTAACACTTACTGTGTGTTTAATCATGGAACTCTAAACACTGGACTACTGTAGATTTAAATATTCATGCATAATAAATACTACTTTGTGCTAATCATTCAGTTACTGGTTTCTATTAACATACTGTACCAAAGCTTCTCACAGAGCAAGAGAAACATCGTAAATTAATTGCCTGACATTCGACAAAATATGTTTTGTCAATATGCAAGTATTTATGATATGATGTTGCAGTGTGTTAGCTTATCTTTATATTAGGGAATCACCAGGCCTGCAGGCTCTGGCCAAAGATAAGGTACTGCCTTCCTGTACCCCTACTCTTCTATTTTTTGGTCCTAGATTTTAACTTACAGTGGTTTTGACAAAGCCTGTTAATGGGACACAAAAAGTTGATAAGTTGAAGCAGTTATAATAATCATGAGGATTTTCTTGATTGACATTGGCCTGTGTCATCAACTTGCAGAGACAGTAAAAAAAAAACAGTTTATTACACTGACAATCATGTGCCTGTTCAGCTATGTGTTCCCATTTAGACTTACAGGCGGAGGACAATGTACCTGGATTCAGTTGGTTGCATTTTCTACTTTATTCAGGAGCAATTCTTTTCCCCCAAGTGTCACAATGGACAGAGATTGTAATGTTTAAAGTTGTACTGTATAGTCACTGCAGGTTTGTTTTCTCTAGTCTGTGTAAAGCTAACGTTTGTCATTTATCGTGGTAGAGTATCTTGCAGCTAAACTTTACATTTGGTTCACGTACGTTTTTCTATTCACAAACCAGCCCTTACACATAACCATAGCAGAATACACTCTCAGATGAAACGCTTTGCTTTAAAGCCACTGAAATCTTAATATAGAAAGCAGGAGACGAGACCGCAGATGTCCAAAGTCCAGTTCATATTTGAATATGCTCAGACTGGCCTAAATGAGGCAGATGGGATAAAATGGGATTATATCAAATGAGAAGGCGGTGAACTGGCTTAGCTTTCCTGCGACATCGGTGCATCTCTGTGAGCTGCTGTCAGTTCAGCACAGTGAGATTAAAATAAATCCAAACCAAACCAAACATGTGGGGAAGGCAAACCAATGAATGTGATTATCTTACATTGTTTGCAGTGAGCCTCACCTTTATTGTGAATATCATGCTCTCTGGGAAAATTTAAACATGCTTACATATTGTAGGCCTGGGCAGTAAATTCATATCACGGTATAAATAGAATCACGGTAACGGTACATATCGCGGTATAAATTTAAGTGTAAAAATTATAATGGACATGTTTCTGAATTGTTTTTTTAGTCCCTTAGCAAAGCTAAATAGTGCAAACAAACACAATGCCATAAATGCCAACACACACACACACACACACACACACACACACACACACACACACACACACACACAAGCATATTTGATGTGAGATCGTTTTGGAGTCTCCGGTTGCTATGGATACATTACGTCTCTCTACTAGGTACATAAAGTCGCAGACTTTACTTTCACTTTCGTCAACTTACCAACTGTAGCTCTACAGCCGAACCAAGTCGGACGTAGCACCATTTTTTTTTTTTAACAAGCTCTCCTGCTCCGCTGTCTCTGCGGCAGCTGCGATGACGTCATCGACGATAGGACGGTAGAGCGCAAATCTCTACTGTGGGCCAAATTTTCTACCATCTACCACAAATACCGCGTATACCACGCAGCCCTACCACATAGGAAATAGTTTTTTGCTGCTCAGCTGTCTGTATCACATGTTTTTGACAAGAGCCTGTTACGAGGAGCAGGTCATGCCATAGCAATACCTTATCAGTACTTTTTTGTTGGGATGTTGGCTCAATCAATCAAATTTTATTTGCAAAGCACTTTCCGTAGAGGTAAGGTGCAGTTTAGTGTGTTTCACAGATGACTGATGAGCTAAATAGAAAGGAAGGACAAATCAAACTGACTGACTGAAAAAGAAAAAACACCAAAATCATTACAATAAACTAACAGATGAGAATAGAATAAAAGCAATTCACAACATTGATACAGTACCATTAAAGCAGATATCAGCTTCACGGCCGTTTCGGCTAATGCTGCGTTCAAGGCAGGCTTTTGAAACCGTAAGTTACAGCTTCAAGTCACAACTACGACTTGGTAGCGTTCCAGGTAACCCGTAGCTCGTGTTTTTACCATCCTGTTGTCTGTGAAAGTTCCCTATAACGGCCACTCGTAACTTCCGACCCGTGAACTCGTACCAGATCGAACTGGTATGACTTCACAGGAAGGAAAAACACAAAGTACGAGTTTCTTTGAACGCACCATGAGTTAGCAGCCCCCGCCCTTGTCAGGCATCAATTGGTCCTCGTGCTACGTCACCACATTCACGCGCATCCCTTGGCTGCACACACAGCCCTTCATGCCGTTCTCTCT
The DNA here is from genome assembly GCF_905171665.1 of Trachurus trachurus. Lineage (NCBI taxonomy): Eukaryota > Metazoa > Chordata > Actinopteri > Carangiformes > Carangidae > Trachurus > Trachurus trachurus. Next base: position 14,430,476 of record NC_139896.1, read on the forward strand.
CCTCATTGGATAACACTTGTATCCCACAAGGAAAATTTTCTCCTCGGGTTACAGCAGAGCAGAGTGACGGAGAGACTCGTGTTTAGGCTGAAATACTTCATGTAAGTGATTGCTGACGGAAAATAGGACTATTTAGGACTTATATTAACAAAAACATTCCACTGATATCTGCTTTAAGATAAATCCATGTCAGAGAAATACCTTTTGACTTTAAAAGCAGTAATTGATCTGCTCTGCTCGCACTTTATAGTGTACCCAAATGCCTCTTTCTGTCTGTGCAAAGAAATGACGCCACTCTACACAATGGTATGTGACTCAGCACTGCGTGATATGGTCAGTGCATGTTGCACTTATTTTTTTCATATTAATACTCACTGTCTGGTTGTTTGATTTATTCAAACGGAACAGCTGTGATAAAGGAATCATTTCCTGTCTCTCGCAGATTTTCCCGCTGAAACAGCTATCAGATTTTGCGTGTTTAGCAACAGCGAATGTAAACGCTTTTATGAAGTCAGTGAATGCTGAATAGAGGGCAACAAAACAACAGAATGTCTCAGATTAGAACTTATTGGCCGGGCTGTTGTGACGCTGAACTCCTGTCCAGCTGGAGAGAGCGGTCTCTGACCCTGTTCGTTTGTGATCTGGGCCCAGACAGCACCCAGACGTCTCCCTCTCCTGAGTCCTGGGCAGAAACACACGGCTAGTGCAAGCTGTGATAGCAGAAGCAACTTTGAGTGGTAGCCTATCAGAGGCAGACTGGCTGTGGGAGCTGGATGAGATTTGAAGACCTGGCCCTCCATTAATCATATTCAAATCAGCATCCCACTGAATGCCTCCCCTAAGCGCCTCACTTTTCACTCAGGCTTATCTTAATATGGACAGATGAGGCAGCAGTCTTGTTTGTCATTTCTATAGTCCCTGTAATCATGCTTCATCTACATCACTCATTACTGATTATGTCAAAATTCTTGATGACTTAAAGATGTGCAAACAGTTTGTTTACAAACAGTTAATCAAATTTCAGTTGCAATCGAATCACTGATTTACATAATCTATGATTGTGAAATGAGTGGTTGTAATCATTGTTTTGTCACGGATATTGTGCATCATTTGTACTGTCAAACTGTAGAAACAACAACAACAAAAAAAATCGATGAGACGTTATACTGTAGCTTAGTAACAACTCTTAATGTTTGTTGTCACATTTTTCTCCCATACCATTGTGGATTCAGCACGGCTCCAACTGCACTCAATTCAAAAAGAAATTTAAAAATGACAAGCAGATAGATGGATCTATCTGAAATACACAGCTGGTCAAAGAACTCTTAATTCTACTGAGATCTATGCATGTTTAGAAAGATAAGAATTGCATTATGCTCTCAAGGACTATAAATGTCGACTGGGTATTTGTCTCCGACCGTTTCCTCCGTCTGCATCTCAATGATGTTCGCTTCAACACAAGTATTTGCCTCGTGCTCCTATGTGAACAATTGTTCTGAATGAAAAGTAATATTCAAAACAGCACTGCAGACTATATTCAAATGAAGTATGACCTTGAGTGCTTTAGAGAATATACCCCTGTATGAACAGGTAGTCATAACAAAGCCATTGGGTTTGCATGTTCGTGTTACACAGCCTTGATGGAGCATGATGGAGTAAAGTCCAAACTCATTACTAGCTCTAATTATGATAAATCTGATAAATATGTTTGTTGTTATTTTAGAGAATCATTGGCACTGATGATGCACAAATTGATGTGTTACAAGTCGTTTTGTGCTGCATGGATATGAATACAGACCTGCTGATACAATCATAATGCTTAACACCCATCTTGAAACTTCACTGATTATGTTTATAATCATATAATTACCGTTTCGGCTGTGAGTATAAATAACATTTGATTAAGCTGTTTGCATCCGTCACAGAAAAGGCTAATTGTTGTAATATTCCCATTTTCATACAATACCTCATGCTCTAATTATTCATTGGATGGATGAAACTTGTTCTCACATAAAAGTTGTCTGTAAGTTATCTTCTGTTGCCTGATCCTGATGGTGTCAATGTTACAAGGCAGAAAACACAGGTTTTAAAAGAAGAAAAAGTTATCACAAATGCCAGCAACATGACGCATGTTTACTGAGTTTATCTGATTTATGAAACCTGACGTAATGAGGAAGCATTTTCATTATATTCCATCTTACCAATGAAGGCCCTCTCCCATTGTTAGCAGCTCAAAATGGTAGCCAAAAGCAAACTGAATATACATTTCCATTGCCTGGAATGCTATAAGGTGTCATCATCAGGAAAACAGACAAAAAAAAACTATTATTTTTATATTCTGCTATTTTTTGCAGGCTGTTTTTCTCTGAGATGCTTTACATCAAAGAGAAGCGGAAGATGTTAATGATTCCAGCTTTCTCTGGACACAGTGCTCACTGCTCTGGTTTACTAATGCTGCTCGTTTTGATTTATTGCTCCTGTGGGGGAAGAATGAATATGTCTGACTTGTAAATTTAATTTAGATTAACTGGATAAAACCTTGGTGAAAGTTAAACTATGTTGTCTCTCTTGGCAGTTGTAGGATGCTCTCCTCTGTTATACAAGCTGGTAGGTGGCGAGGCGTTTGAAAAAAAATCATCCCCTTTTTAACCTGAAATGACGGTGCTGGAGCTGCACATTGATTCATTTCATTTCATTTCCAGTTTCATGCTGATACGTGATTTTACTTTTTCCTTTCGTGTATAGCCACCTACTACGATGACGATGTGATGTGCGACACAGGCTGAAATGATTGATGAACAAAATTGGTGTGTGTGAATGATAACAGAATAGAAATAGAAACAATTTTGAAGTCACATCACTTCCAAAAAAACACTGCAGATTTGTCACCCCCCAAGAATCCCTATTTAGTGCAAAACCTACAATAGAAATGTGACTAGCAAATGCTACAATGACCAACAGAAGACCACAAGGTTAATATAAATCAATGCAGTTAACACTCCTTATTAGATTAAACTCATGTTCTTCAGTGTAGAAGTGCCACTGAAAGGTTGAATAAAGAGTTTAAATGTGCTCCCTTTAACCAGCACTCACAAAGCAACTCTTTGAAATGTATTTTCAAATTCTGTCCGTGTCACTGGGTCACTGAACCTAAAATAAGACTAGTCAAACTGCTGTCAACTCAAATGTATAACCATTTTAACTTTTGACTTCATACACTGAGATTAAATTATCTCAGTATATGAAGCCAAAAGTTAAATGTATGTATACATGACTGTAGATCATGTTTTAAAAGATGATCAAGTGTTTGACTCCCATGTAATTTGTAGGAGCTTGTTACCAACAGCATTAGCTAAGGGATGAATAAATCTGAGGAACAATATTTTCCTCTAATACTGTATGCAGTTAAAGGGACAACGAGGAGTTTTGGAAAGCAAAGTGTTTTCACACTACATTTCCCATGAGCCTCCATGCGCACGGTGAAATTCTTTGACGGGCGCAAGACGGACGAAAGCGAAAACATTTGCCAAGAATGTTTTCAAATCAAGAATGAAAGTCGGAGGTTTGAAGACGATCAGATACCGTCGTAGTTACGACCATAAACGGCGATGCGGCGGCGTTATTCCCATGACCTGCTGGGCAGCGTCCGCAAAACCGAAAGTAGGAAATGCTGGGCAAGCTGACCACTAATAATAATAACAAAATAATGATAAAGTCAACACGATATATTTATCGAAAATGGACCCATTAACAAGTGTGGGTAACGTAGATTCATCCACATTGATATGAGACTTGTTTATAACCAAATACAAACTCCTCATTGTCCCTTTAAAGCAGAAGTAAGCGATCCGGTCGTTTTGGCTAACTTCTTGTCAGCCGATGGAGTTAGCAGTCCCCGCCCTCGTCCCTACGTCACCACATTCACGCGCATCCCTTGGCTGCACACACAGAGAGGACCGCCCCTTTATGCCTTTCTCTCTCCTCATTGGATAAAGGTTGTAGGATACAAGGAAAGTTTTCTCCTCGGCTTACAGCAGAGCAGAGTGACTGACAGACCTGTGTTTCGGACCAAACACTGTATATAAGTGATTGCTGTCGGAAGATATAACTATTTAAGACTTATATTAACACAAATATTCAGCTTACTTCTGCTTTACAGTAAGTACAGTTAGTTTAGGTAAGCACTGGGAGTTCACTTAAATACATAGGTATTGAACTTCATATTTTTTCTTTCTCGAGTGTTACGTGACACCACTGATCTTTCGGGGCGTTGAGGGTGCACTGTTCAGGACTGAGGTGTAGTCTTATCCATCAGATATTCAGCTGGAGAATCAAAAGTGATCCGCCGCCTCACTCAACAGCCACAGAGCCGTTACGTCAGAGTCTTACGCCTCTAACAGGCTGTTCAGCTGCTACCTCTGATCACTCCAATTCTAAGAAATTGATGCCCGGGTTTGTCCTCAAATTCAGTCCTGAGGAAAAATGAGGTGGTAAATAATCGGGCCGTGGGTGCCGCCAGACTCACAAAGCAGAGAAGCGGCGTTACTCAAGGACCTCCACTAGGTGATGGCTCTAACGCTGCGTGGTGGATAACCTTTTGAAAAGGCTACAGGGTACATAACCTTTTGAAATATTTAAACATTCATGTGGTGGCCATTAACTGTGATGCATGTTAAATCCTCTTTAGCTGTGAGAGGTTGCTGCTAGTATTTGCAGCTACTGGACAGACTTTAATAATTAATTTTCAGAGCAGCCCTAGAAATCCCTGAATACATATTCAGATTTACAGAGAAACCTCAGTGGATAAATCCAACTGACTCTTCAATTTTCCAGCCTTGCATAATGAATGCAACTTTGATTTGAGTACACGGACCAATAAGCAAAAAATGATCTTGATCCTTGATTGTTTGCATTGATTAGTATTACATTGGTATTGTTACTTTTGAATGCAGTCCGCTGTAATTTACAAAGGGCCCACTCTAGTTTACAAATTACTGAGCTAACCTCAAGTGAGTTGTCATCGTACCTGTCATCAGACTGTCAGAGTACCCTCAGTGTCAAAGGTTACACGAGCTCCAGTTTAAACAAGCTACTCCGCAGCAAAGGTCACAGACACCTCGGTTACCAAATCCAATTACAGGACTGGACTGGCGATGGAATTTAAAACAACCTGCACCTGCCTTCAAAACTGCTACTTGCAAACAACATGCCTGCAAAGATTAGGATGATTTCCACAGGGGTTGAGTGGTTTAGAACAAAAAGCTGTTATTCATGTCCACATAATGTGGACATTTCACATAACTTTATAGTGTGATTTATCTCCATGCAGTGTTAATTAAAGCTGGGGTAGGATTTGTTTTAAAAACTAAATATTAACTTTTTTTTAAAAGAAAAATGTGTTTTCCCATTCAGCTATCAGTAAGGAAAGGGGGGCGATCACTACAGTGTTTCTCTATGTCTCTGTATGCAGCAGCCTGAAAGGCCTACAACTTCCAATATATTTGAACAATCAAATCTATTTTGGTCTGGGGGTTCCTGATTGGTTGAGGGGCTGGCCATACTCTGTCCTCTCGATTTGTTAGCACAGACTAGCACCGGCCCGTATTTGATTGGTCAAAAATGTTTGCATCAGTCCTAGAGGCCTTTATTTTTATATCAATAAGTAATGCACCTTAGATGTTCGATTTGAGATATCACATAGTTTTGTTTTACATAGTTTTGTTTTACATTTTTTGGCAAATATTTTAAAGGTTTGCTTATATAATATCTTAATTTAAAGAGTCAAAACTGTTTTTGGTTTTGTTTATAGCATTGATGGCATGATATATCTTAGGTCCACTTTTAGTCTTTCTTAATCTCCAGTTATGTTATTGGTGTCGGCCTTTGGAAGCTGAAAGTTATCGATTATCAGTATCGGTTGCAAAAAAAAAATAAGTTATTGTGCATCCCTAACATTTATATATAATTTTTGGCACACAAAATAAGACTGTACATATTAGCCATGTGGTAGTCTGGCACACCCGTTGCATGCTGGGATTGACTCCAGCTCCCTGAGACTCTTGATTAGGGTAATTTGGTATACTGAGGTCCAGTAGTGAATGACTAACACAGTGCACTGGCTAATAAACAACATTATCTTATTTTTCTTTGTGAATGGGTTATCTAATACGACAGCTTCCATCCTCTGACTAACAGTCTCACCTGAGCGCTATGGTGTGACAAATACACGAATACGAGTTTGTGACGTCTGTACTGCCACTGTTCAGGTGTTTTACATGTCATAGTCACATGGATTGTTCTAGGTGGGTTGCTGATTTTTCTACCTGTGAAATAGACTATATTCTAATAATAAACAGGCCATTTGTCTTCTCTGACTGATCTGATTGAGACTGACAGGGCTCTGAGTTCAGTAGGCTGATAAATGATGACCCTCAAAACCAAGTGTCATTTCAGTTTATTACAACTAGGTTGAACCTCCTTTTGCCCTTCAGCTCCTCATGAAAGACTGGATACAAGATCTGTTCACCTGAGTGAAGGCTTTTCATGTTGTATAAATTATCACCCAGATTCCTTCTTTCAAAAACTCCATAGAAATAGAAAAAAAAATGTAATCATTCTTTTGGATACTGATATTAAACCTCATCCATTCATCACATATGATGATGATTAATACGATTAAATTTACAGTCACAATTCGTAATATGCCTTTTCAGTCAAGGTCTTTGTGTTCATGCACTGGCTTTTTAAATAATGTGTAATAATAAAGAAGTTGTATGTACTGTATGCAGTGACAGTAACAGTATTGTAATACCGGTTAATTTCAGCTCGCTAGCCATACGTGTACCGCACTGACATCAATATCAGTGGATGTATCGTGCAACAGTGGTGGTTCTGTTGATAAATACCATCGTTTGAATTCCTCATCATTAAATATCCGGCAGAGTCTCGGTACCAGGCTGCAGAGAAGCAGAGCATTTAGCAATAAAGTGCTGGGAGTAACACCACAGCGAGGCAGCGGTGTGAGTCAACCTTGTTTCATTTCTTCCTTGACGCCATGCGACGTGTGGCTGATTGACATTCCTTTTTACAGGAAACTGCTTTGGTTCTTGTTCTGCATCGCAGCTGTTCCATTCCAATAAAGTCCTGCCACCAAACTAATTGGGCTTGGTGTGAAATCTCAAATTGTTCAACATCCTCTGACAGGCAAGAGAAAAGAGTGATTGGTACAGTTGTGTGTGCTCTTTGGTGAGGTTTACCACCACTGACTGCCACAGACACTGAAAAAAAAGAAAGAAATGATTCTGTTTTTGACAACAGGGAGATGATCAGTTTCAGTTGTGTATTTCCCCACAGTTTATAAAGAAATGAGTACATATTTTAAAGAAGCAAATGTTTTTCCCTGATCAATGAGGCTGCTGCCTGAACAGCTACAAATAGAGATAACAAAAGCTCTAATATTTCCTCTTTACAATGTGGCCAGAAATTGTGTAAATATGCCAGCTATTAACACAAAAGATAATTTAGAGAGTAACACACAGTTGCAGTTACTTGATATAATATCTGTTTGATTGCTTCCCTGCCCGACTTTGGGTTGATACAACAGACCCCTTCAGCCCCTTGTGTATCATATCTCGTTTTCTCTGCTGTGCAATTGATCTCAGACTGTGAAAAGGAAACCTGCCAGCTTTACATAATTGGATTGCAAAAGATTGCTTCTCTGTTTGAGGCTCACATCAATCTCTGTACCTATTAGGAGGAATGAAGTAAATCTTATTGTCATTTCAATTGTCTTTTATTGAAGGTATGCATCAGAGGTGTGCATCCTATATGTCGTGCTCCCTAGTATTACAGCCTCTTCCTAAAAAGAGCAACCAAATTCAACAGATTATCAAAGGGTGACTGATTGTTTCAAGGTTCCTGCAGCACAGAGGCAGGATATACCCTGTGTGATTACTATGGAGGTGGGGTAATATTTTACTCTCCGAATGCAGCTACAGTACATCCTCCTACCATCCTCATAGTATGTTTTTAGCCATTGTTAGTGTTAACGTACTACAGCTATATTGGTGCTTTTATAGAATAAACTGCTTCAGCTATGGCGATAAAATAAGAAGAGACTTGCATGTGTGTGAACATGTGCCTGTTCACATTTCATAAACAAAAATGAAAGGTACCATTTTCTCCCTTGCGATAATTTCACTCGTCTTTCTGCCACAGCAGACTGTTGTTGCTGAGAGTTGTGATCATTCCCCGTTTCTGCGTGGTTGATGAGGCCCTGTTCAGTTCATTATGGTTTGTCACAGGCTGCAAACGCCATGTTCATCGGACAAAAGCTCTGCATACTAATTTCAGCTTCACTATATTTCAAGCAGCAGCAACAGCAGCAGCAGCCAGGTGTGGCCGTGTTCTGAAGAATGTTTCACCAACCCATCCCCCCACTCATTCCTCCATTTACTGCAGCTTCTCATTATCAAACGCTAAATGTTTGTTCTCTCAGGGAGGTGAAGCACGGCATTTAGCTGCTATGATCGACCAGAACAGCGTTTATTAAAGCACATGAGTGGGGGGTGGAAGAGCACTTGTGATCTGCTCCTGTTGCCGTCATACTAAAGAGCCAAAGAGGAATTTCTGTATGAAAATGAGATTCACTGTTTTCTTTTAATTATTTTTTTTTCTTTTACTTATCTAAAAAAGTAAATGAAGCATTTCCTTTATGCAATGTGAGTGAGAGTTACTGTTTATTCATTGGTCAATACAGCTAAAAAAAATTTAGATGTAGAGGGAAGGCAATGAGGGGAAGGCCCCAAACAATTGTATTTGTTCTACTTTTGTCCTAATTATTTGAGAGGGTATTAAAAATCTCTATTCAATATTCATGTAGGGATGAGCGAGGCTAGGAGATGTGTAACTTACCAGACAATTCCGTGATACGAAACCTTTCCTAAAACCAAATTTCTCTAAAGTATAAGTCAATTCCACTCAACTGAACAACCATAAAGATATTTAAAAAAAAAAACATGAGTATTTGAGTTAGAGACATTGTAGATTGTATTAAACAGATGTCTTGTTGGAGAGGGAAGGCCTTTTTCAAGTAAACCCAGTTTGATCTGAATGGATAATAGATAGGAGAATGGATTCCAGGTCTGTCACTAGCAACTTTGATAATAAGGTAGGACCACAGGAGGTCCAGGCTCAGGGGTCTTTGCTTTTTTGAGAGGAGGGAAATGGGGGCTTGAGTAAGAGATTGGAGAGGGAAGAAGAAGCTTTGTGCCAATTTTATTTCTTTTAAAACCCAGCTGGACATCTGGTCCTGGACATTTCCCACTTTGTAGAGACAACATGGGCAGATTTCATTCAGCCATAGTGATAAGCTTCGTTAGAACAGACTTTACAGTGAACGAAACATCCATTTTATCAAAAAAAAAAAAAAACTATCGATATTTGAAGGAACATTGATCAGATCATTCCTCAAATGCATTATTAATTTCCAAAGGTCCAATATACATTTGTATAGATGTGAAGAAGTTGGTGATGATATCTAACACATCAAATCTAGTGGACTTGGGGATAATAGATAGCATACTTGGTGCCAAATTGAGATTATGTGTTATGCCAACTTGATGTTTCTAGGGTTTTTTTCCCCTCATAACCTGTATAGCAGAGTGTAGTGAGACACTAAGACATGGCACCAAGAGATAACGTGGAAAGCTTTGAATAGACCTCTTGAGGAACTCTCAGGATCGCCATCTGGCCTTCTCACCTCTCGCAACAAAAGTGCCAGAATCAACACTCGCCAGACACAGAGCCACCCTTCTGAAACCCAGAGAGGCCACTGTTCTGACATGATAACAAAAATAATAGCAGGATGTGAGCCTATTGGGTCATCCTTATCAGATCCCAGGAGAAGGACAAGACAAGGTAAAACCATCTGTGGACCGGAGACCATTGTTTTATTCAACAAACTGAAATACAGAGATATACAATGGAAACTTGTTCAGAACGAAATACAAAATGATAAGAGGTCTCATTCTCTCTCTCTCTGTCTGGCTTACCCACACACACAGACATAGAGTCACCTCCCCTCCCTCCTGAGGGTCCTCGTAGACACCTGCCATAAATTGCACATGCATTTGTGAAGCAATATAAGCACCTATATTCCTCCTTAAGCAAAGCACCTGAATGAACATGAACTATTCAGTGATGCAGTCAATGATTATTCCGCGAATGTGTTTATGAAAATTGGTTGAAGTCCGATGTCTGTGTAATATGAAGTGCCCAAGTTATGATATGCTAAATTTTAATAATTATTTGCCCTGCAACTTATAAAGTAGTTATCTAATTCCTATATCAATAGAGTTCAAAATAATCTTGGCAGTTAACTAGTCCTGCTTGATTCCTTGATGCAGTTGGCTGTGAAGCTAACTTCTTGCTGCTAATTGGCATGTAAAAGACACTACAGTAATATGACAAGTAGATTACTACTATTGACAAGAGGTCAGTAGTAATAGTTTTCAAAAGACAGTGTGGTCAGATATAATAACAGTGCCACACTTGAAAGCAGACACTTGATTACCTTGGCAGACTTCAAAAGCATACATATATATCTGAAGAAAAGCAATCCAATTGTGGATTCATTTAGCAGTTTAAGTATCCTTTTAATACTGTAATGTAAAGACGTGCTGGGGAGTATCCTCAACAAATACTCACTACAGTTATTGTACTTAACATTTGATGAGCCATACATTACTTATTGCATGGAAGTCTGGGGGCATGCGTATAAAACTATTACAAAACCAATTTTCATATTACAAAAGAGAGCAATAAGGATAATCAACAGGGCTGATTATCGAGACTCAACAAACAAATTTTTCATAAACCTACAGACCTTAAAATTCAATGATCTTGTGGACTATAAAACTGCTCAAATTATGTATAAAGTATGCTTACAGATGGTGTGCAGAGAATGTTTCAGACTCGAACCAGTAGACATGAACTAAGAGGGACTTATGTGTATACAAAAGCAAAGGTACGAACAAATGTGAAACAAAGATGTAAAGGAGTCAATCAATGGAATAATCTAGAATTAGAAATCAAACTGTGTAACACACTTAACAGATTCAAAACGTTATTTAAAAATAAAATAAAAAAAAAAAAGTGAATTATAAATACCAGTGTGCTCATAAACTGCTGTATGTAGAATATGCAGGTTTTCTGTTCTGTCAAAAAAAAATTTTTAAATGAGTGAACGGAAAATGTCAATTTAAGAAGGGTAGGCAAAATAAGCTGATGTTTCAGCCTACACCTTTTCGGTCAAAGTGCATTGTATTGCTTGTTGTGTTTTTGTTTTGTTTTGTATCTATACTTTTATATTTGTCTATTGTACTTGTTTTTATAAGACCAAAATAAACACACTAAACTAAACTAATACAATTTGAATCTACGAAGCATATATGATAATGGGTAGGTCTGACCTACTGTATACCCATCCCCTCTCCAATTTTAAGAGAGGCTTTAAAAATGAGCTTCTTGTAAAAAGATATGGGCACCCAGGTGGTAGAGATGATGTTAATACATTTTCAATGTTTTATGGGATTCACAAGCCCTTCTCAGTCAAAAGTAGTGAATTTAACATCTCCCTGTTAGACAATGCTGTTAAAATAGGTGGGGTTATAGTTAGAAATTGGGGTGCCATATACTGTACAGTAAAAGAAAGTGTTACAGAAAAGTTGTTTCAGACTTTTGGGCTCCACCCCACCCACAGAGACATGCTTGCCATTACTTCAATAAACTTGAAAATTTAAATGTACCTACCTGGGCAATATATACTGTAAGCAGATAAACATCAGAAGTGCATGTAAATGATCCTAATACAGAGTAGAGGAACAAGCAGCTGTATCACACAATAATCTGTCATTTAAGACTGGCGCCTGCAATGTAATATTTGTAACTGAGATCATTCTACTATTTTTTAAAAGCATCAAAAATGAATATTCATAGTCAACCATGGAAACATCATCATCACCAACCACTTTATCGAGACCCATGTGGTGAATGGGAAATAAAGTCCTTTGAGCAAGGACAAAAAATGACTATCCAAACATGAATAATTAGCATGTTCTAAACACTGATATAATGACTTGTTGTATAATGGTGCTGAAATAATAATTCTGTAGTCATACAGTTTGATGTCTAGTCAAAGCCAGCTTTTTTTCCCCACCACTAGACGTGGGTATGTCTTGTTCCGGCTCAGATTCTGGTGTCCTTATGTATTGTATGATACCGATTTTGCTGAACTATAGGCATTTGAAAGAGCTATGGTAAGACAAGAGCAATTCTCTCTTTCACTTGTTTTGTTGAGATGGTAGGCAGTGAAAGATCTTTAAACTTGAAAAACTGACGGCAAATCACAGTAGGGGGTTTCAGGGTTTGTAAATGTGAGAACAAAGCCGTTTGACTTAACATGGCACTAAATCTCAAATGCCGTCCTGCAGGTGATCTGCGGTGAGGTTCATTAAGAACAAAGACATAATCAGGTCAACCACTGTACAGTAAGGCTGTGGGCAGGCGGAAGTTATAATCATGTTCAGTTACATCCTCACATACTGTACGCATTGACAAGAAGTGCTGCGAAACTGGTTTTGGACTCCCTACTGCTACAATTTCTTATGTATTAAAAAAGCTATTATGAACATGGTCCACTTAACAATTTATTTTTCAGTCCATGTGACATTAATTTTTTCACGCTCTGGTCACTGTGCATCTTGAACGTGAACGCAATTTAACACACTAGTTTAAGGCTGAAACAAAAGCACACTGTGTAGTGTGCATATAGGATCACACCCAAGCAGCTAAAGACTTATTACATTGGCCCTTGAATCTGAGCAGAGGGGGTAATACATTCAGAGAAAATTGGCTTATACTAAAATGTACTAAAACATATCCGCTCAAAATAGATTTAATGCTTTCCACAATCGATTTTGCCCTCGCTCAGGTTTTGCCTACTCAAGTCTGTCTGCTTGCAGGTTGCATTTTTGTTCCCACAGCTGGAGTTCCTGCTGCGTTGTTGGAAGCCCCGCATTGGATGAAGCGTTGGCTCGTCAGCTCAGCAGCCCTCTTCCTCTTAGAACATTAGTCTCTGAAATGCAAAACAGGCTTTGTGGTATTTTGGAGCCATTTGTACTCGTGCACTTTGAATTACCTTTTTGGGATGTTTTCAAGCCTTGTTATTTTTTGTGTTACTTCGTGTCTACTCTTCACTATTTTGAGTGGTTGGTCACATCGTAAATTACAGGGTGAATGTCGACTTATAATTTGAATGGAACACAGCATTAGCTAGGCGGAACCCTGAAGCTTTATCTGTAACTGGATCCAGCTGGTTTATGTAAGCCTGTCAATCACTGCTTCAAATTACCAACTGGTTGAATGCATAGTTACTAAATTATGCATCACAGAAGATTGTCACACGGTTTTAGAAATAATAATCACAACTTGAGCTTTAGAACTATTTCAACCTTAATCTAGATGCAGTTGTCCAAACAGATCTATGATCCCAAAAAGTAAGCTACAGTTTATACAGTGAACTATAGGATGAACCTTCCTTTTAGCATTAAATTCAAAAACCGAACTGTATATTTTACCTTTCTTGAAAAAAAAAAATCTATAGTTTTTATTATTAGAATTAAATGAGTCTTCTTGCTTCCACTTACTTTTTTACTGTGTCACAGAGTGGGACTTGGCAGAGACGTGTACAGCTGGCTCATGCAGCGTTGCTTTGAAGCCACTTGATGCTTTGGAGAGGCATATGGACTGTGTGACCTGACTGCGTGTCAGCGTGTCGACCTGGCTGTAAAAGCACACAGCGGGGCTACAATCCTGGCTCCACTGTGTTTCACTGTGTCTGCCAAAAGAGTAGAGCAAGGAAGGCACTTTAAACTTGAAAATAGCATATGCATACTTAATGGTAGCAGAATAGTGACCAAGCGTAGTTTGTGTTTACTTTCAAGCCTATTAAGGTTGTTGCATATACCCATGGTGTCCAAAAGGGTGAATAAGCCCTAATGGTGACCCTTTTACTTTTCCTCTAACACCACTGGCTGCAGACTATAGGGCTCTGTTCTCCTGAAATAGGGTACGAAACAAAGCAAGCACTAAAGGCACAAACATAAATGGGCCTGGCCAGCAATTCCTTTGCAGTTTGGGTTACCACAGGTGCTGTTGCAAAACCAGCTTCAGCCAACGTGGAAGAGAGACTCAATACATTATTAGCAGGAGGAATACAGAATCAGCAGGTGGTGTGGGATGAGCTTTCACTAATCGCCAATCACATGAGCTCCTCATCCTCATCAAAAGCAGCAACCAGTGAAACCGTGAGAGATGCTGAGGTCTCTGGGAGAGAGAAACATTCATCTCATTTCACAAATAAAAAATAAATAAACACAGCACCCTATATATTTATAGACAGCGCTGCATAGAGTATGTGCTGTAAATGGTAAAGAAACAACATTAAAAAAAACAGGCAGCTGACGCATGTTGGCAGCAGCTGCTGGTTGGTTTGAGTTGTGCAAACAATCAGTGAAATTATAGATGAAACACGTATCATTTCCCCCGCTGTGAGATGAATGCAGGGGTTTGATGAACTACACAGAAAAGACCTGACATTTGACAAGTTGTTGTGGGTGGCTCACACATCACATAGAACAGCACTATTAATCTTTCTGTTGAATTCCACATCTCAGAATTGCATCCGTCATCTTTACATTGATTTTATATTGATTGAGAATTACATTCTTTTAAAAAGTGCATTTTTTGGTGCCTATCTGCAGTAAATGAAAATACAATATATTACTTAATTGAAAGGTGTTTCATTTTGGAAGTGTGTGCGTGCCTTGTGTGTCTGATAGTAGCATGGTCTTAGCAGCTTTTAATGCAAATGCCATAAGGTTCCAAAATGACCACCAAAATCTTACACTTTAGGCCTCCCCAGTTTATCTGCCCCCCACCACACATCAATCATTCTGGACAAGAACTTATCAACACAAGATCTGTGCCTCAGAAAAATCCAATACAAAATGCAATGGCCTTATTGTTGGCCTGTAGGAAGACGGAGCTCTAAGTCCTGAGGTTGTTCCTATCACCCAGTACTGTGGTATCCTCATATGGTCCTAGAGCATACATCAATAACACCACACTCACGCAAGGCAAGAGAGAAACACAAATGTCAGCACCAAGGACAGCTCCCCAGTGCTGAAGTCAGTAAGAGCAATAACTAGCACTAACTTCTGCCTCAGTGGTTCCGTAAGACACCATTACACTACAAAGATTGTGAGTAAGTAGCCTCAGGTCCTGATGTGAAGTAAAGAGGATTCTGGATGAGGAATCATACTGTTATTCCTGAAGTTTTCATATTGTTATGGTCTAGAGCTTGTATTATTTGATTGCAGTTGATTGATACAGTATTGTCACAGCACAGTCATAGTTATTTCTGATGTCCTTAAAAACATGAGCACTGAGCGCCTCAACACTGCCCCCTACAATGAGGGTCTTCATACAAGCACTGGTGAACATTTAAATAGTGCTGCAAGGCCCCTGTATGAATTTTGCAATGGTTTCTCTGCTTGTGTGTGTGCAGCCTTTCCACAGACTGTGTGTTTCTTCACGCTGATGATTGGTCTTTGGTGGCAATATTCCTTTGTTCCACAGTCTTGCTGCACTTCATCACAACCCAGTGGGTGATCCACCTGTATATAGAGCAGACATACTTTATTCTGATAACATTTTTCCTGCTAAATGACATAACCTGTGTCATGGGACATGTTGTAGTGTCCCTTCTCCCAGTCCCTCTAGTTCATCTGTACTCTGCTTAGTTTGTGATAGGATTCAAGGTTTACCTTTAGGAATATATAAGAGCTGTGATTTGTATTTCTTGGTAAGACTAATAGAGCTGTGGATGGACTACTGAGTTTACAAAGTTTAGAGATATGTTAGGTCAGGGCTTGAGAATGGCTCCATCTGTGAGGGGGCTTGGTAGATTTATGGAAGCACAGCCTGAGACCCACTGCAGGGCCAAGTCGACTGATAGGTCAAAACATCATTTAACATGAATGCATGGCCTCTGTGTGAATGCCTGCCGAATTTTTGGTTTCTAATCGTTCAACACCTTTCAACTTTAGTACAGAAATAGCATGTTTTAATAGCAAGGCAGAAAGTAAAGGATGTGGAGATGGTGTAGCCCATCTGATTTGACCTTTCAGTTCATTTGAGAATAATGTAATTCACATAAAAAAAGAAGAAGAAAAGAAAAGAAGAAAGAAAAAAAAGAATTAACCTTAAAAATGTTGTCATAACATAATATTGAGTTTTGAAGAATAGCCAATATCCGCATCCTTCAGCATGGAGAGTTATACTTGGCCTGGGGGATACATAAATGTGATGAATATTTTAAACCTCTTATGACATGATCCTTGATCATGATCCTCTACTTTAGCCACCTAATGCAACCCAAGCAAGTTCTATTCAGTGAAGAGTGCTATTGGACACAGGCAAATGCTACAATGAAAGCTGCAAGTAGTCATTTCTATTTTATTATTTTTTTGCAGTGCATTGTCCACTTTATTGTGAGAATCTGAAAAGTGAAAATTAGTACTTTTTATTATAAAGATGATAAGACAGTTTTTCTTCTCCTTATTATGACTATTTGTATAACTGCTTTTAATTCAGCACCATTAACTCATACGACAATAAATGACAGCTTTGGAGAAATTCTTGGTTTTATTGCCACTAATCGAGGTAAGAAGATTAACCCCAACAGGAAGGCTCAGTGGATGATAAACGAGTTGAAACCTCTCAACACGAAGCCACCAGCAGTCAGGAGTGCTCTAAGTTGTTAATGATCACCAGTGGCAATTTTGTCATCAATTAAAGTGACAAGCGGATGTTAAAGGTGTCTCCACAGGAAGTCTCTCTTCTACGGTGTCAAAGCCCTGACAGGGAAGCGAAAATGAGGCTTGCGGACTGCTGACTGCAGCATCACAGTTCCCCTGTACGTGCAAGATAGTGCCACTGCAATTAAGAGCTGCGCTTGTCTAATGGGGCAGCAACATGAAGAATATGGGGAAGCCACAAATGTGAAAGGCTTGAAAGTCTGAACCGTGAAGGCTCTGAGCTTCAAATAGACTTGGAGTAAACCTTGTCTTAAATGATGGCTAACAGATCAAAGTCACAGAACTTTAGCCATTCAAGGGATTCAGGGGAGTAATGCTGGGCTTTCAGGGACTGTGGCTTTCAGACACCCAAACACACCGACTCCTAATCTCCATACACAGCAGGAGCAGGGCCGAGAAACTGCACTGTTAAAGTCTTATGTATAATGAATGATTGTTTTGCATTACCTAAGTGACCTTTATTGCTTATGCTGTGTGAAAATTATAGTTTGTTGCTCAGCCGTACGCCCCTCTGTCTGTCACTATATCCTATTGCATTGTTTCTTCCATTTATTTTACACAAGATACCTTCAAACCTTTCCATCAGTCTCAACTGTATTCATACTGCTGTAGTAACATATTATGAGTATGTGTGTGCTGAGGTTAGCAATTTTGTTTCTAACTCTGTGCTCATGGGTCAACACATCCTTTGGTTAAGACTTAGAACAGACACTCTTCTTTATACTTAGCCTACATTTTGAGTACATAAAGTTAAATAAATACATCATGTGCAGCTTCAACTCTGTCGCAGTGACAATAAGATATAATCACCTCACGGTGGCTTTTGTTATGGTACAGGTTGGGATAATATCCGTTGGCTAACGCACTGACGCACAATGACTGTACTGTCTCATTCTGCTATGTGAATAATCTAGCTAGCTTTG
Source organism: Trachurus trachurus (assembly GCF_905171665.1). Lineage (NCBI taxonomy): Eukaryota > Metazoa > Chordata > Actinopteri > Carangiformes > Carangidae > Trachurus > Trachurus trachurus. Next base: position 14,448,339 of record NC_139896.1, read on the forward strand.
AGTTAAGCCAAATCGAGTTCACGGGTTTGTGTCACTTGAACATTGTCACCTCACCAGTACATACAGCTGTGATAAGCCCTGAGGGCAAAATGTGATCACGTCAGTCACCTCCCTCAATGCTTTAACCATGCTCAGCTTTGTCAGACAGTAGTAAAGCAAGTTTGAAACAGTATTTGAGGTTGCAATGCTTCCATTTATATGGCTGGCAGGTAATTTGGTAATATATAAAAGTCAAATAGGTAGGAGAAAGTTAATCAGTGTCTGACTTTAGATTGTTAGCATATGGCTGTTGGAGGCAGTATGTACCAGGGCAGTTACGTATCAAACTTGTTAGATTACCCTTAGAAAAGATTTGGTCATTCATTTTTGGCCAGAATTACACCAGTGGCACTTTAACTAATGATGTAGTCAGAGGATGCCAGAAACTCGACGTTCAAGACAAAAAATGATAGTCAGAGTTTCCTAAAGTTAAAGAAGTGAATGTCAAGATTTTTCAACCGCAATGTGCTGAAGTCGTAATTATCTGTCACCTTGCAGTGTGATGGCTACAGCTATGAACTGTTTTACTGCATGTTGTTCTTGTAGTGCGAAGTGCAAATGAAAGGGGGAAAAAACAGCAGTGTGGAATGAAAATTGCACAATTTTATGTTTATCACAGTTGTGTTGCCATAAATTAACTCATTTCGTAAAGTTGAGCTACGTGTTATTGGAGCACCAACCATGTGCCCAAATTGTACTTGTCACCCGTTGGAATATGTGTCCTCACTTGAGCGCTGAAAGACTGAGGCTTGATACGCTCCCTCACCCTGCTGGCACCGCTGTCATGCACTGGAGTTTAATTGAATACTTCACTGTTTGTTTGTTTAAATAAGCATCAATTGCAGCCATAGCAGGTGAGAAATAAGTGTTTTGCCTTTTAAAGTGCAACAAATAATTTAAAGTGGCAGAGTTTTTCTGAGAAATGGCTCAATTTGTTTATCTGGAGTTGAATTTCTTTTGTTATGCTGTAGATGTAACTTAACCAGCTGTATCATTTAAATGAAGCCTCTGCCATTTCCCTTTTTTGTTGTTGCTGATACTTTTATCTTTGCTGACTCATTTTTATATAACTTTGGTATTTCCTTCCTTCATTCTCAATGCTTGGCAGGTGTCCTTGTTTAAATGACAGGTAGTTAGCTTGTTAGTGTCTGACGAAGGATCCAGGTGGCAAGCCATCCAAATATAAACCAATCACCTCGACGTGCAAGGACGTGCTCCTGCAACCTTCTGCACACCTCCATGCTGTACATCTGTCCTGTGGAAACACACACCATGCACCATTTTCTTTTTTTACTGCCATATTTCCAAATATTCATTGAATGACAGATGTCACCGCAGATCTTCAATAACGAACACAGATGTCTGTGTGTGTACTCTCGTTCTCTCATTCCAAATAGTATTACAATCCTCAAAGTCTCAGAGCTTTCCTTCCTCAGCTGTATAGTCTAAATGGAACCGGAGACCTGGCAGTAATGGGTGTCTTGTCTCCTGGGTTGATGTTCTCAGGCTGAGGTTCAGCGAGAGCCAAATTAATTGATACCACTGAGGGTGGGTGCAGTTTGGGGTGCATGATAGAGCAAGAGTGAATGGGGACAGTCGGGGATACTGCTGTTTTGGAGTACGTAGTAATTTAATACGTCATTTTGGAACAGTTTTTCTTACTGTTGGAAATTCTGTCCAATATTAAAAAAAAAAAAAAAAAACATGAGTCATGACACACATTTACCACTTAGATGTCAGAGCAGAGGGCTATACAGTAGCTGGAAGAGGTTCAATGGGGCAAGAAACGCAAGCAGTCAGAGGATGTGACATATTGTAAATAAGCCAGCACTGTGTCAGAATACTGTTCTGCCTATTATATGTGTGGTACACTTGTTTTCATGCAGCCAATCAACTCTTTGCATTAAGAACTGATATCCCTGCTTTATCAGTAGTGCAGAATTTGCAGAGGGGAATGTAACACATCTCTCCATCCTTGCTTTATTCTATTATTAGGATGGTGCTGCTAATATACCCGTCAGGTGCCATTAAAGGGGCCATTTGTAAGATTTATATGCCGCCAAATGTGGTTTCTTGCCGGGAGCTAGTGGTGGTAATTGTTGTTTTACAACAGCTTCTTAGATTTTTGTTTCTACAAGACAGGTGTGGCAGGGATAAGAGACAGGGGTGTTTCTTCCCCATTGATGGACACAGCTCTCATTGACTAGATAGAGTTTGGTCCTAAACAACAAACAACTCTCCTAACTAAAACCCTATTTCTACTGGACAAAAAGTAGACAGCTGTTATTGCTAACCCTGGTTATTTAGCCGGCAAAACTCAAGAGATTGCTCCTTTACAGTATGCCATTGCAGAAGAAAGTTTTGCAATGTGCTGATATCACAATGAGTAAAGACAAGTCATAGACAACTTTTCAAAGGCACACGAACTAGAACCATCTCAGGAATTGTCTCAATTATAACATGTAAATGATATTTTTGCTTTTTCTCTTTAACACGTACTGATGTCTTGTTATACCTCTGATATGGCTATGATATGGAGCCTTTTTAATCCCTTGTATTTGAAAGTGAATGTGAGTGGAGACTTTTTTCGTAGTTTTACTCTCTGGAAGGTGAGTCTTGTTTTCTTTTCTGCAGTGCATGACCCTTTAGCAGCAGAAGTCCTGAGCCATTTGCATTCTGAAATTGAAATGTCTCAGCTTTCAAAACAGGTGCAGCGGTGTCCTGTATGGGTATTTGTGCAGCCACTTTGTGTACAGGAAAGTGTTGTTAGAATTTCAATATATGTAGTTACATCAACTGCCTTTTGCCATAGGAGCTATAAGATTTGACAGTTTTTTCATATGACTCAAAAGCAAAGTGTATCTCACTCATTCCAATGCTCTGACCAAAATTATTCTTGGCCACTTTGTGTGAATATGTCATCATCAGTTTTATGCTGTCAGGGTGGTTGTTTGACAGGCTCAACAAATAAAAAGGTTGTGTTGAACTTAAATAATAGGATATTGTACACCACCAGCCTGCCATTTTTTAATATAAATGAATTCTTAGGCTCTCATGTACCGGCAATGATGAAGAAGCAGTAGAGACAATTGCTCCCCAGTGTGCTTGAGCAGAAGTGTGCTCCACAATTCAGCAGAACAGTAATGAAAACAGAGAATAATGTACTCCATTTACTAATTTCATTACCCAATTTCCCACAGAGATCAATATAGAGTTTGATGTAATCCATCTTAGCTTCTCATCAAGTGCCTGAGGAAATAAGTTAACTTTTTTACTTGACATCACAGTATCTTAAATATATTGTGTAAGTGGATGAAATGCTTTTCCAACGGGCCACTCCAAAGGCTTTACAATCAAGTTCAGCTTAGTTGTCATGGAGAACTTGCCACTTAGCCTCGAACAGCAGTGGGCAATGTCTTCTGTGTCTCTGAAGAGTTTCCAAAGTTGATGAAGTAACCTTAAGGATGTCATCAAGGTTAGCTTGGATTGCATTTATAGACTCCAAAGCCTGCATTTTAGAAGATGAAACAAAGTAGGTTGTTCTTGCTATTCAAAGCTGTGATACTGGCCTCTGCAACATGACAAAAAAAATTAAAAATGTAAAATAAAGATAGTAAAAAACATTCTCTCAACTGTCCAAACTTTATACAAATGAAAAATCCCTGAAATGTCTCTCAAAGCAATTTGAAAATACAGTTCCCTGTTTCCTTGTAAAACAAATACACATATTAAACAATATTGCATAAGAAGAACACAGTCAGACATATATTATATTAAATGCTATTAAATTGCTGAATGAACAAGCTTATTCAAAAAGAAGTTTCAGTGTGTTACTGTAGGTAATGGCTTTGGGTAATGAATCATTCACAAATTATCCATCGCTCATCATGAATCATGGATTGGTTATCAGCTAAGATAAATCTGATCAAACAATCCTTTATTGTGTTTTGCCAAGTCCAGCCTGTTCTCTCGACTTTCAGAGTTGCCATAGCAAATAGGCAATAGAGTGAAATTATTTTTCTTGTAAGGGAAAATGAATTATTGTATTCAATAAACTCAGAATCTGTCAGTCACCCTGTGAGTAAAAAAAGCCAAATTCCTTTTGTAAGGAAGGAATTTCACTTTGCAGTGATGGGTCTTTTCATCTGCGGCTTCATGTCAGTTCTCCAGGTTATCTTTTATATCAATCATTTGTCAATATGAAAAAGTTAATAGTTTTCAAGCAGATGGATGGATCATCTTCAGTATCTGCCTCAGAATTTGTTTCTGTTCCTGTTTCTGTGTCTACAGTATAGCTGATTTAGCTACCAAGTCTTATTTTTAGCCCTTGAGAGTCATTGTGGAAAGATTAAGCTGTGGTACAGTATCTTTCCCTTCATCTACTTCCTGTTGCTGTTTTAGCCCTTTTTTCTGCTACTCTAACATTGAAATTCTCAATTTCTAGCCTAAACATATTGTTTATGAAAGCATAATGTGTCCTTTAAGTTGCATAGGAGAGGAGAGAGACATGCATTGGCCTATATGGTGACCTTAGGAACACAACACAACCTTTTTTTTTTTTTTCAGAAAAAAATCTTCATCAGTTTGAATTTTGAACTTGTGATGTGGCTCAGCAGTGACTCCTAGCTTTTTTTTTGAAAAACGCTCTTTTATTTTGTAATTCCTTGCCTTTCTATTGTTTGTTAAAGTCACATGGGTAAGGTCGCAGCTCATCATGTAGCTCCAGAGATGGGACCAAGTCACACATGTGCAAGTCTCAAGTAAGTCTCAAGTCTTAACCTTCAAGTCTCAAGTAAGTCCCAAGTCATTTTTCTTTGGGCAAGTCAAGTCAAGTCAAGTCACAGGTTATGTCAAGTCAAGTCCAAGTCAAGTCCTGCGTAGGTCAAGTCAAGTCCAAGTCAAGTCACCTTATTATTGCAATTTCACCCGCAGAATCTAATCTAAATAAAGTGAAGACAATATATTAGAATAGAATATAATATAATAGAACATCTATTATGTCTTATGTCTTATCATGTCTTATAATGCATTAATGAGCCTCTTCATACCTGGTGATCACAAAAGGTTAACTCCTACTACAGAATAGAATATAAAATCTATTAGCTATACAGTATTCTATCATGACAACACCATTCTCAGCCTGCACTCATACCAAGTAGTTAGATATTAATTTGATATTTTATATTCAAAAGTCAAAGAATGTGTAACATTGAAACATTCCTGGATGCTATGAGTGACAGGAAAACAGCTGTGTAGTCACTGCAGATTCTGCAGCAGTGAGAACGTGAGGCTGAAGGAGAGGAGATTTTTTTATTTTTAAAAAGGACACGTTAGCTCCTCGCTATGGTAACGCTGGTAACAGGTGATAGGTCTATTGGTTACTGTGCGTTTGTCCCGACTCTGAACAGCGGCGGCGACGCAGCGTTAATGAAGCAGCGAGGCCGCTCACCGTCACTGAAACTCCGGATGAAATCTCCGTTTGAAAACACTGAGCTGCGAGCGTGATAGCACTCCATGGATGTATTATATTATAGCCTAATAGATCCATGTAGCACGCCCGCTGCAGCGACCCTGGAGGCCCCTCCGTACCAAACCCCCCGCTCACTCTCCCCCCCTCCCTCTCTCTCTCCAGCGGTCCTTTCAAAATAAATGCATAAAAAGTCCGGGGGAAAAAAAAAACACAGACTGATCTGGTGCCGTGCTGGTGAAAAATTCAGCGGTGGCGGCTGGTCATTCAAGTCATTCAAGTCATCGTGTCTCAAGTCAAGTCAAGTCCCGAGTCTTTAACCTTCAAGTCCGAGTCAAGTCGCAAGTCTTTTATTTTTTGTCAAGTCAAGTCAAGTCTCATCAAAATAGCGACTCGAGTCGACTCGAGTCCAAGTCACAGTGACTCGAGTCCCCATCTCTGTGTAGCTCTATGTTTTAAGCTGACAGTGCAATTTACCTTTTTCTGTATCTATATTTCAGTTTCACAAGAAAGAGTGTTGGGCTTTGTAAAGCAACTGACAAGACAAAGAGTAAAGCGTCATTTACTTCTCCGTCTGAGTCATCCTTTCACCTTTTCAACGCCACACCAAGTGTTTAGCTATCTGTTACTCAGTGCAGTCACGCACGTGCAGTGGGCAGAATAGAACTACTCAACATATTTTATAGTGTCACAAATCCTCACAATACCAATGTCAGTGTTTGTAACTTAGTCACAATTTGGCATTGAACAGCAATCAGGTCTCAGCCAGGTCCATTAATTTATCTTTTTAGGTTTTTTTTTTTTTGCCTTGCTTGAGATAATGAGACATAGAGTCCCTGGTCGTCAAAAACCAATGCACATTACACCAGACACTTATCGGTTTCAAAAGGCAGCATTCATAACGAAGCAGGAAGTGGTTTAACAGGCTGAGTGCAATGTTCTGAATTTGTGAAAGAAGGGAATTAGGGGAACGTAGGGACATGGCTGCATCCTGCTACACAGTATGATTAAACCTGTCCAGTTCAGTGAAGATAACTGTGTAGTGCTCTCTCTCTCTCTGCCTCCCTCCCTCACACACTGAGACAGACAAATCAGCTCTCTCTCGCTCTCTCTCCCTCTCCCTCTCACACTTCTACCTGTGACTTCTTCTCCTTGTGTCTTTATTCTCTCCAAAGCTTTGCCACATGTCCTCTGCTTCCTCCTGTAGCTGTCCCTCACATTCACAGGCTGCACTTTCACCACGGCGTTGCATCCTTTAAAAGCACCCGGTGTTACATTATCAACACAACAAAGATTAACACCAAGCTCTTCACCTGCTGCTTTTTAAAATCTGGTGTTGTAATTTAAAACAGCAAACAAGCACATGCATCATAGGTGTCTAGTTGTGTCGTCCAGTTACTCAAAGTTAATCCACAACTTCCAGCCAATCAGAACCGAGATTTCTCAGTGGCCAGGGTATAACCTCTAATACAGTAATCCAATCATTGTCTTGTTGCTGCTTGTTCAGTAACTACTGGCTACTCAAATTCAGTGCTGCTCAATTAGCTTTTTTGTGAAATGCCGGATTCAGTGTTTCACATGTGGTGGAACATGAAGAAGACAGTCTGGCATCGGTGTGAATGTACTGTCAATACATTTGTGAATCTTCTCAGTTACATTAATTACTAAGCTTTCACAATCAAATGCCTGGCTCACATGCAGTGTTTTTCACTTCATTTTTAATACAATTTAAAATAAATGACACATTGTCACTTTTACTGTTGCTGAGCAACAACCCCATGGGCATGGTGCAAATCAACACCATATTTTTTAATGGTCTTTGTGAAGAGGCAAACAACACATATTTCTGGCAGCTCAACATGTAAAACAGGCTCATTCTATAAATTATATAATGTATCTGTCTCATTAATCATTTGGAAATTCTGTCATTGTTGTTTCACATTGTCAACTCCAGCACCAGATTGGCTTATTTCTACACAGTGTGATTTGTGTGTGTGTGTGTGTGGGGGGGGGGGGGGGGGGGGGCAAGCAGGAGGATTGCCATCAATTGATGTTGACCGTCTCCTGGACCTCCAAATCCATTGGCCTTTGTTGTCTTAAGAGGCTTTGAAGGCCTCTTTATCCTTACAAATTAAATTTAGACGGGAGCGTTTTGCATAGGTTGAGAGCTCTAATCTTTCCTTTTGACAATCTCTTTTTCTCCCTCTCTCTCAACAAATTAATAAACGTGCAGCCATTTCATCCATGCTGCACATGCACATGAAAGCGCCGTTGGTAAAGGCGCTGCAACAGACATGAATATATTCTACAGTATGTTGGCTCAAAGCTGGTGTGTACAGATCCCTCTTGCAGGCTCACTGAGACTGACATTTCAAATCTCCTGAGAACTGAGAGCAGACTTTTCTCTTCATCAAGCTCCTTCCAAGAAGCCGCCACCGGAACCTCTGAAGAGATTCAACCTTGGAAGCAACAAAATGGCATGAATTTTTTATGGAGCAACTGTATTGTGGGGTTTTCTTCTTATCTTCTGCTGCATTTCCCAATGAAGCCTCTCACTGTGAGGCTCTTAGCCTCCCAGCAAACTCCTTGTAGGCTCCCTCCCAAGATGTCAATGGGGGCTCATCAGACGGCAGTGGACTTCTTCTTCTTTGGTGATGCTCAGTCAAAGCCCTGTCAAGAAAGGCAGTCACCGTTTATATCCTACCTCTACTACAATTAGTCACTGGCTGTGTGACCTATGGGAGGAGAGATGATAAAATCCCTTTCTCCCATCCGAAATACCATAGCTGTCTCCCACATTACTCAGGTGACTGACAGCTACATTTCCCCAGCCAGCAGGATGAGCAGGCAGTGTCGACACAAACCAGAGAAGCTGTGATGATACTGTAAGGTGTGATGATGTGTGTTACAACATCAGCTATTTATGATTGACTCTTTTTTTTCTCCTCCAGATTTAGTTTGGTGTCTTTTTTCTTCTTTTTTTATGTCCCATACAGGGCTGTTATTATACTGCACTGAAAACTGTAATTTTCAGTGGAAGGTCTTTCTTAAAGAGGATGCTTTGACTTTTTTTTGTCACAGATAAAATATGCTCAGACGTTGGCCAAAACATTCTTTTCATTCTGATTTAGTTTGTTTAACTGAGAAAACTAAGAAGGTCCAATTGATTGTAAAAGTGCTGCAATTTAACCACACAATATAGTCCTTGAAGTAGTAGGAATACTTAGAAAGACGTCCTTGGACTTGAAATGTCCACATCAGACAGTTAGAGATGCAGGATTTCAGTTTCATGGAAATGTATAAGGGGCCTTATTATCCTACCCTAAAAGACCACCTTTAAAAGTTTTTAATCTTTTAGTCTGTGGTGTTTTTTTTCTTTGTCTGTCTTTTTTTTTTTTTTTTGTAATACCAGACGTATGTGTATTTCGGCGGCAGTGGCTCAGGTGGTAGAGCAGGTCGTCCAATGATCAGAGGGTTGGCGGTTCGAATCCTGCTCTGTCCTGGTTGCTTCTGTAGTGTCCTTGGGCAACTCGTAGTGTCCTTGTCCTTGGGCAACTCCTGATGGGTTGTGGTTAGCGCCTTGCATGGCAGCTACCGCCATCAGTGTGTGAATGTGTGTGTGTGAATGGGTGAATGTGATGTACTGTAAAGCGCTGCTATATAAATACAGACCATTTACCATTCTACGCTGGAACTACAGTGAATCATTAATAGTCTTCTGAAAACAGGTTCAGACAGCCAATGATTTATACGTCATGTAACTTAGCGACCAATCACATCAGATGAGAGAGCAATACGTTAGCATATCAATGTGCTAATAAAGAACAAAGATAAAGAGCGCTAATTGTTCAGCACGTCTGTGTCTGACTGAATCTTTCCCAGTTGTCCTCCACTAATCATCTTCGTATCTGTCACCTGACAACCCAGTGCAATTATTGGTGATGGGCAGGGCAGAAGACCTGACAGAGTAGATGTGCTTCCAGTTGTAGTTTTCATTTTTTATGTGGAAATAAACAGGTAAAACAAACAAGCAAATCAAAAGCAGGATTCATGGTCGATATTAAAGGGTTAATGGATGCTGTAAATAAATGGTTGGTTTTGATTCATAGTCCAGCACTGGATTCCTGCCACTAATAATGGCAGCAGCAAATGGATGTGTCATATGTGATAATGTCATTTAATTGTGCTCCCCAGAGCAACTGCATTCACATAGTTTCATTTACTTGTGATACAAGTGACAGTGGGAAGACCCATCCTGCTCCCCTGTTTGATATGGAAGCATTCCCAGAGATGCCATTTTTATGTCACCTCATTCATTGTGATAGAGAGCAGGGCTTTACTGTCAAAACACAGAACACAAGGAGCCTGCGGATGGTATCTCAGCTGCCTCATTGTGTGGCGAGGCAATAGTGTGGCCTACAAATATAAAGCCTGCACAGGTAGCTACAGTAGCTACTAGATAAGGTGTAAACCTGTAACACAGAAGTATGAATAAAGCTCAAGTCCAGTATTCACTCCCCGTTTTTACTCAATTTTTCTCTCCAATAACTCCAGTGGGAAATATTCATTTGATTCATTGCTAATATGGAAATATTCATTAGTGCACTTTTAGATTTAATATAACTTTAATGAAAAGTAATGATGATAAGTCATAGTTACAAATGTTAGGCTCGGTTTACTGTGACTTAAATTGCTAGTGTATGAAGACCGACTAAATCACTTTTATAATAAATAGAGAAGAGCAAAAACCATTAAGAGCACTAAATCAACAATAGCAAAAGTTAAAATTGCATCCTAAATGCAGAATACAAAGAGTTTATACCTGATGTCTGGGGTTATGAGAAGGTGCTCTGACAAATGCAAGAGACTTAATCTTATTCTCTACATCTCACTGCTGAGAACATTACTTATAAGATTACTACGCAGATTCACCAACTCCACATTGCCACTTTAAAATGGTGATTTAATTCTACTATATATAATGAAATCCAAATATGAATACACAAGCCCCTCAGGGAAGGTGGAGTTTACTGGTATTTATGCAAATAATGTAAGTCGAGTTCATATGTCACTGCAGGCCAGAGGCTGAATCATAAGGATGAACAAGCAGCTCCTAGTAAATGACATGGTTTCTTGTGGGTGGTTTAAGTCCTTTGGGCATATGTATAGTGAGTAAAATATTTGTGTAAAAGTTTCATAATTGGAACATCACAGTTATCATGATTGACAGCTTAGAGAAATAATGTTTCTTTGGTGTGTAACAACATACCCTCACTGTGCTCGACTCGCACCAACGTGTCATTTATCCAAAGACTAACAAAGTGTCTTCTGCTGATGAATTTGTCTCACTTTATTTGCTTCCTTGCTTCAGATGTCGTCATTCTCAGAGAAATATATAAAGCATTTCCTTGTCTTTGCAGCAAATGGACTGCAGATCACAGCCCAGCAGATACATCACTTGTACTGCGAGCAATCAGTTGGAGAGGGAAAGGCCTGATAGGACACGGCTGAATATTTGCAGGCCTGAAATTTGAAACTGTGAATTATTCATTTGTGGCACTTTAATGTATGTGAAAAGAGTTCCCCTATCATTCATAATCTGAACAGCCGCTGTAAAGTAACTCTTGCTGTGGGCACTTAGTGGGGTTTCCAGAAGGCCATGTGATACCTGAGACTGAAATAAACGTTCTGCTCATGCACAGATAGAGAAAAGCCAGGAACTTTTGCAACATATCTGATACTATTTCAGGATTATGCTTTCCCAAAAATTACACCAAGGGCAATACAAATCATCTAGTTATTGAGATTTTCATCTCACTCTCCAAGATGAGTAATATATCAGTAGCCCCTTAGAGAAACAATCTTCAACACACTGTCTGGGAGCTGAGGAACAAGAAATCTTATATATAAGATAGTTGGAAGCATCACATACAAAAATTACCTGCTGGACACAAAGAACGACACAAATTATGACTTCATGAGTGATGCATTGGGGCGGTGTTTAGCTCAGTTGGTAGAGCATCCGCCCCATGTGTTGAGGCTTTAGTCTTCACTGCCTCCCATTTCCTGTCTCTCTCAAACTGTCCTGTCAAATTAAGGTCCTGAAATGCCAAAAAATATATATACTTTGAGTGATGCATCATGATTCATATTTAGATTTTTTGCTAAATCACAGCTCTTGCCTTACAGGATGAATACCCAGACACAAAACTAAAATCTATGTGTATTTCTACTTGAGACATGAAAAAAAGTCATTAGAATCGCACTTGATTTATCGCTAGCGTTTTTATCTCTGTGTTGGTGCTTGCTCTGTGGGCTTTTCACTGATGAAATTAGTCTCTCTGTAATTCTTGTCTGGACAGCTGTGGAGGCTTGTTGTACACGTTAACTACTCAGGTTTTCCACCTCTCGACAGCAAGAAACCTGTTGCTGCTGCTCAGTCTTGAAATGTAATATTACTCCCCTGGAGAAACTTGTTTCCACGCGCATACACAACAGTTCTCAAGGACAGTGAGCAGATGATTGCTTTTTTTTTTTTTTACCTATTAATTTGTTACATGATATGTAGGAGACAATGTATGTGACACTAAAAGAACAGCTGTAGAATATGATGTGTATAGTATGGGCCTTTACTGAAAGTATGTTTTTGCTATTATATCATTAATTTGTATATGTCTATACAATAGTGATAGAACTAACATTTCAATAGTGTAGTGACATGCTAACCTAAGCATTATTGGTATTTGCTATTTGGTATTTTTATATACAGACTCACACTATGTTTCTAAAATGAGACAAAATAAATAGTTGTTATTGTCTTCAGTTTAGTTTTGGTAACAGACCAGCCCTGACCTTTAAGAGTTACAGCTTTTTAAAACAGTGCATAGTATCATTAGTGATTTCAGGAGGTAAGCTACAGACCTTGTGCTTCTCCGACAGGTTTAGGGGGGGAAAAAAACGCTGTTTGAGGGAGGTCATCCCAAAGTTTGTTTTGTTTTTTGGCATTTGTTATTCAGAAGTTCTGGGTTACGATTTAGTCTTACCATCTCATCTCTCTGAGGTCCCTTTGTTAAGCGCAAAGTCCCTAAAGTCAACATTGGAGCCTAAACAGATAAAGAGGGAATTAAGGTGATTGATCCCTTTTAAATTAACAGCATGCAACAGCTTTAAAGTCAACTTTGTCTTTGTCTTGCCCTAAATTATTCAGATGAAATTGTCATTGGTTATTTACTTTTGTTTCTTTACTCAATCCTTCACTTCTTCAACTCCCTCAGAATTTCAAATTGAGACCTAGTTTGTGCGACACATTAATTCAAATGGAGAGAAAACCATAAATAATTGTGACATAGATAGTTGTCACCCTCACAAGTTTTTATTTCAGGTCATTATAATGCATTTTGCTGTGTTTTTGTTTCTGGAAGGCCTTAAGATTGATATACTAAAGTTACTCAAACTGTACTACCTGGATCATATGTTATAGCCTCCCTGGAACTTTAAACAACACATCCCCATCAATATTGGCACCCTGTACTGTTTTAATCCAGGGCTGTTTTCAGTCTTGAATGCTCACAAGTCAGCCACCATTCTCCTGTTCGAACATTAAGAGACAGGGCCATGCTGTTAAAGTCATTATCTGATCCCTGATCACTGCATCTATTGAATAATCTATGTGGCTCAGACAGCACTGATCTGTATGGATGAGGGACCGTGTGCAGACAACTAAAACTTTTGTCTCACTATAAATGTGAACCATTCATGTGTTGCTGTTTGTTGATGGTGATCTTAATTAAAATTTTGCTGTTGTAATGCCACTTTGAAGCTATTCCTTCTCTAACTTTGTTTAGACATCACCATATGGGCATTTATATATTGACAGGAATGAAATCAAAATCAAAGATGTTGGAGTTGGTTGTTGTTGGCCTTTAAAAAAAATTGAATCAGAGGGCACTGCAGCATGAAGGAAGCTGCAATAAGTCAGAGATAACACTTTTTTCAATTTCTGGTTAGGAAATGGTTAGATTACAGTCTATACCCGAGCAACATGTATGAACCACCTACATTCCCCAATGCCCTGGAAATGTGCTGGGGTGCATTTTGAATAGGCCAGCATCTACTGTAGTTCCTCATGAAGTGGCCATGGGCATTTTCAATCAATGAGTGATTGATGTTCATTGTTGAAATGAACAAATTGAATAATCCTTAATGTATAGTAATGGATTGAGAGTGCTTTGAAGCTTCAGTTTCTGTGCCAGGTATGTCATCAGTGTCTCAATGTGGCAGTTATCCAGCAGAAAGAATAAATATACTGTACCTGAATCCTGTAAGTGTGATAATGAAGCAATTATTGAGATTCACAGGGAGCTGAAACATTAAGCATAGTGTATTTAAAAAATACAAATACAGTTAATTTTAATATAATCATTTTTATTTTCATCTAATATATTGTGTGTCCTGTTGTACTTGTGTTTTTTTCTCTGTGGGAGTCAGTCATCTCAGAGTTTCCAATCCACATGGTATAACTCAATTTCTGATATGGACCCGGCAGGAAAAAGCTCTGTAATTTTCACGTTTAGCTATTTAGTGTCTTTCAGTGACATGTATTCCACGGAATTTAAAATTCCAGTAAATAAAACCTTTAAATTTCCATCTCTCTGGTGCCTGACTTGCTTGGTCCTTCATAAAGATAGTTTTGCTTTTATGTACTGAGGTTTTGACACGTCCACCTGTGCTGTTGCCGAGGCTCCACAGAGGGGGCTGGAATTTCATTTGTGTTTCTCACAACACTAAAAATTACATTTGAAAGGCCCAACAGTAACACACCTGTCCAAAAAACGATGTTGCGGTTACTCACCTCTCTGTCAGCCGTAAACTTCAGGGGACTAGTTGAATTTTTGGAGGAACATGCACAGACAGAAAGAGAGGGACAAAGCCAAATAAATCACCTTTGTTTTTGCTAACATTTTAGCACCAGGTAGAGATATCAGTATCAGGAGTATTAATTTGGAGTTCTACCTCCTCTTCAACCTTTGCTTTGCATTTTTGTTGTTTTTTCCATCATGACAAGTAGGTTGTTTTTTTATGTTCAATTGTATTAAAGCTTAAGAGTTGTGCACCCAGACGTGTTGCTTTGAGTGACAGGTGAATTAGAATGTGCTGGCCCAATTCGGCATGAATTTAAAGGGATATTCCGGTGTAAATTTAACCTATGGTCCAACGCACCATGACACCGAGTTAGTCCCTCCCCTTGAGAGATGAAGTCTGCTGACCGCTAACTTCTCTAGTTGTAGCAACTTTAGCAAGTCTATTTTCTCCATGTGCAAACCGCGATCAAAAAGCCACTTAGTATAGCCACAAATAATGCTCAGAACAGCACCAAACGTCACCAACAGTACAAAATGGTCCCAGCACATAGTACAAGGCATCTAACGTCTGTTAGCTTTGCCTGGTTTCTATTGAAAAGAGACGAAAACAACTCACCCACTCTCCTCCAGTTATACGATGCAGCAACTTCCCGCGTCCAGCATAGCGTCCTGGCACTGACAAAACACGTCCGAGTCCGACTGGCAGCACAAACATTCAGTCTCAGCGGCCACTGGCAGGCAGTGACCACACTGACCACTTGATTCCCCCAGGTCCAGCACATAGACTCCACCGGCAGATCTCCCTCTTTCTCTTTTCTCCTCCATTTCCTTCAGCTCGTCTTCGGTAAACTCGGTCTCAAACTGATAGGGGTACACAACATACAGTAGGTAATGAGCGCACAGTAAAAGTAATGGGTTTGAGAGTGCGAAAGATGATACATCTGAATGCCCCCCATGCGGCCCGTCTTCGCTTCAGACAGATAAGGAAAACCCCAAGATGTAGCTGATATGTCATATATCCGATCCCTGATCGGGATGTAACATCTGATTCCGATCAAGTCTGAAACCACGTGATCGGCCCCGATTTCTGATCGGATCGGGACATCCCTAACATTGAGCTGCACGGTTGGGTGGGTTTGTCACATTTATTGTGCCCTGCAGTTTTAATGACATTTAAATAACAATCTGAAAATCCAATGCTCAGTCTTGCATTTAAATGTATTTCATGTCTTGGAAAGTTTTCAAATTCCCAAAGGAAGCTCATTGTAGGCCTAGTATGTTTTCCTCAATCACAGCTCTTGCATAATACCGTTGCCATGTTCTTTTTATTTCTTTTTTCAAATCATCCTCGTTGAAAAATGTTTGCCATTTTCTTCTCACAAGAAAGAGACAACTTTTCCTTCAGATGCCTACAATGCCAACTACTGAATGTCAAATATTTTCATTATTGTGGCCAATGTAAGCAGGGCTGGCTCCATCCACCTGCAGAATCAATCAGTCTTTTTGTGATGGCTCTGCTGGAGTTTGTCGTGCTGGAAACCAAATTACACTGAGTAAATGGCCTCAATGGTGCCAGTGCAGACATCCAGGTCATTATGATTAGTTTTGGTGCGTGTCTAGAAGTACATGTTTGTGATATCTACCTTTTTTATTCTAATAAAGGGCATCTCTTGCACAAGAACATTTCCATATTCAGAAAAGTGGGGGCGATATTTGTTCCTATGTCCTATATAATGTAATGGTTTATCCTTTGTACAGAGTGTCTTATTTGATGGGGAGGCGCAGCTGCTCGGCACAGTAGCCTTCTGTCATATGAAGGCTACACCTTTGTAGTCCTTATTCTGTGAAAGAGGCTGCTTCTGAAATGGGTCACAGCTGCTGACATAATGAAGTCCATTTGAGAAGGTGAAGTGTTTAAAGAAGAACTAGGAAACAAATATCAAGTATATAGCTCCCCTACATCTTAACTCTGGCTCTTATTCAAGTATAAAGTACCTTTCTAGTATGTTACTAATCTTGGTAAGCTAGAGTAGTTTGTTGTAGTGAGTTTTCAAGATTGGTAAAATTGTGAATAACAAAGGTTTATTTATTTGGGTGTTGAAGCGTTGACTGTTTTCTGTGAGGTTGCATCATAGACTGTAAAATGAATGGACGTAGCATCCGTGACATCACCCATTGGTTTTCTGGAGTCATTTTTGTGACTCAAATATGGCGGCCTGAACAGCGCCATGTTGGATTGGCCGGCCGAGAACCCGCTCACTGGCCTCGAAGCAGCTGTCCACGGACCTGCTCGGACCTGTCACTCAACGTTTCCGCGCCCTAATTGGCCAGAATCTTAACCTAATAACAGTAAAACGGTAGAGTTTAAAAAAAACACCAGGCTTTGATCATGTTTATTGAGGATGTAAAGTCGGCTATTTTAACATAGGGGTCTATGGAGAATGCTCCCTTCTGGTACCAGCCCCCAGAGGAAGCCGAGGGGATTGCAGTTTTTTGAACACGGAAGTGAGCTTCACTTCTCACGGGGTGTTCCCACCAAACGCGATGACGCTTCATCGCGCGTCGAGATTACATGTAAAGTCAATGCAAACACGCGATTTGACGCGTCATCGCGCCGGGCGATGCGATGGACGCGATAGCGCGGCGCGATGGACGCGTTGGCCGCGAAAAATCGCCTCCATCGCGTCGCCCGGCGCGATGACGCTTCATCGCTCGAGTTCAAATAATTGAACTTTTGCGGCGAATTCGCGTCGCGACAGCCTATCAGCTTTGAGATCGTCACCGACGTGCTGACGTACGGACGTACTGGTGTTCCCTTGGCAGTTTAGTCAGAGCGAGTCTATTGACAATATTAGAAGTTTTCTGGTTTAGTTTAGTTTATTATTCAGATCCCCATTAGCTGCAGCAAAGCCACAGCTCTTCAGTGTTGCTTTTCCGGTGGTGTTACAAACGTTTTTGGTTTGGATATTCGGACCTGAAAGCCCGTTATCACTGCTGTTTTCAACCAGCGGGCGCTGCGAGCCGGCCGCCCCGTCCCAAAGCACTCAACAGGCGGTCAGTCACACAGTAGTTCACGGAGCTGCCTCCGCTGCAGCCAGAGACCCACACCACTGTTCCTCTCCCATCTACAGGGACAGGAACAGTGCAGCGACGGCCAGAGAATGAAATAGTGGGAGAAATGTTGTTGTTTGGGCGGGCTCGTCGCGCGACGCGATGCCGCGACGAGGCATTTTTTGCATATTGAACCAGCGTCAAAACTGGAGCGTCCAGCGCGACGCGATTTCATTTGACGCGCGATTCAATCGCGTTCATCGCGTTTGGTGGGAACACCCCGTCAGACCGACAACTGCCCCCTTGGGTTGCATCAACATTTGGCACTCAAATCCTGCAAGGTAGGACAAGCAGGTCCAGGAGGGGGGGTGTTGAGGCATGGAGCAGTGACTTCTTTGTTGTGACATCACAAAGATACAAAGGTTCTGACAGCTTGTTTTGGGGCTCAGTTTCTGAATACTGGCCACATTCTTTTCTCTGTGCATGGCTTGGACTTAGGGTGTATTCACACCTGTTTAGTGCGCACCCTGTTGCGCACCAAATGTTAAAATGATACATTGTTTCATTTTTTAGTTAGTGCGGTTGCGTTCACACCTGCTTTTTGTCACTCGGGACCAAACTTGGAGAACGTCATATCTCCATGACTACCGGCTGAAATCTGGAAGCGCTGATTGATAAAACTTTCGTGATGGAGACTCTAGTAGGGCCGGTTGTTAGTAGCTCTGGTCATTTATTTCTATATTGTTTGCATGTATAACTCTGTTTGGTAAGTTACTTCCGGCTGGTTTCCGGTTGCGTTCACCCAGCTCGGTCCCGTCAGTCCCCGGTTAAACGTTAAACACGGCGGAGCTCTGCTGCTCGGTAATCAGCTGCTCCGCGGACCCGAGGGACAGACCCGCCGACCTGTCGGTGTCTGAGCGACTCAGCGGACACGCACCGACCGGCTGCCCCGCTGCTGCTGCTGCCTCGTTTGTGGGGACAGAGCTCCGCAGCACCGGAGCACCGGGCGGTCTCCCCGCTGCGTTAACCCGTTGTCAACGACTACGGGAGCCCTTTTAGCTCAAACTTGTTGAGTTCGCCTGGCAGTTGGCTCGCACCAGAGTGCGGTTGCTTTCACACCTAAACTAGTGCGCACCAGAGTTCAGCTGGAGCCGAACCGAGACCACCTCCTCAGGCCGCACTAGTTTTGGTGCGCATTAGAGTGCGATTTGCTTTCACACCAACCCAAACTGGACCAAATTTAGTGCGCACCAGATTTAGTGCGCACTAACACTGCAGGTGTGAATACACAGCTTTAATATAGAATCTAGACCTGCTTTAAAATCAAAGAAGGCATGGAAATCAATATACTTAACCTCATATGATGCAAGAATCATCTTATATTTCCATATTTATATTATATTTCCGAGCAGCACCATGCTGCATTAGTTGAACTGCATTAGTTCCCATTGTGGTTGGAACCATTTTCTGAACCAAGATACATTTTCATATTCAAACTATTTCAGCACTACTTTGCATCAGTATGATGAGCTGTTTACAATGTGTTCCTTTCAAATAGTAAAAACAAATAGGTTGTAGTTTTAATAGGTAAGTGTAGTGCCTCACTGGGTCTAGTAACCCATGGGTCGTGTTGTTTTCCATTGCTGTTTCTTAATAATATCTTAACCCAACATTAAACCACTGTCCAGGCCACAGATGGAGTATTCAGTATAATAGTGTGACAGTGTTTTTGGCGGACGGAAAGGAAGCAACAAGTTGTGACATCATGTGTGGGATGTGTGTGTACCCGTCATATAACTAATATTATTAATCTTATGACAGTTTTTTTATGGCTTTATTTCAGATAAATAAAGCTTCAGTTCACAATTTCTAGGAGAAGCAATGAAAATGAACATGAAGAAAAACAATTTAATCATGAAATCCATTATAAAGTCTGCCTGTCATATCTGCAGCACTTGTCTGTCCTTGGCCATGTGCTTGAATAACAGCAATCCTATAGAAATACATGTTTTATTTCTAATCTATATACAGTATATAAAACATTGTAGGATTATAGAGGAGGCACTATTCAGAAAAAATAAAGCCACAGTGGTGTCTGTTCAAACAAAGAGGCACTGAGTCTGTTTGATCTTTGAATGCTGATTGAATGAGCCCATATACAAATACTGTTTTTGGCTATTGCCAGCAGTGAACTCATCATTTAAATGAAATATAATCATAAAGCTATTCTGCACTGTTGAAGGATAAAACATTCATGCAGGGGCTCCGATATGCATGTTTGTCAAGAGATTAGTTCTGCATATTTAAATACTTGTAACCAATATTTGTTAAATTCAGACCCTTCATTCTGCAATGTGTTGAAGGAGCAGCCCACAACCTGCTGCATCTTCTTCCTGCTGCAGACTAACTGAACAGACCGCTTCAATCGTCATGTCTTTAGATTATTATGGCATTATGTTCTCAGTTTCTCATGTCCCTCTGTGTTTCTTTCTCTCTGTTTTCTCTGTCTTAGCTGGCCAAAGGGCTGATTGTGTCTTGCCTTTGGAAGAAGAGTGAGAAGTCTCCACTTAGTCTGTGAGTATTCGATCAGTGGGAAACATGCTTGTCTGTTGGGCTTTGTGATTTATTACGTGCTACAAATGAATGTTTTTCAGGTAGGGAGCTGTGGTAGCATATAATGATCTCCTCTTATATGAGATGTGTGTGGACAGATGTACAAATGTGTAGGTGGAGATTGACATCAGAAGCATCCAGTATGTTGTATTTATATAAGAGTTTAAATGGTTAAAAGATTCATAACTAAAAAAAATAGTATTAGAAAAGATATTATGAAACAATTAAATTAATTAATTGTGTAAAATAATGTCTCTTCACTGTGTAGTCAGTCATGTAGTATGCATTGTAAATATGGCTAAAGATTAGATTAGAGTTTTTAGCTTCTACAAGAAATGAACAATCAGGTCATTAACAATCTATAATATTCTCTGATACATCATGCCCCTAACTTACTCATCAGTCCCTCTGCAACTCCAACCATCATCCCCCAGATATATAGATACAGACAATAGACATCACCTGTCATCAGTGTGCACACGGTGGAATACAGAGACATGCAGGGATTGAGTGCATGCAGCTAAGAGCACTGACCAGAAGAATTACTGTACAGCACAAACAGTATTAAGCTAGTGGTTTATGATGTGAAGCCAGTATTTATAGTGTTAATCAGTGTGAGAGTGTTTGGGCCAAAGTTACACCCTCCCCTGTTGTGTATACCCTCAGTTACCTCTGCTGAAGCCTCACGAAGATAAACAGATAATGTCCCGACATGTCTTTACTGATATTCTTCATTGGATGTTTCTCATTATTTTCAACTTATATTATGCATTGAACAACTATCAGAAAAAAGTTTCCCTTCAGGTAATTTATTGGCTGGTTTCCACTAGAAAGTGGCAGGAGATGTGAAAACCAGGACACTTTAAAACATGAAACCTTCAATGTCTGAAAAATGAAAATAAAATTTACAGCCTGCGTGACTCAAAGGCCGATTTTAAAACCTGACCTAACTTTCTCCCATGAAAAGCAATTGCTGATAAAAGACCACTGAGGTTCTTTGTATCTATTTTCCTAGATCATTTAAGTATTCACCTCACAGATCTCTTCAAACCTCATGTAAGTTTCTGTTTGCCGAGTCTGTATTGAATTGACAGGATGTTAGCTTTCAATATTCTCCTCCTTCTCTTAGTCAATGTGTTATATGCACTCGAACAATGAGTGGCAGCCTGCCACCTGAGCTGCAGCACTGCTCGTGCTCCCTTGTGGCGGACCGGATTTAAGGTGGACTGTAAACTGAGATCAGGAGGCTCATCTGGATATTCACAGTCTGGCACCTTTTGTGAACTAAAGCCTGTGGAGATCAGACATATTCTAACACGAGTATTAGTTTATTGAACAGTTAGCAATGAGCAAGGCTATACTGTATGTTTTCAGAGTGTTGGTGCTCTGAGCCGTGATAATGTGGCATCAGGTTGATGACTTTATAAGCCCTGTGAGATGAATATTGTGGTATCATGTAAAAAAAAAAAAAGTGAAAAAAGGCTTTAATTACCTCTTGCAAAGCTGCTGAAGTTAATTTCTCCAGTCACGTGTTTAACCAATTACTCAGGGCCTAATGAAGTGGAACATGGCTCACCAGAGTTCGCAGGACACCGTCTACCCTCCTTTTTTTTTTCTTAACCTAGTTTGGCTATTCCAGAGTGGCAAGCTAATCATCACTAATCATTAAACCAGGCAATACTTCACTCTGGATACATACATTTATTCGTGTCAATACCCATACCTCGTTTAATCATTTCTCCACTGCTATCTCAATATCACGGTCTGGGGAGACAGGCGGGGGAAGCACATTATCTATGCAATAGTGTTACAGTATTAGGGATTATCCCTGACAGATAGTTTCCCTTCCAGGCACCATTAGCCTGGCCTCATCCCATTTGGTATTTCCAACACCTGCGACCGCCATCCGCCGGGCACAAGAATTATTACCATTGTATTTTTTCTAGGGTATATAAATTAATCATAGGAATCACAAGCAACTACTTTAAATTTCTGGACTGTGACCAAGAAACACATCCTCCCCAAGGATGCCAAGGACCTATGCATCATTAAAACAGAGTTGTGTGCTATCTGACAGGGGAACAGTGCCAGCTCCCTCTCTCATATACCTCACGGGATTAGTGGTCTCTGCGTTTCTGCACTGTGCATAATAGCTACTGTCTATGGCTAAATGAAATCAGGGCCTTAAGCCTGACTTTGAATGCTAAACGAACAAAGGACATGTGTTTGCCCGTAGATGAAATAAAGTTGATCAGCTTGAAAGTGAAAGTGGATAGCTGACTGCAGCGAACGTAAATTAACATTGATCATTGGGGCAGAGAGCGTACGCTAATGACTCAAGGCTGCAGGGGCTTGTTAGACAACCTCAACCTCCTGCAATGGGCTGTAATGGTAACCATATCCTCACAATCTGCAATGGCTCCTCGTTGAGCAACCTCACACTGGCCAATAGTCTGTCTTCAATATATGCATGAATGAATTATATGGACATTAATGTGTAAATGATGATTACCTAAAAGTTATATGTCCAGTATAGTGCAGTTAAATGTACTGATCATGCTGCGGTGAGAGGTAAATGCTTCTCATTAGAAGTTTTTATATCATTCAAGCTCAGATTCTATCATGAAATGGCAAAGAGATAATTAGAAACATCAGTCCAATCAATATGAAGAACCTCATCCATTTTATATGTAAAGTTTTATGAGGCATTTACTAACTGTCAGTCAAAATCACAGGAGCACTTTCTGTGAGTTTTCATGTGAGTGTAATTTGACTTGTTCTCACATGGCACTTGGCAAGCATGTCTGAATTTTAAAACACATTGATTTGGAATTACTTACAGGTGGCGGCCTATAACAGTATTGATTGCAGACAGGCGTTTTGACAAAATGTCTGGAAAACATTTCACATTGATTTAAAGTTTCTCAGAGCCCGTTATAAAGAAAAGCCTTGCATCTAGCTGTAATTATATGCAGCTTTGTGTCGTTCACTTATGACCTATTCATCCAGCACACATAATCAGCATATAATTACCTTTGACTTTAAAGGAGACTGAGAATAGTGCGAGGCAAAACAGTTTATTGAAATAACTGAGCTTTTCTCATACTTCGAGTAGGTCAAAAGAATCCAGCGTCTGTGGATAAAGTTTCTTCATCTGTTTTCCCCAGAGCAAGAGAAATGTATCAACCCAGTGATGCTAATAACTAAAGCTATCAACCAAATCCCCTGCTATTGATCAGTCCTTTCCTATGTGATTGAGACATATGGCAAAACGGTGGCCATGATGACAAACAAAAAGACAGACAGATGGAAAAAAAAAAAAAAAGTGGAAACCAAATCAATAATGATGACTGACAAGATGAAGCTTGGGTGATCAGTATTGTGCTCTCTTAGAATAAATAATGGAGAGCAGAATGAATCTACTTCACTGTCTACACAGCTAATGCTTTTTCTCCCTTCTTCCCACCATGATTAGTGATTTGCCCTTTTGTGTTACATCTATCTGTCTGCAACAGTGTACTACTGGAGCTCAGACAGAAGAGGACAAAGGAAATCTGAGCAGAAACATTATGCTGGTGAACTGTATGAGCTAATAGAAGTTCCTCAAAGAAAAGCTTTTTACATCCAATTTATGTAAATCTCAGAGCAGTAAAATGTTTCTGATTCAGACAGAGAGATTAAATAGTTCTTAAAAGGTGGGGTCCATACATCCATACCTTTAACTAAATAAGAAACAAGGGGTCATTTGAGGCATCAGTAGGAAAAGTATAAGATCATTTTTGGTACAAGTGAAAGAGAAATTGATGTTTTTTTTTTACTTCACAAATATAAACCACGTTATATTAGTTAAGAACACGCAGACAGGTTTTTAAATTCAGCATGACTGACACAAATCATTGTTTCCAACTTCCCACATTAGAAAGCAAGATACTCCTTATCCCTGCAGAACTTGTTTAACTGCTTACAGTTAATTAACCACATTTTTAATAGTGACATTTTGCCAAATCCATCATATTACCTTATTTTTATATTATATTACATTTATAATGCCCCATTATTACTAACAACATTACTGCTGCTACTGCTACTCCTGCTACCACTACTAACAACAAAAACAACAACAACAGTAATACAAATAATAATACATCAATTAATCAGCAACAATAATTATGTTGCATTGTTCAATGTCCCATCAGCCTGCCTCTTATGTTCCTTGCATACTGACTGAGTCTTTTGTATCTAAGTTGGTGGTGTGATGCCTTTATGGGTAATTGCTTATTTAATAATCTCCTTTACAGAGGCAGAGTGACTATTAAATAAACATTAAAGTTGTGGAGCATGAAACCAAAACAAGCAGCTAAAAGATGCTGAATTGTTCCATATAGAGTTGAGGTGATAATTCTCTGTAGGTTGATCACTCGTAATTAGCAATCCTCTGGCATACATTCAGTCATTTGATCAGCGAAGCTTTCAGCTCAGAAGACCAGAGATGTGTGTAACACAGACCGCAGTAAAACGGCATGAAATGCTTTTTTTTAGTCATGAATCGATGTCAATAGTTCCTGGCATCATGATCTATGGTCTGTCTGTCTACATGGTTTGAAGGGGTTTGGATCATTTGCCCACTGACGGATCATTTTTCTGCCTCAGTTCAGTCTGTCTGTCTTCATTCATTAGCATTGCCTGTGATGCTGCATATACCATGCATTTAACACTTCACACATTCTGCTAGAGTAAATATGTTGAACCAACAGCTTTTAGAAAGCTTAACATTACCTTTGGCAGGATGCTCAGCTCATCTGTTGCAGCCAGTGCAGCTGCTCGGAGCCTCTTTTTTTTTGTTTTGCTTGACTTGCTATTGGGAGATAGTGTAGTAGCAGTATGTATACACTAAATATCAGCTCCCCAGTATCAACTGCTGGCTGGCCCTTGAGCATGGGATCTTGGCTCTGCTTATTTAGTTGAATGAATTATTAATGGCTCACAGATTTTCCACAAGTTGAAGCCTGTATTTTTTTTTTTCTTCTTTCCCAGTGGGCTCGATGTAGACTGCATCTCCACAGTACTCTTTCTTTTTCTTCCAGAGCCAAACGAAAGACTGTCTGTCCACTATCTGGTCACTGGATGGGAAGAAGAAGAATCTTTGACCTTGGAAAATGAAGATGTTGTTGCCATGGGAACTGTTAATCCTTCTGTCACTCAAAGAGTGCCTCTCTGGTAAGATGCCGAGTCAAGTTGCCTTTCATGACACATCTGATATGCAAACATCTCTCACAGGGAGGTTTGAGTCTTTCTCATGCAAATTTAGGTTACAGCTTCATTTGAAGGGGAATGAGAGTTCTCTCAGAAGGGATGATCGTTTCAGTAGCTTTCGTATCTGGGCAAAATCTACAAACACGAAGAACATGACCAAATGTCTAGGTCTCAGTTCAGTTTGAAAGAGCTTAGCAAAGCATTTCAAGGCAAATAAGAACCACAGTGTCAGACGTCTGAATTTAGTGCCGTACATTTTGTTACTACAAGATAAAGTCATCACAAGGTCAGACTGTGAAACTGCCACGTGTCAGAAGATTGACTATTATAATGACATTTTGATCTCAGTTGTCAACTGCAACCAGAGTTTAAATTTTCTCTCCAGAGCAGCATTGATAAATGTAGCTCACTCTCTCTGGGCTTCTTTTTTTATGCCTCCCTGTTTTATAATGCAATTTTCCTGCTTTATGTACCACTGCTGCCACTTACATGAAATGTGGCAAAGCTCTATAAAAATCCACACTAACTCTTTTCTTAACTCTAATTTATTCTGCACACCATCCTCAGAAACACAGATCCACAAAATGCTCTGTTAGCTGAGAGAAAGGAAGAATAGCGTCCGCCTTTAGTCCTCTAATGCCGGCATGAGCTGCAGCTAAGGAGTTAAAATCTCACTAAGCGCTCACACTTGTCTGAAGAGGGTAACTTTTGCCGACTAAAAAAAAACGAGTGAGATTTAATATTGCTAGTCACATTTGACGGATGTACTGTATGGTGAACTCAAGCCAACCGTTTACAAGTCATCAAACAAATACATTTAAATGTATATATTAGTATATCGAGTGGGGCCTATTGTATTATTTATAGCTCAATTTCCATTGATTTAGTATCTCATCTCATGTCAGCAGTTTTGTGGTACAGTATATGTGCACGCGGCAAACACAAGAGCAGAGAAAAAAGGGTTATGCACATGGCAGGATAACACGCTGCCCGGTACACACACATCCTCATTACTGATCTCACATTTGTATGGATTCCCATGAAACCTAATTAAGTGTAATTTGTATGTGTGTGTTCATGTGTGGTGGTGGTCAGTCCAGTTGGTGTGTTTACAGGGTAGCATACACACAAACCCACTGATCATTTCCCAGGTGAAAAAGCCTAGCTATTAAAGGTTCATTAATTTGTTTAATTTAAAGGACACTGCAACCAGGGTAAAAATGAAACACCTCCCTCAGAGGCTGGGGAAACAAGGCTCTTACCTGAGGCAAAGACTCCCACTCATTAGGATGATGATAAGGGAGGGAGTACTCTTTGTCCTATTCAAGGTTAGAGATGTGTAAAAAAAAAAAAAACATTTCATCAAGTGCACACAAATAGAAATGAATGTTTTCTTTTAAAGAGGATTGCTATGATGTGCAGTTTGGTACTGTATATGACACACAGTGTTAGATCAAAAGGGAGGCTGGACACCAGTCTGTGTGTGTGTGTGTGTGTGTGTGTGTGTGTGTGTGTGTGTGTGTGTGTGTGTGTGTGTGTGTGTGTGTGTGTGTGTGTGTGTGTGTGTGTGTGAGTGTGTGAGTGTGTGAATGCGCATCTATTGAAGAAATGTTAGATTTCACAGGAGTAATTAGTGCAACATCAGTTAATTACTCCTGTGTATTGATAGTCTGGCTGGAGCTAACCAGAACAACAAGCTCAACTGAGCTGACACACAGGCC
This sequence comes from Trachurus trachurus, assembly GCF_905171665.1. Classification (NCBI taxonomy): domain Eukaryota; kingdom Metazoa; phylum Chordata; class Actinopteri; order Carangiformes; family Carangidae; genus Trachurus; species Trachurus trachurus. Next base: position 14,475,344 of record NC_139896.1, read on the forward strand.
CAGGCAGCATGCAGCTCTACTGCTCCCTAATAATTATAAGCTAAGCATAGTAACTGATACACTGATCTTGTCAACACCTTCACAAACTTCTCCTCCTTTTATTAACATGAAATAAAATTGAATAAATAAACCATAATGTATTTACTGGCATAAGCCAGTGCCTTGTTTACATTTGTATCAACTTTAAATGAGATGAGGCTCCAAGCCTCGTTTGTCCTGTTAAATTTACCACAGTATGCATTAAAAGCTTTCTAGCATTTCATTGGACAAAAGCCTTTCCTTTCTTAAACGGGCCTTCAATTGTAAAACATATACAAAAACAACAGGATTAGAGGACAGGGTGTACACATGTACTGTATAACTACAGTGACTGAAATAGAACCGTTTTACTGTACATTATGACTGACAACAACTGGTAGCTAATTAAACCACTTACTTTTTGCTGGTACAGCCACTGTTTTCTCTGGAACTGATGAGAAGTGGGAAGTGGGAAAAGGGTGATTGATCAGTACAACAATTATGTTCTTTTTCTCCATTTTCTGTAACTCCACTTACAGTACAGTTCAGTAACTTCATAAATAACGATAATAAAAAAAATGGCACTGCCAATGTCAAGCAACATAAACCAGACTTTAGAGGGGAAAAAAATATCAAACTTTCAGTAAATGATCTGGATGTTCCCCAGAATAGGTTCTTCTGTTGTCAATGCCTGATCGGTCCAGCAAGTCCAGTACAAATTGGTTCAATCCTTTTTTTTTGGTAATCCTGCTCACACATAATCATAACCTCCTTGGTGAAGGTAAAAAAAAAAAAAAAAAGTGAATGTGGGTGTATGTAACTGACTGTGAGAAAGATAATAGACACAATGACTGGTGTTGTCGACCGCATAGAATATGTCACTTAGCTGTTACACTACAGGGTTATCTTTAGTTAATTGCTCTCTCATCAAAGTGCATTATCTGCCTTGTGACATGTGCATAAGAGGTATATTAAATGCAGAATCCACTCACAGAGCCACGTTGGCAGCTAATTATATGGATGTAGAGTTTATATACAATTTCCTGAATGATTTATTATTGCATTAATTCAGTGTCACTTGCTCAGCATCATTGTACAGCTAATGGATTTTTTTTTAACACAGAGAATACACGCCATGGTCCTGTCTTCACCCAGGAGCCCAGTGACAGTATCTTCCCACTGAGCACTGACGATAAGCAGGTGTTTATTAATTGCAAAGCGAAGGGAAACCCGCCTCCACACTACAGGTAAGTGTTTGGACTGACCCTCTGACTACAGGGTGAGATTATAGGGTGAACATCATTGATTGCTCTACTGAGCTTTTTATGATAGCTGACTGTTCTACAGTATTGGCTACATTAATATTTAAGTGTGTGGCCATTCATTAGATGTAGGAGAGCAGTTCGTGTGGGATGTTTTCTGGTTCCTTTCCAAATGATTTGAACTTTTTGATTTACTGTATTCAAAGGTGGAAGGTGGATGGCAGGGACATAAACACAGAGTCTGAGCCAAACTACAGTCTCGTAGAGGGTAACCTGCTGATCAGTAACCCTCACGTCATCAATCATGGAGGAGTGTATCAGTGCATCGCTGGCAACGCATTTGGGACTGTTGTCAGCAGAGAGGCAAAAGTCCAGTTTGCATGTGAGTGGACGATTTATTCTTACTTTTGAGTTTTTGTATTATTTAAGAGGCGTAATACTGTGTTGTTTTTAAATTGATTTGTTAGGATATTATGCATGACTGAATTTAGAGCAGGGTGCCAACTAATGGTCGTATTCTTTATAAGCCAGTCAGTTGATTTGATTGGTCTGCACTATAACAAATGTCCGTGACAAATGCCCATAAACAAATATTTTACCTTGTCAGACCAACAGTTCCAAAGATACTCAGTTTGATAAGTACTGTAAGTTGTTTTATTTACATGGAAACGTACAAAGCTTTGGAGAATAATAAAAGGTTAAGAGATGAGGAAAACGTTCCACCAGGAGACATACAGTAGCACAGTGTAAACACAAACATCTGAGGAATAGATCAGAATAGAGTACAACTGGAAAACAGAAAAAAACAAAACAACTTTATCTTCATTGGTGGCTTAAAACACCCAAGAGAGTCTCCTGATCTGAATCCCGGGGGAAGACTGTTTCACAGCCTCGGCCCCAGAACAGCAAACACACTGTCCCCTTGTGTTTTCAGTGTTGAGCGAGCAGACCTCACTCGCAGGACCTGAGGGGCCCAGCAGAGGTATAAGGCATTAGTAGTTCAGTGATTTGTTCTGGAGCAAGACTATTGAATCGGATCCTAAATTTGATCAGAAGCCAGAGCGAGGGCATCAGGACTGAGGGGACATGAGAGGGAAATGAAGCCTCAGTGAGACATGTCACTGCAGAGTTTTGGACTAAATGTATCTTGGCTTAGGCAGAGACGAAGACCAGTGCCCTCCATTTAGCCTGAGCAGGAGGACAGAAAAGCATGGACAACCATTTTAAACTGCTGGAGGGCATAATTTTTTTGCTATATTCCTCCAATCAAAATAGCAAAAAATGAAAAAAAGCTTATTTTTTGGAAAAAAGTCTTTCTTAATAGTAGCTAACAAGCTGAGATGTTGCAAATGTCAGTTGATCTGATGTGAAAACCACAACATACGTTTTACTCTTGTCCATCTGTTTTCTATCCAGGCATTGGTATCATGGCAGAATATTACTGTAAGCTAACGTAGCGTTATTTTGCTAATACTAATAATGTTTCACTTATCATGGATGTTCTATATAGTTGTGTAACACGTTTTTAAGAGGCATGCTGAGATGCCATGTGTCAACAACATTTTTTTATAGCTAGGAAATTAACTTTAAGCCTTTTTTGCACTTCACAATATTATGTTTGCAGATGGTAAAAGACTGGAACTCCATTAGCCAATATCCATGTTTTTTATTTCTGTGTCTTTGAAACCTGATGAATTCAGGTTTGAAATTTAAAGTATGTTTTTTCTTGCCATTGGAACAATTTCTTTAATTACCCTTTTTTTTAGTGGCAATGAGAATAAAAGCATACTGTTGTCACAGCTATGTCTGTGGCTTTCCTCACAGTCACTGCAGATTTTCAGATGCAGGGAATTTATGGTTTATGAGATTTTCTTTGTATGAATCTCCATCAACGTACCTAAGATGCCTGTATGTCTTGCTTTGGTGGTATTTTAATCAAGTGAGGTCTGATTTGACCTCGGCTGATATTTACTTGATCCCTCCTGGGACTTGGTTGGTATTTCTTAGACTTTAGGACTGATACGTCTTCAGCTGTTTATTCTCTCACGCAGCACAGCAGCATTTAATTAAAGGTGAAAGTAATCTCTTAAGCTTGATTGGTGCACCCTTTGCCTGATCTCCTGTGCGTGCTGCGATATTAACTAGGGAATCTTAGCTTTGACTCGTAAGCAATGTGAACAAACAGGGAGCTATCTTGTAGAATGGAACGCCCTTTCCTAAGTATCACCTCTGGGTAAAAGTTATTACATCTGCCAGACCCTGAAAAGTTACATTTTTTTCATTTTATATATTCAACAGTCCTGCAGAACTTCAGCAGAAAATCAAGGAACATGGTGTCGGTGAGAGAGGGTCAAGCTGTGGTTCTGCTCTGTGGCCCTCCACCCCATTATGGAGGTACAGCTCTCTGTCTTAACACTCCCGCATTGTCTGCCGTAGTCTCACACTCCTGCTTGCCTCAGCAATCTTTATTGTTCCTCACCCTGTTGCTTATTATCTCCCTGTAACACTGCTGTGTCTCTTTTGTTTTTATACCTTCCCTGCCTCCACTCTCTGCTGCTCTTCTTTTTCAGACTCTGACATCCTGTTTTCCACTCACTTCTCCTTATCTGTCAGACGGGGAACTTTTTTATGATCAGTCTCCGCTCTACCTGCTCAGACCCATGCCTTCACATCTATAGTTCATAGCCTCACACTTCTTAACCTTGAGCCCACTTTTCTCGCCCATATGATCTGTGACCATGCTGTCATCTATAAAGTCTCCAGTGCTCCACTTCACCAACTGTCAATTTTTTTTTCTCTCTCTCCCCGTCGATGTGGGCAGGTTATCTGTGGGTAATAAAGGCTGCTAGTGGCTGCTGTGGCCAGGGGAGCATTTATCCCATGGCACAGCTGTGAGTCGGCTCATGTGTCTGTGCGCTGCTGATTAGCAGACCCTCAAAGTGGTCTGCACTCCTGCAGCCATTCGGTGCCCACCAGCACAATTTCACGCCAGCGTACCAGCCTTTCTCCGCTTCTGTTTCCAGCTGAATCCTGCAGCCACGTGGGATTCCACACTTTAGCAATTTGCCCTCCAGCTTTCCCTCACTCCCTCTTTAAAAGCCTCCATCTCTTTATTTTTCCTCTTAAACAGAGTGTAGTCACACATTTGATGGGATTTGCACCACATGACAATGCTACAGTAGCTTGAGGTGCTTTAAAATTGAAATAAAAATGTGCATTTTTTCTGATTATTGGCATTTGGTCTAAATTATGTTAAAGCTTCTTTAATGCTTGTTGGTGCACCACTTGAGGGATACAGTGATCCTTATTAAAAGAGGAATCATCTGAGGCTTCCTTGTGCAATCAATAGGTAAGTGGTCTAAAAGGAGCCGTGCTGAGAGTTAAACTCTGTCAGAGGACATGAGATTATGTGCCTGCTAGTCCTCTGTTGCTGTGAGACTGCAGCTCTTAAACAGAACCCCGTCTCTGATAGTCCCTAATCATGAAAGGTCTGTCAGTTTCTGCCCTGACTTTCCCTGTAATGATTTTAATTCAGTGTGTTTTCCCTCAAGGAAGTGAGTGCTACTTTTTTTGACGTCTGCCCAGTCAAAGGAGTTGACCGCAGTATTGTCATCTGTGTGATGCAAGAGGGCTGCACTAATACCCAAGTTTGCCCCTCAATCCCTTCAGACATCTCTCTCCTCTCTCGCTCACCGTCTCTCTTCCTCTCTGTCAGTGTGTGAGTTTTACACTTCTGCATTGACATTCTTATCCCATTCTTTCTGTTCATCATTTTGACATGAATCCTGTTTGTTGGAGATCAAGTAAAAGTGATATTTTTACAGAATGTAACTGTAAAGTTAGACGATTAGGAACCAAAAAGAGAGCATGTGACCATGCATGCTGACATGTTTTGTGAATTCCATCTTCGCTTTGCTAAATTTACTGCGAAACCAGCCACAGTTCATAGACATCTATTCTCTTTATATCTCTACACTATAAGGATTTCACGGAAAGAACCAAAACCAATATGATCAGACTCAAAACAGCATCAAAATGTGGGTGTGTTGCTTCAGGTAACTGGGAGACAGACCAAGAAAGCAGGTTTGAGTTAAGTTGAGTCATGACTCTGAGCACTTACAAGATACCGAAACACCACACAGCAGATAGGCTACTCAAAAAAGAATTTACGATTCTGGAGATGTACAAATGCAGTCTTTCTTTTTTTTTTTCTTTATCGATTATTGCAAGAAACACAAATTGTTGCATTGTGTTGCTGCAATGTTTCACAACGTACAACATATTTACCAAAAGAACCTGCATCGTCTCTCCAGAGCCCATCTGAGTCCGAACCCCAGCTGAGCCAATGCACCGGTCCAATTCAATAGAATAAGGGGGCTGTGTTATTTCTCACAGCTGTTGTCCATCTCTCCCTCTTAATACTTTCCAACTTCAATATCCTGTCTGTGGCACTGAGACCTGAGCCGGCTCAGTCCTATCCAAGACATAACTCTCTTAAAGCAGATCACAAATATATTGTTGGTGAAATAAGGTGAAACCATTTTCCAAAACAGCTGGACACTCTCGTTGTTTTATTTCAAAAGTTACTCAAAGTTATAAAGTGCTGTCCGACAGATGGGCGAGGGACTATATTTAGGTGTGGACCACTGTTTTGTGTGCATATGAATATTCACAGTGTATGTTTAGAGTCTGAGCTAACAGCCTTCTTGACATGAGGCTAACTGCCATGCTGTCATCAGAAATATACAGATGAGGGGGTGCTCTGGTGACTGAGTGGTTACAGTGCATGCCATATGGCCTATTGAGCTTTTAGCTGGAAGTTGTTGTATTGATTTCCCCTCGGACATCTACTGCATGTCTACTCCCCACCGTCTCTCCCTATTTCCTGTCTCTCTCCAATGCAATCATTAAAGGCATTAAATGATCCAAAATGATCATTTAAAAAAATAAAGAAATATACAGATGAGCCAAAATGTTATTAAGACTGGAGGATGAAGCAATAATGTGGATTGCCTTATAGCAATGGTAAAGTGAGGGATATATTATACGGTAAGTTATTTGTAGTCAGTGCATTGCCTGTGGTAGAAATGGGAAAGCAACACATGTCTAGACCTCACATAAGCAGGCTATGGCTACTCAGGCATTACTTAGCAGGATTATGGAATTTGTTGACAAGAAGAAAAATATTGAATATCAGCAGTCTTATCCCAAGTCATCTTAGATCTACTATATTCATGGCAAATAAATAGAATACCTATTTGTAATTATATATTTTCCCATATGTGTTACAGGTCTTGTCCTTTTAGATTATTTCGGAATTATTTCTATCTCCTTTGTGCCTCAATATCCACCGGTCATGATCTTTTGTTTATTTGTTTTCAGAGATCAAATATTCATGGGTTTTCAATGGACAGCGCAGCTTCCTGCAGCAGGATGCTCGACGTTTCATCTCTCAAAGGACGGGCAACTTGTACGTCGCCAAAGTTGAAGCCTCAGACGAGGGGAACTACACGTGCGTGGTGAGAAACATGATGACCAACACCACAGTGTTCAGCTCTCCAACCCCCGTGGTGGTGCGGAGGGACGGTAAGCACACACTCAGTTTTCCTCTGCTGGCTCCTGGTTATCTTGCGCACTGAACTGACACACGCTGTTGAGAGGAGACCGAGGCGCAGAGATAAATTGCTTGTCTCCACTGTGACACTGTTTTTGCTTTTGCTTACTAGCAAGGTTTCTCCACCACGCTAAAAACCTATACGTACAGGGTTATATGTATGAGAGGAGCCCTCTCTATCTGTATGAAGGTACATATTTACATAACCAGAAATGTAGTTTGCACTGACAAAAGTGCATGCAGACTCACACACCGAGCAAGGAGCCTGCCACACACACTCGACCCCATCAGGACTGTTTATGTGTACCACTTCAGATTTGAGCTGAGGCAGATATGTAATCCAAACTCATCCATCCGCTAAGCCAAACACTGTTGTATACGCCGTCAACACGCGCACTCGCTCTCTGCCAGTGTCATCCGCGCCATGGCTCTTAGATTCAATATGAATTACACAAAACTGCATGTCCATGTTTTGTGTTATGACTGACGTGATTTGCTTTTATCCCTCATGCAGTGGTGATGGGTGAATATGAGCCGAAGATCGAGGTTCAGTTTCCTGACATGCTCCATGTCTCTAAAGGATTATCAGTGAAGCTGGAATGCTTTGCCTTAGGAAAGTAAGTAGATAGATAGATAGATAGATAGATAGATAGATAGATAGATAGATAGATAGATAGATAGATAGATAGATAGATAGATAGATAGATAGATAGATAGATAGATAGATAGATAGATAGATAGATAGATAGATAGATAGATAGATAGATAGATAGATAGATAGATAGATAGATAGATTAGCACAGTGCATCTCTATCCCTCACATTGCATTGCCAAAATCTGTGATGTGGACAGACATCCTCTATTATTACTAATAGACTAGAGAACATGGATGCTCCCGTGTGCAGGAGTATGTGTCCAGCGTGACCTTTTTGTGTGTGTGACCTCTGCAGCCCCGTGCCTTCCATCTCATGGAGAAGAGCCGATGGAAATCCTCTCCCTGGCAAGATTAAAATCAATCACTCCAGTGGGGTTCTGGAAATTCCATATTTTCGCCCAGAGGATGCTGGTGTGTACGAGTGCGTTGCCGAAAACAGCAGAGGACGAAATGTTGCCAGAGGGCAACTTATATTCCACAGTAAGAAACCATGTGTACTTTTGCTTCCTGTCTTTCCTCCCTAATCTTTTTTGTCCTCAATCAATACTCTTTAACATCCAGCACTTAACTACACACAAACATGGCAGCAGTCCTTCTGTGAAGTGCATGCGGGGGCATTTCTTGTGTGAAATATACGAAGTGCTTTATTATCGGTTCTATCTAAAGTAATTGGTTTGATTTCTCGGTATGAAATAGCCTTATAAAGCCAGGATAATCTGGGCTTTATTTGTGCTCATTATCATTATCTATCTCATGTTAAAGATCTCCCCAGCACACTGAATAATTCTTTTAACCCAGTGGCTTGAAGTAGAAAATGAGATTACTCATGTGTCAGGGTAGGTTTGTAGATTCAAAAGGAGCTGGCTGGGCTTTGAATTAAGTTATTTGTATGATGTAAGAAAGCGCTGTCTACATCAGTGAATACACGGCTTTCTTCTATAGGCAGAGAGCAGAGAGCTTCCATCTGCTATGGTGCATGTGTGGATACACAACTAATAAAAAAAGATGGATATCAATCTGCAAATTAGGTTTTATGATTTTCAGAGACATAGCTTGACTTCAGTGGTGTTAAAATTAGGCTGTAAGTGGTTGTTGACACAAGGCTTTGGCAAGGCAATTTTGTCTGTGTAACACATCTCATACAAAAAATAAATTCAAGTTTGAACACATAATACATACAAAAGGAACGCATTTCAAAAGACAGAAACTGTTATAAAATTAAATTAAACACAAAGTGCTGTGTGAAAAATCATGAGAGAGCATAAACTGTTTAAAGGTCGTCACAGCCCAGTCAAATCCTGTCACCTTCGTTTATTCTACCTCTGTTGTGCAAAGAAAACAAAACGCCACTTCTCTAAATTCAATTTCTGACTATGTTACCAAACTACTTCTGAAGAGGCAGAAAGGATTTATTTTTAAAAAGAAAATCATCAATATCCCTTGGTCTTAAGCTACTGTTAGGGGTTTTACACCGGCAGGGCTGCGTGTACTTCAGACCAAAACAAAAAAGTTCAGAACCTGAAACATCTGTTCTCAATGGAACCAAAAAATAGTTGTGTTTTCCTCATCAGTGGGTGTGTCATATTCTAGGCTGTGAAGACAATCAGGAAGGAGAAGAGGGCAGCAACTGACAATATGGAGAAAAAGAATTTGCAATGCTCTGCTGAGGAAACAAAATGTTTGCTAGCGATTTGGGCATTTATAGAATTTTAAGAAAAGCTAGAGAGCAAAACAAAGAGAAAGCAAGTTGTACGCCAAACTTGTGGAAGACATGGCCAAGGCTGGTTTCATTCCAAAGTCAGAGTCAGACCAATAATTAATAAACTTAAAAAACTGAGGAAGAATTACTGAGACAGCAAAAAAGCCATTTTGTCGCTGTTGTATTTACTTCGCCCGAGTAACGCGGAGAAACATCCTCCCACTTTGGTTCTGTTTAAGCTGGTGTGAACACAGAAAGCACCAAGGTTCTGAGACTAGTAGTAGTCAAATGTCAAACTACCCATTTTATTAATATAATACAACACAATACACACTCCCCCACTGTTGTAGATTCTTGTCATTGTGCATACTTTTTAATATTCCTCATATCAGTCAGAACAACCTTGAATGGAGCATTGACTCATTAGAAATCATTCAGATGTCGTGATAAACAATGATGAATAATTGCACGACTGCTCTGTACAAAACAGTAAGTTCAGGGTTGTTAAGGAGCAATATTATCCATTGTGTAATTTTGAAGTGGTGAAAATTGCTAGGAAAAGTTATTTTTGAAAATAGACTTTTTATTAGAGCACATATTCCCCACAGGAGAGTTAAGAGAGACGACACCAGCCTTTTTTTTTCACTTTCAGCCAGAACAGAGCATGCATTCCCTCAACACCCTGTTTGGGACCAGATGTTTCACCTTGATTCTGCCGCCTTTATAGCTGTAGTGGACCACATCACATGGGGCAACCATCCAGATACCTCAAAAACATTGTGTAACCTGCTTAAATTCACTTGGACACAGACATGAATCATACCTTTCAACAGCAGATATCACTCTGCCCATTTTACATGGAAGTTTGTGTATGTGAATATACAAAGGCTAGGGGCCTCGTCACGAGAACAAGCTGTGTGAGTAGACTGAAACAGAAGAGGCACAGAGAAGGGATTCAAGAGCATTTGTCATTGGAGTAAAATTTGTCTTTTTACTGCTTGGTAACATTTTTGTGAATCAAACAGAGCATGACAGGAAGCCTCACAGGGCAACAGTTATGTTAATGTTCAAATCCCTTAATGTGCTGAAATGAGCTATTTACATCAAGTTTGTCCTGCTCTGAGAATTTCATATTTTTGGTTTTCAGAGAGAGACAGAGGAGAACTTTGTTTGATCCTGTTTATTTTGCTTTTGCTTGTGTTTTGCTGATGGAGCTTCAAGCACACACAGCGATTAGCTTGTTCAGCGCTGTTGTGAAGTGAACCTATCGGGACTATGATGGCTCGGTGCTGAAGAGAAATGTGGGTGTCATCTGCGGAAATTTGGATTTGATTACTTCAGTTTTGCATAATGTTGCCTAATGCAAGCATGTACAAAATGAATATGTAAATGTTGTATTATTGCTAAAGCTTGCACTAGCTTAACTGAAATCTATAACAAGAAATTATAGTACAAGTTGTTATTTCTTCATAATTTATTACAAAAAAATGTGTTTTTATGGTTCAATATTAGTTTTTTTATGACATTGCATGTTTTAAAGGAGATTACTGTAGAGGTCCTACTGTGATTATTGCCACCATGATTTTGTGTCAATTTATTATTAATAAACCATGACCTGTATCCATGTGTGGCCCCACTAGCTTTTTGATGCAAAAAAAAAAAGTTAACAGCACAGCCTAAAAGGCCAGTCTGAGGAACCTCTCTGTTTGTCACCTGTAAAGTGCACTTCACCCCTTAAAGTGTAGTCTGTGCATTTTAAGATCAGGAGAGAAACGAGCCGGGCGAATTGTAACTGATTGCGCATTCAGGTTTTACATGAAAAATTCTGCCCTCCTGAGAGGCAATAAACTGAAGTAAACAACACAGTTTTATTGAAGAACGAGGTCGTGGTGGGACAGACAATCCACAAAGACTTGTGGAAAGCTCCAATGAATTAGTTAACCAAAAATAATGTAATTAATAAAAGCTACACTACTAAAATAGATTCTGAACGTGACATGAATGAAAAATATCTTAAACTTCAGAAGACCAAATAAGGAGCAGACAATGGTTTGTGGTTTTGTACTCATTAAACTTGAACTTTAGAACCAGTGTTAAAATCCCTGTAGGAAGAAATGTTTTGTTTTTGTTTTTGCTTTTGGAGATATCATCTACATTTACCACAATATTGTTGAGAGACATCATCATCATCATCATCAACATGATCGTCATCATCATCAGCCCCTAACCCACTCCTGTCTCTCACTTCCTCTAATTGTGGGACAGTTATTTCTTTGAGTTACATTTACTTCTGTCTTTTAGTTTGTTGACCCTGGTTGCTGTAGCCTAATAATACAAGGAGGCCCACGGGTCAGGCTGTATTGTAATTTAATGAGAAAATTTCATTTCTTTTCTGAACTTGGTTATCTGAAATCCCACTGAACTATGCCTACTGCACAATGCACCTTGAGGTCAGTCCCAGGCACTAGCTGTGTAATGAGCTGCTGCCCTAGTAATTCAGGAGCTAATTACACGCAGGCTGTGAATGCAAATTGAATGAAACAAGTAGTGCAAATTTGCCATGGTCGCTCATCTATGTAAATCTGACCCAAAGACTGCAATACCAGTCCAGCTGTCAAAACAATACTTAGATTTACATTGAACACATGTTCCAGCTTTGAGAAACAGAGCTGAGGGGATTTACCTGCTATTTATTGTAAAGCATATTTTAGTTCCATAATGTATATTGTCAGAAAAAAAAATCATTCAATCAATCAAATTAATTATCCATTATACATTTCAGATATTGGTTACATTACATTAAACATACTATACAATTTTGACATTTCTGTCAATAAATATTCATATTCATTTGTCTTCCCCACAGATGTTGAACATCTGCAGTGGGTCCAGACCTTGAAAGATGCTCATATGGCAATAGATGCAAATCTGCAGTGGGAATGTAAAGCTATCGGTAAGCCTAGACCTGCATACAAATGGCTGAGGAATGGAGAGCCACTGACAGCTGAGGTAAGACACTACACTAAGTTGATATTTACATATTATATCATGCATATTATTACAGTATAAGAATAGGGACATTCATTGTAATTTTATACAATATTTATGAAATAGATATGCCAGAAACTAATTTTAGAAGTACCATTCACATTGTAAAAAAAAATGTAATACTATGCAAATGATAAATGTTATCCATCCATCATTGAACTGACCTGATTTTCAGGGGAGGATCCACGTGGAAGCTGGTAAACTGACCATATCCAGGATTAGTCTGTTGGACTCTGGGATGTATCAGTGTGTGGCAGAGAATGAACATGGAGCTGTGTATGCCAGCGCTGAGCTCAAAGTTGTAGGTAAGCACTTTGTTTGCCCTGTATCATTTACAATGAGCTGAACCAGAGGCAAGGCAGAGATGTGCTGTATGTACATTGTGTTGTTCCTGCCTCACATCTGAAAGTAAACACATGAATAAAAACAGACTGAACTGGCTCCTTGCTCAGCCGCAGCCGAGGCTCTGTCATTTTCATAATTCCATTTCATTTCCACTCTGGTGGTGAAATATAATTTTTATAATTGCCGGTGGTGCACTTGACATTTTGGCTGTCGCACAACTGGTGCCTGTCCATAACATCAGCATAATGACCTTAACACGGGTCTGTTCCTCAGCTTCCCCACCTGACTTTACCCGGCGCCCCGTGAAGAAGGCCACGGTGATCCAGCGAGGGGGCGAGGTGGTCTTAGAGTGTCGCCCTCATGCTTCCCCCAGAGCCACAATAACCTGGTGGAGAGGAGGCGAACTGCTAAAGGACAGCAAGAGGTAGGGTATTGTTCTGTATGCACCACTGCTCATGCCACTGTCGGCATCTGTTAAAGGGCTTATTCTTGTGATCATGTTCATTTCTAGGACTCATTGTTATTTATGCTTCAGCCCAAGGGCATTTTTGTATGGAGGACTAAAACTGGCATAAACAACAATAGATAAATAAACAAATAAATACATGAACAGATTAATTAATATGCCATCAAATGCACCACAAAATATATTAAAAATAAATACAAACATTAATTAAAAATAAATACAAACATTAATTAAGTAATAAAGTATGACAATAACTGGTATTTTTAAATTTGCTCATGTTCTGTTTATTTACCTATCATATTAATTTTTCTATATGTTCCCATTATTATTTGAATTTCAAATACATTTACTTATTTATCATTTAATTGTTTATCCACTATTATTATAATTATTTCACTTTTGTTAAAAAAGAGTTTTTGTGCAGCAAGAAACATATTTAGTAATGTCAGGTCAACACAATAGAGAAGATGACGATGTTGCTTGTCACAGGTTCCAATGTGTTTGTGCCCAGTGCAAGACTTTGATCTGATCTCTTCTCAGCGAATGTATTGATTTTGGCAGCTTCAATCCTCTATATTGTGGAAGTGAAAACAGCCTTGTTTATTAAAAAAAAAGTTTTCAGATCAACACTTTATTCTTCACACAGATTTAGACATTGTTTTTTTGGCAGACATGCAGAAGTTTTGACTGATGCCTTTTTAATGGATGTTAGACAGAGGCCGTGATCCTGTGTCTATCAGTTATATATCAAGAGCACGATATGATTTAGCTGTTTGAATCTTCAAAGCTTCCAGCGACCCACAGTTTCACAGCTCTTCAATGCAGTCAAAGTGCTGAATGTCGGACAGACTTCCTGTAGGGTCACCGCTTGTGTAAAAAGCAAGAAAAACAAACTAACTACTAACTTGAGTGGAACTCTGTCTCGGACTACATGACAAACCACACTATTGCATGATTTAAGGTCTGCAGTGAAATCTACAAAACGAAAGACACGGTTTGCAGGATGCACTCTGCCTTCACAGAGATTAATACACACAAAAACAACCAGCAGAGTTGGAGCACAGCATGAGAGCTCCTTTCATTACATCTTTTGTGGAAAAGACAGGGAGGAAACTTTTCAACTCAGTTCAGAAAGACGAAGGCTGAGCTACTGGAACTGCTAAAAGGTTCTAAAAATTTCCAAAAGGTTAACAGAAGGCTTCAATTGAGCAGTCATCAACAGTCAGTGAAAATTGCTTTCCAGTATAAATCCACTTTCAGCACTGTGGGAAAGCTGGTTTGACCATCTCACACGTGGTCCAGGCTCCATAGCTTCCACTGTTGAAATCATTATGACAGCATGTTAAAATAACATTGGAGCATTTCTTTACTGAGAGGAAGGAAGGGCATGATTGGAAGTCTTGGTGCCCCCCACACAACGTCGCTGTTCAAACTACCTCTACATTATGACGCATACAATTTAAAGTGTTACCTTTGTGTAAAACATCATTAGAAAGCTTTGTCAATCTCGAGCCCTATAATTAACTTAATAGCATCAATCTTCTCTGAGAGCCAGTTGCCTTTGAGCCATTCAGGCAGCATGAACATTGCACGTTGAGAGTTGCAAATCTTTTTTGATTTTGATTTTGACTGATTTTAACAGAAAGTATTGTTTTTTTTCTATTGTGTCCTGAGTTACATTCTGTATGCATTCCCTATCCCTAAACCTAATTCTAGTGTCTGACCTCTAAAATAGCCATTTAAACTTGTGGGGTCAAACATTTGATCTCCACAAAACTGTCGAACCTCATAAGTATAGTGGTCTGGCAAATTTCAGATCATACAACACACACACACAAACAGCAAAATATAAGACTTGTAGTACATTATGCCATTATCTCAACACCCCGATTAGCCATGGTTAAAACAAAACCACTATCATCACTGACCAATATTAGTTCAGCCAGGCACAACTTACCACAGTAGGGAGCATCAGTGGCAGTGAGTCATCTACCTGGCACAGCTGACAGTCACCTGCTATGAATGAAAAAACAGATTGCTTCTAACCATGCTTGGAAAGAACCAAAATAGTACCTTCATATTGAATTTTCTAAACTATAACACACTTGCACTGGAGGTAACAGACAGCCCTTTGCTATAGTGTTAAGATATGCTCTATGGTCTATAACTTATCAAAATAAGTCTGTTCTGAAATAAGATGGAGCTGTTTAGCACCTTGCAGGGATCTTGATCTGAAAGTAACCAGACCAGCAATGGCTTGGTTGGACTGGAGAAGAAGTTCAGTATTGGGCTCATCTGCTCGTCCACACCAGTGTCTGAGTCGGGGAAAACTTGGATATTTAGACAATCCACGAGCCAACTGGGATTTGTCCCATGGCCAGCGCACCTGAGTTATGTTCTTATCTTTTTCTTTGTTACACGCCTCTAGAGACCCTTGGAAGAACTCCTGGAAGGGTGATTTTAGCTGAGGGCTACATATGACACTTTGCTACCTCACATGTATTCATATTCATTTAATTTATTCAACATCAGGTGATACACAATTATATTTGAATCTTTTAAAGGGTGGATTATGTCTCTGTGTGGTAAATTATGTTTATTAAGGTACTAGAACTAGGAATTTTTTTGTTTAGTGTCTATTTTTTAACTCTGGGATTCATCCACCTACTCTAGTTTTCTTGGAACAGCTCTTGGGCTTAACCCATTGACCTAAAAGTACACTCTTTATACAACTTCAGAAAGCCTCCTAGTTCCTGCAAAGTTTATATTTGTGAAAATACAGTACAAGGTTTCCACCTGACTGCAGAAATATTCTGGTGAACACAGTTGGTCCTGTGGTAACTGAACTCTCTGAACTGATTTTTTTCTCAATCTTCTGTCAGGAAAATTGAGTCGAGTGTGGGATTCTATTGAAGAAAGTTTCTTCTGAATTTCTCAGATTTGCTTCACAAGAAAAAGTTACAAATGGTAAAATCCTTGCTGTAATAGCTGCATCAAGGGCACCTGATATTTCATCGTTTCTTTTTTCAGTGCAAATGCTTATGATGAATCTGAAAGTTTTGCTGGGAATTCATTAGTATGAGCTCTGTATGTGAATGCAAGAAGATGAATCGTGCTAGCTCAAGTTTGCCAGGACGAGACGTCAGCAGAGTTTTAAATAATAATATTTTTTGGTTAATACAGCTTCTGCTCTTTTAATTCAATGCCAAGATATGAGCCAACGATACAAACACATATAATTAAAAGTGTATTTGTGACTCAAATTGGCTTCAACTTTAATCTCACTCTGTTAATTGCGATTATCTCTCTTGACTAGAAAAGTCCCTGTGTCTCAAGAGCTGTTCATTCTCTTTGGAAATAACCAAGCAACTGCATTTCCTACTAAGATACATAAGTTATTAGACTTTAAATTTTTTTTTTTTTCATGAAGGGCAAATCCGCAGATTCTAAAATTATTTGTGACAATCTGACCAAAATATCCTCTTTCCATTTATTAACACCTTGACATGTGCTGCCTGTTGCATAGCGTTTATGTGTCAGATGAGATGTGAAGTTTATATCTGCTCTCTTGGTGTTTTGTTTTTGTTTTGTTTTTTGTTTTTTTTCCCTTTCTCATTTTCTTACAGGCTCAGATCAATATGTACAGCCAGCTTTCCATAGACTTTCTGTAACTCACTGCAGCTCCCTCAACATGTGACCGGAGGGATTGATTAGTTATCATATTTTCCATGGGCTAGTCATGAGGAAAGGGAGAAAAATTACCTAGGCATTACCCAGGCTGCACATTTGGACAAGAATAGAAATCCACAGCATGGAACGGAGCCTGTCTACAAAGCAGATAGTTCTTCACGTTTCTATTTGTTTTGCAGCTCATTGCCCCTCAGGTCATGTTCTCAGTGCGCCTCCATCCCTCAGCGCTTGATATTTTTGTCAATAAATCAGCGTAAAGCACCCTGTGTCAGACATGCTCTCTGGATCTCAGCTCAGCCCAAGTGAATACATATTTATTCTTGGGAGCCAATATGAAATTGTTTGATTTTTGAGCTGGCTGCTCTCAGTATTTCTATTTGATTTGCTGAATCCAAAGGTCACAACAGGAGAGCATTATCTGCCTCGTTTATGCATGTGTTTACATGCTTTACAACTTGCCTGTCCACAACTACTTCGCTGAGAGAACTATTCAGGCTAAAACATGAACTATTCCAGGCTAAAATCTGAACTTTGATAAACAAGGGCATCATCTCCACACGAGATGTGGGGGGAACGTGAACTCTCGTGTTTTACAATCTGAGTTCTTTTGCTCTCATTTCTCTTTTTTTCTAGCTTACTACCTGAGAGCTGGGTTGATAAAGATGTTGACACACTTACCTAAGCTGTGAAACGCATTCAGGAACAAAGAGGAGGGTACAACAACAACAACAACAAGTAGTGTTGTGAATACATACGTTCTCATACAGGCTGCCTTACCTCATTGGTGGCAGTTATAGGACAACATTCAGCCTGAAAGGAAAACCTGCAGACACCACTCAGGGTTAAAAAAAAACTAAAGAATATAGAGTTTTGTATCAGAAAGTATAAGAAACTAGAAATTAGTGTTAGTTAGTGCAACAACAAAGAGAGGTTTCGGTTTACAAAGCTTTCATATTTCTGCCTCCGAAAGCCAGGGATGGACACATTATGTTTTTGTGTTGTCCATCCTGCCGTCCCAGTAACTCAGGAACACCGTATGGGAATTTTCTTCAAGTCTGGATTCAGGGATGAAATGATAAGATTTTGGTTGTTTAACGTCAAAGTTTAAGGTCAGAATGACCACACAAAAAAGTCTTTAGCCATAATTTAACACGTCAAACAGTCATCATGACAAAAGTTCACACAAAAATGGGGTGGTGTTTAGCTCAGTTAGTCCCATCACCCATGTGTTGAGGCTATAGTCCTCACTGCAAAGATGGTAGCCATGTTGAATTACCATTATTATGGAAAGCGCAATTAATAATTGAAAATCATTTTTAATCATGTAACTGTTGCACATGCAATTAAAGCAGAAGTAAGTGATATATTTGTGTTAATATAAGTCTTAAATAGTTATATCTTCCGACAGCAATCACTTACATAGAGTGTTTGGACCGAAACACGGGTCTGTCAGTCACTCTGCTCTGCTCTGAGTCGAGGAGAAAACATTTATCGTATCCTACAGTTTTTATCCAATGAGGAGAGAGAACGGCATGCAGGGCTGTGTGTGCAGCCAAGGGACGCCGTGAATGTGGTGACGTAGGGACGAGGACTGTTATGGTGCGTTCAAGGAAACTCGTGTTTTTCCGACCTGTGAAGTCGTACCAGTTCGATCTGGTACGAGTTCACGGGTCGGAAGTTACGAGTGGCAGTTATAGTGCACTTTCACAGGTAAAACAGGTCGGAGTGGGTTGCCTGGAACGCTACAAAATCGTAAGTTGTGACTTGAAGCTGTAATTTACGTTTTCAAAAGCCTGCCTGGAACGCAGCATTAGCCAAAACGACCGGATCGCTTACTTCTGCTTTAAGTCACACGCTGTTCTACCTGTACAACAAAAAGGTCAGCGTTCCTACAGTATGTTTAACTGTTACTTTAGTCACGTGTCTTTTAAGCGCTCATCAGACGCCCAGTTTATTTCCCCTGTGAGACATTTTGTCAGGTTAGATGCCTCTTTATGCATATCTTCTCGGGAATGGTTTGAAGTGTATTGATACTATCTCCACATGTTGTGGAGTGATAAGGCTGCAGGTAAAGATCGCATTCAAATTGTCTCTCCTTCGTGCCTCTCTCCTCTTCCTGTCGCTGTTCTGCAGCTCTGGTGGCCTGTTGTGTATCCAATTAATATGTGCATTTAAGCTTTTGTGCTGTCAATATTATGCTGAGCCTACAGCAGATCTCTTCTGCCTCAGCTAAGATAATTGTTATCTTCTGAGGCATGCTAAATAGACTTTTGGAATAGATTCCGAAGGCTTCTTTCAAAATAAAATAAATGGTTGGGGGGAAAAAAAGTTCAAATAGCTTCAGAAATGAGACCGTATTGCAGCTAAGAAGTACTCATTTGATTTTTTATCATTGCTTTTCATTCAATTAAATAATTGATGAAAAAAAGAGATGTGCTGTTTCAGTTTTGTCATTCTCCTCAGACAGACTATCATGGAGGATGGGACTCTGCGTATCACCAACATCTCCAAATCAGATGGCGGCAGATACATGTGTGTGGCCAGAAACCACTTTGGATCGTCCAGCAGCACAGGAACACTGGTGGTTAAAGGTATTTCTCTCTCTCTCTCTCTACATGTTTCCACAACTGTACCTTCTATGCCAAGGGTTTAAACTTTTGTTAAAGGAAAGAAATACCAGCTCAAGCATGAAATTGATAATGAAATATATAGCCGTTTTATGTTCCTGGCGGTTTGACAGATGTATAAGTCATCCATGGTTTTGTCAGCTGTGAGTTATTGTTCATGTAGCAGAGTGGGACAAACCACCACTGTCTATGGCCGTGAGTGAAGAATATTTCCTCGCCAACATTTAATTTAAAAAGAGCTACCGTAGCATTTTCAGATTTGGGTTTTAAAATAATTATGATTATAGTGAGAGAGAGAGACAGAGAGAGAGAGAAAGAAACCCTTTTTTCTTTCTAGTTGACATCGTGATTGCAGTGTGTTTAATTATTCATAACTGAGTTATGGGAGGCATTCGCTGCCTAAGTGAAGTTATTTAAGGTCACTTAATTATACTGGTCTATCTCATGATTCTGGGCAAATTAAGCTTTATTACCTTCTTCATTTGGCTGGATTTTATTGAAATACAGTGTTACATACAGTAACAAATGAACTACCCTTTTTTTTCCCCCTCTCCCATACTGCTGCAGAACCCACCAGGATCATAGTGCCCCCTTTGAGTTTGGATGCCACCGTGGGACAGAGCATCGTACTGCCATGCGAAGTGTCCAGTGATTCGTCGCTGAGCCCCACCTTCAAGTGGTTTTTCAACGGCAAAGCCATTGATTTCAGCAGGCAGGAGCACTTTGAAATGATTGGAGGGGTATGTGTGGTGTGGATGAACAATTGTTCTTTGTGATATTAGGTTAAAAAAGAAATGTACCAAGGGTATGTCCTACATTGTTTTTACGAGCTATAGCTGGTATTGACGCGTCTAAGAGCTGCACTTTTCTGCCAGTTTATGCCTCTGATGGTCTTTGATAAAGCAGAGAGATGATTTCTTTGTGTAATGCATTTCCCCAAATGCTTCTAAAACACCTAAATCTTAAAAAATCCTCGATTTAAAATATTGTATTGGATGGTAAGAGGTCTTGTAATCCAGGAGAGCCTCTGTGGCTTTTCATGGTGATTAGAGGAGCTTTAGGAAACATTAATGAAAATGTGATATACTGTAGACTGCATTTCTTCCCTGCGGTCTAGCAGAAAACCAGAGAAGGTCTGACATTTTTTGAAATACACTCGCCTGTTAGCTATGAAGTTTTGCTACTGCTACATAACCAGTGTTAGTTTTAACAGTTGCTTACTGACCAGTCTCGATGAAGTGATGTGAAAATAACAGTTTGTGGTTTAAGCTTAGGACCTGCACAAACTGTTTTGATATATAAACAGTCTTGATGTTGTCAGTTGACATGTGGGTTAGGACCAATCTGCCTGTCCTGGCAATAATATGCAAGAGATAAATAATCAGTAAACATTAAGACAGAGCTATCTGATTCCCCGTTTTCAGTCTTTATCCCGGCAGAGGTGCTAGCTGCAGCCTTACACACACCCTGCAGATATTGATGTCAAACTATTTTATTACATCTTCTTTGCTGTGCTACTGTATATAAGTGGTGGTAACCATATTGAATTGCCCCTAGAGTGCAGTCTTTATGCAAAACTAAGCTAACTCTACAAGGCTTTCAGAAAGCACAGACATGAGGGTGTTGATTTAATATAAATACCAAAATGTTCCTTTACGGTAAATAAAGCTGAAACTGATGAATGAGGGGCAGCATGGTGGTGCAGTGGTTAGCTGTCGCCTCACAGCAAGAAGATTAAGGGTTCGATTCCCCAGGCCAAGAGCTTCTCTATGAAGTTAGCATTTGCCTGTGTGGGTTCTCCCAGGGTTCTCCAGCTTCCTCCCATAATCCAAAGACATACACCTGGTTTATTGGTGACTCTGAATGTGTGTGAGCATGTGAGGTTGTTTGTCTCCATATGTCAGCCCTGTGATTGTAACCCGCCATCGGCCTACTGTATGTCAACTGGGATTGGCTCTTTCGTCCTTGCGACTCTGTATGGATAAGCTCTATAGCCAAAGGATGGATAATTGTATTAGAGCAGAAAAAGCTGGAGCAACTCTTGTTTTAGGGTTTCATCTTTAAGCCCATGTGTGAAAATCTCATGCTCCTGCTTTAATTCAGAGATGCCAGGAGATGTGTGTGTCGTGTCAGAAGGGAGAACCTGTAAACAGCGATGACATTTATCCTGCTCTGAGTTAATCTCACTGTATGAGTAAATCAATCAATTCCTCCCTAAACAAAAGAGCTTAAATTTTTGTGATTACAAGATTTATGCTCCCTCTCACTGAGCACACCAGGCCCACCTAGGTCGCTTTACAGCACTGACATTTGCACAGTGAGAATAATCACAACAGCTGTGTAACTTGCCTTCACTTTTTACACAAAGGGACTGATTTCTGAGTTGCTGTATTATGTTCAAAGAAAACTTCTGAAAATCATCTGCATGTGTGTGTGTGTGTGTGTGTGTGTGTGTGTGTGTGTGTGTGTGTGTGTGTGTGTGTGTGTGTGTGTGATATGTGTGTTTGTGTGTGTACACGGCTGTAAAGTGCAGAAAACAACTCTGACAATTTTTGCTAGAGCTTTTAATCTGAGCTGTAAGAATAAAGTGTAAACAAAGCACTGATCCAAAGAAAAAACTGTTTCAAAACAAGTTATTTTTGTGCATCTTTCCTTACAATATGAAGGATTTACAGCATATGACTGAGAAGAAATTCAGTGTCTTCCCAGGATTTTCTGTACTTCTCCTTTTAACTCTGCAACTTTTGTGTTTTTCCTCCTCTCCAAGTGGCTAACAGGGATATGTCTCTGTCATTAGGGATTTGCAGGTGACCTGATGGTAAGGAACATTCAGCTGAAGCATTCTGGGAAGTATGTGTGTATGGTACACACTGAAGTCGACACTGTTTCAGCAGCAGCAGACCTAATTGTCAGAGGTATGCCTGTTCCTCCTTTCTTACACTCTCTGTCATTTTCTAGCACTCTCTGTAGAGGTTTTCTGTAGAGATGTATCACCACAGTGTTGATTTTCACACACTGCAGGGAACTACTTTAATAGACTTGCAGACTGACAACCAGGTACCTTTTTAAAAGTATGCAAATATAATACATTTTTTGTACCCAGTAGAAATTGGGACAATTTGATATGTTGCCTTGTGTATACAAATCCATACATGGTTATATTGTAGACATGTAATGTTGTTTACATTCCAAACCCTTCGTGCTAGCTTATGTTGATGTTATTTGAAGTCCAAAAAATATGTTTAAAATTAAGAAATGAATAAGAAAAAACATTTTATGCGTGTTGTTTTTGAGCATTAACTTAATTATAAAAATGTATTGAAATGGTCACAAACTGTTATACTATATAAAAAAAAAAGTTACTACAGGGCAGTTGTATTTCAAATACTGTGGAGTGCTTTACCAATTGTTGTAGAAAGAGACCTGGGGCTCTATTCTCGTAAACTAGCGCAGGCGCAGCGGATCAGGCCTGCGCCTCGCCTTCGCTTCGCCAACGAGGCGCGTCCAGGAGCGGTTTGCAATTTTCCTTCGAAGCGCAGCGGGGCGCATCCCGCCTACTTCCCTCCCACCGGCGCAAATGGCATAGGGGGAGGAGAGAAGGCGTGGAGTGGGTTTGACACAGCCAAGTCAGATCTTCCCCAATCAAATGAGCTCCTCTCCTCGCCTTTAAATCCGCCGCGCGCGCGAGGCGCACATTTGATTTCACCGTGGAAAAGGGAGGCAATTGACTTGCGCACACGTCACCAAGACCTCACAGGCAGGTTTCCACAGTTCCAGGCACATTTAAATGGAATTAATAATCACAATAACCCCTATCTGAATCAGCACATACACGTTTATCTATATCGATTGTCCCTCACACTGATGACAGATCAAAGGCTGTCGGCGTGCGTAATGGAAACTCGACCTGACTGAATTAACACAGATGAAAGATGAGGATGGATTACTGCTGTGTTGACACTACACACTGTGCCGTAGCGATGATCTGCTATATTTAAAGAGTTCATTTGCAAAAGCATATAAGTGCCATTTTGAAAAAAATGAGCTGAGGCTTTGTAATTATTCTTTGCATAGTGTTGTTTTCAATAAAACTTTATTTTTTTGAGATATGTCTGTTTTGTAACATCTCAAAGTCACTCAACTTTGGTTTGACTGATATCACCTTATGTAAATAAAAAATAAAAAATGAAGATTCTAGAATTAAAAAAAAAAACGGAGTTATCTGCTTTTGCAAATGAACTCTTCATTTATTTATTTACTTATTGATTTATTGAGCCGCATCGTCACGCGACCATAACAAATAAAACTGAAAACAAATAAACTATCATCTCTCACAGCAAGTGAGACGGGAGGAAACTGATGTTCTGGTCCGGTCCAAGCTCGCAGTGTCCAGACCTCACGGGCTGATGATGCAAAAGTAGTCTGGGAGGGAGGAGGTTATGATGTTATCCAGGTTTGCTCTGACATATTGAGAGCTTGCCCAGTAAAAAAAAACAAAAAACACACACACACACACCTTTTCCATTAATGAAGACACTCATATTTAGTAACCTATATTTAAACACGTGTGCACAGATCACAACATAAACAAACAGCTGTGCGTAAAGGAGGCATCACGGAGCGTCTCTCTTTTTCTTTTTTCTTTAGAATTTACCTGAGATGGGAGATGTGAATATCTGCTCACTATCTGATGCCGAGGCTGTTGTGGTTTGCTGTGAGAGATGATAGTTTATTTGTTTTCAGTTTTATTTGTTATGGTCGCGTGACGATGCGGCGCTGGCCCCTAATAAATCAATAAGTAAATAAATAAATAGCTGATCATCGCAACGGCACAGTGTGTAGTGTCAACACCTGCTCTTGGGACATCCACGGCTGCTTTTTTGTCCCAGTCCCTCCCTGGTTTCATCTGTGTTAATTCAGTCAGGCTGAGTTTCCATTACGCAAGCCTTTGATCTGTCATCAGTGTGACGGGACAATCGATATAGATATACGTGTATGTGCTGATTCAGATATAATAAATAGGGGTTATTGTGATTATGATTTTTATTATTATGATGATTATTATTATTATTATTATTAATTTCATTTAAATGTGCCTGGAACTGTGGAAACCTGCCTGTGAGGTCTTGGTGATGTGTGCGCACTGCGAGCTGGACAGTCAAAATACCAGTCCGCTGGCTGCGCTGCGCCTTGCGCTGAGATTAGACCAGGTTGGAGCTGGCGAGCTTTCGGCGCACTCTCCACGCGGTCTATCTGCAACAAATTGTCACTGCGCCAAGGTGAATCTGTCGACACCTCCCCCTGCTGCGCGACCACTCCCATCTCGGCGCACAGCAGTCTGCCAATTTACCGAATCCGCTTCGCACGTTGATGGACTGGAGGAAAATGCCACTGCGCCAGCTGCGCCAGGGCTCGCCTCGCTGCGCCCCCCTGAGTTGCGCCAGGAAAATAGGTTCCCTGGGACAGAAATGCTCAATTAGATATGAGGTTAAAAAAACAGCAAAGAATTAATGGCCTCTTGACTGAGGTAGAGAAGTTGATGTATCATGTAGGAGCAATGAAAAGAGACATCCTGACATCTATGAAGTGATTTATTTGACACTGAAGCGTCCGCTCTAGAGAAGAGAGCCAAAGTTGAAGCAGACAGAAACATCAGTTGTGTGTGGAGTTGAGGAGACAGTAACCGTGTTTACATTAACTGATGGAGCAAACTGTAAACAAACAGAGCCTGCTGCAATCATATGCTGTAAGTTTCAGCAGAGATTGAATCTTTGAGTTTTTTCATGTAGTCAATTATTTCGAGTTTTCCAATCAAAACAGAATGATCTATATGCTTGTTTTTGTTTGTTTTTTCCATGTCAAAACCAAAACCAACCCTTGCTACCACTAAAGACATGTCCACTATAACATTTAAAACAAGTTACAATGGTGTCGAAGTTTTGAAGTACTTAGTCACTCATGAAAGAACAACCGCAATGTCCTAGTATACCTGCATCTATAAAAGTGTGGTTCACTACTGTATGTGCCAGAAATGTTAATAAACATAGATCAGAAAGCTGTGCATCAATCAAAAGCTAATCACACGTCAGTCACAATTAGAACCCGTGACCCATGATTGAAACACATGAGCTAATGGAAGAGAAAAGCAATACTGCCGTGCTGGTATAGCTTTCACATACAGATTGTATGTTTCTGCATGCATAGCCTAATCTGAAACCAAGCATTGTTGATACTCGGTGATCTTCTTCCAGCAGCAGGTAGCCCCGCTGAGGGCTCAGTGCTACTTTCACAGATTTGTGGGGCTTAGCAGGAAATCTCATGTCAGTTTGTTTGATCTCATGTTGCTTCTTTCCCTAATTTCAATGAGATCACCATTGAAAATCCAACCTTGTTTTTCCAAATCCTTGGTTCCTAATGTTGTCTCACTTTCAACATATCTCCTCTCTGTTAGCCAGTTTAGGCGACCATGCTCCATGAAGAGATCATTTTCTTGTTTCTGACTGGGCGGGTGTGATTTTTTGTTGATGTTGTTTTTAGTTAAAAAAATCCATGACCAGGAAATATACAGTAGGGATGAGGATACAAGCTTTAAAGTTAAATTGAAATTCTCTGGCTTCACGCAAATGTAAGATGACACAGTTGATGGTCTAAGTTCCCACTGAACTGCACTATTCAGTGTATTGATTAGACAGCCAATCCCAGAGGAGCCCATTATATCTCCACCAGCCCTGAACTGGGGTTGTTAGGTTTGTTATGAATCACTTAACACCCCTGGTGGGGGTCTCACTCTGCCATGCAGGGTAAGCTGAGGAAATTTCATTTGTTTGGGCTGTTGTTGCGCAGTGAGGCTGATGTATATATGTCCTTGTTTCCGGGTATTGCAGGGCCTCCTGGGGCCCCAGAGGGTCTGGTAGTGGCTGACATTACCGACACCACTGTGCAACTGTCCTGGAGCTCTGGAACTGACAACCACAGTCCTGTTACCATGTACATGGTGCAGGCCAGGACCCCTTTCTCTATCGGCTGGCAAACTGTGAGAACAGGTAACAGCTGCTCCATCATCACCACTGTCATTTTATCAGTCAGACAGTACTGAGGGATATCACTGTAATCTGTGAGTACAGAAAGTATTCCATAGATGTTTCAAAGGAAACACACACTTCACAAGCTGTTTAGATAACTGCACACTCGTAGTATAATACAGCACCCAATTTATATTCTTCCTTTAAAGTTGGGCAAAGAAAAAGCTGTTTGTCTCCGTCTGTTGCTGCTGATATAAGTCGTGATGCAGCTCCGGAAACAGTCCAGTGAAATATGCAGCATGTTCAAACAGCTACAGTAGCTGTAGTTTAGAAGAAATGTGGACCTGCCATGACCAACCAAAGGAAAATAAATGAACTACAAAATAATAAGAGGAAAATCCAACAAAATGTAATAAATAAATCAACTGGCTGGAAACCATTAAAATGATTGTTTGTGCATGGCACTCATCCCTGTACTTTTACTCAACTCTACAACAGTGGTCTGTTAGCTTCAGCTCTGTTAATGGTCTGTTGACTTTGTGATGGTTACAGTACCTCTAACAAGTTAGCAATAATGTTGCAGTAGCAGTGAATGGGTAACACAGGTTAGTAACATTAGATTAAAAGCTAGTAGCATACAACAAACTAAAGGTAACATTGGGGTTCATCAGCTCTCTCATTCTGGATACTGTCTAACAGCATGTTATATTTAATATGCTGTATAGTGCAAAACCTCAAGTACTGTACCAGATCTAACCAGGAAACAGTTTGTCACCTTTACACAAAAAGTATTTAATGCACCTCAAAGTGATCACCAAAGCACTGATTTAACAAAACACTTTGCAGGAAGAGGGATTAACTGGGGCAACTTTGTCTGACAGCTTATTCATTCTATTAACTGCATTTATGTGTAAAATTGCATTGTGGAAAGCAGGCCTTGCTATGCGATATCAAGAAATAATTATACAACATGTAGATTTGTTTGACCGGTGTCACCCTTGAGTGTACCGTAATTGGAATTGTATTAAAAGATTTTACAAATGTCACCATTTTAGTTTGATGTACTTCACTGGTCTGTGAAATGCTTTTTTATATGTGTGTTGGAGAGAAAGTGTGTGAAATGTGCCTCAGTTAAAGAAGAAGAAGAAAAAAAACACATCTCAATTCTAAATTCTTTAATCCTAGTTCCTGATTCTGTGCCTGGACAGATGATGCATGCAACAGTGAAAGATTTGAACCCCTGGGTGGATTACGAATTCAGGGTGGTGGCAATCAACAGTGTTGGTGTAGGAGAACCCAGCACGCCATCAAAACAGATTCGAACCAAAGCAGCAGGTATCCTCTCAATTTGTTGTTTCTCTTCATAACAAATTAATCAGTCCCACTTGGAAAATGTAATTTACCTGTTTGATTAGTTTCACTTTCCTTCAGCGCTACCCGTGATGTTACTCATTTTAAAACTGTTGTTCCTTTTCATGCCGATAGTTTGAGAGTCCCATGCAAAATAGGTGGAAATTGAATTACAATTTGACACGTTTAAGTATCAGCACTAAGCTTGTGTGAGTGTGTGTGCTCTGGTGTGTCATGCTCTGGCAGTTGTGCCATGATTAATTAATGGTTACATCAATAGAAAATGTGACCTATCCACACGTGTTGAGGCAGCAACATGAAAAGTGTCTATTTTAGGCCGGTTGTCTGAGTAATTCCATCCTGCTGGTTGAATCACAGGGGAACAAGTTTCCCATTGTGCTTCACACATGGGGCTGACATTCAACGCTGGGCTAATAACAGCGCCGTACACGGGAGTAATGCAACTGTCAACAAAAAGCCTAATTCCTCTGCTGCCTGATTAACCTGTTTTGTGCAAATTAGAAGCTGTGGTCACCTCATTCAAAGCCGTTTGGTTTAACACAACCCTCTGCCACTGCCTTACACGTAACAATCAACAACTGAGGGATGATTAAGCTTCCTTTGTGCCTCCTCAGTTCCTAAGGTTGCACCAGTTAATGTGAGTGGTGGCGGAGGAGCTCGAGGAGAACTTGTCATCATTTGGGAGGTAAGAGGATCATGGGTATTTTTTGAGTGGGCATTCATCGTAACAGAGAATCCTTTGAATCGTCTGATGAGAATGGAGTTCTGGCAGAGTTAGTGTGTCTGCAGTGGTCTGGCTTCAGTGCAGCAGCTTTTAATTAGAAGTGTAGCTTTTCTGATTTGCTGCCTGCCGACTTCCCTTGTTGTGTAAATCAAAACCAAGATACGGAGCCTGAGCAAATTTCATATGTGCAAATCTAGAATTAGGTGACAACTTTATATTTTTTGGATGTGGTTCAAAGAACGGCAAGATGCTGTATGGGGAGATTTTCTCAGCAGTATATCAGACTTACTTTTCTTTTTACAACTCCCCAAATTTGATTTCAGCTCACAGTTGTTTGGGTCAAAGGCGTAACTTTTTCTGTTCTTATCTCAGCCGGTTCCAGAGGAACAGCAGAGCGGAGAGGACTTTGGCTATGTCGTGGCTTTCCGCCCACTTGGCAGCAGCACCTGGATCCAGACAGTGGTGGCATCACCTGATGCATCCAGATACATTTACAGAAACGACAGCATTGCACCCCTGTCTCAGTTTGAAGTGAAAGTGGGCGTGTACAACAGCCTGGGAGAAGGACAGTTCAGCCGTGTTGTTAAAGTGCTTTCTGCAGAGGAAGGTGAGTTAATTCCTCTCCGCATGCTGCAAAGTTGGTGGTGTTACTGTCATTCAAGAAAATGTATACGTTCTTTTATAATTGAAAATATGCATAATTCATGATCTATCCTACTTAGAGCCTTCTGAGGCACCGTCAAGAGTGCGGGGCCACGCTGTGTCAGCCTCTGACATCGAGGTGTACTGGGAACCGATCCCCCCCGGATCCAGTAGAGAGAAGATCATTGCATATGAGGTATGAAAGGGAAAAGTTGAAATAATAGTGCTACGAGGAATATTCAAACAAGGAGTAGACATTAATCCCTGAATGACTGACAGTATAATAAGCTGCTGTTCAGCTGAATGTAACCGCCAATGGTGACAACGTAGAAATATTCTGACATTGAAATACGGTACAGTATGTGTTGGAGCGGCAGATTTTTCACGGGCTAATCCAGGAGTTGAGGAGGTCTGTTGGCAGCTGTTACAGTCTCCAAAAGAGTTCAATACCCAAGGCTGTCTGAGAGCTGCTATTAAAAAATAAAAAAATAAATAAAAGAAAGTGTAAACATCATACATCACTATCCCGTACAACAAACACTCTCCTGGGTTTTGGCGGTGGAAAAGCGAGATAAAAAAAGACATTCTTTCCCAAAACCCCATATTTTCATGGTTGGGGTATCCTCTGGTGGCCTGACCTCTGCTGAGAGAAGCTGAGGTCGTTTCCAGTGTTTGGTCCACACATTGTTATAAGACAGTGGTTTGATGCACCATAGTGACGCATTTGGGAACAGATACCGAGCAGAGGAGCTGAGCTGAGCTTGACATTGAGAAACCAAGGTTTGCTCCAGTATAAAATATTTAACTCATTATTGACAATATTAAACTTTTTAATGCTGAATAACTTTTAACTTCTCCTCTGCTGTTAATTATTTGTCTAGTATAGTTTTAGAACCAAGAGCTCCCAAACTGTAGGCTATTCAGGCAGATAGTGAATCGACAAGTGATCCCACGCTGGAGAAAAATTGAGCTTCTCCTGGTTTCAGTTCAATCCAGATTGTCCTTATCGTTATCATTAAAATAAAAAGTGCTCCGAGAAGTTATTATTTGATTTGGCCGATGTGTTGTTAAGAGGTCAGATGTGAGCCAAACACATTTTTGAGATTTTCAAGCAGGCCATGATTTGGAAAAGGGTCATGAACCAAGGCCTGTATTTTGTCAAATGTTTTAGAGCAGGAACTGCCCACAAATTTCTAACAGTGAGAGTTTCTTAACCCCATCAGAAAGAAGCAGGAAGAGATGGCATCAGAAATTATGTGCAGTAGAGAGAACACTGATTCACTTTTCATCTGCCACAACCAACAATTTCTACTTTTTGTTAGATAATACATAGAATCATTTCTTTTCTCCACTCACGTCAAGTTCAAGCACCTTAAGACTCAAAACAGTGCAAAAACAGCCATTGTGTGAGATCTAATAAATGGTCTAATAAAATCCAGTTTCAGAACCTGTGTCACATAGGGCTGTATCAATTTTAAGCACATTGTGCAGTAAATGTCTGGTGAATAATTTACATTGAAAATAGTTTTTTTTTTATGCAACAGAATAATTAACAAGCTTGTGGCACAGTGGTGACACCTCTGCACATCAAGTTTACAGTAATTCTGCAGCAGGTCAACTTTGGTCACCAAATTTGTCTAGTGGATGTGTTTCACATGGAGAGAGCCCTGCCACATGAAGGGGGCCTTATAGAAAAAAAAGTTTGATTCGTCCAAATCATGGGTTTACTAATCGACTAATTATCATATCATTCACAAAAGTGACTCAAAATCAGCAGGCGAAGGTGCCTAATAACAGCTTTTATAGCTTCCAGCTCCCTGTCTCTCTCTTTGTTGTTAATTGCTCCAATATTTCCCTTTTAGGGAAGCCACCAGAATTGGTCCAGCTGGACAAGTTCTGATGGGCAGCTGGTCTGTCAGTGTCTTTACCACTGTCATTTGGGGTGCGCATGAGAACATGCTTTTTTCTACGCTGTTCATACAAGTAACAGACGTGGCTTATTTGATATCACTTTTGTCCCAGAAAATAGCTACTGAAGAAGACACACCTTTGTACCTGTTGTCCTCTCTGGAGTAACTCCTCCAGAAATAACCTCATTCTGTAGCTGCTCCTGACTCTCCCTGAGGAGGATACCCGGAGCCTTCCATAGCGAGAGTCTTGCACTACAGCCAAAGAGGGAGGGAGATAGAGAAACTGGAGAGTATACATAATGTCCCACCCATAGACTCAGCCAGAGCAGCACAGCACTTTGCCAAAATGCATTTTATCAGAAGCTTGTACTGTAGTGATGTGAATCAGCAATCAGCCCCTATTTAGGAAAGGTTGTAAATCGTTTGAGACATTACTGAGTCTTCTGATGTGCTGAGGCTTCTGATGTCCGTTGCAAAACCTCTATGAAGCACACTGTACAGGAGAAGAAGAAGAGAAACTACATTGTGTGGATGCCTTTATCAAAGTTATGTTCTGTTCCTTTGATGGGTTGCTATTCTCTACTTTCAGTAAAAAAGAAAATAGAAAAGATGTTTAACAATTAAACTAACATTATATAACATCAATACACTATTTTTTCCATTAAAGCAGATCAATAAAAGAATAAATGAAGAATCAAGTTGACAAGTAGAAACAATACTGCAGTCTGTGCACTGCTAAAATGTTTTCCATGTCTATCCCCAGAGGCTGAGCAGCCAGCTGTGAAGATGAGAGCCTGGAAAGCTCTACCAATCTGTCCCAGCGGGGTAGATAAGCCCCATAGGGCCCTTCATGCATGGTGGCTAAGGAATACCATTCAGACCTTTAATTTCAGGAGAAGCACCCTCCAACATGTCTTCTTCATGTTGTGGAAGATAAGAATCACACATACGGTACAAGTCAGTATCGGTTTTGGGGCTGAGGACAATTAGCTGAGGAGCAGTCTGTGTGTATATAAACCAAGGTAAACTTCATATTTAAGCATAATCTTCACATTTGGCTGCCATTGAGTTACACCCTGAGAGTTGGCTCTCTTGAATGGCGTTTGTGTCATAAACTGGTTTGATTGGAACAGCTGTTTGCAAGAGGTGTGATGAGTAATGTGACCGACCGAGAGGATCATCAGTCATCACCGCCACCCTTCAATTTATCTCCCACTTCACGCGCCCTTCTGTCTCATAGCACTGCTTCACCTGTAATGAGTGAAAGCAGCGGGAGCACTTAGATACGCTCTCGCTGACCAAGTGTACAAGAAGTAAATACAGTGTAGAGGAGTTTTAACAGACTGAAAAACTAAAAGATTCCTCTCGGCACTTCAAAGTACAGTGTACTTCAATGATGTCTGTGTCGATGTCTGAATTACACTCTAACCCTTGACCATGTTAACTCATGTTGAGGACACTTTGACATGTCGCAGTAGCACAGTAAAAGATAAAAAATAATGATGTCTGAATTCAGTTTCGCTGGTGGTTGAGGAAATGTGCACGCTGGCTCACTGTCGTACTGCCATGACTTACAGGAACACTTGAGTGGACCAGAGATTATTAGAAGAAACACCTGTCCTTTTCCTTCAGTGGTATGATGCTATTAACCTAAAGGGATTGTCTATGCTTCACTTGATTGTTGTAATTTAATTCACCACAACTTTTTTTTAGAAATATGAACTGAAATAATAATAAAAAATAACTGACAATGCAGGAAATCCTTAGGGCAGCTGTGGCTTTGGTGTAGCTGCACCTGTAGCACAGCTGCTTTGAACATCAGTAGATCCTGTTTAAGCTACATTCACTGCATAAACTCAACTGATTCGGTGTACATCTAAAGCATCAATATATTTTCACTGAACAGTACTCACAGACTGATGGATCTTACAGTCTAAATCACCCATCCTTGTTTCTCATGAGCTTTATGCAGAATTACTTATACTTTAGGTAAATTGCATTTTGTGTGTGTGTGTGTGTGTGCGTGCGTGTGTGTGTGTGTGTGCTTTCTGGCTCTGCTAAAACACTGTATTGGTGGTATAAAACATTTTTCCACCACCGTCTCCATAAGACTTTAATATGCAGCAAGACAATTTAAGTCTCCTTAGATTCTCTTCTTTCATCTTCCTTTGAGTGTATGTGAGGTGGTGTGAAAAAAACTGTAAACTTGCCCTGCTAAGATATTTAAGGTATTTTCCCAAGTGTCAGTAAAACTACTATAATTAAACTGCCAAAAAAAAAAAAAAAAAACCTAGATGCATCTGTTATCAGCGACTCCAGGCCCTGTCGTTAATCTGCCTTTTCCCAAGCAAGATCCTTGCAAACCCGTGTGCTGCCAATTGAATAAGTACCCACTCTCAAACCATCTGTTTGACATTTTCCTGTCTGCTTTCTCTGTCTTGTCTTCTCGGGTCATAAATGATCTCCCTGTGAGCACAGATCCTGACATGCTCCTTATCCTTGTATTCCTCACGCGCAGTGCTGCTTTTGGTATTGCTGATCATCAGATACAGTTTGAAAATGTGGGCTTGACTGCCTCAGGACCTACAGTACAGTACAGAAGCTGTGCTGATAGCATGGAACTCTTTTAAGTTTGGTCCTATAGATGCACTGCTTTTATGTGAAAGAGTAAATGACCCCAAGGGCCCTAGTTTCGTCGACCAGGTGAAGTCTAACGTCAGCGCAGCTTCGCCACGCCAACGGGGTGTGGCCCAGGTCCATTTCGCAAGTTTGGCGGGCCGCGCAGTCAGACTTACGCCAGCGCAATCCCTCCCCTCGTCCCTCCCACCGGCGCAAACGGCAAAGAGGGAGGAGAGAGGGCGGAAGGGAGACAGGAGGAGGAGAGAAAGGCGTGGAGTGGGTTTGACACAGCCGAGTCAGATCTTCACCAATCACAGGAGCTCCTCTCCTCACCTTTAACTGCGCGGCGGGTGATGCGCGCTGCAAGTTTGTCATTTTATACTTTGACATGGACGGAGGAAACAGCGACGCCAGAGGCCGAACCTCTCCCCGGAGGAAACAGCTGTTTCCCCGGAGGTCCGAGCTCAGAGTGACCAACAATGAGTTTACTAATAATAATACAAATATCCTTAATCAGGTTTGATCTGATACACTGAGAACCCCTGCCCAATAGTATAAGAAACAACAACTAATAAACTAATAAAGAAACTCACATTTATTCAAACCCTGTGCAAGATGATGAGACAAAGATAAACAAACACCATGCGTAACGGATGAAATCCGCGTAAAGGACGCTCTCTCTCTCCCTCTCTCTCTCTCTCTCTCTCTCTCTGTCCGTCTCTTTTTTTCTCTTTTTTTCTGTGATAGAGAGTATACTGTAGTAGGCTATATACTGACTATCTGATACCGAGGCAGTGGTGGTGGACTAAGAGAGATGAAGATTTGTGTTTTGTTTTTCATTACGGCTGCCTGATGCGGTCGCTGGCGTTAATAAATTAATAAGTAAATAAATAAATAAATAAAGCGATCATCACAAGGGCAGAGTGGTATCTCAACACGGCAGCGACATGCTGTCATTCACCCTCAGTCCTGCTTTTGGGACATCCACAGCTGCTTTTCAGTGCCAGTTCGTCCCTGCTGTGTTAATTCAGGTGGAGTTTCCATTACGCGTGCCACAGCCTTTGATCTCTGCTTTGATCTGACGTCAGATGTGACGGGACAATCTATATAGATATAAATTCACGTGTTGATTCCATTAGTTGCATTAAATAGTGGTTATTGTGGATATTTATTGCATTGAAATGTGTCTGGAACTGTGGAGATCTGCCTGTGAGGTCTTGGTGACGTGTGTGCACTGCAGGTCAGTCAGCCAAACTTGCACTGCACCTGCTGCGCTCCGCGCTGCGCTGAGACTAGACCTGGTTGGAGGTGGCGAGCTTTCAGCGCAACTTCGGCGGGACATTTTCGGACGAAACTTCCACTGCACCAAGCTGAATCTGTGACGCCTCCCCCTGCTGCGCGGCCACGCCTATCTCAGCGCAGCGCGATCTGCCAATCTTCCAATCTGACTTTGCGCTAGGCTGCGCTGGTCGAAACTTGCATTAGACCGGCTGCGCTACCTTGCGCCACCTGCGCTGCGCCAGCAAACTAGGGCCCCAAGTGTCTTATAAGTTAGTAAAGTTGGAAGAAAAAGCCTCATAATAAGCTTTATTATTTATTAGTAAACGAGATACCTGAAGCTTCATAACCCTTACACTTTATGTTCTGCTGTCTCTACTGTGCATGATGCTTTTTATAAGCACATTGTGATGCTCTCAGGAAGCTAAAATAAATAAATAGATGACTCAGTTTCCACAAAGGAAGGAAATATGGCAGTAGCTCTGTGGTAATCCTCCTTTCTCTGGTCTAGGTTCTGTTTTGGGAGGAAGGATCTCAGCAAAGTCAAGCAGACAGAGTGAAGGTTATCAACACCACTGCTCTGCTGTCTGGCTTAAAGGGTAGCACAGTCTATCTGATCTCAGTCAGAGCCCAAAACAGTGCTGGACTTGGACCCTGCAGCCCTGTATTTAACATCACCACCAAGAAACCACGTGAGTCTATGCACACAGCACACTCAGGACTTGCTTTATTTTGTGCTGAACCATTTACTTAACCTTTTTGTCTTCGGGTTAGGGGTCTTCCTTATACTTTACATCTGTTCAATTCAATAATCACTGTTCTTCAGTATTTGAGGGACTTACTGACACATAGATGTTAGATGGTTGATTCTTGTATCAAGTGTGAAAGTTTGATTCACACTTCTGATCTAAAACAAGCAGGTAGAATTGAAAGATCACCACCCTAACAACACACTTGACAGTGAAGAGAGGGTTTAGTAATAAGATTTATCGGGAGATGATTTTGGCATAAAGTAGGGTGACAGAATTTACAGAAAATCTTGGATGAATAAAAAAGTAATTTGTTGATTTAAAAAAAAAGACTCAAAAATCATAACAGCACGGTTGGCAGTTTTTCAACAGATTTTAGATGAGTGTGGTTCAGCTGGTCAAATCTTACATTAGCTATTAATGAACAGGAGGCCTGTAGGGCTTTACTCTTATTACTTCCAGTGTCTCTAAGGTTGGGGTTGCTTCAAGGCCAGTGTAGAGAGGAAGAGTGACTACTGTGACCAATAAGATCTCCACTATATGACACTGGAACACTGTAAACAATATAATAGACTCTTAAACGTATATCCTTTACATTTCTTTTTGCTGCTCTGACTTGTTTTACAGCTTCTTTTTGAAAATTCAGATACACTTTGGAATCCACTTCAGCACAAAAATAAACTGTGGATTCAGTCCCTCGTCACTCCCACTGAAAGTGCATGAGGAAGAGATCTCCTAACAGCCAGCAGCAGGAAAAATCAATCTGACTGTTGTTTTAAGATGGAAAATACAGAAAAACTCTAAAACTTCATGTAAAAAGATGAGTGAAAGTATTTGGTGGTGATTGCTGCACTGCAGACTTATTATTATTAAGTCATAGTATCTGTGTTACTTTCTCTGCAGTCCTTCAGGACAATACTCACATAAGCCATCTTTTTTTTGTCAATATTATGTTGTTCTTCACTCAATTCATGTATTTATTCACTTAATTGTCCTACTCCAGCAGGCATACAAATCCTAAGCTTTAGCTGAGTTACAATATTATGTTAGAGTTGTCATTTTCTTTCACAGTGTTTCATGTTTTTTATGAAAAACAATGCAGTAAATTGTTAACTACAGGGCCAGTTTTCTTTTGAAAAAAAAAGAAAATGCAAAATTAGAATCATAAATGCAATGAAATTGATCTGTGCGTATATATGGTGGCTAAAGAGCTGTAGATGTAGCCACTCACAGGTTTAACTACAGGTTAATTCCCACTTCTTCCCCCCTGATGCTCTGTACTGCTATCAGACTGGCAGATTTGGTTCAGACTAACACAGATCTCCTTGTATCTGACGCAATGACAGTTTAACTATGAGTGGTGCATAGTTTTGAGTTTGAGTCAGCGGAGATAGGAGGTGCTGGGTGCTGTGGCGTTTTAGAGTTTGATGGCTGATGGCACCAAAAGGACCCTTAAGCACTTGGAGTCTGTGGCTGAATGCGCTCCTGAGCAGCCTCAGCTCAGCAGAAAGATGAGAGATGCTGTCAGTGACGGGTTTCAGCTTCATTTTTATCATCTTCCTCTCTATTGCTGCAGCCCACCATCCTCACCAGCTTACACACCAGAGTCCTTGTGCCACCTGCCCAGCACACCAGAGCAAAGGGGGAAACCAAGCCAGTGGTCACCATACGTAGACTAATTACTGTAAACACCCATTTTAGCTTAGTGCACACATTCGCTTATAGCAACAGGGGTGGGAGGTTTGTTGCCGTGCCAGATGTACACCACCAGTTCCTCTGTGTATCTGTGATACACCAAACAATGGCCAACATGGGAACTCCTGCAGGGGGCTTAGTATACGTATTTCACTGAGGTGCACCAGCCTTGAAGCCTTGATCAAAGAGCGTACATTTCCTGTTTTTGTTTAACTGTTGAAATGTTTTCCTGTAGTGTGTTCCTCAAGGTTGACACATATCTGGTGTGAACACAATCTGGATGATTCAATCAAGGCTGACTTCAGAGACAATTTGGCACATACTATTGATGACACTGGTTTATGCATTCATTTGTGAAACTTTTGTCTCCATAATTTCATTTCTTGCAGCTCCACGCCAGCCTCCAGGGAATATTGAGTGGAACCTGACCAACTCGAAGATCTTTCTAAATTGGGAACATGTCAAGGCGATGGAAAATGAGTCTGAGGTGACGGGATACAAGGTGAGTTTCTCAGAGTAATAGCAGAAACCTCACAACCAGGGAAACAAATAGAGCCTCTGCAGCTGTCACCCCAATAAATGGCTTTCTCATTGCAGTGAAAAGATAGACCTCAGCACTCCAGCGTTGCATTATGGATTGGCCCTGTCTGGCCTTTCAAAATTAAAAGATCTGTTCAAGGTGATAAAATGAAAGGTGTCATGCCATAGAGGCAATTCAGCTCCTTGTAACAATACAAATACGAATCATATTTGATCCACTTTGCAGACAAGTGTGGGAAAAAAATACTCTTTTTGATCATCCTTTCCACAATATATGTTTATTATTATTATTATTATTATTATTATCCAGATATATGCAGCTCTGCTCATTTAATAAGTCCTTTGTGGAGCTCTGTCCGTGCTGTGCATGTAGAAGGGAATATTTTAATGATTTTGCAAAAGCAACATTGTGAAATAAAGTGCAAGTTTCTTATATATTTTCTTGCTAAATTTGCAGATTTTCTTTGTGCTTTGTGTTTCTTTTAATCACATAATAAAGCAGTTTTTGCTACATTTTGATAACAGAGATAAATGAGGTCCTGTTTTTTAGCACCATGATGAGTCATCAGGTCAGGCTAGCACCAAACAATTTGTCTTGAATTCATAATCACATCTAGAGAGCCAGAGAGGGACTGTATCACCAAAAATGTCCCTGGTTTTTAGGATTTGGATTCATTTTCTGAACACTAATTTTATATTGAAATAAGTTATATACTGTAGTAATATGCTGAGAGGTCTTCCTGGTTCCATTTTTTACTCTTAAAGCTGACACTAGATCCATGCTCTCCTCCTCCAGGTTGTGTATCGTCAGAACTGGCATGGCAGGACCACTGTACTGGAAACCAGTAAGACCAGTGTGGAGCTGCAGATCCCTTCTGGAGAGGACTACCTCATTGAGATCAAAGCTCTGACCAAAGGGGGCGATGGCACCAGCAGCGGCCCCATCCGCATACCAAAGATGTCCAGTAAGTTTCACACTCTCCGCAGCATGCAAATGATTAGAGTTGGAATTAAGCAGATGAGCAGTGGGATGGGTGCACTGTGTGTAACTAATCCCCTGTGTGACTGATACTGTTTATCAGCTTGACTGTGGCTTGAACAAGGCCTTCAGAATACACATATAAATTGTAATAAGACTGCAGCATAGAAGCAGGACGAAGAGACAAAATGTACAAAGTTATCTCCGGCTAGAAGCTTGTGTTTCAGTCTTCTTTGTCCGCTATGTTGGCAGGATGTCTCAAGAACTTAAAAGAGTAGTTCAACATTTTGGGAAATGTGCTTAATTGCTTTCTTTCTGAGAGCAAGATGAGACGATCAATATCAAGCTGCTGTGCAAGCTGGCAAGTATACGGAGCTGGAATCAGAATGTAGTTATCCCAGTTTAGCATAAAGAGCGGAGACAGGTAGAAACAGCAGCTGGCTATGTCCAGAGTTCAAAAACATCCCTATAGATAGATATCAGTAGGTGACGTCACGGTGCGTTCCACCCTGGTTCCACCGGGCCGCCGCCATGCTGGGTACCGAACACTGAGTTAACCTCTATTCAGATCAGTGCAGCCACATCCTCTCTGACCAGAAGACTGCTGCCTGATGTAGTTTGGATATGGATATTTCTCATTTTGATGGCCTTGCCTTGAAAGCACACACCTCCACCACCTTTCTGCTGAGACGAGCTTTGACAGCGCGGTGCGCCGCTCTCTCTCCCGTTAAAAGTTAATCTAGCTCACCCAGTGGACCTCTCTCTCTCTCTCCTCGTCTCTCTCTCCTCGTCTCTCTCTCTCTCTCTGGTCTCCCGTCAGGTAAAAGCTGCTGTTTATTCCTCAGATGAAGCTCATGTTGAGGCTCTCCGGTACAGTTATCCATCACTGCTGTTGAATTAGCTGCTAATCAAAAGCTGTCGCCACTCTGTTTTATCTATCGCTCTGGTTTCTCTTTTCTGTGCTGCGCTGATCAGAGCGGCGTCCCTAGCAACGGTGTATTTTACTTAGCAACGATCTGTTAAACAGGAATAACAGACTGTTAAATGCAAAATCAAGATGTAAATAAATATCAGAAATATCAATAAATTATCGGAATACGATATTCAATAGAGCCATGTAATAAAAAAAGGTTTATCCACTCTTTTTCTGAGATTTGATGTCACAGCCCATAGACTGCCTTTGGAAGTCGGTACCCAAGATGGCGCTGTGACCGGCTGCGAACGCTGTGTGACGTCACGTGATATCTATCTATAGCAGCACATCTAAAGCTGACTAATTTCATGTGTTGTGTGAATCGTGAATAGGCAGAAAGTTGCACGTTTTGTTTTAGGGTGCTGCGTTATTCATCTGAGCTTTTTCTTGATGAGCTCAGTTCAATTTCTGAACCGCTCCCCACTTTCAATATGGAACTATTTCTTATACTGTAGTCACACTTGGTGGGCTAGAATAGATGACCATAATTAAGCTGTCATGAACCAGACTTATTTGAATTTTTAAACAACTTATCTTTATTTGAAGCTCTAGCATTCCCAGGTTTATTCTCCACTACTCTGTATGATCGTCACAAAACAACATTTTTTACTGCTAATAAAGTGTTTTTTTTTTTTCTTCTTCTTCCTAGGTCTTAACTCTAATGGATATATGTGCCCAAGTTCCATGAAGACTTGCTGTTTTATGATGTTTTGTATATTTTCTATGTTAATTTTGTAGTTTCTGATGCCTTTATCTTTAACTCTAGACATTAGAGTGACTATCGTTTATGATGTTCCTCTCTATGTGTCAGATTTGCCGAATGAGCTGCTACCTGGAGAGTTTCTCATCCACTGATTTTCAAAACCAAACAGAATGATGGGAGTGTTCTGACAGGTTGTCAAATGCCCACAAATCCTGTGGCTGGAGTGTTACTCATACGCAACAGCACAGCCTATTTTCAGGACCACTGCAATCCTCCTGGAAGCATCTGTTTGATAAACATGGAAAGATGAAATTCTTATCTTTATTTGTGAAATGAACTTGAGCACAGGTTCATTTCCTGGTTTCATGTCTGTTTCCACCTCTCTTGCCTCAACTTCCAAGTTTTTTCTTGGCTTGCTGTGACTCCCACGAATGTTAGAGACCAATAGATGTAAACTCAGAGTTGAGTTAATCTCTGTTTCCTTTGCTCTGCTCAGTTTGGATTAAAACTGTTAATCCTTGGCATTTTTAAATGAACACATATTTAACTGCATTGGTGGAGGAGTCAAAACTAACCCATACAATTATGGTAATATGATATTTTACTGGTTTCTTGTTTTTAATTCTTCCAACTTGCTTACTGTCTACCAGCTGTATCGCTGATGCACTGATGCGAATTCTGTGTACATTTTTTCCATGTTACTCTGATGCGAATAAGCATATTTTCCCCAAATAGTGCTGTACATGTAGAGGATGTACAATTATCTACAGGAAATTATGCATATACACCTGACATCCTGTGCATTACTGGCTCGCCAACTATGATTTTATATTGTTAACCGGTTACTTGTTTGTGATGCATTTTAAAATCATTTATGACCTTAAATAACCGTAACACATCCTAACCCTGCCTGCATCCCCATAAAAGGTGGAGCACAAACAGGAGTGTCAATTTAAGTGCTAACTAGCATTAGCACAAATCCTTAGCTTGACCCTAAATCTAGGGTCCCTGGTCAAACATGGGCATCTACATAAAAACACAATTCAACACAATTTGATCAGACATCTAGACAGGCCATGTTTTTGCTTACTAATGTAGCCTTGAGCCACTAGCCTTAACCAGAGGTCTGGTACAGTATGCTCAAGTTTTAACCCTACTCTAACCCGCCGTGACAACCACATAAGTGTTGCAAAATCCATCGAAACAGACAATCTTCAGGATTAACACTTAAACAAGATTTACACTTCAACACCAGCCTGTAATCAAGGACGACCATAATTGGTGTTGATTGTATGCAAGGTCACAATGGCTTACCTTATGATAGTTTTTAGACAGTTATCAAAATATTCTTGGGTTTAACAAAGTTGCTTTGCCTTGTCAAGTTTATAATCTTCAAACATGTTGAGCAGTCTTTAAGACATACATAAGGGCAGACTTGTCACACAGAATGTAAACTGTTATGTACTTAATTTATTTTATTTCTAAAAATATACTTAATGTAATTTTGTGTGGGGGAAAATATAAAGTAACCGTAGTGGTGATATAGATTGATGGTACAGGCAAGGTCAAACTAAGAGGACCTACCATATTTATTATACATCTAGAAATGAAAGATTAGAAACAATGACAGCTCTTCTGAAGAACTGTTTTTTTTTCACATTTGTGTAATTTTTTGCT
The DNA here is from genome assembly GCF_905171665.1 of Trachurus trachurus. Lineage (NCBI taxonomy): Eukaryota > Metazoa > Chordata > Actinopteri > Carangiformes > Carangidae > Trachurus > Trachurus trachurus. The sequence goes on from NC_139896.1 coordinate 14,517,650, forward strand.
TTTTTCAATTTAATTCCAAACATTAGCATTCACAATGACTACATACATGCATGAAATCTAAAGCATCTAAGTAGATTCACGTCTAATTTAATGAAATTCAAACTACATTTGTCTTTGACAGTTACTTTCCAACATGGACAGGACATTTCTGAATAGCAGCCTGTAACATTTTTAATAATTCCCAGATCACATTTGCTGCAACTGAGTGATAAATGTTACACTTGTGATCATATTACGCCTTTTTAATTTTCATTCAGGTCTTCACTACTGTATAGGCAACAGTTTGCAACATCACACATCTACAGTGTCACTATCAATACTGATCACAAGATAAGTTAATGTTAATGTGGCTGAAAGGTAGAGCATATTTGTTTTCCTCAAGAAGAGATACAGTTGTTGAGAGAGGAAAGGTTTGTCCCTCATACTAACCCATGTGCTTTATTTCAATGACTGAAGTGCTAAGATATTTATTATATATTTTTTCCTGAATACATTTCCTGTTTTAATATAAATCTGCAGGTTATTAAATATCTATCAGTGCTTTTTTATTTGAGGAGTTTATTTTGTGCTGTTGCATTTACTTAAACCTGAAATCCCTTTACATTGGCCAAACTAAATGTTTTATTTTCAGTTGTAATACCTAATTATGATGTCTCAAATATGTATGAATTAAATTTATGTCATTTTCATTTATGATTAACATGCTCTCTGTAACTGAATCTGCAATTTGTTACTTCAGTAATGTGATACATTTGTATTAATATAGTAAGATATCTCTGTGAGATGATGACTCAATAAAATTTTCACATTGAAATCCTATAATGAGTGTTTTATTTATTATTTTATTGTTTCCTGGAGATTATTTCATCACTATTATGGAGCGTGTAGTGGAGGCTCATAGCAAATATAGCAACACTGAAGCCTCCTTATCCTACTGTATGTGAATAAGACAGGCTACACGAAAGGTGGAGAGAAAGAGTTTTGCCTCAGGACCAGCCCAGGGTCAAATTAGCAAAATATTAGCTTCCCTATACGTTGCTTTTGCAGAGGTATAATCTCTGTGCTTAAGTATATGAGCTTCCAACAGGTAGGTTAGAATTTCTCTCCACTGGGATATGAGTTATAATTTATAGGTTCATTATACATCAGAAATTTTAAGGTTCACATTTCAAAGCTACTGACAAAAACTACAGCGACTAATACAACCCTGTGGTTTCCCTTGCTGACTGATGCCATCAGATTCTTCAAAGGATTCATACTGTAGAAGTAACAGTTCCTAACTACCTTATCAAGCTAACATTAGCATCAACAGCTGTTTACTTCCCAGATGAGAACGTCAGTTCACATTAAACTTCATTCTTGTCTTTGTTAGTATGCTAGCAATCTAGTTGTGATACTGTCTCGTCATTTTCAATATATCATTTAACCAGGTAAAAGCCTCATCAAGATAAATGTCTTTTTTAAGGGTGACCTAGCCAAGAGTGCAGCTGTTCAGACTGGTATAAGGTACTAATAAAATAATAATAGCTAAGATAACCATGTTTGAACTGTGAAATGGGTGACTAAAAGAAACATTTGTTTTTGTCTTTACTATAGGTAATTATTGACTGGGTTAAATAGAATTACATACATTACTATAAAGAGATTAAAATCATTGACTAAAACTAGACTAAAATGTCATCACTTACCGTCGACTAAAACTAAACGAAAATAGTCATGGGTTATTCTGACTAAAATAAGACTAAAATGACTTTTAGTTGACTGAAATTTGACTAGACAAAAAAGACAACACTGCTGACAACACCACACTCTGGTATCAGATCTTTGGCACAAAGTTACCCAGAATATCAACAAGTGTTAGCAAATTATTGTGGTGCTTAACTTATAATGATTCAGGTCATCAATTATTAATTTTACATGAGAGCAGCTGATTTCTTGTTGTGGAGGCTGGTTCACAACTCAGATGAGAAGTTAAAAGACAAAACATAGATTTGATTTCCTTTAAAATAATTAAAATGTGTAGCTATTTCCTTAATCACACTAAACTTTCTTAATTTCTGAAATGCAAAACTGTTGAACAGAAATATTTGGGCAAGCTCACCACAGATTATCTTTTGACTGAAGCCATGTGGAAACTCCAATCACCAAATTGTTCAACATCAATTAAGCCCTTTTCTGTTAAACACCCGTAGTCAGATTCTGAAGATTCATGACTAAACCTGTAACTAAAAAGAAAAAAAGGTGTTATTTTCATCAGATTACCAAAATGAGTTTACACCTGATTTGGTTTTTATTAATTCCAATCACTGTAGAACTGAGAACATGGGCATAATCAAGCCCCATTTCACACCCATGACTTTCCATAAAAGAATCACACTTATCAGTGCTTATCAGTACGCCAACACTCATTAGACCTTTCAGTGGGAAGAAGCAGAAAATTAGAAAAAGTGTAGTTGGCATATTTAAGCTCTGCCTTCTTTTTGAGTCAGATTTGTTCCCACATTGTTTCTGTTCCTGTGTGTGTGTGTGTGTGTGTGTGTGTGTGTGTGTGTGTGTGTGTGTGTGTGTGTGTGTGTGTGTGTGTGTGTGTGTGTGTGTGTGTGTGTGTGTGTGTGTGTGTGTGTGTGTGTGTGTGTGTGTGTGTGTGTGTGTGTGTGTGTGTGTGTGTGTGTGTGTCCTTCTCCTTCTGCCACCAGTTCACCTGCACACTTGAGGCCAACCTGCTACTCGTCTTCTTCTAGCAACACAGTTATGGTTAAATCACAGTTAACAGTGTCTGCAGTGCACAGCATATGAACCAACTGCAGGAAACCAAGATACTCCACAGGAGCTGGAGCACTCTTGCCTCTGTAAAGCTGCACCAATAGTCAGAAATCAAACCTAAAAGAGCCAGTGTTGTGTCAGCTGTCAAGCCTCTCAAAGAAAACAGACTTATTCATCACAAGAAAAACCATCGTCTCACTGAACAAAGCACTGACATTTCGAGAGATTGTCTCACTGACTTTCGGTCATGATATCACCTGGGAATCACAGAGGAGGCAGAATCTTTAATCAAAGTTATGTACATACACACAAAGTTGATATCAGTAGCAAAGATCCTGTTGAGCCAATTAAATCTATGATGGATTAGGGGGTTTATCCCTTAGTCATTAGTCCTGGAAGATAAGATCAGCAGCAATGTGACTTTCCTCAGAGCTCACTGGAAGCTTTCTGATCTCGGCTCATAATCTCTGTCATGAAGAAAGTGATGTTGTGTAAATATGTCCAATATGGGAGAATATGTCTGGCTTCTTAACACCAGAAATAAACATGTTATGTTAGAGTTTATAAAAGGTAAGTCAAAGACATGTCTCACATATGGATTAACATTTAGGACAAAATTAAATTTTGCACTTTGATGTGCTTGTTTTAACCCACCTTGTTTGACACCAGCTTTAAACTGGAGACCTGCTAAGGAATATACAGTATGTCGAGAATTTTTAAGCAACTTACATCAATACACTCCTCCAAGACTCATTCCCACTTTACAAAACTGCTGCACAATCTCCTTTGACTTTAAGCCGCCTTTTCTGCTGGTGCAAAATTCGGCCTTAAATATGTAAAGCAACTAGAAGAACCAGAGCTTGACTCACAGCTTGTAGCTAATCCTTTATTCATGGAAATCTCCTGAGACTGGCAGTGCTCGAGGAGTGGCTTCTTTACCTTTGCTGGGCTGTGCATGTTGTGCATGTGCTGCTTTGAATCCACCTCTGCACATTATCAACATGTGACGCTTCATGCAGGGCTATCCGAAAGAAAAGTGCTTGGGTCACCTGATAAGCACGGGGGCGATCTGTCATGAGCATCACCCACAGCTCTTATTTTATTCTGCATACAGTATGGTTTCATCCCCATCACACAAACGCAGGCACACACGCTGCTCAGAAAAGTCATATATAGGCTGGCAGCTCTCTTCCTACATGGGGTTTGAAAATATGATTTGTTGTTCATATTGAAAGTGGGCTCGGTGGGGAGGAGCTGACAATATTTTCTGGTATTGTTGAGGTGTAGGCTGCGAGATATGTCAGAAAAGTGACAGTGTGTGGACCTGAGCTGAGCTCTAAAGCAGGGATGAAGTGGTGTGATGGACAGAAGATTGGCTGGGAATTAAAAAGACCATGAGCCTTCTCCAAGCACCATGGGACAGCTGACAGGCAGCTTGTAGAGCTCTCCTCCCAGGTTCACAGGGAAAAGGCTCTGTGTGGAAGACCACTGCTGAAGGCTCTGACTGACATTACACTCACTTTGATTCTTCACTATGGTCTGTGAAGGCCAGCGTTTACAATACATTTTATGTTACACTGCAGTGTGTGTTGTGCCTGCTGACATAAAATAGTCCTACAGTACATCCCAAATCAAGTGAGAGAAAATAAAGCTAATTTTAACTGATGCAGGAAACACTGTGACAAACTAGGTGTAACAAACAAACATGGCCCCTTTTGGGGCTTGACTACAGGCCAAACCTGAATCTTAAGGCATGTGTTTCATTATAATTCAGTGATTTAGCGGCAAGGGTGATGGGGCAGGAAAACAGCAAGATGCTTAGACAGGTTGTAAACAAGACAACCAAAAACCACTGAGTCATGTAAATACATCACTGCACAGAAAAAACTGTGTAGAACAAAAGGTCAGCGCTGGGCCTCAGTCTGTAAACTTTGGATTATAATCAGTTTAGGTGTTTACCTTCGTAATCTCTTCAAAATAAAATATGAGATTATTCTAGACCTGCTTCACCTTTTTCCCCACATCCAGCAGATGTGAAGCAACAATAGCATTTGTTTCTTATGACTTGATGTATTTCAGTTAATTTCCTGTTTGCTCTGTTTTGGTCTCCACCAACCCCTAAGGGAAATATCTGTTTACTAGCTGTGAACACTGTTTGCCTGATGTTCAGTGCTGTCCAGTGGGTTTATCAGTGACTTTCCAACTGCAGAACTGTTGCTGAGAGTAAAAAGTGATTGAAAAAACACTCAGTATATTTTAAAAAAAAAATCACAATTCTAAGGTGGCCGACAAGGGCAAACGCACTGCAAACACAAGAATGATACTGTGGTAACTTGTACACACAAAGAAAAAGGATCACGCGGACTTTAAAGAGCAAACGGACTTTATATGCAACACACGAGCAGGCATACATTCATACATAGCGAGGTGGCATCCGAATAACACAGGAAGTAACATTCACCTGGAGTAGAAGAAGAATAGTACCCCAATAACTGCCTATGTGGAAAAGGGTGACCCCTAGTGGCCAGCTAACTCATTTTAGTTTGTTCACAACACTTCTCCCTCCTTAAGTTCTAATTTCCCCCTTTAAGTACATAACATGGAAAACATCATAACCGTGACTTAAAGTGCTATTTCCACCATACTCAACACCTGTAAATATAACAAAGTTAACAGGCAATATACATTCAAACTTAACATGCTCCATCACAGAGCTAGTCTCTCAGGAGGTTTTCTCACACGCTGTGACCTCCGCACCACCTCTGGTGACCCAGAAGGCACCACTGCTGTGGGTGCTTCAGGTGTGACTGGTGCGAGGGGACTGCCTGTTGTCTGGGCCTCAGTATTACAGTGTCCAGTCCCTCTGAGGGCCACAGCAACATCTCCTTGGGTCTCTCTCTCTGGAAGACCCACTTCCACAGCCAGTGGTCCCACTGGATAATCCATGGACATCTCTGTCTCAGTCCCTGTGTCATGCCGCAGGCGCACATGGTCTTGATGTCTGCGGAATGTACGACCATCAGTCAGCTTCACGACATAAGACACCGGGCCGCTCCGCTTGAGAATAACCCCAGGTAGCCACTGCTGGTTAATGCTACTGCTGAAGTTTCTTGCATAAACACAGTCATTTGGTTGTAACTGTCTGTCTCGTGCACGTCGATCATGTCTTTCTTTCTGTTTTTCCTGCTTCTCCACCACTTTCACTTTCATGTCTGGACGCAGCAGGTCCAGTCTTGCCTTAGGCCGACGCCCCATCAGCAGCTCCGCTGGCGTGCGTCCCGTTGTGGTCTGTGGTGTGAGGCGATACTTGAACAGGAACCGTGAAAGCTGAGTGCTGAGTGAATCTCCTGCCATCCTCTTCAAGCCCTCCTTCACAGTCTGCACAGCCCTCTCCGCCAAACCATTCGAGGCTGGGTGAAAAGGAGCTGTCCGAATGTGCTGTATGCCATTCTGGTGCATGAATTCACTGAACAGCTCACTTGTGAATGTCGGGCCATTATCAGTGACCAGTGTGTCCGGCAAACCATGGACAGCAAACACTTGCCTGAGCTTGTCAATGGTTGTGGGCGCTGTGATATTGCTCATGATGTGGGCCTCAATCCATTTAGAATGTGCATCCACCATTATGAGAAACATTTGTCCCTTAAACGGCCCAGCAAAGTCCAAATGTAACCTAGACCACGGGCGGTCAGGCCACTCCCATGGGTGCAAAGGAGCAGGTGGAGGCATGTTCTGATTGGTCTGACACTGCGTGCATGTTTTCACCTTGTTCTCCAGATCCTGATCCAGTCTTGGCCACCAAATATAGGATCTTGCCAGGCTTTTCATCCGAGATACACCTGGATGCGTCTCGTGTAATTCTTCAACAATCTGTGTACGGCCTGGTGGGGGCACAACGACCCTTGCCCCCCAGAAGATGCACCCATCCTGCAGACTCAGCTCTGTTTTGCGTTTAGCATATGGCCTCAGCTCCTCTCCTTCCACCACAGTGGGCCAGCCTTGTAAAAGGAAAAGTTTGACTCGTGACAGGACAGGGTCCCTCTCTGTCCACTGTCTGATCTGGGACGCTCTTATCGGTGTCTCTGCGAGCCTCTCCATCGAAAACACAGTCTCTGGAGGCACATAGGTAGTGACAGGTGTTTCAGACAAAGGCAGCCGGCTCAGGGCATCAGCGTTGGCATTATCTTTACCTGCCCTGAACACTATTGAATACTGGTAGGCTGACAGTGTGAGCGCCCAGCGCTGTATCCTGGCTGAAGCTAGCGGTGGGATGCATTTGGTCTCGCTGAACAGACTCATCAGTGGTTTATGGTCTGTGTGGATTTTGAAAGCACGGCCATAGAGATACTGATGAAAGCGTTTAACAGCAAAAATGATGGCCAGACCTTCTTTGTCTAGCTGCGAATAGCCCTTCTCCGCTGCTGTCAGGGTACGTGAAGCAAAACCAACCGGTTTCTCTGATCCATCCTCCATCACATGTGACAGGACAGCCCCGACCCCGTAGGGTGAGGCGTCACATGAAAGGATTATCTCTTTATCAGGGTCATAGTGAACCAGGAGTGTTGTTGAGTGGAGGAGCTCTTTCACTTCCTTAAAAGCCTCCTCTTGCTCCTTACACCACTGCCACTTAGTGTCATTATGAAGAAGCTTGTACAGTGGGGCTAAGACTCTTGACAGGTCGGGCAGAAACTTCCCATAATAATTTACTAAGCCCAAAAATGATCTGAGTTCAGCGACACACTTAGGATTTGGGGCCTCTTTAATAGCTCTCACCTTATCCTCCAGTGGGCGGAGTCCCTCAGCTGTGATCCTGTGCCCCAGGTAGGTCACGCTTGATGCCAGGAACACACATTTGCTGCGCTTTAACCGCAGTCCTGCTTCCGAGAGCCTCCTCAACACCTGCTCCAGGTTAGCCAGATGCTCCGCCTCTGTGGCCCCTGTGATCAAAATATCATCCAGGTACACCGCTACATGCGGAATCCCCTGCAGCAGTGTGTCCATTGTTCGTTGGAAAATGGCAGGGCTGGACGCCACTCCAAACACCAGGCGATTGTATTTAAACAGTCCCTTGTGCGTGTTGATGGTGACATACTCCTTTGACTCCTCGTCAAGCGACAACTGCTGATAAGCCTGGCTCATGTCCAACTTTGTGAAAAGCTTACCCCCTGATAGGGTTGCGAACAAGTCCTCTATGCGTGGCAACGGGTACTCCTCCAGTTTAGAGACTTGATTGACGGTGAGTTTATAGTCCCCGCATATCCGTGCAGTTTTGTCCTCTTTCAAAACTGGCACAATGGGTGCTGCCCACCTTGAAAACTGAACAGGCTCTATTATGCCCAGCTTCTGCAAACGTTCTAGCTCTTCTTCAACTTTGCCTTTCATGGCGTAGGGGACTGACCTGGGTTTGAAAAATCTAGGCGCAGCCTCAGGGTTCACGTGGAGCTTTACTGTAACCCCCTTAAGTGTTCCCAGCTCCTCCCTGAACACTTCCTTGTACCGCTGCAGAATGTCCTCTGTTGTACATGCATATTTTATCTCATGCCAGTTCAGACGGATTTTGCGAAGCCAGTCACGGCCCAACAGACTGGGGCCGCTGCCCTTAGCAACCACCAGCCTGGCGTTTGCCTTCTGACCCCCTGCTGAAATGTCCACATACAGCACCCCCAAATGAGGAATGGGCTGGCCTGTATAAGTCCTGAGTTTGAGCTTTGATGGACTGAGGGGAGGCAGGTTAGACCCCCACGTCCGTCTGTAGGTGTCCTCACTGATGACGGATGCAGTAGCCCCTGAATCAATCTCAAACTTAATGTCTTTCCCTCTGACAGTGACAGTAGCATAATAGGGCTCAGGTGGTTCATCGTCCGTTTCCACCCCAAACATGTTATAGGAGCATTCAGCCTCTTCGTCAAGGTGGTGTGTGGCTGCCTGAGACTGATTCATTTTCCCCAGCCCCGGCTTCCCCCTCCCTTTTGACCCTCTACACTTTTTAGCTAAATGTCCTTTTTTGTTACATGTATGGCAGACAGCATCTTTAAATTTACAGTCATTAGCATAGTGTGCCCCACCACACCGGAAACATTCCACACGCTTTGCCTGCTTACCAGTGTCTTTCTTGACTTGGTGCACTGCTGCTATCTGTGCTCCTCCATTTCCTTTTTGGATATCTTTAGCATTATTAGCAGCCATCTCCATACCATGGGAAATCTCCAGAGCCTTCTTGAACGTCAGTGGTGGGGTTTCCCCCAGCAGGCGGCGCTGAATGGCATCATTATTGATACCGCACACCAGTCTGTCCCTGAGCATATCATCCAACACTGTCCCAAAGTCACAATGCTCTGACAGCTGTCGTAACTCAGCAACAAAGGTGGAGACAGACTGACCTTGCTTCCTGAAATGGCTATGGAACTTGAACCTCTGGACTATCACAGAAGGTTTGGGATTGTGGTGGTTTCCCACGAGTGCGACCAGTTCATCATACGGGATTTCCCCTGGTTTCCGCGGCGTGGCCAAGTTCCTTATCAGCTTATAAGTCTTTGCTCCACACGCACTCAGGAGAATAGAGCGCTGTTTAGCCTCATCCGTAATCTCATTAGCAGAGAAAAAGTGTCCCAACCTCTCCTCGTACTCAGTCCAGTCCTCGTTTCCCTCCACAAATTCACCGACAGTCCCGTATGTAGCCATCCGAGCTTGAACTCCGATCCCCGGCAGCTGTCCTGCTGCCACCGGCGCCTCTTGCCCGTCCTCGCGCTGCTCCGCCGACGGTTCCACCGCAGCCGCTGGAGCCTCTCGTGCCTCTCGTCCCGCCGTGTCTCCTCCGTCCGGCGCTGTCCGTCCTCGGTCTTGCCGCTCGCAGACAGCCGCCTAGCACGCTAGCTAGCACACTTTAGCCTAGCTATGCTAATAACAAAACAAAACGGAGACGTTCCCGTCGACACGGCCACAAACCGGTTCACCTCGTCGCCAAAAATATGTGGTAACTTGTACACACAAAGAAAAAGGATCACGCGGACTTTAAAGAGCAAACGGACTTTATATGCAACACACGAGCAGGCATACATTCATACATAGCGAGGTGGCATCCGAATAACACAGGAAGTAACATTCACCTGGAGTAGAAGAAGAATAGTACCCCAATAACTGCCTATGTGGAAAAGGGTGACCCCTAGTGGCCAGCTAACTCATTTTAGTTTGTTCACAACAGATACAAAACCAAAAACACACAAACACATAAAACAAATGCATTAGAAAAACGACAGAGAAATGCTACAATCACAGAAACAATGCAGAAGCAAAAACTCACCAAAACAAATGTCACAGAAAAATACTGCAAATACCAAAACACACAAAACCAAAAAACAACCGCAAGAGAGGAATGCTGCAAATGCACAGCTCCACCACTTCCTGAATTTAAGGCAGCTCTTTTATTTCCTGTCTTACATTATTGGACAAACCGGTTAATCCAGGTGTGTCTGAGTAGTCACAATGGTCAGACACACCTGGATTAATCAGTTTGTCCAATAATGTAAGACAGGAAATAAAAGAGCTGCCTTAAAGCAGAAGTAAGCGATCCGGTCGTTTTGGCTAATGCTGCGTTCCAGGCAGGCTTTTGAAACCGTAAATTACAGCTTCAAGTCACAATTTACGATTTTGTAGCGTTCCAGGCAACCCACTCGTGTTTTTCCAACCTGTTTTACCTGTGAAAGTCACTATAACGGCCACTCGTGACTTCCGACCCGTGAACTCGTACCAGATCGAACTGGTACGACTTCACAGGTCGGAAAAACACGAGTTACGAGTTGCCCTGAACGCACCATAACAGTCCTCGTCCCTACGTCACCACATTCACGCGCATCCCTTGGCTGCACACACAGCCCTGCATGCCGTTCTCTCTCCTCATTGGATAAAAACTGTAGGATACGAGAAAAGTTTTCTCCTCGGCTCAGAGCAGAGCAGAGTGACTGACAGACCCGTGTTTCGGTCCAAACACTCTATGTAAGTGATTGCTGTCGGAAGATATAACTATTTAAGACTTATATTAACACAAATATATCACTTACTTCTGCTTTAAATTCAGGAAGTGGTGGAGCTGTGCATAGAGCCCATTCACTCCACAAAACGGATCCATTTACATACAGTCAGAAAAATGCATCTTCCTTTACTGGTCACGTTCATGTGTAGTTTGTAGGTCGTTTAATCACCATCATTAAGCCTTTAGGTGGATGTGACTCTTTGTTATTAAACAGTTTTACCTTAGAATATTTCCACAACACACAGAATGTCACTGTCCACTAATGCAGCTGTTGCAGAACCAAATGTTTTCATTACACAAATGCCCCAGACACTATGGATTTGGGGGGGAAAAGTCACAATCATGTTTTTTTTCAAACAATTTAATAATGGTTGTGTAAGTGAACATTTATCACTCAACACACACTGACGAAGTGGTGAGGAGGAGAGACGATAAGAATGTCCAGGACGGTTCTTCCCCCAGGCTCCGGTGTAAGATGAGGAGCAGGCTGCACCATCAGGCCACAAACACCGACCCATGGAGGCGAAGTCTCAGTTTACATTTGACCACTGTACCATATCAAGCCGTAAAATAAATTAATGTGGACTTATGAACGGAACAACAGGTGTTCAACATCAGCCGTGATGAGACACTGCTGACACACACACATACACATGAAATATAAATGACTTACCAAGTTCTAATTATTGAGAAAATTATTTGTTAGGTCAAGGTGAGGTCATGTTATGAGCCTTTTGGGTTTCAGACCTCACCTGCACATTCTTTTTCATATCTTTCTCAGTAGTAAGAGAGATGAGTAAATGTTTTTGTTGTATTTTTTATTATTTTATATGTGCAAATAAATAAAGTCTAAAGTCTAAAAAAGTTTAGTTTTACAGGAGCTGTTATGTAGAATCATCTGTCTCCCTGTGCTCGGTCTGTAATTTACCTGCACTCGGTTTGTCATCTCTCTGACCACGCAAGTGTCCAATATGACGTGAGAAAACTAACGTTGGAAAATTCAGTCACAGTTGTTTACAATTACAATTCTGATTGGTCACAAGCAACACGCTCTTGAAAAACAGAGCTATAGCACTTAATTGCCTACAACTGCAGTACCTCGAACGGCCACGAGGGTGTCTCCAAAAAACAATCCACACACTACATTGAAATGCCAAACTTTACAGCAGCAATAACCGTGTTTAGGAAGAGTTAGGAGTAAGTTTGTTATAAAATGCAGATTATTAGAAGGTGTCTTGTTCAAGGCAGATGCGCCCAAATGACTTGCATCTCCATCTGACAACATTCCCAACTTTGTTACCTTTTTGGAGTTTCTTTGTCCTGAAGGACGATAAGGGAAAAAGCAGAAAGTACATCTGATGGCTCGACTGATATTTTTGGGAGAAGCCTCAATTCAAGTCAGAAATAGAGGGCAGACCAAAACCAGGATGCATTCAAAACAAGCTACAGAAATGTGACATCTTTTGTTACCATCACTCTTCACACGAGTCTTTTCAACATGGCTGTCAGTTCATATTGGTGTCAGATATTGGATACATCCAAGAATAGATATGAGGAAAAAAAGTCAGATATGAGTAGCAATTCAGCAGCTTAGCACGGAGGTCTGTCAAATGAGTTTGGCCTATTTTACACAACTGGATACTGAAACTGAAGACCCTGCTACACAGGATAGGATTCTTCTATGTTTAATCTGCTGTCATGGAACAGCATGTCTTCTCCGAAATGTAAATGAATTCTTGGTAAGTACCTAGTGAGTCAGTCTTCCATTATTGATTACCTAGTGTAGGGCTCTAACAGCAAGAAATCGTCTCATGAATGCACCATCTAAGTACTAAATTCTATGTTTTATACTAGTAAAAGATTTTCCCTATTCATTTGACCTTACTACACTCTAGACACACTGCTACTCTGTCATTCAGCACAGAACAATAATGTCTTCTTATCTGTTATACCCTGTCAACCGACCTTTAACATTTCAGCCCTGTTAATGCATGTATGCCATTAACCTTGGAAGTCCCCCGGGAAGTAGATGCTGCTGTGTCGATCACTGCTTTGTAAATTATTGATCAGCTGTGAGTTTACAGTGTATTCAGAAAGTATTCAATCCTCTTCTCTTTTCTCAGTTTGTTTTGTTATAGCTATTGTAGCACAGGTGCTAGAATTGTGCGTACTAAGACCTAGGTTCTGAGGAGTAATAGAGAGAGTTTTGGTACGGTAAGTAACAACTGACAGTTTTATTCCAGGAATGCAGGAAAATACCACTTTTACAGTGAATAGAAAAATAACAACCAAAATAAAATAGAGCTCTTTTTCTTTTATAAAAATAAAATAAAATAATAAAAATAATCTCAAAAAGAAATAAATGTCACTGGGTCCAGTTTCTTTTGTTCAGTTCTTGTTGTACTGGTACTGTTCTTTGTGTTGTTGGTCTTGTCTTTCTAATGTACACTACCCGGGTAGGAATAAGTGTGTGTTCATGTGCTTATCTGGGAATCCAACGTATTCAAGATTATCCTTCTTCGCAAACCCTGCAGCAGCTGGCCAGTCTACTAGCAGGGATTGCCGATCTTCTCTCCATGGGTCCGGCTCGCCATCAAAGTCATCCTCTCGGGTCCAGGGTCACACAAAAACCAGTCTACACATATTGTGCAAACAACAAATCAAATTACTTTATCATTTTTAATAAAAATGATATCACCATAAATGAATTAATGTCAGGTTCAATCAATTAGCCTAATCAAGTTGTAAACTTAACTTTTCTTTAAATATGTAAACAGGGATAATCTCCCCATGAATTTACTATTTTATTTAACAGTGTTCTTCTCTAAATAATTATTTATCAGATTTTTAACAGTATTTAGACATGAATTTCCTCATATCCACACTCACCATGAAATTAGAGCATTTTTTAGATAATACAGTAACATCTTTTTAACCTTTTTTTTTAGCTCAGCTGTCTTCCACTGATCAGAGATGTTTCTACACCTTGACTTGACTCTACCTGTGGTCAATTCAGCTGAGTCGACATGATTTGGAAATACTGTATGCACACCTGTCTATTCAAGGTCTAACAGCTGGCAGTGTAGGGGGAAAAAGTTATGAGAAGGAAGAAGCTGCCTGCAGAACTCAGAAACAGGATTGTGTGTTGAGGCACAGATCTGGGAAAGGATACAAAACAGATTTCTGCTGTATTGGAAGTTTCCAAAAGCACAGTGGCTACCATCAGGATGACTGGAACAGCCAGGGCTTTTATTGGAGTTGGCTCCCCGGCCAAAATGAGCAGTCAGGTGAAAGAGCTTTGCAGGGAGAGGTGGCCATGGAACTCAATGGTCACTTTGACTGAGTCCTATGATGCTGTGTGGAGAATGAGATGGCAGAAACCTCCAGGAGGACGATCATCACAGCAGCATGGAAGTGACAGAAGACTCTTCTCAGCAGTAGATGCATGAAAGCTGCTTTTGAGTTTGTATAAAAAGATTCTTTGTGTGTCCAGGGTGGTTCACCTTCCAAAAGGACAATGACCCTGAGTCCACAGCCAATACAACACAATAGAGGGAGATTGAAGAACTCTGTGAATGTCCTTCAGTAGCCCAGTCAGAGGCCTGACATGAGCCTACAGTAGTTGAACATCTCTGGAGATCCTGAAAAATGTCCACTGATGGTCATGATGCAGCCTGACAGAGCAGAAGAGGACTTGAAATAGAATAGGAGAATGACAGAAAATCCCTATGTTCAGATGTGCAAAGCTTGTCGCATACCCAAGAACCCTTAAGGCTATGATTGGTGCTTCAACTAAGTCCTGAGTAAAAGGTCTGCATACTTAGATCAATGTGATATTTCAGTGTTTTTCTTTTTTTAAGGACCATTTTATGTCCTGTTTTAAAAGAGGCAGCAAAGAGACAGGAAATGAGAGTGTGAGTCTGACATGCAGTGAATGAACAACACAGTTGAATGTTGAACTAGCGAGTTCTTGCTTTGGGGCTCAGTATGCTCTTGTAGAATGTGCTGTGACCACTCACCCACTTTTTTTGGTTGTTTGCAAGGACTTTACACAATTCTGGTTTCTGTTTTTGAGGTGTTGCCCACATGGTACCTAAAGGTAAAGGTACTTCAATGAGGATATTGAGACCAACAGAGCCACACATTGTTGGAGTGAACTTAAAGCAACTGAAACTACATGAAGCATCTTGTTTAATGCATTCAATAAGCCACTCCAATGTTCCTAACGATTATCTGAGCGACAGCTAGTTTATAGCTACACAATACAAAACATACAGTTAAAATTAATGTGCAAATTAATTATGGGTATCATCTTAGAAATGTGTAAATGGCATGATGCTATCCTCTGTTTACTTTTGGCTAATTAGCATAAACACACAACACATTTGATCTTCTGCCTAAAAAGGATGACACCCTACAACATGACAATGATACATTGTGAAGCAGCCTATAATTATTTGTAATGGTCTCGATCCAGGTTTGACAATGGCTTCAGCTCTGTTTGTGAGAAGACACAAAGGAAAGACTGTATTTCAAATGCTACAGAGCAGTTGTGTGACTGTGTTCGTGAGATCATGTTAACATGATGCACGCTCCACAACCTGACATTTACACAGTGATAAGCCAGTTGTCAAAGGCCAGGAGGAGGCAGAGGTGCTGAGAGGTAGAGAGAAAGAGTTACCACAGGACTTCACTTCAGCCTGAATTAGAGAAGTGAAATTACTTTGACCATGTGTAGGTTAAAATACATTTCAATCTCTAGAGAGGGAACAAAATTAGGAATTATCCAAAAAACTATGTATAGTTTCATACACTGAAACATTCAAACATAGGTCACATTTCACTACTTTAATGATTTATAGTTTCATCTTTTAGTTTTCAGCTTTTTCTTTTTTTCTTCCAATTTTTCTTTTACTGTACACACGCACAGTAGCTGGCACCTTGCACTAACAGCACATATTCTGTATGAGCATATGATGGATAAAACCACAGATCTTTTAGAAATGGAAAAATAATTGTGAAGCAGTGTTTATTTGTGACATGAATATAAAGTAATGAAAAGGACAGCCTCGTTACTCACTGATTTAGAGATCAAGCAATATAAAGGGCACCATGGCTTTCTTCTGCTACGAGCCGGGTCTGTATGGTCAGGGTGGAAACATAAAACCCCTCTAAGGTAACACACTGTACCTGCTGCTGCAAGAGAATGGGGCGATAATTACACACAAAGTCCCAAAACGTGAGCAGAGTAGGAACAGGAGGTGAAGATACTGACCTTGTGATATCTTCACAGTGAAGCACACTTACTCACATAGTAAATGTATAGTACGAGAACAGGCAGGGGCAATCATCACTGGTTGCAACACGCAGGTTCCAAAAACGTCATACAATTTAGACGTGAAACAGATTGTAGTAGTTGGTTGAAACAATTATTCCAGTGTTTTCACGTAAAAAAAAAAAAACAATATGATGACCAAGTGATGCATGTGTGCAGTTTCCATCATTAGACGAGCCAAAGTAAATAAGTTGCTGTGTATCTGGAAAAGCCACGTAAAGGTCAAAAAAACATACACCCATTGGAAATGGGGCAGACTCGTCACTCTTGTGTGACACAATCGGTCTACAAAAGCAGGCTCCTTAGGATGCAGCCCCTGACTTCGAACACTGCTGAATGTTTGTGCCAAATGTGAAGAAAGGTCTTACTAAAATATCATGTCCACAAGTAATGGGCAGATGGACAGACAGAAAAATTATGGCAAAAAATTATCAGAGCAAAAGGAACATCAATGTGTGTAGTCCTTCTAGGCTTTTGTGATAAAACTATTAAAATGTTTGCAGGTAAAATGGAGAGTAAGAAAACAGAGCCATCACTGAGTCCATGACCAGACCCATAAATGTCAGTTACACAGTGAAATTTGTTACCATCAACTAACAGTAGCCGGCATGAGCATGAAGAAGTAAAGCTGTAGCAGCACAATCAGAGTGTATTGAATAGAGTGAGGTTATGATTCACTGCTTATGAAATCAACTTTCATTTGTAAGATGAAGAATGTGCTGTCTCTCCCTTTACAAAATTTACATTGTCCAGCCTGTCAAAGCTAAAATAAAACATCAGCTTAAGGCAGTTTTCTGTTTGTTTCCTGTATCTGTTGCACAAAGCAGATGCTGCCAGGAACAGTACAAACCACAGACTACTGAGCAGCAGTAGATCAGAGGAAATACGAAAAAGCAATTACAAGTGATATTGATAATTTCTAAAGTAGAAGGGAATGCAACCTTCTTTTCCTTGTTTTCTTGAGCTGTTTCACTGATGACTTGCTGTTTTTTGTTTTGTTTTGTTTCTTATTTGATTCACTCTCACCTGGCATCTTGGAGTGCATTCTTTTGGCAGCAGAATAATTGCATCCATTTATGGTTTTTATTCATTTATTTATTTTTATCAAATGGTGTCACTCAAGACATATGAAAATGCACTTAAAAACCAAATGTGAAGCTTAATACTTAGATCATCAGACACATGCTATATGAGGTCTGACCGGGGCCTATTAAGTTCCTTAAGTTTCTGCCAGTGGTTTAATGCCTTTCCAAAATGGTCCACTGTGCAAATTACCTCTGAGGAACATTTAGATGTCTTTGAGTTCATTGTTTTGGTTTAATGGTCCACAACTTTACAGTTCAGCTTCACTGCTTCAGTTTTAATGCTCTGTTCAACCTTGTCTCCGTTGGCAGCAGTGGCTGCTGCTCTCTCTGATCGTCCACCTGCCCGGCAGACACCAACTGACACACAACAGACAGTTATCAACAGACTAAAACTATCAGCCACAGACCCAAACATAGTATTTGTCTCAAGTTGGTGAAGACCAAAACAGAGCCAGAAGCAGAGTAACCGCAGGTGGCCAGAAACACAATAGTTAATTAATGTTAATGTGACTCTGTCTGGATGCAAATAAGTCACTGCTTGCTAACGTGATAGCCATATCAACATTATACGGCTTTAATTTGTCACTCTCGTGTTCAGCTTGTAAACTCATGTGGATGGATGAAATATTCCTCTCCTCGCTGCAACAGCACTGAGGGCTCCTTTGCCACGTTATCAATGCAGCTTTCATTCCCTCATCTGTCAGCAGCGAGTCTATACTGCCTTAATCATCCCATCTCCGCTTCCTCTGCACACTTTTAATTACCAATCTGAGGGCTGGCATTTGCGCTCTCTGTGAAGCAGTTGTCTTCAAAGATGCAATTACTGAGACAACCATTTGCTTCAACATCATTAAGATGCATGGATGTTGCAGAAACAGCTAAGCTTGTTAGCTATATCACCAGACTCCATTTGTTAATGATGAGGGGGAAAAAGTGATTGGTTAGACTCCGGCTTTGGTTTGACTGAATTAATGCAAGCTTGTCTATTAAGGACAAACCAGACGAAGCTCGACAAAAAAAATAATATCCTTACAAAAAACAAGTGAAACAGTAGCTGAGAAGAAAAGGCAGCTTTTTTTTTCCTAAACGCCCTGTCTTATTTTGTTGTCTCTTCTGTCCTTCAGCTGCACGCAGCAGACGCACTGCACTATTTTCTTTTCTTATTT
This sequence comes from Trachurus trachurus, assembly GCF_905171665.1. NCBI lineage: Eukaryota > Metazoa > Chordata > Actinopteri > Carangiformes > Carangidae > Trachurus > Trachurus trachurus. Next base: position 14,536,028 of record NC_139896.1, read on the forward strand.
CTGTCGTTTGATGCTTAATATTTGTTTTGTATTTGTTTAGCTGTTTTAATTTGAATTTAAAAGTCAAACAGGGACGGCAAATTAACTAGATGCCATATATGCAGGCACATCACATCTGTTGCATTGCTTCTTCTGTAATGCCCTGGGCAAATAAATGAGGGGGAAAAAAAGACAAAAAAGTAAAACAGAAAAACCATTGAGACATTTTAATGTGCTGCACAAAAATCCAATATAATGGGCTGCTGCCACACCAAGATGTTTGTAATTTTTGTTACGTGGTAAAGCAAGATTTTTATGTACCAAGAGGTAGAGGCGATATGACCCGTGTAACAAAGGCAGTTTATTGTACAGATTTTAGGCTAGAGCTGGGGCTTGGATTGCTGGAGAGAGGGACAGGGAATGAAAACAGATCTTGATTAGTGGTGCACTGTCCCTATGAAATAAACTAATAAATGAAAAAAAATCTGGATCTCAACCCTGAGGTGGAGTTCAGTAAAGGTTGAAGAAGACGAAGGTTGTTTTTCTTTGGTCCATGTCGTAAAAGCAAACAATAGTTCGACTGAAACAAAGGCAACACGAGGAAGCTTGAAGTACAGGTGGGACCTTGGCTGTAGCACAGTACCACAGGTGACACACAATCTGGTGGTGAGTGGACGCCAAGCAACACAAAAATAGAGGGAACAGCAGGAACATGAGAGAAAGAGTGAAAGGCAAAGCACAAAGAGGCTTGTGAAAAGGCTTCTTCTGTTGTTGTTGTTGTTGTTGTTGTCTTAAATTATTCTTTTCCATAGCAAGTGCCGATGAAAAATAGAGTTTAAGTTTAAAATGATCATCAGCTTTGTTGCTGTTTGGAGTCTTCTCTTGTGAATGAGTGTCCGATGAGCGTCCGATGAGCGTCCGATTGAGCGTCTGGTTTGTGTGTGTTTTAGATGATCTCTAACAAGTGAGTATCACTCAGGTTACAACAGTGGTTCCCAACCTGTGGACCATGACCTAAAGTTTGGTCACATACAGTAGGTATTGCAACCGAAAAGCACTTATAAACTATAAATATTTATGGATGTTTAAAAAGATGTGATATCTAAAAAGCTTTTTTGTTTCTTCTTTTTATGCTATCCTAGTTCCTACATGTTCTCTCACTTCAGTTCAGCCCAGAGTGTTATCATAGCCCATTATTATGGTGGAAAAAGAAGCATTATTTGGCGTTGTCATTGTTATAAAGTCGGATGTGAGGAGCCAACATATTCAAGTGGCCCATTAGTTAGAAAAGGTTGGGAACCGCAAGGTTACAGTGTTCCGCAGTGAATGACATTTTGGTGATGTTGGCTGATGTTTGTGTCATCACTACCTCATAATTGCAGCAGTAACTGAGAATGTTTTGTTTGTGGCATACGTTGAAGGCTTGTTTTACTTTTGCCTTTGTTCCTTTTCAGCTATTTTTAAATAGACTAAGCTTTTGAATACCAACATCAGCTGCCCTTTTGTAATTTTTTTTAGATGCTGAATAAAATAAGTGAGAGCAGTGATGGTGATACTGCATTCAAACTGATCTTTGTGAAATATCACATATTAGACTCTCCATGATCTAACTAACATTAACAGAACATTAATGTGTGGAGCCCTCTTTTGAAGGTAACCCCATTCCCAGGCCCCTGGTGAAAAGTTGCACCAACCATATGGTGAACATGAAGAAGTGAAATATCTTCCCAAATCATCCGGGACCTTGTAGCGCTTATGAGCTGTGTTCATTAGCCCCAGATGAACTTTGAAGGTGAGAGGGAACAGTGAGCGAGACACTGCAGCTGTACACTGGGTGTGTTTTGTGTGTTACACAGTGTTGCAACCGTGATTGTCTTAGAATTAAATAATTGTTTTTCTAATTATAGATGTTGCGAAACCACAGTTAAGGCCACAGTCTGTTCCTGGCTCCTTGGAGAAAATGGAGTAATTGAGTGTAGCACACAACAGATTAATGACATGGTGTTTGCAACTTGGCAACAAGTACTTATTATTACTGGCAAAGGAGGATTGCTGCATATTGTGTGTAAACACAGATATGATTTGATGAAATGATCCTAGTCGTCCCTCTTCACTCCTGAGTCTCTGAGGAAAAATGGGCTCATTTGTAGCAGTTCCTCCTCACGCTGTGGGCAAATCATCCTCCAAAGACAATTACGTTGAAAGGAGACGATGTCCCCGAGGTGCGACCCCAATTAACGCTGTCATCCTCTGCGTCTGAATAGTGTTCTGCCTTTGGCGGGCGCAAAAAAACCTCCCCAAAAATCTGTTGTCTATCCTCTCCTGTCTTTCTTCAGGGGAGCAGTCTCTCAGCAACAGTATGTCTGTCAGCACTTCATCAGCATTAGCTCGATGCATTGATATTTCAAGGACTCGGTCAGTCCGTCCAGGTGAGCAGCACTTGCATATTTTTCTGCTAACAAGCTTAAATCAGAAGTCTTTGTATTTAGACAACACATGTCATTGATTTAGCCTTCGAAGCCACTCAAAGATCATTCTCTAGTGACACTATAAACTGCAGCTCCGGCGCCTCCAAAAGGCCTGAAGTGGTTTTATTTTGCATTGCTCTTGCTCTAGTGCAATGACTGCCTCTTACGAATCTTCTGAATGCAGCTTTCTAGAAGTGTGTTTTTACTTGAGTGCTTTACTCACCTCTGCAAACACAGAGAGACAGACACACACTCACAGACAGGTGCCAACACTAACAAGAATTATTGTTTACACCTTAAGGACACTCCTCCAAGAGGCTCATTTCCCAATCTTGGCTCGGAGCTGTGGCTTTAACAAAGATGGCAGAATCACATCTGTGACTGGCATGTGAAAATCTTAACATGGATAACTGGGCTGTCAGAGGGAGACTCTGTCTGGGTACAGAAACAAGTGCACACAGTATGTGAATGTGTAGTTTTCCTTTTATTCAATGGACCAAACACATGCATTCCAACATAAGCACCGAGCTGTTCATAGACCCTCACAGATAAGATTCATGAGTTTCTTTGTGGTTGATTGAAAATGGAAATGCAGCAAAGCCTTTGCAAGCATTTGATTGACAGATGTTCCTCAGGGGCGTCTGTCTCCAAAGAGTGACTGCTCAGTGGTCAGGAGAGCTTGGTAGCTTGACTTGATGATGATAGATGATGCCAGTGAGAAAAGCTTACCTCATGGATCAAACATAAAGAAATGTGACGTTGAAAAATAGCTTGACTGAAAAGTTTCATTTGATCGAATGGCTCTGGATTAGTCTCATCATCTCCCGGGAAAAAAAAGAAAAACCTGCCTGACTGAGCTTCCTGAATTCATCTGAAACAGCAGAGTGGAGATGTGGGATGCAAACAGCTGAAAATAACTGATCATGTCTTATTAACCTGAAGGCAGCATCCACTGGCTGTTCCACAGCAGCACAAGTGCATTTCTCTCTTTTTTTTCTTTCTTTTTTTGTAGAAATTAGAATTTCAAGTGCACAAGGTCCTCTCTTGTTCATATTTTCCCTGGGATGGTGAAATAAATATACTCCTCACTGAGTTATTTGTAATACTTACACAACTGAAGCCAACTTACTCTGTTACAGTTAAAAGCAGCTCAGACACGACCATATTCCTCTAGGCTATAGGAGAGCAGCCATCTGCAAGGGTAGTAAATGCTATTGAAGCATCACTGAGCAAATACATCCAAGTCAGGGCTATTTTATTCAAGAAAATACAGTCCATGCTCCACTGACAATCCAACAATATACACAGTGGATCTGTGAAAAGCTTTAAAAAAACAACAGTGAAGGGCTCTTCTGGCTGCTCGCTCAGATACTGCAGCCAGTTAAAGCTCTGCACTCACCCAATCAGACCTTTTTTTTTAATATATATTTGATTTCAAATAGTTGATGGAAAAGATGACTTAACTATATTAATTATGTGTGTCTTCCTCCCTTACCCACTTTCTACAGTCTGCATGAGAAAGCAGCACATCATGACTACTAATGTAACACTTCACAATAAGGGTACAATATATATTAAAGTGAGGTCTGAATTAATGCAGAACAAACCCCGAGCATGGCTGCAGCAGCTTTAGTGCGATGTTAAAACGCCCATCTTATACATGTTTTAATCTTGATACATACTGTGAATGGCTACAGCTGATTTCCTTATACGTGACAACTGTATCATATTATTCATATTTTTAACCCATTTAAATATGATTGAGGCTTAATTGTGGGTGTGCCAATTTGAGTGACAGGTTGGTGAATCTCAGCTCCAGAGGCAGTATCCAACCTCTATTTACTGTCTGTGGTCTACAATCAGTCTACACAGGGTGCATTTAAGCTCAATGCTGAGTGTAGGTCAGTTAATGTCTGTGTTTGCAAAGGTCAGAGTGCTATATAACCTGATACTCTCGGCTCCTTTGCTGGTCTTGATGTGCACCATACAGTATGACTGAAAGACATTTCTGAATGTGTGAACAGCATTTAGAAATCATCAACCCTCAGCATCTTGGTCAAACTCCCTCATAGCAATTTTTAAACATCTGTAATAGATGTGAGCTAATGCAGCTTCCTTCACACACAACCTAAATCACACAATGTAGGTGTGACATTGAGAACACATTATCTTCCCTGTAGATTAATCACATTTCACAAAATTCTGGTAATTCTGGTACGTGGGCCCACACAGGAAAGGATCTTGCCACAGATTTATCAAAGTGTTTCTTCACATGCAACTCTGAAATGAGGAGGATGAAGTTTAGTGATGATTTATGGAAAAACATAAATCTTGGAGCATCCAAAAATTCAAGCAGTTTTCTTCCACAGCATAAACTGCATAATGCTCTTTATACTACTTTAACTTGATTATTAATACACTGAAAATGTAGCCACTTCACTGTGAAGGTTTATGTTCTGTCATTTGCCGGCAGTGCTGTATCTTAATACACAAAGGCTAAAAACAGGTTAAGTCCAAAAGCAATATAATATGAGGCCCTTCAGTATAAGAACACTCAAGCTGCAATGGGATCTGCCTATATTACATCCTGATTGTCCATTTTCCCAAACCTGCTTATATAGCAGTGTTGTTATTTTATCAGGCTCAGGTGCTCTAAAGCTGCATTCATGTAATATACAGTGTTCTGTGAATGCAAAGCTCACACCGGGAAAATCCATCTACATCAAGCCCTTATGTAATACAACAAGGGCTTTTTCTTTGTGAAAGCAGCAGAGCTCAGGGGTGTTACTGTATGATGCCAAATCACCTAGAAACTGGTTCTAACAACGTATGAAGTTTTTTGATTTCTCAAACTTTTCATTGTGAGCATCACCTCTTCATACTGTGGATGGTCATCACACACATAAAGTGAAAGTCAAGAGGTCTGAAGGTACGGTGTAAGAAAAGGTCAGGTGTTGGCTTGGTGACTGTTCTACTTTTGCCTGCCGGCCATTTATTCAGAAGTTCTCTTGCTACTGACCCAGTTGGAGTGAGTGAGGCTCGTACTTTCCCCTTCTCTTTATACCAGGAAGTTTTGAGCCCTTTTGGCAGCAGGACTGCAGAGGTGAAATAGTAGTTGATCAGCACACCACATGGATCCAGACAGATGTCTTAAGCTCTGCTGGATGATTGTCATGAGATGTGTACTTTTATCATGGTCAGCAGAAGATGGACCTCAACAAGTTCTGGCATTTGGGGCCCTGCATAATCAAGTTTGTTATTTTTCAGTTGTTGTGTTAAATGTTTATTTATTTCAACAACATTTGCTGCAAGATGTTCTTCCGTGCATCATACATCCAATGGTTTACAATGACGAACGAACATTTTGCAGCAAATCTCGAGCAGTTCGCTGTGTTATTCACCCAGCATCTCTGGCAAACAATGTGCAACAATACATGTTTGAGCTTCTAATAAAGTGCTGGTGTGTAGTCGAAGCTAGTGCCCTTCAAAGTGTCTAAGTCCTTTTTACATTTTTAAATTACGTCACCCATTTATCTATCCAAACTAGCTATATGTAGCTATACGTTAGCTATACGTCACCACAGTTCAACCCCTGCTCTTGTTGGAATTACTGTGTCCACTAGATGTCACCTAAAACATAAGGTCGAAATAACCTACTACACAAACAGGCTCAGGGTTTTTTTTATAGGTCAACAGTCTTGTACCATTTGCCAACCACAAAAATGCGAACCTTTGGCAATAAATACTTTTTTTATTTGCATTTTACAGTCAATTTTGTCTTGCTTATTTATGGGCAAGCTATCTGTCTGGTCTATATTTCTAATCTTAGAGTTCCATGTTGTCTGCTTAATTGTTTGGCTGTCCAGTAAATAATTTCATCCCTGCCTTTTTCTCAGTCATTAATTCTCTCCATTCCATGCCACCAATCCAACACATCTGGTTCCCCGTACCCACCTGCTCTGCTGTTTCCCATTCCATCATCAGCTCCACACGACTTCAACCACCGATGTTTTCCAGCCATTCCTCCACCTGTTTACTCACCTTTCTGTGGCCTTGTCTCCCTTTCTGGCATTTTTGTCTTTGCTTAGTCCTTGGTTCATTTTTGCCTATTTACCTGTTGCCAACTCCAATATCCACTCACTGCCTCTTCCCCGCTTGCCTCTTTGTCTAGAGAAATCAAGTAAAGGTGAACTGTTTAATTATTCTCTCTGAGTCTCTGAGTCTCTCTGAGATTTTTATTTTTTTTCGATTCCTGCCGGTTTTCTCAGCTGTGACAAATGATATTATAATAACTTTTGCTGAACTTTTTTTCTTTCTCATCTATTTGGTAAATAAAAACGTACCTTTGAGAAATCTAAAACCTCGGCAGCTCGGTGCTATAAAAAAACTGTCATAATTTAGCATAGAAAGCCCTGACAGGATAAATCTACTGACTATGGTGTCCCCCTGACATGCCACACTGTTTTATCTTTTATTGTGGAAATCCTGTGGACTTAGGAACATCCTCCTTCTGACTCATACACAGCATTATTCTATACTTTACTAATCAAGTAATGATGATAATTATATGAGTTGGCCTGAGCCTTTTTTCAGAATTTTATATCAGTTTGCAGCAGCTTAACTATATAGGTTATATTGTATGGAGACCCTCCATGCAGCCGGTATCCACCCACAGCATTGACAGGAGGAACAGAAGCAAAAAAAAAAATCTGGTTATAAAAAAGGTAAAAACAAGCTACTGTACGACTGGGAACAGTGGTGCGTAAAACTTACTTACTTGCAATGCAAATTTGTCGAGCAAGATCCTCTCTGATGGCCACCTCTGTGCAGCATGTCTGTACTTCAATTTCACACTCTCGCATGGTTCCTACTGTAAATCTCCTTGCATAAAGCAAAGCTGCAAATTAATAGGAAGTGCAAGCAACTGTCCTCATTATGTCATTAAAATCCCACAGTCTGAGCGTTCCTCTGGCATTCTCCAGGGCTTCTGTGTGTTTTATTGGGGCTTCTCTCTTTGCATTCCCACACAGGGAACCATCACTTTGGTTTGTGATCATCACAGACTATTGTCAGACATAAAACCAGGGAGCCCTTATGTGAGAGAGAGAGGGTGGGGGTGGGGGGATACTGTACAGAGGAAGCAGGGGGTAATTTCTGGGGTGTGACTAGCAGAAGAAATATACACTTCCAAAGCCTCAGGATGTAGTGAGGCATTTTTTTATATACCTTAACACCTCACAGAGTGCTGCAGCCCAATGTTGCTGATGCATGTAGTTTTTTTCCGCCTAGTGATTATATTAAGTGCCGTTGTGAGCCATGTTTACCCTTTGCCTCTGAGGATGCCTTGTAGGTGGTGTCTGCGTCTCTCAGGTGGTCATGGGGTGTTGGAGAGCCAGTCTGAATGAAAGAGCAGGCCAGGGAGGTTTAAAAATAAAATTGACAGCAGGCACCTTGGTGAACCATGACTCGAATGTTGAAAGGGTGGCAACGTTTTTTTTTCTTTCTTTTTTCCTGTTTTTTTTTTTTGTGAGAGGCTAGGGAAATCTCCTGCTCAAAAGCGCAGGAAAGTACACCATCTCCTCACTAGGCATAAATATGAAATAGGCTGGTCCCTTTGGAGGGGCACTCTGTGGAATTGCGTGATATTGTTGTAGTTTGTGTCAGAGGAGCGGTGCTTGTTTAGAAGGAGGAGTAGGAGGGGAGCATGTGTATTTGCAGGCACGTTTATGGAGGATATGCTGATGTTAAGGATTAATTTCCCCAGTTCAAATCGGGACTTAACTGCAGCAGAAGTGCTCTCCAGTTGATGGCGACTACTAAGACAGTAAAGAGGAGGAAGGCGCATGAATCAAAGCGTAATGAATCCTCAGCACCAGAGACACTTAGTTTTTCTCAGCTCTTCTCTCCTTTCATATTTTGAGTGTGTCATGATGGATAGCCTTATCTCAAACAAATAACTGTGATGTCAAAGACTTGTGATGTACAATATGTAGGAGGGTCTCGAATTACTTGCGTAAATCAATACTTATCAAATCCTGTTATCACCTTGAGACCTCATATAAAATGTCTGTGTGTGTGTGTGTTTCATTAAATGCAGAGTGAATCTGCTGCTGGGGCACATTTCAACGCTGGAATTTTACTTAGAAGACAGATCGGGGCTGCTTGTTTTCATCACCGATACGCCTGGGGTCACCAGGTTAGTGCTGGTATAGGGGCCGTGTTAGGAGCGAATGCAGCTGCTTTTTAAATTTGAGCATATAGGTTTCCCTGCTTTGCTATGACATCTGCAAAGCAAAGGAAACCGCTCCCTCAGCGATGCTCTACATCTCCTGTTTACAATTACGCTGCAATGACAGCATATTACTCCTGCATTACAAGTTCACAATAACCAATAAATCTCAGGGTTTTTTTTCTTGCGGATCACATCATCATGCTACAGGTTATAGAAGTGTATCACTTAGCTAAATGCGTTAATTATATATTTTTTTGAAAAGTACTTTATATTTCATTTAATGGAAATAATATTGTAGGCCTATAAGCTATTATCATTGTCATTGTCATTAATTTGGCTCATCCATCTTCCATGAGCCTATGTTGGTGAAGGTGGAGTGTTTAATCTAAAAAAAAAATGAATCATAGTTTATAAACTGATCATATATTTTAAATTAAAAATTTGGCAAGTCACAGTGACTGAAACACAAGTGAAGTAGAGCCACTACGTAATTTTAAAAATCACAATGATGACATAAAGTGATCCTTATTAAATGTCTGGAATCTCAATATATTGCTCTGTATGAGGTGTTTGTTAAATGGAAAGCAGTGAATGAGAGAACAAGCCAAATTTCATCAATAAGGTAATGAAGTGTTAATGTCAGAAAAGGCTCATTAGTTTGGGACCATGGCCCTAAGTGAAGGCCACTGAAAGTACAGTAGAAATAATGGTTTTAATAAAGAGAGGAGGTGAAGGAAAAGTGCCCAACATTCATAAAGGTGTTATTTCCCTTTGTCCATCTCTGAGAAAAAATGACTGTAAAGGAATGGAATTCAACAAATGAAGGTTTGAAAAGATTGTTAGTGAAGTTGCCTCTTTGACAAGCGCTATACCTTAAGTGGCAAGAAAAAGAAATCTCAGTTATAATGCTGAATACTGGGTATTTCTCCGTGGCCTGAGGCTTCAATAGTTTCAGTTATGATATAGAATAACCTAGACTTGCTTCATAATCAAAATGAGATAAACATGTACCTTTGATATTATTGGACCTTTAAACATTTACTTACTCACAAAATTGCAGCAACGTCATATATCTCAGCCTCCATAACATTTTGTGTAAATAGTTCTTCTGAATCATCTGTAAGACGTGCTTCACTTGATAGGCTGCACGAGCATACCAAGCCACATTGCTGAGTTTGATTCTGAAAAGACTAATTCAGTCCCTTATATTCTTTTCTTCAGCATGCAGGAACAAGCTTTAGAAATCCGGTCAATGCAGAGGTGTTAACATTAAGCGAAGTCTCAAGGGATAATTGCACTGCCTATTCTCTGTCCTGTCACAGAAGTTTTACTCATAAAGAGACCTACATGTCGGCTCTTTCCGTAGGACACAAGAGGTCAAAGTAGTCCTTTTAAAAATTTCTGCCGCCCCCCCCTCCCTGATTGTTACTGTCAAATGATTAGTTCATAGTGTCTCAGCCCACTTATTACACTGCGAGCCAGAGGGATACGCTCCAATAATTCCTCAGTAGAAAAAGTACGAGGCTTGTGCATTCTAACCACCTCTGCTTTTCTTCTTAGAAAAGCTGTAAAAAAAAAAAAAAAAAGAAAAAAATGAAAGAAAGAAAAGGACACACTAATTTAGAAATGTGAGCTTAGTGCATCCACTTTGGGATTTTGCTTCAAGGCGACTGAAAGCCCAAAAATGGATCTGCAACCTGAGGGTCATTTATTTGATTGACACAAAACAGCAAAGTGCAAAGTGTACTCTTTCAACAAAAATGAAATTTCATCCATGTTTGAGGATATTGTTCTAGGGGACATATGCGGCGGAAGAAAGCACTTCTGTTAAACAGAGTCAATAACTTGCACAACTGTATGGCACCTCGGGGTAATATCACACCACCTGAAAAAACATAAGTGGATAGTTATTGAATAGCTGTCACTAGCTCCTATTTTTATTGAAAGTATAATGGAAAGAGCATTAAAAAACATCAAAATGGCCTGCAGATACATGTCAGTCCAGGACTGACTACTTCTTACTAATCAGGAGTTTGAACAAAACATGAGGGTCATGACTCTTTTTTTTTTTTTGACCTCACCAAGTGAAAATAATAAAAAGTCTGAATGTCACCCATACACCAGCATCATCTGCACAGAAGTCTGATCTCTCTGGGGAGCTGATTAGATGAGAGTTGAGATGAGTTGTTCACCTGATTCCCAGTTGGGGGAACACTCACACTGGCCGTAATGAACAGAGCTGGACGGGATATTTGAATGTCATTTGCACCTCCTGAGACACTTCCAATTTGGCACTGTGTAATAATAATGTCAGGGAAGAGCCATGAACTTGGAGTGTGTTATCAAAAGGAAGGCAGGGCGCAGGGTTATTATACATCTCTAGGGCAAAAAAGAAAGAAAGAGAGAAAGCGATTGAGTGAAGACTAAAGACTTTCTTACAGCTAAGAAAGTCATAGAGAACACTAAAAGGAAATACTCCTATTTTCTTCAATTTGTACTAGCTTTATAAAAGTGTGGACCTGGATTATCGAGTCCGTCACAAATGTGGATCATCATTTCCCAGGAAGAAGGCACTGGCATCTGCATGTCTGTGGCGTTATATTTGGTTCTTCTCCTCTGACAGGCACGGTCTCATTGATAGTCAGGCAGCCTATTGTCAAATATATCATTATGAATCTTCTTTAGAGCGCTGACAAGTCCTCCATTATAGATTTCAGCCCCCTGCTGCTAGAAAGAATCTGGCCCTCCCTGTCACCTGAGGCCAATCTACCAGCCCTTCGACTTTTGAGTCCATGTCACAGAGCGGCATTGACCTGTTAATGGCTTTTCTGCTCATATAGAATGTGGGGAAGGCCTGTTAACAATATGACAACATGATGGGATGGTTCTCCTTTTTTTTCTTTTCTTTAGACAGGCACAATAACATAATTATATAGCTGCTGTTAGCTCATTTTGAGCCTGAGGATTAAGAACATACTTGAGTACAGTATCTATCATCAGAAGATAAATGTACTAAATGTGCTAGAGTACAACAACAAAAAATGGACTGGGAGTGTGATATGGATAAAGCTGTACATGGAAGAAGTTTTTTCATCTTTTCTCGAGCTAAAAAAAGTCTAGCATGTGACTGCCTGAGTCTCTTACTGCATACTGCTCACCCATGCTGGATGGCAGGTCGGGGCAGCATGATCTATGGCCATGCTGTCTCAAGGAAAGCTCTGCTAGGACCACAACAGTGTTATTGCACCAGTAACCTGTAAAGAGGACAGTGAAAATGCAATAAAAGGTTTTGGAGTGAATAAAGTTTTGGATGCACGTTTTGTCATATCCTGTTGGTAATTAGCAGTTGATTGATGAAGATGTATTTGTTGTATTGTGTGCTGCTGCAGAAATGCATAGATCAGTGATAAAAGATCACAAACGCATATCAATTTCAATTGTGATGTGAATACGACTGTAGAATTACTGTGTTTTTTTTATAATTCTGTGGAGCAATTAAATATAAGTGACAAAATAACATTTCATAATAAGTTGAGTATAAATCATTTATCCAGTTATGTCAAAAAATATTGACCACTTTGGGACTCCACGTATCACAAGTGATCAGAAAAAAAAACGAAAATAGAGATCATAAGTTTGTGAGGAATTATCACACACTGTGCAATGATCAAACAAACTGGTGTCTCCGTTGTCCTCAGCATGTAGCCAACTACTGTATATACAGTAGCTGCAGTACAGCAGCCTATTATTAGAGCGAATGTTTTACCTGACTGCTGAGTGTTTGATGGTTTGTTTTGCGTCAAACTGTTGCTGTCAATTACTTGTCAGTGAGTGAAAGTTTTATTCCTGTGGTTCACATGCTTCGTTCTCATCTCCAATTCTTCTCTCACTTATGTTTTGAGGGCTGAAGAAATGTCAATCACTGAACCTCCACAACTAATGTGGCCACTTAACAGTCTTTGCATAAGCAAATACTGGATTTTGTTGTCTATCACATTTATTTAACAGCAGTATGTAACTGTCACTTCTTGAGTTTTACTGTTGAGTGTTCCTGAAGAGATGGTTCCAAGAAAGGTCGAATTTATCCATTATTTCTCAATTTAAGTAAAAGTTGGAGAAAAGTCTGAAAATCTAGTCTGAAAAACTAATGTTAATCATTTCAGTTCACCGTTTTAATGCTTAGCTTATCTATCACCAACAATAATATTAAGTCCCAGGAGAGATGTTTCTTCAAAGCAAGTTTTAATTCTGATTCCTCATTTCATTCATAATTCTTTTCAATTTGGTATTGTTGTTTCTTGAATAAAAATGTGCTTCCCTTAGAAGCAATCACTGCCTAATATTCATTCATTCATTCATTCATCCGTTTCGATGAATTATCCAGGGTAATAGACCCTGTCACTAGGAGATGGTGAATTTTTCATTTTTGAAGATGAGAGCTCCACAAAAATGTCATTCACTTCCATTCTACTGACATGAGACATACAGTACTGTACCTCAAACTAACCCAAGAGGCTATAGGGCATATGACAAAAGACTATTACTATGTATATAAGAAATTGGACATTTCATTTACAGTATTCTGTAATTTGGGTGGAACCTGTCCAGATAACAATAAATCATTAATATGACACAGTTGGAGCAGCTGTGAGAACCAGAGTGTAGGGCTGCTCCAGCCTACAGTACCTCATCTGAAACATACTTATGATTGTATGAATCATGTCAAATCTAATTTAAAAAACCACGTGCATGTTAACTGGAGTTTTGTTTAAATTTTTACATTTTACATCAAGTAAGAGCATCTACTTCTGTCGTAGATTGACACGTTTTAGAAGACCTTCTCCCACAGTCACAAGAATGTTTACTCTCCACTACTCCAGGAGCTAATTCATGATATCATGATAGCCTTTCAGTAGTCAATCACTGGTAAGCTGTCACACTTTCTCTCAGCTGTCAGTCAGCTGTCATTTCAGCACAGCAAGGAAACTGTGATCCACCTCCACCCCCTCTGCACTGCAACGACCCCTCCATCAGGGCACTAGTTGTTGTCCCTGTTTCTTTTTCTCTTCAGGTGCTGAATGGTGCTACACCTGGGCCTGGTGTGGAGCATAAAGTCCTTTCCCCTTCACTCCCGGCGCCGACTACCTGTCAGCATTGCCCTCTGCTCAAACAAGAATAGTAACTGGTCATCCTACACTTTCTTTTTTCCTTTTTTGTCTATGAATCATTTGAAATGTACCTGCCAACTCCCTTTGTCCCCCCCCTTTTGGTTTACCCTGATACCGCCTCAACTGTGAATTTGTGATCATCTCCAATTAAACCATCCAATCAGAAGTTTCCCTCATGGATTGTTGAACTGCAGACAGCAACTATAGGCAGCCCTACAGTACAATGGTGAACGTCACTGACTGACTGATTGACTTTTCACCATTGGTCGCTCTTGTTTTTCATTACAGTACATGTTCTATCATTAATAAGGAGCAGGAGGAAAAGAGATAAGTAACAAACTGGCAACACCAGAAGGAGTCAATTCACCTACACCACCTCAAGGAAAACCCTATAAGAAATACTGAAATGCTAGAGGGCTTGTAATGTACAGGGAGAGTTTCAGGTTTGTATTGACACATATGGTTGTTGATTGGCTCCTGTTGAAATGTGGCTGCAAATGAGCTCACAGCAGCTCATCTTTCTCCATCTTTCACAGTGGGTTTTATAGTAGATACAGGTTGATGCACTCACATTTACTCACATCTTTTAACTTCTTACAGATGTGTTGCCGTGTCAACAGCAACCCTAATTAACGAGCTGGCAGCACCCAGCTCACAAATTGCCACAGATGTGTTAAAATCAAACCAAACTTGAAAACAAATATCGGGAGCTTAAAGGCCCTTTAAGGGAGCTTTGAGATAGTGACTTCAAAAACGATAGCTCCCCGGCTGGCAAAACCGTTATCTGAGATCTTTGTGTGAGCATTTTGTTTAGAACTTGACACAGAGTCCAATCTCACTAAGTTGAATGCCAAAGTATTAGACAAGAAAAAAATAAATCCAGAATAATGAGCAAATTAACCCTGAATCTGCTTTTACTGTTCATGCATCATGAATAAAGAAACAGATTCAATTCCCTTCATTTTGGGATATATGATAATGCTCTTCGTGAACACAAAAATGTGTTGATTGATTCAAATTAACGTACACAAATAAGAACAAAATGTTGGAGGTAGACTGCAGACTTGGATGAAGTCAGCCACCTGTTCTGTTACATCGCATTCGGATTTTTACTCTTTTTGTGATGCCACTGCTTCACATCACCAACCATAACTTAAAGGAAAGCATTTCCCCCACTTTGTTCAAAATTACAATGATGAAAAATCATGTTGTCTTTTTTCCTGTTAGATAAATTAAAAACAGATGTGGAAGGATCAAACAGTACCTCATTTATCTGGCAGCTGTGTCGAAGAAGCTGCTGTGAAATTGTTGCTAGTGGAGCTGCAAGATGCTCTCCTTTGGAAGAAATGCTGGTTTTGTAAAGTGAAATGATAAACAAATGCGTCACTAAAGAGTCAATTATTTTAAGAAGTGTAAAATTGTTATATCACTGATTAATTCATTTAAAATTAATCATAATTATACTAATCTCCATAACTTCCTTAATTTACTTTATGGCGTAATTCATTACAGCATCTAAACGTTAAAGCTGACCTGTGGAGCTTTCCTTGAACAAAGTGTAAGAGCATTTGAACCTAAAATTTTCTGAACCACACCAATTGGAAAGTGTAGTTAAACTACAACATTTGCAACATTAGCATTCATCTGGAAACATGCCTCTCAGCATCTGACAAGTGTGGATCCAATATTCAAAATATCTGGCTGCCGCTTAACAATCCACTATGTTCTGACTTTGTGTTGCCTGGTTTGGGTAGGACGAGTTCAGGTGGTTTATGAGAACTTTTTTTGCTAGAATAAACTGTACACTGCTGCAGCGGAAAACAGAGGCTCCAAAAAACAAAGTAATGAGTTGAAATGCAGTGAAATCCTCCGTAGAGCCGAGGGGAACTGTGCAGGTGGGTGGTTGGTCTGTGAGCTTGTTAAGAGCTACCATATTTACATGACAGTCGTTTGATCTAGTGTCTGTATTATAAAATATGAATTAGCAAAGCTTTAACATGTACACCAGTGCCAGATGTGTACCACGTTTACAAATCAATGATCTTTTGTTTCTACTTTGAAGCCATTTTCACGGTCAGCATGAGCAGAAACAAAGCCCTGACTGATGTTCAGCAGTGAACAAAACAACACGATTTACAGGGGTAAAACAAGCACTGAGCACAAGTTCAGCAGGAGCAACTACAGCAAAAACCTGCATGGAGAAATATCACTGAGTCAGAGGGCGGCTGCCTCCAAGATATGCCTTCCGATCGGATCCACCCCACAGACCATGCAGCTTCCAGTAAACATATTCAATATAAGATAAGAGCCTATCTCCACACAGCAGATGTGCAGGTAATTTAGACTACAAAGAAGGAAGTGAAAGAGATTTCTTGTCTGCTGGGTCACTGGTGTAGAAACATGTGGATTTACTGTTTGTTTCTCCGGTGTCACAGGTTTTAAATGTGGGTATATTTCAACTTGAGGCATCCATTACGCAGGGCTTATGCAGCATAGCTCCATCATGATCTGAAGATCTGCATTCACTCAGCACTTGCCCATCACCCACAATGATGAGCCCTCATATTTCTCTGTCCAGAAGGGCTAAAAAGACGTCCTAAGTAAGTATCATGCTGGAGGCCAGACACACCACTCTAAATTAATGATAACGTTACTTGACATCTGGAAATAACTGTTGGTTAAATCTGACACATTCACCACCCATACAGAAATCATATGTATCTTACATGTCATGCACATGGCGATAAGACATAATACTTTTTCATTTATCCTACTTACAGGAAATTCACTTGCTACGCTAGCAGAGAAGTACACAATATGTAAAAAGTAACAAGACATTATACATTTTCATACTGTATAGCTACTGCATATTCACTCACATTCATTTATTTTTCTCTCACCCAATTATCGTATAAGTTTCTTATAGTTTTTACATATCTGGGTATCTTTTTGGATCTCCTCTCAAATCAGATTGTAAAAATACAACGGGAAGACCCACCGTGCCAATCAGCTAAACTACTGGCACCTGTGTAGCTCCAAATGCATATGTTGGAGTGATGTCACATGGTCTGGATTTCCTTCTATAAAACTACAGGGAACACCATATTTTGTCTCCTTTCTATGTTTTGATCTGGTACATTTAAATCATCATGTTTGAATTGACAGTTTCACAATGACCAACCACCTTCATATACAATAGAACCACTTCTACTAATGTGCCGATCAGCATTCTTATGCCTCCCATTGATATGTTGTGATGTTAATTTAGCAAACCAGTACTGTTGGGTGCAGTTCATTGACTCTGTCTTTTCCCTAACTGCAGCTATTGCACCACAGTGTTACCATGTAGCTACCATTACCCTGTAATATCATGTATGGCAACTGCTGATAATGTTGTCCAACATGTAACATAACTTATAATTGCCCCAATGAGTCCCTACAACCAACACAGCACAACTGAACAATTAATAGTGTTTGTGTACTGCTTTGTTGACCTTAAAATGTGCAGCACTACAAATGACACATCTCTGTGCTGGAAACAGAAAATGAACAGATAAATGAACCACAGGAAGCCGAAGATGATTAATTAAGGCGAGTGGAAGGTGAATTTCTTTTTTCTTTTTCTTTTTCTTTTTTTTGACAAAAATTTAAATAAAGAACAACTGCTAGAACAACCTTGGCTTCGTTTGGTGAGAACTGGGAGTTTTACCATTAGTTTGATTTTTTCCATTCTGAAGATCAGCAGGGTGGGGAGGCTGGTTCTCCTCAGGGGTCATTTGTTTAGCGGGGTGTCACTCTTATAATTGTTGCAGTAGAGGGCAGTATCACATGAACCAGGCCTTGAGGAAGCCCATGACCAATTTCACACTTGTTGTCTCTGCATGTTATGTTTCTGTCTCAGGGTCATTGAAGGTTTAGCAGGGGCACCACCCTGGTACCAAGCGGACATTTGTACAACAGGGGTGGACAATAATAAAGTGAATTTACTTCTGCACTTACAATAAGCACATTTTTCATGCATCTATACTGTCTTTTCTAAAGCTTTCACTCCACTGCACATAAGACAAATATCGTACCATGAAGTACCCATTACTTTGAAGCTACACTGTCAGGCATGTTTGAACAGCTCAACTTGGATATGGCAGTGAACTAATGGTGGATACATTACAGAAAGAAGAGATTTTTTATCAAAGCACCACAACCACGTTTGACATTTTAGAAATAAAGATTCCTTTCATTTTAAGTTTGCTGTGTTTACCAACAACCTTCACTGCCTTAAGAAATGCAATCCAATGTTTAAAAGTAGGACATCTGTGCTTAAACTCAAGTCAAAATCTCACTTGGTACTGGATTTTGATTCAAGTGATAGAGCTGTGCATTTTGTCCATCCTTGTTATGCAGTAATATATCCATCTGCACATCCCATGCACAGTATAGACTGAGAATATATTAATGTTCAGTGGGAAGAGGTTGGTGCTTTGCTTCAACACAAATGACATTGTGTGACATCAGAGCAGAGAGAGAAAATGGCAATTAGCTGCAGAACATTAGCTTTTGTAAATCTGTTGAAGGACAATAGTCTGCGGTTTACCTGCACACTGATAGTGAAGGACTTCTACTCAGGTGGGTTTGTTCATTTACTGATAAGGTCTGATAAGGAAGGTGGTTTCTTTCTGTTGTGGGATACATCTTATTGGAGAAAATCCTGACAAATAAATGCCCATGGTCTCAAGACTGCAGGCGAGGTTCTTTCTTCAGCCACCTGCACTGCTGAGGATTTTTTTTCTTAGTTTTGAATGATCCCTGGAAAAGTTACAACATTATCTTGAGACATTGTGACATTGACAGGCCCAACAAAACAGGGTTCAAGATGCAAGTTACCATAATAACATACAACTAATTTATCTATGTGACTCTGGGTTAATGCTGTACATGCAGCTTCCTCTTAATCATTTTGTTTGTGAAAAGGTGCTTGATTTGTCTGATCAAAGTAAATGTGATTTTTTTCTCACAACAATGAGTGCAACCAATTTTAAGTGCCATGTTGAGTTTTCTCCAGACGTGACATTTAGAATTAAGGCAGAACAGTTCAATCGTGGTTTCATCAGACCACAGAAACTTGTTTCTCACAGTCTGACAGTCCCTTAGGTGCCTTATTGCAAACTTTTACCAAAAGAGAGTTTTCAGTCTGGCCAATCTGCCATTAAGATCAGCTCAGTGGAGTGCTTCAGTGATTGTTCTCCTGGAAGTTTCTGCTATCTCCACACAGGATCTTTGGTGCTAGGCCAGAGTGACCATCGGGTTCTTGGTCATGTTTTCTAACAAGACCCCCTGATTGCTCAGTTTGACAGCCACCTTTCAGGAATAGGGCTGGTTGTTCCAAACTTGTTCCCCTCAGGCTTGGAGGAACCCACTATAGGGAACCTCCAATACTGAATAGCAGAAATCTTTTTGTATCATTTACCAGTTCTGACCCTCAACCCAGTCCTGTCTCTCAGCTGAATTGGCCACAGGTGGAGTCCAATCAAAGTGTAGAAACATCTTGGCGATGATCAGGCAAAATGAGAGAAAGTTTAGACAATTTTAAATGTCAAAGGATCTGGATACGTTACTGTCATTTAACTGATGTTTTAACTGTTGTCTTAACTGATACAAGATTCAATGTGACATTTCTGTTTCTAAAATGTGGTTTTTGCTTGCTATTATGAGATATTGACAATTAATTGATGAGGAATTGTTCCTATTTTTTAAGCAGAGGGTTAACTTAATTAATTTCATTTAATTTCTACTGCTTATCCTATTAGGTGTCACAGACCCTGGACATATAGGAAACTGACAAATTGAGACAAACAGCCATTCACATACATACCGGGCAATTCAGAGTGTCCAATTAACCCTAACCTGCATGTTGTTGGACTGTGGGAGTAAGCTGGAGTACTCAGAGAAACTCCGCACATAAAGCTGTAACATAATAAAATGTGAAAAAAGTGAAGTGAGGAGTCTGAACATTTTGTAAATGTGCTGTAAATATTTACTGCAGCTCTGTGACAAACTGAGATAAACTGGTCTCTTGCATGAAGGTCAATCCATCACCCTGGGTTTAACATAGCTTCTTGCACTGGCACTGAGGTGGCCTGTATGGAGGAATACTATTGTGGTTCACTGTTTAAATAAAGTGAACCAAAAAAATCCCATAAATAACTCTCCAAATCCAGTTTCCAGTAAGGTTGTCAGGTACATTTTTTCTGTTGGAGTCGTGACAAAAGGAAGATTTGGCCTTTATTACAGAAATGCCATAAGTATTACTTACTGTCAGATGAGATAGGATGAAGTAAAATGAGATGCCTTAACTTAAAGTTAAACATTTTTGGCAAATTCGCCATAATCCCTATAGTCATGATGGTAGATTCATTACCTTTAATTATCGGTGCATGTTGTTTTGACATCCACGGGGCAGAGACGTGAGCTGCTCAGCGAACACAATGGAGGTGAACAGTACTGGTCCCCTGTCCCTCAAAACTCATCAAATACACAATCAAACAACTCCAAAATGCTCTAGTGGAAAAATTGTGACCTGCACATTCACCAGGCTATGAAAAAATAATGTAACATTACGAGACAGAGGTTTTTTTTTTAAGCAAATATGTAGCTAGAATATTCCAGACATGGCTGCTAGGCCGAGTGATTTCAAAAGCGCAAGTACTGTAGTTCCAAGTATTTGCTACATGTGTTGTAATGTTACATAATTATACATGATTATTTCATAGTGCTTTGAGGGACAGGGGACCTTGTACCAATCACCTCCATTGTGTTCCCTGAGCAGTTTGTGTCTCTGCCCTATGGATCTCAAAACAACATGCACCAATAATTAAAGGCGATGAACCTACTGCTATGACTAGGGATTATGGCGATTGGCCGGATTTGTCAAAACTATCCCTTTAAGTCCACAATTCTCTGCAATACCAATAGAACTGTAAGGATTGGTTGAATGACCAAACAATCAATATGCCTCTTTTTTTCTTTTCTTAAATTATTTTTTCATTTACCTCTTACCAAATCTTTCTAATTAGATGTTTTGCTCGAAAATGAGGATTTGGTTGTTTTTGTTGTTGTTGTTGTAAAACATGATAGCAGCATCTTTGGATTTTGGAAACAGTACCCCAAAAAGAACTGGAAGATTAAAAATGAAAAGAAATGGTAATTGCAGCCCTTGAGAGCTTTATTTGAAAATCCAAAAGCCATTGATTTACACATGAACCCAGGAACGTTACAGATCCCAAGTCTGACAGTGGTTTGTATCTCAAAGAAAACAGATTTATTTCTTTTGTGTTTGTTTTCTTAACCTTCTTGGTTGTTTACTGCTTGCTGATTTAGAAGTCACCTCCCTGTTTCTAAACATCATACAGGTTGAGGCACCTGAGCGTGTTGCTGTTTTACTTGGGTTTTGTGCAGATGTGGAGAACAGACATCAGGCATCTTTTTATCACATTCTTTTTACTTTGTCTTTTCATCTCAATTTGTCTGTTTTGTTGATTAAGCATTTAATTGGAATCACTCTTCCTGTTGTGGACTCTGAATCACTTTTGTGCTTTGCCAATTAGCAATTTTGTATCACTGAATATTAATTTTCTTTCAGAGCTTGCTGATGGCTCCACCTTTGTGAATTCCAGGACAATTATTGCTCTTTTGTGATTTTATTGCACACAAATTCCCTGGAAAGAGTTGTCTCGCTGCTTCCCACTGCTCCCAATGTTGGGTTTGGTTTAAGTCCTGCTGAGCATTCTGTTAATTGTTTTAGTCTATGATGATTGTTCTTCCTTTGATTCATGTGTCCTGTGGGCTTTGTACGTATGTGGGACGTGACTGCTGAAGACTGATTGTCTTCAGGTGCAGGTGCAGCAGTGTCATCTGCCAGCAACGCTTAAGTCTGGACGGGAACCCTTGTATGTTGTCACATACCATCTCTACACCATGCTGTCACTTTTATTTTTCCAGTGGATTATTTTTCTAAAGCAGAATGACTCTAAAAAAATAAAAAAATAAAATTCAAATTTCAAAAGGCATACTTCCCCAGTGCTGGGGGCGTACCTGAGGCAAGAAGCTCCTCTGGGAGGAAATTGTTTAAGAGTTAAACACATACTCTTCCAGGACAGAAAATAGCTAGTTTGTTTGTTTATTTATTTTTACTTAAGATGAATATATGTATTAGTCATTGTACCCTTTTTCTTTGGTAAGTTTTCTTTTGCACCTATGACATGTGTCACAAGGCCAATGGTTGTTGCATTTTCCTTCCCAGGTCTGCTTGTTATTTTCAAGTAATTACCCCAAACCCAGTGTTTTACTTAGATAACACTTTGTGGAAAAACTAGAATCAGTTGTCCTCTCAGGTTGTTGTTGACAGCAGCGGAGCAGCTCACCTAATCCACCAACTGTGAACCACAGCTTGCTCTCCCTCTCTTTAACTGTCCTCACCAGAAAAGCCACACTCTGGTCATAAGCACTGAATTTATTATGTCCCGAGGGAATGACTTCAGAGATGCAGGTTCAGAAAAGTTCTTTGGCACCACTCATGACAATACCACACTTCTGACGGACTGCTTTTGGCTTTATACTGGAGGAGATTATTGAATATGTCCCACACTTCTGTCACAGAGCTGTCATTTATACATCAATAAGAAACAATCAAATAAGTGTACATTACTCAGTAATGGCTTAGTTGAATCCCTTTTATTCAGCTGTACAGTCTGCCTTGCCACAATAATGTTTGTTTGTATTATATTTGTTTTTCCAGTTTTATTTCTTTGTAACTTGTCTCTTGTCTCGTTTCAGATCCACCCCGTCAAGGCCTTGTTTACACTGCCAATCCAAATTGGATTTCTAGCATATCCAGATTGTATATAGTTTGCTTTGTTGACAGTCTGAACCACCAAAAACCACGTGAGATTTGATTTTCACAAATCTGATTCAAATCACATACGGAGATGGGATCCGAATGCGATTCTGATTTGTTTCAATGTGAATGGCTCCGTTGCTCAAATAGGATTTCAAAGCGTCTTCTGTGCCACTCGACACCGACACCAACAAATCATGCAGACTGTCCAGAAATGTTAGTGCCACGTTGTATATCAAACATCCACACGATTCCACCAGGCATCGCTGCTCTATACCTGCACCAAACGCCCTGTTCCACTCTCATTCAAGCGATGATGGCAGCACGAAAGCTGCCGCAACTCAGCAGTCTCCTCGGTTGCTGTTGCTTCCTTGCAATTAGCAGACCACTGAAGTGGGCCAGTCTGAGACATGAAACTCTGGGTGACGTTGTAAAGTAGTGTGGGGATAGAAGCTGTTGTCTTCACCCCCACTGGCGTCAGTTTCTCCTGATTTTGATTCCTTCAGTGTCGGTCGCCCGAGGGGAGGGTTTACCAAGAGCTGAATTATCCACAGCAGTCCCCCCCTCTCCTCAACAAACAGACGGGGATTAAAATCTGCAGAAACAACAAATAAAGCATTGTCATTGTAAAAAAAACAGTCTGATGCTCTCAGGCGGACACGGCACATCATGGAGGGGCTGGGAGCCGACCTGTCTAACATTTGACTGGCTTTTTTCTTTGATACCTGATAAGATCCAGACATCCGAAGCCTAAAAGCCTCCATCTGGCTAAAACACAGGGTTGACTTCTGGCAGGCAACCACAGCAATGACCCATAGGAAATACGGTGTCACTGACAGCCCACCAAATGACACGGACTGTTACGTGACTGATGTCATAGATTTCCATAGGTTTGAATATTGTAAGAAACATTTGGAATAATGAAAATACAGAACTCACCAAAATGTATACGACTTTGTTTCTCTAGACCAAAATCATGATGAATTTATACCAAAGATTTAAACTTTGGTGTAAAACATTGATGTCAGTGGGTTTTGTTCATTTGGCTGGTTTGTTGAAAGGCACTCAAACAGCTTTTGTTTCATATTTACTGGCTTCCAATAAGAGAGACCTACTTTTAGAACATTAGAGCCACAAGACCTCCTGTGGTGGTTACTGCCTGAAACAAATAATAGTATGCCATGCTGCGACCAAGCTTTTTACCAATAACATTGTTTTTCTCACTTTCTCTCATTGAATGAATTGTGAAAAAATGTGTCCCTATCTACACTCCTGCAAGTGTCCTATTATATAATATCTGATTGCAATCTGTGAGACATGGCAATTCAAGAGGTTGGTCATAGTAAGTTTAGTTTTAGATTTACTATTTCTTTTGAAACAGACAAATAAATTAGATGTTCTTTTTTGCCTTTGCATGTTTTGACTGTCTGACTGACTGTCAGTGCAGTTTTCCTCAGAAGTGTCAGCTGACGGCTCTTATGTGTAGTAAACCTAGTGATAAAAAGTAGAAAAATGAAAGAGAAAAAGAAAAATTTTCAAGCTAAGTTTATTTTAATTTTTAGTACAAACAGTATTAAAGTTGTTTACATTTTAGAACTCTTATACCCCTTTCCCACTGGTCAAAAAACCCGTTTAAACCCACTAACAATCGGCTTTTGGTGGCAGTGGGAAAGGCGCACCGAGCCGCGTCGAAAATCGCCTTTAATCGGCTCAGCTCCGATCAGCTTGCAGTGGGAACGCCAGACCCGGGTCAACCCACTAATTTACGCGACAACACATCATCGTGCCGGTTCGCGTCTCATATCACGTACCAAAACAAAGCTCTGCTCTGTTCTGCTCTCATTCGAGACTGGGATCAAAAGATCAAACAACACTGACCAAAAAACGATTGAAAAAAAGAAAAGAAGCGACAGTCTGTTTAACTGATGTGTTGGGGCCGCGGCAGACTCGCTGTCCTCCGTGGTCCTGGTGCTCCAGGTCAGCCAGACGCCTCGGCGGACGGACACTCCGCGGCGGGCGGCTGTGGCATGACTGTGTGTGTTTCTTGCACCGCGGATGAGAGCGGGGCGACTGGTTTATGCTCTGTCTGATCCCCCAGCGGTGGGGGCAGACTCGGCTCATTTTGGTCAATGGTAAAGGGGCCAAATGCCGATTGTTAGCAGGTTGACCCGCATTTAAAAAACCCGCGTCGACCCGCTAATTTTAGTGGGAAAACGGCTTTATTCAGATTTATGGCATATTACTGTACATCACTCCTTATAATCAGCTGACTCCAGATGCAACCAAACAGGTTTTACTATAATCTCAACCAACTAGGTTGTCCTTTTCATATTTTGATTTTTTTTCTCTTCTCTCCTGCTCTGAGTTGTCATCTTTTCTGTGAAACTCCTCCACCCCTTCCACCTCCTGTCTTCATAAACAAATTGCTGAGACCTCCTGAAATTCATCCACCTGCCAGTCAAGTTCAGTTTATAATCACACTCATACCATCTAGATCTCCACCTTCTCCTACTCCTAACCCCAAGGGGTTTCCTATACTTTTGTACAGTCTCGACTCTTGCTCACACATGATGAAATTGGGGCCGAAGGGATCTAATCGGTTTGCAATAGAAGCTCATTCTTTAACACACATGAGTCTTTTCTGGTTGAACTGATATTTGACATTTGGTGGCACATCTGTGAATGCAGCCACCCACTGTTATTATTTTTTTTGTTTTTGTCTTATGATTATCATTACCTCCCTCAAGGAGTTTTTCCCCCCATTGTTTGTTTATTTCTGAATCAATCTGCACTACACTTTGTGGAGGAATGATTCATGGATCAGGGAACAACTCTTTATATTTTAGACTCTGACACAGACTGTGATGGTTATGTACCCAAAGCTCTCAGCTTCTCAGGCATGGCTGAGTACAGTGACTACTTTGTTGTGACATCATCACTAAGTTACAGAAGTTCATTTTCATACTTTCACAGTATTAACATAGAACTGCTAATAGACCTGCTTTATAATTCAAAAAAGACATCCAGATCTTAGCTCAAAGTATTTTGAAAAATCAAGCCTATTTTAGCCTGACAAGCCAGACTATATCATTAAAATGTATAGTCTGGCAACGACCGGTAGACCTCGGCTCAATCCAGGGGGCGGGATGAAGGCTGTCTTTCAACTGCCTCTGCACGCAATAGGATAGCGCTACGACTAATCAGAGCAAAGAGAAGGATGACGTTAGCCTGACAAGCCAATTAAAATGGATGTGGTCATCGCGTCCCGCCCAACGACTCTCTAAACAGATAGAGCGCTGTGATTGGTGAACACAAAAGTTCCTATGGCTCATTTCTAGACCCACCTGCCGGGCAAATATATTTGCTGTCGCTAGGGTGCATCTAAATTTCTAGGCTAAGCCTATTTGGCCTTTTCTCATATAATGCATAGATCTATGCGTTTGATGTGATATGCAGCCTGCCTGGCTCCATACAGCAGCCTGGCATCTGGCGTATGGAGTCCGGCTGCATCTGACAGCTCAGTGTGACGCTACGGCCGCCGGCCTTTATTTCTAAATCCCTCAGTTTATTTTTACACATTAGCGACTAAGCTCATCGTTCATTAGTTCATCTTCATCTTCATCTTCCTCACGTACTGTTGTCCTCGCTGCGCTGTCAGACCTGGGTCTCTGTCACCATTTCAGTATAAAACGCTGTAGTACATACTCCAGGCCTGTGTGGAGCATGTGTGGCGCAGTAGCGCTGCCACACACAAACACCAACAACAGAGAAGAAGACAGAAAGCTTCCCCGCAGCTATTCAAACTCCAGACATGGATTAAATGTTGACTGGGAGTCGTGTCAGTGCAAATATGACGATCGATAATGATTTAACGGGCGAGATTCAGCTGCAGTGTCCGAGGGACCGAGTTAGTCAGACGCTGTTAAGTTACGTCCATAGACTGTTGCTAGGCTACATAGCGGTGTGTCTCGGTACAGGTAGAGCGGTCGGGATATGACATCATCCGTTGTGGGTGTTTTCGGACCACAGATGTGCAATGCTTCACAAAAGTAAGGTCCAGGTGCTTCAGCTGCCTGGCCTTTGAGAGAGACTTGACCCGAAAACCCAGTGGAAAGACGCTGTTCTTTAATGGCCACACTGGCTGCATACAACTCTTCTAAAGGTAACGCTAAGCCTCTTTTAATGCATTTTGCCCGCCGTGGCATTGTTTATAACACTTAAAGCTGAGTGGGGGTTTGTCCTGTCTGAATGTATGCTGCATCTGGCTGTGTGGTCTATATCTTCAGTTGTTTCAGTGATGCGCAATGGCTGCGTGCGTGCGTAAAAGAGAGATGGCACACTGTCTGTGTGTGTGTGTGTGTGTGTGTGTGTGTGTGTGTGTGTGTGTGTGTGTGGGAGGGAACGACAACATCAGACAACATACGACTCTCCCAACAAACCCCCCCCCCCCCCCCCCCCCCTCAGAAAATAGTTCCGACGTCCATGAATGAAGATGGCACACAGAAAAAAATAATAAAATTCATATTTGCCCCCCCCCCCCCCAAAAAAAATCACATTTTAGATGAGTGTCCTTCAGAATGATGCTAATAAAGCTCAAAACCTCTATCAAATGATTGTACAATGTATGAACATTATCTCTGCAGTGGCTGATTCTGATAAAGTGAAGCAGTACAAAGTTATTGAGATTTTACTACAAAATATTCAGGCAAGCTTTCCAAAATGTCCATTTTTGGCACAACTTAGAACCACCTGGCACTATAAACCATTGTTTGATCTTTATTTTAACACAATTTGCATAAACTAACGGAAAAAGAATCAACCGCGACTAAATAACAACTATTTTCTAGGCCCTCTGTGTCCCTCTGCATAAAGCTGCACTATTTGGGTGCAGTTAAGCCTTCTTATCTCTGCAGCAGTTGATTCGAGTGATTGACAGCTCATTCGAACCGTTAGAGCCAATAGAATGAGGCTATACCCACGTTGATGTGATTGACAGTACTGGCAGCCAATCACAATCAGCCAAATCCTGAAATGTGTGATGCGCAGGCTGTTGTGTGCGGTGCTCACAAAGGTTCCTCCTAAAGCCCATCCGGACCGTTTTAGATGTAACACCGGTCAAAGTTCAAACTGGAAATATTGTGGATTTACCCATAAAACAAACTTTTCACGGCAAAACAGCAAAGGTAAGAGGAAATTTACAACCATGTTTTGGCCAAGCAGTGTCTGTGTTTGCTTGACTTTGCTCGTTTTTGGCTTCTCTCTCTGCCGTGCTTCTGTGTAGCCGCGGGTGCTCTGTAGGCCTATCTTTCCAATCTTTGTAGCGGGCTCTTTCATATGAGCGGTAGCATTGTGTTTTGCATAATGTACAGTAGTATACGAGCCAGAAATGTGGTGACTGGGTCCACACAGAGGTGCTTTATGAAGTTTGATGTTTAGTTATTTGAGTGGTGTTTGGGTCACATAAACATGGTTTTTACATGTTGCAGACCAGCTTCTGCTGTTTAATTTGATGTAAAATATGACTATTCTTTTATAACTAGGCTAGTGCTGTAGAGGCTCTGTGGTTGTTCTGTGTCTGCCAGTCCCCCAAATGGGGTACTTTGGGGTAAGCAGGTTCAATACATACTAGGCTACTTTACAACATTTGACAGAACCCATCTAAACCACTATAGTTTTTGTATTGGAGTTTGTCTGAGATTAAACATGATGATTTTGTTCCACATTGTTTTTCCTGTTAATTAGAGAAACAAATGGAGACAATGTGTAGGTGAAGCTAATGTTCACCATTTGAGGCTGTGTGTGAAACTAGTAAAATGCCTGGTCTTTCAATGGAGACACTGCCCATCAAAACATGTGTCTGTAGCTACATCATTGATAGAAGACATTTTGCTTTTCGCACACTCTAACTAATGGCCTGACACAATACTTTCAATGTAGCCCAGACCACAAATGGCCAGACAATTGTTTTATTCGCAGCCAGGCCAAATAGTTTTCCTCTCATTGCTATTTACCATTTCCTGCAATATTAAACATTAAATGTTGCTATAAAGCGTCACTGCTGACCAGTGAAAGCTCTTTTGGGAAAAAGAGGTCTCTGCTGGGGTTTGCTACATGTAGGGGAAATATTGGGCCATAAATGCCTGCCAAGCTGTTTATAAACACCCTCTCAAAGTTCATAAATTCATCACTGTTGTAATCTGCAGTTTGTCCATCTAATGGTTAACTGGGACAAAAAGGACAGAGGCACATACTTGCAAAATAGTAAAATGCCAGTCTCAGTTTGTGTGAAACTTTGACATAACATTCTCTCAGTCTCAGTGCGAGCAATGTCCTGTGGTATACCTTTTGGCCAAAGAGGCATAGCCTACATTTTTCATTTGGAAGTTATTGAGCTGAATTTCTGTATTATTGGGTGAGGATTTTTGGGGGCAGATTTTTTTCTTCGTCCTAATGTTTAATAGACTGTTCAAAATCTTGTTGAGTCATTGCCTGTGTTTGTATGCTCCTCCCTTACCCATTAATGACTACAACTATTACCTGTCTGCAAATACAGTTTCTCTATACAACTAAAAACGCAGAGGGAGAACTTCCATTGTGAATAGTGTCAACAAATTAACCTAGACAGTAAGACATAACAGAGGGGGGATTTATTTTTTTGCTGCTCCTTAGTGTAGCAGTGCTTCCAAAAGACAACCCCCAGTAAATGAAACATGATTGTTTACCTGTATTTCTATATTGCTGCAGTTAATACACAGCAACTGTAGACCAGGAGAAAATTCTATGATATGCAAATATTGCAGTTAGAGTTAGGCTATATCTTTTAAAATGAAAATAAGGTTTAAAAAAAAATCTACATTTTGGTTTAGTAAACAAAGACCTGTGCAAACACTGCCTAATGAGGCAGCGCTGTTTGTCTGGCCTTGCCAATCCAAGCATTTAAGGATGTATTTTATTGTCTCCTCTTCCTCTTTCCTCTTCCTGTATACATGCCGTTTCCATATTATACACTTCAGTAGAAAAAAGATTGATTAGGATGTGGCAAGGGCACACGTCTATTCCATTTGCTCTTCAACAACAGTAATGCCTACAATAGTCTGTGGTAGACATTGGGTCTTGCTGCATGGACTATTTGTACTCTAAATTGTCTCCATGGAACAGTCAGTGGCGTGTGCTTAATGGACCGTGATTATAGTCACTTATCATCCTCGGCAGACACTTGTGATATGTTTAAAATAGGGATCCAGTGATCTAGAGAGTTTGTGTCTCCTCTGAGTAAGCATTTTGAAGAGATAAAACTCTACGGCTATATGCAGTGCAGATAATGTATGGCTCATCTGGGTTATTGTGTAGTCATGGTAAGAAATGAAAGGCACATTACAGGTTAAAATGTTGACACCCTCACATATAATCTGCAATTACTGCAATAACTCCTCCATCCTGAACAACCATTAAGGTCCTTTTTTCTTTTACTTTTTTAACAATACGACCTGAACAGGAGTGTTCCCTGGAGCTGCACCTGTCAGCAGACGTACAGAACTAGACTTTGGTTGAAATAATGATCCCATGATTTTTGGACAATGATAATGTGGTTAAAGGTCTAGTCTGTAAGATTTTCCTGAAAAACAAAATATACAGTAGATTTATACAAAAGAAATTCTGCTTAGTCATCACCTGTGGGCAACTACTCATGTGTGGTGGTGACTGTGTCTGCAGAGCTGCCTGTATTTTGATGGTTTGGTGTAGTTGGGACATTTCTGGGCAGCTATAGCTGCTGCGGGTGCGAGCCCTCAACAGTGGTTGAACAAATGACCATCCAAACTTCTCTGTTATGTCTTGTCTTGTCACACACATTAGTTAATGTAGGTGCAAAACAATTTGGTCCAATGCACGTTCCTCAGTCTGCTACTATCTCCATGTGTGGAAATCTCACTCAGTTTCACAATAAGTGAGAATGAAAACCTGTCGTATACTTTCATTAATATGATGAAAATGCATATTTTTGTCTTTGTATGCTGTTTTTTGTATAGGTTTGGTGAAAGACTACTTACAGTGTCCTCATACCTTTCTTTGCAGTAGACGTATACAACACATACCATGTGATGAGAGAACTTATGAAGAGAGACATTTCTAAAGTATATGTAATCTCACAATCTCATACAGCAGGACACTTATGTTGTCTCTCAAATATCTGATATTTTATATCATATGCATTAGCAGAGATGTGTTATCCTACATTCTACAGATCGTTTCCTTTATACTTGTGAGTGAATACATTTTAAGGGACCTGCACTATTTCTTTAATGATAATTTTTTATCTCTCTCTCTCTCTCCTCACAAAGCCAACAAAGGGTTCCTCTCTTCCTTGCAATGTATCACTGCATCAGTCATCTCCTCTCTTTACAGACTTGTGCAAACTCTTCATGAAGTTAAAAGGATAAAGTTCTTCATGTAAAACTTTTCCTTGCAACTCATTTCCCATTAGACCCAAAGAGATATAGCATGAAATTTCTCATTAACACTTTCTTCCTGAAGGGCCTTATAGCCCAGGCCTACAGGGGTGTATCTGGAACATTTTGAACCAAGGTGGAGGCTGTGCGAGCACTGATCAACTGCCACATAAGCAATGTATTTATTGATGTTAAAAGAACCAAATGGCAGAGCAAGTATGCTGATGTAGAGTGGGGCGGATGTTTCCTCAGGACAGTCCATTCAATACATGTGTCATTAAGCTGGCTATTAGCCTTGAAGCAGGAGCTTACAGGATCAGGTTATAATTGTCTTTTAAAATGAGGACACACTACAGAAACTATTCCACAACCTCATCCCTTTTTACTTGACATGTGTATAACCTTCAGATCTATTGATATGTTGTAATCACTAGTGACATAATTTATGTCACTAGTGATTACAACATATCAACAACAACATTTTTCTGTCATAGAAAAGAGTCTCAAATGACATTACACTTTACACATTGTTAAGTAAGTATTTAAAAAAGACAGTGCTAAGCTGAATATCACTAATAAGTAATGTTCTAAAACTAAAGTTGCTTCCTGTGCATGTCAACAAAGAACCTTTTCACAGAGAGCTGATCAAAACATTGAATTATAAACTGAATTGCATACAGCAGTGTCTGTCTCCATGCTGTAATTGGTATATCATGACACTGACAGCCAGACAGCAGCCTCCACCACTGCTTAATAAGAATAGGACCGGGGATGTTGGAGAGAACTCTTAATTTCAAAGTCATGTGCAGTGAGTACACGTGGTCACTGCAGACATCCACACTGGAGTGCTGCATCATCCCTCACAGATTTGAGCTATTTTACACTGTGAGGGTCAGACACAATGAATTGACCCTAAGGATCAGATTTATGCTTAACTTGTAGTGTAGATACAACATTCTGTCAGAGATTCAAATGTTGACCTGGTCTAAAAGCTGACACCATTTCAATGGAGGGAATATAACTGCACATTTTTACACAGAAGCCATTCATATTGTTAAACTCTTAAAAAAAAAACTCAAAGTAGCCTACAAAGCCTATGTAACAAATGAAAGAAAAAGATAGACGGTTCTGTCTAAACCGTAAACTGTCTTTTGCCACTTCTGTTCTTATGACCAATCTGTTTGTGAAATGGGAGCACACACCAGAAAATTACACCAATTGCTGGACACAGCACCCCACCACCACCCCCTCCTTATCTGACAGCAGCCACCTTACAGCCACCGTTTGACTGCAGAAAAGTTCAAATTGATTTGATGATGGAAATTATTTTTCATAGTAAATTCAATTCAAGTCATAATTAGTTTTCTTTTACCCATATTTTATCATTGCCATGTTTAATTCTGAAAATGTTTGAATTAACTGAGACCTGGAAAAGAAAACACATAATCAGAAGAGCACCTTAAGATCAGAGAGTAAATACAGTATGTGTTTACCTGAGTGTGTGTGTGTGTGGGTATGTTGCATCATTCATTTCAGATATTGCGGTACTCAGCTATAAACAAACTGCTTTCAAAAAAGATATGCTTTGATTAGATAGCCACAGACATTTAATCAACCTTTGCAACTTTTTCTGTCCTTGATGTGACAGAAAAAACATCCTGAAGTGACTGAAAGTGCTTATGACTTCTTTTTTTACAGTTTGTGCTCCCATTATCCATCTGACACTCTTCAGTCCAACATAGGCCTACAAAGACAACAAAAATCAATACTCTTGAGGAGTGGTTAGAGGGCCTTTATCTTTTGCGGCTGATGATTTGGCTGTGTGAATTATTCATTGCAGAAAGCTATGGCCTGGTGCTGGTGAGCACAGAGGATAGGAATAACAGCTTTTCCTTATCACTCTTAATCTTAGGAGCTGCAGTAATGCAATTCTTAACATTTAGCACTTAATGGTCTGTCAGAGAGGGAACATGATCTAAGACCATTAGGGCTGTTTTGTGCTGAGGTTCAAAACAGGCTTTTCGTCTCTTATCGCTGCCACTGAGCTGACTAAGGAAGCAGAAAACCATGAAAGGTGTGAGGAAAGTCAGATTATCGAATGGACTTCTGGCTTTTGTTTATTTTTTAATTTTCTTTTTTACTTCTACTTGTAATCCCTGTTTACAACATTGCAGTGGGTACTGTTATCATTATGGATGACTGTATGGTAATTAACCTTGTGGCTTTTGATTAGCTTTTAAATTGATTTGGCTTGAAATATTGTCATTATCATGTTTCAGTCATGCTATGCTAGTTAAGTTAGCTAACAGGAGTCTGGCTCTTGCGCTGCACCCCGCGGCGCGCATTGACACTGCGTCCTACTGTATGTGAGAAGGGCTTAACAAGAAAACAGGGAACAAGTTAGCCAATATTACAAGAAAACAATATCCTAAATCTGGCTTCTTGAGTTGTTGCAATCCACTCCATCATATTTCAGTAATGCTTCAAGATGATCAATAATGTTAGCTCATAAGAATAAGTATAGAATTAATGTAGGCTGTCAACCGACAGAATCTTGCCTTAGATGTTCGCTAAAGGAATATCAAAGTATGCTATCCAGCGGTTTAACTTCCCTTTTTGAGCCAAACCACGAACATGAACAGTATGTCAGTGAACAAGTGAATCCAGACTCTGAGTGATGGAGCGGCTCTGTGGTGGAGAAAACCGAAAGCTGGAATAATACCAAGTAAGAGAGAGAATGACAGTGAGTGAGTGGCTATGCTCAAGCAGCCAAAGTTTGGGAATAACAACTGTATTTACTGTGGGGAGGTACTGAGGTGAGTCAGTTCTGCTCAGTCTGGGCCCAGTGTAACAATCCAAGGACACCAACATTAGCATAAAATCTCTGAGCAGTTCAGACATAATACCAGAGCTGAGATGCTGTGGCTTCTGAACATGGACAGGCTTGGGCTGACAAGAATGACTGACAATGCCCTTGTTTTGTTGTTATAGTGCCACAGGTCTGTGGATTGTTACCTTGGAAAAACTGCTCTCTTACTGTAGAGTTAGCAGATTTAATTGTAGGAATATACCTTTTACAGACTTAAAGAGGAACTAAGCAGGATTTCTCCCGTGGCTATGCAACATTTGTACCTTAATTAAAAAGCTTGTTAACAATTAACATTTATAGCAAGAAGACTCCAGAATGACGCCTAAAATTAACATATTAGGCTACTCACAGAATAATTTGAGTTTATTTCTGTCAGAGCATGTTCCTCATGTGAACAAACGTCTATCTATAAGTCTCTAACTGCTGCTCTACAATGGAGGATGGTGCTACAAGTCAGCAACATCTCCCAAGAAAACACAAAGCACCATTGTTGTAGAACTCAACACAACATGTATAGCCCATTCAGTACATGCTGCTGTTGGATTTCTGCTCTGTTCTGCATAGCCTAATTGATTAGTTGTTTGATTGTTGCATGCCCAAGTGTATTTGATTGACTAAGGTGACGTTCAAAAAATGTATTCCCACAATTGGTGACAAAGGTAAAATATTAGAAAAGGAAGGAGCACAGAGCACCAAGTTCAAAAATGTCTTTGTGTAGTTAAAAAGAGGTTATTGAGGCTGCACTGCATTTTGCTGCTTCACACTTAAATTGGATACTCGGAATGATCCATGATTTCCTTTACTGAATGCATCAGACATTGTGCAACGTAACAGCCCTCTCCACTATGATGTATCGCATGTGTATTTACCTCTAAATGTTTTTGCTAGATGTGCCTTTGAAAAAAATATAATTATGGATCATGTTCCCAGCAACATTTTTCATCCATTCTTTGTACCTCACACTTGGGAATCATTCACTGAATGAGAATAGCCTAAACATAAAGAAAACATTTTGGTTGAAGGAGCATGTTGCAAATTTTTGCTATTTATACACGGGCATGTTACTTTGAAAATGTAATTAGTTATAGTTACTAGTTACTTTCCCCAAACTCAGTTAGTTGATATAAATATTTAATTAAGGAACTATGTAACTATTGCGTGTATTATTTTCTGATGGGACTTATTGAGTCAAGTATCAGCGCGTTGTAAGGTTTTTTGATTACATGTTACTAAAAAAAGTAGCGCCGTTAGTAATGCCGTTATTCCCATCACTGTTTACACATAGCCAGTTAGCAAGCTCTGTTAAACACTTTGGGCCCTAGTTTCTTAGACCGAGCGAAGTCTAAGCTCAGCGCAGCTTCGCCACGCCAACGGGGCTGGACCAGGTCCATTTCGCAAGATTCGTGGGCCGCGCAGTCAGACTTAGACCAGCGTAAACCCTCCCCTCGTCCCTCCCACCGGCGCAAACGGCGAAGAGGGAGGAGAGAGGGCGGGAGGGAGACAGGAGGAGGAGAGAAAGGCGTGGAGTGGGTTTGACACAGCCGAGTCAGATCTTCACCAATCAAATGAGCTCCTCTCCTCACCTTTAACTGCGCGGAGGGCGATGCGCGCTGCAAGTTTGTCATTTTATACTTGGACTGGACGGAGGAGACAGCGACGCCAGAGGCCGAACCTCTCCCCGGAGGAAACAGCTGTTTCCCCGGAGGTCCGAGCTCAGAGTGACCAACAATGAGTTTACTAATAATAATACAAATATCCTTAATCAGGTTTGATCTGATACACTGAGAACCCCTGCCCAATGAAAGAAACAACAACTAATAAACTAATAAAGAAACTCACATTTATTCAAACCCTGTAAGCAAGATGAGAGGTATAATACAACATAAACAAACACCATGCGTAACGGATGAAATCAGCGTAAAGGACGCTCTCTCTCTCTCTCTCTCTCTCTCTCTCTCTCTCTCTCTCTCTCTCTCTCTGTCCTCCTCTCTCTCTCTCTCTCTCTCTGTCCGTCTCTTTTTTTCTCTCTTTTTTTCTGTGATAGAGATGCTGAGTATACGGCTATATACTGACTATCTGATACCGAGGCTGTGGTGGACTAAGAGAGATGAAGATTTGTGTTTTGTTTTTCATTACGGCTGCCTGATGCGCTAATGAATTAATAAGTAAATAAATAAATAAAGCGATCATCACAAGGGCAGAGTGGTATCTCAACACGGCAGCGACATGCAGTCATCCACCCTCAGTCCTGCTTGGGACATCCACAGCTGCTTTTCAGTGCCAGTTCGTCCCTGCTGTGTTAATTCAGGTGGAGTTTCCTTTACGCGCTGACAGCCTTTGATCTCTGCTTTGATCTGACGTCAGATGTGACGGGACAATCTATATAGATATAAATTCACGTGTTGATTCCATTAGTTGCATTAAATAGTGGTTATTGTGGATATTTATTGCATTGAAATGTGTCTGGAACTGTGGAAATCTGCCTGTGAGGTCTTGGTGACGTGTGTGCACTGCAGGTCAGTCAGCCAAACTTCCACTGCACCTGCTGCGCTCCGCTCTGCGCTGAGACTAGACCTGGTTGGAGGTGGCGAGCTTTCAGCGCAACCTCGGCGAGACATTTTCCCACGAAACTTCCACTGCACCAAGCTGAATCTGTGACGCGGCCACGCCTATCTCAGCGCAGCGCGATCTACAAATCTCCCAATCTGACTTTGCGCTCGGCTGCGCTGGTCGAAACTTGCATTAGACCGGCTGCGTTACCTTGCGCCACCTGCGCTGCGCCAGCAAACTAGGGCCCTTTGTTTTGACAAGCACTTTAGTAATTGTTGTGATCTTTAGGCTAAGTGGATGCTACAGTGACTCGGTATCGGAAAACGAGCTTAGTAAGCATGCTAAATTCAATAGATGAAAAGCAAAATAAGGTTTCTGTTTAATTCAATTAAAGGAATGAAGGTTGACAGTATGTACATTTGTTTTCATTTTGTGAAATATTTCTGTGGCTGAAATATTTTCCATAACATCTTAATGTGGTAGGATTCTATCAAAGGCCTCTGTGAGCTTATTGAACAGCCTGGCAGCAGTGTAGATATATTCCCCTCTGAAGTGTTTGAACAAACCTCACCAATAAGTGAGGGCCAAAGTCAACGGTGTGATCTCATGGCTGTCAATCAACGCGTGAATGAGCCTCTGATCTATTACTCCTCTCTCACTGTGGCTTCAAGCTTACATTAGGTTCAGGAAAATGTCACACTTTGGCTGGCTTGATTTCCAGAACTTGCATATTCATCACCTGATCATAAATTGGTATTAATACTGGATCATATTAGTGAACTTTTTGCAGTCATGTTTAGCTTAACATTTTGTAAACGACTGTAGTCTTTTAGGAGACAAGGTCCATAATTCACTTACGCTGGTCACCTATCTTGTAACCTGTGTTGGTTATGTAATGAAATTGACTAAATTCGCAGCACTTGTGTTGCACAGCAATAAAAGCAGATGGTACTAGCAGTCACTGAAACATTTCTTTTTCTGAGGATGGATTGCTTTTCTTGATGACTGTTAGTTGAATACTAAGCCATGTGGCATTTGTAGAGATATGATGAAACTTTAAATGGCTCACCAAGGAATGTTTCATCTCGTATTTTGTTTTTCCTTCATGATTTTGTGCAACTGTAAAATTATCTCTTCCCTGCCATCTATCATTATGCCATTCTCTGAACATCCAAAGTTGATCATGTTTCTTTTTCAGCAGTAATAATAAACTGGAATTATAAAATGATCATGCAGTTCCAGTATTGAATATGAAGGAGACACAATGACAATGGCACAATGAAGAGATTATTGTAGGGCAGTGATAAAATTACATTTATAATGTCATAGTGCACTCTACTCAAAATTGTGTATACAATAAGTATGAAATCTTCAAATGTATGTGACTGAACTTCACCTGATCTTATGTCTAAGTGCCCCACATTATCACATGTCCCTGCTGTGAGGTGTGAGCACAGAGTACCCTCCATGTATCCTTGTTAGCATGTCCTGTAGCAGCTCAGCGGGCCCAGAAGACACCAGGGAACTGCTCAAAAGGCTGCACCTGGAAAAGCGTGATGAGATGAGATGTGCTACAGTGAACAGGGAAATGAAGATCAGTGCATCACTTGTGGGTGATGGGGTGTCACGCCTTAAAACACTACACTACTCCCTCTCCTTCTTCCTCCGCACTCTCTACTCTCTGTTCATGATCTTTTCCCAGGCTGGGAGAAAAGAAAAGATCCATTTTCACAGGGGCGGCATAGGTGTAACCAGGGGTATGTTGCAGTCTTTCTCTCCTGCTCTGCGTTCAAAAGCTTTAATCTTAAGATCATGTTCTTGCTTTGCCTCGAAATAGCTTGGGAGAAAATTATACAGCATCAACACATCCTCTGCCAGTGTATTTTCTCTTGCAACTTTGGTTTTCATTTGCATGTGACAGAGGTGATTAATCTTCTGCACTTTGACCTGTGCAGCCTCTGTTTGAGTGCCTGTCTAATTGTTTCTGTAATATGACTGCTCATTCCGCCACTGTTCATTAGCGGTTGAACAATGATCTGGGATTGCACAAGAGCTTGAGGGATGCAAACTCATCAGGGGGGAAAAGATGATGAAGATGCAAACCCCCTGGAGTCCAAGGGCATGCTTTCCTAGGAAAAAAAATTAGATTCACAGCCAATTTTAGCAGGAGGATAAAGTTACCTTATAATGTAAGCTTGTGCATGTGTTATGACACTAGTACAAAAACAGAAGGAAGGCATCACAGAAGCCACCACCATCACCACAATCCTTTTTCATATAAATGACCATGATCGAGCTCTTGCCAAACAACTTTACAGGATCCTAATTAAAGGTACCATAATCTATGTTGATTTCCATTTCTTTTTTTCTTTTTTAAAGCAGGTCTAGGTTCCATATTGATACTGTGAGATTATCGAGACACTGACTTTGTTCAGAAACTGAGCCTCAAAACAAGCCATCGAGACTTCTGTGACTTTGTGATATCACAGCAAAGCAGTT
This sequence comes from Trachurus trachurus, assembly GCF_905171665.1. Lineage (NCBI taxonomy): Eukaryota > Metazoa > Chordata > Actinopteri > Carangiformes > Carangidae > Trachurus > Trachurus trachurus. The sequence goes on from NC_139896.1 coordinate 14,575,130, forward strand.
ACCGCCCTCAGTTACATACCAAACCCCGTCCTCCTGGATCCACTGTCCAATTTTACGAATGCATCTGTGGGTGGATACGTATTGTCCAGAGGATACTGAGTCTGGGAAAAGACCAAATAATATCACTGGTTTTCTTATATAGCACAGTTCATGTTCAGTTTATGTGAACATTGCAGCAACTTTTCATACTTCACTTTACGTGGTATTCTGCTTTACCCAGAGGCTTCATATGACTTCTGAAGGTGTCGTGTCTTCATTGACTTCATGTTTTCCTTTTTGACAAAATATCTCCCTGTCTGGATCTTAAATAGAGATGCCAAACAGTTCTTCTTTGTTTTTCCTTCTCCTTGCCATACACCTGTCAGTTTGGGCCTTTCTATGACATAGAAGGTTAAATCCTTTGCAGCATATGAGCATATGGGAATGACCAAGCATGAATGGAATACTTTGATATTTTTCTTGTTGCTGCCATTGAGCCAACTCTCATAATGTCACTCTAAATAACAAGCCTGTAGATGGCTCAATTTGCATCAAAATACATCTCATAATATCAGAGGCCACTCGAGATAATAGAAAATGTTATATAAACAAAAAAAACATGTACGATGCAATCAACTTCAAAATGATATGTAGCCTACATTAGATGGATATATTTGATGTACCATATTATGTGACCGATATTGTCTGGCCTGCCCTGTGGGATTCAAACCCTGATCTCCCGCACCGTGGGCAACGATGCTAACCGTTCCGCCAAGAGGTCAATGACCACTTGGCAAGTGGGTTTGCACGTCTTTTATGGGTGAGTGAGTAACTTCAGTACCGCTAACCGCCACACGTTGTCACTTCTCCTCACTGGCACCTTGTGACTGTGGCTATACCCGCGGACCTCCGTTACATATGTATAGTAATTTCCCTAAACATAATACTTATAGCTAACTGTATCCTGATCTATGCACAAATAACAACACATTTGTGTTTAACCTAATGTTTACAGTAAATACTTTCACAGACCAATGCCACACAAATTCACTGCATGGTGTGTAAGTATTTTCCCTTTCAGAGCTTTCTCCTGTGTTCAAGTGTGTGACAGGGAAAAGCTTCTACGGAGAAAAATGCATAGTATTGGTCACAAGAGGGCATGTCACCCTATAAAACAACCAAGTTGCTAATGACTTTTTCAGGAACTAATTTTCTGCTTTGTGGCGCAGCCCATAAAACAAGGCTATTCTCCTTCATCAGGGGAAGAATAGAGATTTAACTGTCTTTTCTGTTTATTGTCACACAGCAACATTTACACATTGCTTATGCCACAAATTGAAGAGGGTCTCTGTTGACTTTGTCACTTGTTTCCCATGTTTTCTTTTTTTATATCTATTAAGTGCAGGGGTAAAAGCACTGATCCATTCTGCATGTTGACAACAATCTCGAGTGCTTATTGCCCTGGACGCTTAACAAGAGCCTATGTGTCCTAACATTTCATCTCCCTGCTTTTGCATATTCTGCATCTTTTTTTTTCAAACAGTCAAAACATAGGATTGCGGCAGCAGAAATCAATTTGACAGTAATGCTGAAATTAGCTGTAAAATGCTGAGCTCTCACCATTATACAAGCCACCCCATGCAATGTAATTCTCCCACCTGCTGGCACTGCCATTACTCACTTCCAAACCTCAGGGGTCGGATATGTGATGACTTGGGTCTACCAGATGACAACATGATTTTAATATATGTGGAAGGATGAGAGTTTTGTTAAACACACAGATCCACACACCAGGGCTTCGCAAATCATGCATTTGTGTGTGTGTGTGTGTGTGTGTGTGTGTGTGTGTGTGTGTGTGTGTGTGTGTGTGTGTGTGTGTGTGTGTGTGTGTGTGTGTGTGTGTGTGTGTGTGTGTGTGCTGACCACTCAATTAACACAAAGTCCTCTGACAAGGCATCATAAAAAAGACAAAGAGGCTCCCGTGATCTTCAAATTCTGCAAAACACTATTCAGAAAAGCTATGAGGCTGAGGGCGTTTACAGCTTTCAGTCAAACTATAACCTTACTGATGAATGACTGCAGTGCTATGACTTAATTATGACTGCACAGGAAATACTGTCCATCCCTAGTAATGACCCCAATGGCCATCGATAAAAAGGCCTGATAAACACAGACTTCCTGAGCATGGAAGGATAAATACAGCCTGAGTAATGAGACCCAGGCTGCACAGGATGACAGCTCTGCTCTATATCATATGCTGCTCTGTGGTTCTGGGGTGGCAGTTTTGGGAGGGAGAGGTGGAGGGAGGGAGTAAGGGAGCTTTGAAACCTTAGTGTGAGCGCCCTCATTCGCAGCTGGCTTTCAGACACAATGGTTCAACGAGAGAAAATAACCTGAGATATCAGAGAGACAATAATGAGAAATTCCATTTTCAGTCAACTGGTGCTGTCTTCTCAACTCTCTCGTGCACTCTCGGGTGAAAAGCAATTGCATCAATCTTACACATGCAGTCTACTGGGATGAATCTTTTGAGTGTGTTTCGCAGCGGCCCTGAGCATACATCAAAATAACATTGTCTACATTTCAAATGCCATTCATCCTCCGCTCACTGCACTAATCAACACCAAAATTGATTAATCCATTAGTTGATTTTTGTTCTTAGTCCATCTGAGGCTAATAGATAGATACCCAATAAACTCACTATTTAAAGTGAGGGAGAAAAATTCCATTAATTGTTGGGAGAGAAAAAAAAATCTGGCTCCATTTCATGCTTCAGGGGTTTAACTGTCCTTTAGTGAAAAGACAGATCTCGAGGAGGTTATAGCAAAGCAGTCATTAGCAGACTGAGGATCTAAGTGGACGAAATAGAGCCATGATGCCTCCTTTAGAATGGCAAGAGAGCATCATGAGATGCTGTCTGAGCAGCCTTTCTACCTCTGCTTTGTGGATGGCACACTGAGATGAGAAAATGGAGACAATACAGTCAAACGATGCCTCCAGTGGGAGGTGTGTTTTTGGCCTGCTGACGAACCACCCATGAGCCTCATTCAGTTATTTATGAACTTCAACATGTGATAAGATTTACCCGGTTAATACAGGTGATCATCCCCCTTTTCTCCACTCTTTTGCAGGTCAACTAGGAATATACTCCATACATTTTAACTAATTACCACTGGTCTGGCATGTAAATTGATTTTTTTTAGTGAGAAGATCTTCTTAAATCCCACTCACTATAATTAAGGCTTATATCGGGATAATGGGAAAATGGTGGATCAAAGGTTGAATTAATTGCAGACTTAAACATGTACTGTAATTCAGGTATTAAGAGTGAAGACATGTTTTTCAAAGAGAGAAACTTAGAGACAAGCTGTTTGACAAGAATGAATATAATATTATTATGATATCATTCAACACATGATATAGGCTATTCTTAAATCCCCATCATTTTGTAGATGTGGAAACTCTCTTAAGGCTTGTTGCCACCTAGTGGTGTTTCTCCCAGGATGTGAATACTGTACACACATGCACATAAAAGATGCAGAGCCTCTCAGCACCTGTTGTGGCCACGCTAGTGTCCTGACCTCATGGATAGTAACGCAGACACACATCACTTTGGAGCAGACTGAAATATCTCAATAACTGGATGGATTGCCGTGACATTTTGTACAGACATGCATGACGGCAAAGGTATGAATCTAACTGACTTTGGTGATCCCCTCACTCTTCTTTAGTGGCACCCAGCGGTTGACATTTGTGCTTTGGAGTGGAAAAATATCATCAACTATTGGATGGATTGTTATTAAATTTGGCACAGACATCCATGGCCCCCTCAGGATGAATTGCATTCACTTAGGTGTAGCACTGAACTAATCCCATTGCCCCAGAGCCAGTCTACGACGAGCCTTACCGCTCTCCATTTAGCCGCATTGTATCGAACTTGGTTGCAGTTGCACCAGAATTCCACTAGGAGTGATCGCGGGCGAGTGCAGAATGAATGGGGTCCTATGGAGTTAGATGGCTAAATTTGTCCCTTTCACCTGGTAATCGTCGAAAAATTGCAAACTGTTGTATTTTCTGCAAGTTTAATATGGATTATATAGGTTAGAAGTGAAATTGTTGAGAAGTTTTGTCCTTTGGATTTCCTACAGGTTGGGCTGTTGTTGGCCATAACACACATTCTGCTAATGAATGCTGATTGGTCAGTGACAGACTTGCGACTATTTACAGTACTGTACGACCAGAGATCCCACCTGATGACATCTGAAGACAAAATAGCTGTAAAACAGGCAAAAAGCTGTTTTATTTCCTGTTGTAACGCTGTTATTATGCACTTTTAATTCATTTTTAATATTTTTTCAAGTGAGAAAGTAACGGTTTAGACCCCCAATACTGTATGTGGTCAGTTTATCCAAATGATGGCTGTTTAGAAGTCTGCTCCGATGTTTTCGGAGACGTGAAGCTCCACCTGACCCGGACATCACAGAGGCAGCCAGTCCGTCTGCTGACGTGCTCGGCCGGCCAACCTCCATCGTCATCCCGGGGGAGAAAATAATCGTTAATTAACTTAACCGATCGTTTGCATTAAATGTTGTTGTTTTTTATCATGTTATATAACATGATTATGGTATGCGGTTCCGTAGACGGGCTGGACGGGCTCTCATCGTGCTCTGAGGTGACTCAGAAATTACCGTAAAGCAGCACCTCTGGCTGTGACGTCATCAAGTGAACAAACAAACAAAATGTGAAGATGAAAGATTTCTAACACACCAAAGTAACTTTATACTTGACTGTGACTTTGTTAGCATGCTAATGTTAGCATTTAGCTCAAAGCACAGCCTCACAGTTCTGCTAGCAGAGCTGCAGACTGATGAGACTACTAAAAACACTGTACAGAATAACCTTTAAACTGAAACATGGTTTGAACTCGTCACCTGACAAACCTTTTTCTATAAATCAAAACTCTACTCAGAAATATTTAGTAGCTTCCAGCTGACTTTAATTTCCAATCCATCCTGGAAGCTTAGAATGAAATAAACTCTTTGAAGCTCTAACATAGTGTGATACTCTCAGAAATTTGCATATTCACTTTCTTGCTGAGAGATAGATAGTAAAATCAATACACCTAATGTCTCTGTTAAATACAAGGTTATATGCTGGCAATTAGTTTAAAGCAGAAACAGAGAAAAATGGTTTGTGTGGCTCTGTCCAAAGGAAACTGTCCACCTGCCAGCACATCTGAAGTTCGCTAATTAACACATTTGAAAAAAGAAAGCACAAAACCGAGTAAAAATGACAATTTGTGGGGGCTGTGTACTTTATCAGGCACTGGATCTTCTTGTGTCTCATCTTTATGCTAACAAGGCTAATCCAAAACATATAGCCTACCCATCTGATGAAATGGATAAGAGTATTGACCATTTGTAACTTTTACAATTACACAACTTTTGGAGGGGTCCAGCACAACATCTCTGACCACAGAGATGTTCAGGATATTGTGTTCGCTTTTGGCTACCTGCGGCTAATGCTTGTTGTTGTACACTATACAACTGAGTTTAACAGCTTAGCATTTTATAGCTTTACCAACCCTCTGATATAAATGCATAATCTCCCTGGTCTTTGAAAGCCTGAACTCTTAACAAGATGTGCTGTGGTGCTATGTGGCTCCTAAAAACCCAGGGAGTCATAAATATATTTATTACAGGCCTAGTAAATGAGAGGGGTGAAATCATTATAAATACACATTCCTGAGGGAATAAATTACGGCACAGTGAGACACTGCAAGTCACACCTCGGAAGAAAGCAGGGAAATGGGGGGTTTGGGTGTTTGGATATTTTTGTTGCTTTCTCACTGTCTGCATGTGCATTTACTGTATATCTCCTAGTGGTCTGTTATGTCACATTTCAGTAGTTTTTGACTTCAAACCAGCTGAAAGTTAGATAGTGAATTTAATTAGCTGAGTAGCCTACAGTTGAAGTCAAAAGTTTACATGCACCTAGAGTTCAAGTCATTAAAACACATTATTTAAGTGCTACAACAGATTTCAGATTTCGATTAGTTTGGCCATTAAAGGTTCCAAATAACTTTCAGCAATCTGCCAGTTTCAGTCATTTTTGATGCAGACCTTTGTTTTGATTCACAAATGAAAAAATGTGCATGGCCCAGTTAAAGGCCACCTGTCTCTCACTCTCTGAAGGATACAGGGGCCTGCGCGGCTGCAATAATAATTTATTTTCCTCCTTCTTGCAGTTCACCTTTGAATTTGCATTCACAATATACTAAACATGAGTGGATACACTGTACCTCGAGCCTCCCACTCAGAAGTCAAATGCATTACCCCACTGACCTATCCAACATGTCCATTATCTTACATTTCACTTTCTAATAATAATGAATTAAAACTGTGACCAATTCAATTGTTCACATGTTGCTTTCAGCAACAAACTTCACTGTACTCACGTGATTTTTTTCCCATGGTTCCACAACAAACTCATGTCATTCTCACAATGTGCTCAACAAAGGAGAGAGATTTACAGAATCGGAAATATGAGCCTCTGAGTGAGACCAGTCATATCCAGCTGCCCTCTCACACAACATTCTAAGCTAATTTCAGGAGAAAAGTGGAAGTGCCTGTTTTGTTTGGTTTTTTGTTTTTTTCTTTTAGCTCGCAAGGGTTTTCAAAAATAGTTGCTTTGAAAACACCAAAAACATATCAGTGTGTTTGGGAACAGTCTGCTTGTTCTGATAGGAGCTACCGTTTTGTCACAATATGCCCAAATGTGTGACTATCGCCGTGGCAGAAAATCATTCTCTTTCTCTGCGTTTTTGCCTACAGTACCTCTGCCAGCGGTCCATCTATCATTGTGGTAAGCCCTCAAACTGCCATGGCAACCTCTAAGCCTTCGGCCAGTGCCACAGCTGAGACCAATTCATTAATTAGGGACTCCTGATATCTCAGTTTATCACCTTCTGGCCCACTTTCTCCCATACATTTGTATGAATTTCCAACCACACACACACATAAGCACATGCATGTTTGTTTGTTTGTTTTTTCCCGTTGTACGGAAAATGTATATGTTCATGCAATTTCATTTTTATGATGTGTTTGTTTTTATTTGATGTTTTTAATTTCCCCTTTTTCCTGCTGTGAAGCACTTTGTATGTGCATAATACAATGATTGTTTTGGACAAATAACTGTTAACTGACAATGATCAGACAAGCAGTAAACCATAAGACTAAACAGATGACATACCACTCAGGAAAGAGAAGGGTTTTGTCTTTAAAGCAAATATAGCAAATCAATCCCAGAGCAACAGTAAGGACCGTGTGAATGGAGGGTGGAAGACACACAGTACAGAGGGAAGCATTCTTCATGGGGCTTTAATGGACAGGACAGTTGAGAGAGAGACAGGAAATGGGAGGCAGACAGGGGGAATTCCACGTAGGATAGGGCCGCTCGGCGCGGGATACGAACCAGGATCGCCTGCAGCGAGGACTATCAGCCTCAACACATTGGGGCGTTGGTAGGGTGCTCTACCAACTGAGCTAAACACCGCCCCTCTCCTCTCCTCTCCTTTCAGCTTTTACCGTCAGGCAGCCAGTTCAGAGTACCCCTGGCCAAAAGAAAAGACTTACAAGAACTCTTTTATCCCCACTGCAGTGCGCATTTTAAATGAAAAGAAATAGGTACCTGTTTTTAGGGCAAGATACCTGCTGTTGCAGTTTTTATGTGAGCGTCACATAGCTTTTATGTGAGATTTTTTAATGTGGGTTTTTACGTTGGTGTTTGTATGTCTAACTGTTCGGAGCCCATCTGATGACAATTTTCTGTCCTTGTGATAAACAATAAAGCTTTTTGAATTGAATTAAAGAATCTGGTACATAAGTAACCTATCTATTTCTATAAATAATTCCCATTTCAACGTAACCCCTACAAGGCTGCTGAGCAAGGAGGAAGCTCCTGCTTCAAAAGCACTGTTAAAAAAAACAGACTGCAGTTTGCAGCTGCACATGGGGGCAAAGATCTAAATGTCTTTAGAAATGTCCTCTGGTCTACTGAGACTAAATTTGAACTATTTGCCTGTGAAGATCAAATTTTAGGGAAAAGGGTGAGCCTTAAAAGCTGAGGAAAACCATCCCAACCATGAAGCACGGGGGTGGCAGTGTCATGCTGCTGGGGTGCTGGTGCTGCAGGAGGGACATTTGCATTTTCCAAAATAGACAGCATCATCAGAAATTATACTGTTTTGGCAACATGTCTTGTCTCATTCAGGAAGTGAAAGCTTGGTCTCAAATTGGTCTACCAGATGGATATTGACCCCAAGCAAACTTGCAATATTGTTGCAAAATGGCTTAAGGACAGTGAAGTCCAGGCACTGGAGTGGCCATCATAAAGGCTTGACCTCAATCCAATGGAAAATCTGTGCAAGTAGAACTGAAGGTGGTGAAAATGTGAGAGCAATATGTGCATTTATTTTGGCATATCACAGTCTTCAAGCAATGATCCTATCTCACTTATTGCTGGATTGTTTTAAATGTCAAAAATTTAGTTTTTAATGTATATGGCTATTGGCTATGGTGTAGTGGTTGTAAACTTCCTGGTTAAACTAAAAATGGTGAATTTTATTAAGAATGTGTGTTTATTTATTTGTGGAGGTTATGGTAAGGTAAGTCTTTCAGAGAATTCATATGTAAATCAATATAGTGAAGTATTGTCTAAACTGATATAGTTATAATTGTCTAAACTGGTATAGTTACATTATGTGAAAATAAGAGATTAATAGTTCTGTGCACATCCAAACTCACTGTTCTTCCATGGAAGTTCTCATTCAGCATTTCCATGTTCTGAATGATGGTCAAGGTTTCAGTATCGTGTGCCAGGGCTGACGTCAAAACCTGAACGTTTAGCATGGCGCTGGTTCCAGGAAAAGAAAGTTAATGGGATTTTTGCATTGCATTTTAGATTAGGTCAGAAAAAAAGCTCTGAGGCTAATACAAGTTTATGATACTTGCAACTTTTGTTCGGCAAGATAATCTTCACATATGAACACCTTTTATACCATATTTGAAGCTTAAATGTGATCGTCAGAAGTAAAAAGCTAACATTAGGCTTTAACAGACTACATGGTCGCATGACTTTTGACCATACCTAATTTGAGGCATTTTACCAAAATCCCATTCAAAAAACGTATTGACTTTTAGATGAGAGAACCGGAAGTGCTAAAACCGCTAACAGAGTTCCAGGTTTACTGGCAGACTCTATTGGGGAGAGAAGAAGGCAGTGTAAGAATGACCTGTCAAAGCTGCTGGGTAGGCTATCATCCCTTAAAGCTTTCGAGACATTTTAAGCCAACTCTCTGAGACTACCATTCACCAACGGTTAGATATCATGCAGTTACACTGTGCTTCCTTAGCTCTGACAGCCTGTGTGATTATGTAAATATCGTGGTTCAGTTTTCAGACATTTTCCACAGTGCATGTAGTGCATAATGGCAGCAGTGAATATTGGTGGATTCACAGGTGTTAGAGGAATTGGTGTATTGATATACACAGAGGTGCAGAGAGGTTTGACCTCCTGACCCTGTCAATTTCAGTGGCAAATATTGATTTCTGTTCAGGCAATCTGGTTAAAATGAAGGAAACCCCATATTTTCTAATTGAATAGTTAAAGAAAAAGATTAATAATGACAGTGAGGTGGTTTTAACCGTTTATTAGCTGATGGCGTCTGTGGGAAAAACAACATTGATGTTCTACATTCTCTGCGATGGAAACAAACACTGATGTTTTAAGATTTTCCGTGTGTGAAAAAAAAGAAAAGAAGAAGCCCACATGTCATCTGCTCAAGCAGCTTATTATGACCCATAGTTTTCTTGTATTGTTTCGTGACCTCTGACCTCACTGCATGTTCATTGTTGTAACCATGACAGCAACAATGTGACAACCGACAAGACAGCCTGCGTCATCACTTTCCATTTGGCTCATTGTAGCCTCCGATCTGCCCTGAAAATGTAACACTGTAACGTCCTATATTGGAAAACAACAATTGCTGAAGCTCTTGTTAAGTGTCCGCCCATTACCAGCTTGAAAAATTGTGTGGTGGCAAAAAAAAAAAAACGTGGTAGGCGACAACAAAGGTCTGATATCTGTCAGTATGCAGTCAGTCTGTCAGTAGGTTGGAGAACTTATTTCAGGACTTAGTGTAAGAAGTAACACGACAATTGTGTCACTTTAACCCCAATTATTGTTTTCTTTCATCATAAAACTCAACACAGCCACCCCATATTTTCAGCTTATTCTAGCGGCCACTTGTATGTATTGTTATTATAACTGGGCAGCTGTGGCTCAGGACGTAGAGTGGGTCGTTCGTTCACTAACCAGAGGGTCAGTGGTTCGATTCAGGCGTGTGAATGAGTAGCTTTCAAATGCTGTGTCCAGCGCTGTATGAATGTGACAACAGTGTAACGTGCTTTGACTGATCCTAGAGACTAGAAAAACGCTATAGGCTAAGTCCATTTGCTATTTACATGGCATTAGCATTAACTGCTGTTTACTTGCCAGTCTCACCAAGATCTTAAGATGCTATTGTGTTGAGGAAAAAAAAAACATTGTAATACGTCTGCTGAGGAGTAAGCTACTTCTTCTTCTTTAGTAGAAAAAAAAAGGGTGATAGAAACAGTAAATTGCTCTCCAGCAGTGGAGACAGCTGTTCATGAGTAAAAGAAGCTTGAAGCTGAACTTGCAACGTTTCTTCTTGACTAGCAAGTAAATAGTTGTTGATCCTGACATTGTAGCAATAGCAAAACTTGAAAGGTACTTTTAAGTATACATATATCTTCAAATGTGTGTATTATTATAGGAATGCAGCAGTTCTGTCTTCAAGGAAACTTCAACTTGGCATACGCAAATTGCTCTCTTGGTCCTGTGGGTGGTCTCCAAGTTTTCTGAAATACCCAAGCATGAGTAAGTTGACTCCCGCTGGGAAGACGTGCACTCCTGAATCCAAATTTCAGTGAGTGCAGGAAAGATTGTTATTTTTCAAAAGACACATTTGTAGACTACTTACTAATGGATTGTAAGACAAGGAAGAAACCAAATTACTTTCGTTCGAAGACCTTCCAACAAATACTGCAGGCTCACTTCATTTGATAAGACTTTGTCCCACATTGTGAAGGTGTTTGTTGTTAGCTGTGAAGGTGTTTGTTGATATGACCTAGAAAAGGAAAAGAATAACAGCTCATTTTAGAGCTACAGTGGAGAGTGAAACAAAAAAGGTTGATAATTCTTTTTTGCAAATACACCTGTTTGTAGCAGTGTTTTTAAGCAGATGTACATCTCTAAACTAAAAAAATACATGTTGTGCTTAATTTCTAGGTGGGAACATTTTGTTCTTTCTGAGCAAGATGAATCACTGCAATAACTGTGTTTTACTCGGTTGAAGAAAAGTAAAATGCATAAGTAATTATACAGTACAAGATACAGGAAGTGCTTTGGAGCTCATGGCAGAATGTACATGGGAAGAGATCAATCTTTAGTGTTTTGTAATTTGCATTGTAAACACACAAATGTTTAGCGTACAGCTAGGTGCACCATCAACTTCTGTTACCATGTGGGAATGTACAGTACATGTTCAGAGACTAAAATATTTTCTGACAAATGTCCCATCCTGCAGTGCAACATGTTGCCATGATTAAACCTTTTGTGCTCATGTTCAGAGCACTCATTCAGGGTTAGAGATAGACTGTGGACCGGTTAAATACAGGTGTTAACTTTGCATACATTTCTTTTAAAATCATCATTACTTAATCTTATGCTAGAAACTGAATTTAATTGCCTAAATCTAACCATAGACAGAACTGTGAATGCAAATCCGAGTCTCTGATGTGAGAGTCTTGCACAGCTGCCATCCACATTAACCGCTTCCTGGCAGCCCCGCTGGTGATAAAGCTGGTGATTCAGTCACTCAGTGAAGTTAGTGAATGTTCAGAGCTTTGCCTTTGTTCTTACCTGACCTAAAACCCATCCCTCCACTGAGTTTGGTGCAAATTGGCTTAGTGGTTTTTTTCTTTTCTTTTCTTTTCTTTTCTTTTCTTTTCTTTTCTTTTCTTTCTTTCTTTCTTATTTTGGTTAATCCTGCGGAGAAATATACATTGATTAAAACATTACCTCCTTGATGCTGGTAATAAGAGTAATGATAATTGTACAGCAGTGAACGGCTGCAGTCACGCATCTCAAAATGCCTGTCTTCAAATGTCAGTCAGATTTATAATGTGCACGCAGCTGAAATTGTTTTGTTTAATGTTTAAAATGAAACTGAACTGTTCTTGGCCGAAGCTACTTTAAATATTCAAACTGCATGGGCTTGATCAGAAGAACTTTATATTTCTTATGTGACCTGCTTGATCAATGACCTGACTTGACCTGCTTTAATTTTCACCACAATAACTTTGGACTTGCTTGAGGCTGGAAAGTTAAGACTTGAAGCTGTGACTTAGCCTATACTCGCACCTCTTGCGAATGAAATCAAGCACTTGCAATATTTAAGAGATGCCAGCTTAAGAGGTCTCTTTAGCTCAGATTTATGTTTTCCTATTCAAATTTGTTGTGACTCCAATTGGCATCACATGTGCGGGTGGGGCATGCTTTACAACTGCTGACAAAAACACATTTATACCACAAAAAATGTGCAGATTTTATATTATAATTAATTATTTTTTTGCACTTAAAGTCATCTGAAAGGTATTTGGTCCATCAGCTTTCCAGACTCTTGGACATCCCAGCAACAGCAACAGCAGCAGGACAGGGAGGAGGATGTAGCGAGGAAGGAGTTGTAGGAGGAGGAGGAAGAGGCAGAGTGTTCCGCTTGGATGGCCGGAGCTGCGAGAATGCTGGTCGGATAGGGTAGGGAAGGAGAGAAGGAGGAGGAGGAGGAGGGGGGTGTTGTCTCTCTCTGTCTTTCTCCGCCTGCCGCGTGTGCGTGCGTCCCGCTCCATCTCCAGCTCCATCTCCATCTCGGTTCGTGGAGAGAGAGAGAGAGAGAGAGAGAGAGAGAGAGAGAGAGAGAGAGAGAGAGAGAGAGAGAAGGAGAGAGGAAGAGGGGAGGGGAGACTTGACGCATCGGAGTGAGAACACACGGAGGCTTTACTTTTCCGACAATGCAACCTGCGAGACGCCACGCCGTCAGCCACTTGTGCCACTGAGAGAGAGAGAGAGAGAGAGAGAGAGAGAGAGAGAGAGAGAGAGAGAGAGGAGGCTGAAGGATGGAGACACAGTAGTGGCGGCGCCGCACAGCACAGCGCAGCAGCAGCAGCAGCAGCAGCGTTCCCCGTGAATGAATGTAGCGCAACACAAAAGAGAGGGAGAGAGAGAGAGGGAGAAAGCGGCTTCCTTGCGCACAAGTCAGACGGATATTTATTTTTTTTTGTGCCGGGAGCGTCGCCGCGACTCACAGTGATGTCTGTGTGCACAATTTTGTTTAGTGAGAAAATACGGATTAATCTGAGGCTGTGAAATCCTCGGAATATCACTGCTGTCAGGACAGGTAAGGCTATTATTATTATTATTGTTATTATTATTATTATTATACTTACAGTCCACCACCTGTCAAGTCAGAGCTCAATCAGTTCAGCAGCAGCGGCAGCTCAGAAACAAATGAAGAGCAGTTTATGCCCCAACTTTTCACAGATTATATTAAAGGCATGTGCGCGTGCGTGCGTGTGTGTGTTTGCAAACCGGGATTGCCTTCTCTGAATTTCACCCTGTGCTGATCTCATTTCCTTGTAGGCCCTATCTACTTTGTTGTGGGACTATCATGGTGGAGCCAAAGTAATCTGCGAGTCTTTGTGTGTGTGTGCGTGTGTGTGTGTGACTGAGCGTCTCTCAGATCAGTGCAGATGTTTAGTAATCCGTCGGCGTTGACCCTCCCTTGAATAATCCTTGCGGATTTGGTTGATTATGCCGCCGCTGCCGCTGCTGCTGACCACCTACCGCGGCCACGAGAATTCAGTCCGCCTGGTCCTGGGCACCGCGGGATTAAGGCAGCAGGAAAAAAAAATGTTCAGCCCACATGTTTCAGATTCACTCTTGGGTGTTAATACTGTAGATTGAGTTCGAACTAAAAAGTTAAACCCCCAGACTGCTGCAACAATTAAAGTTGTGTTGGTAGTTTGTTGCCTCAGAAGTGGAGCTCAGAATGAATCTGCCTGTGTATCACTGTATCACTGCTTTAATGGTGTTAATCATCTGTCAGTCACTGCATAAGATGCCCAGTGTTTAGGCCTGGAGTCTGGTGGCCAGCAAATGCCATATAAGCCTACTTTAATATGTTTAATACACTGAGCATCTGTGCAGCTTCTGCACATATATCGTGCCAACCTCTGCTCCAAACCACTCACTCAGACCAGCTCTGAAAAGTAATTCAGCTTCCGGGTGCATCAAAAAAAATAAGCCTGGCGTGTACAGTCAGGGAAAATGTGTCAGTGTGATGATAAGACCAGTCAGAACAGATGTGCTGCACTGAGCATCCATCTCATGATGCACAGACATTGTTCATTCAGCATTAAGTCTGCGGCTGACTGAGGAGCAGCCCCGTAACTGTTACTCTCTGGGTGTGATCTCTTTCATGGATCTGACAAGAGCTGAACTTATTCTAAAGTTTAACAGAGGAGAAATAATGAGATGATCCTGCAGCAAAGATGTGTGATAAAGATACAGACCTAAGCAACTGTTAGTTTGCTTCACAAATGGTAAACATCTTTTTTTTTCTTTTGACCAGCATCAGTGAGAAAGAAAAAAAACAAACTAACTAACAAACAAAAAAGCTGCCCTTTTAATGGCTTCTGCAGTCCTGGAAGCCAACAGCCCTGTCAGAAGTGACAGAGCACAGAAGTGACATTAAAAATACCCAAGGATAGGCGCATTTAGACGCACGGCATAAAAATTTCATTGCACGCTTCCCGCAGGAAGTATCGAAGAAATGTCATCAAAGTCATTTTTTTTTCATGTCTCTCCAGGAAAACCAGCTCAAGGAACAGAGGAAAAGGTAGAATGAGTGGTTTTTGTGCAAAGTGTTAGTGAACATGAGCTGTGATGGGGGACGTTCAGCATGCTGCAGTTTCCGCCCTGCCTTGCGAACGGAGCTGCACTTTGTTCCCTCTTTAACACTGACTTGCTTTTGTCATGAGATATCCCATAAGCACTGACATTAGAGCCATATGGGCTCTTCTACCGCTCATCATGACAGTTTCATCATGCATATGTCAGTTGCTTAAACTGCACAGAGAGGCATGCTGAGAGTTGAGGAGAAGGGGTGGTACAACTTGTTGCTTAATCCTTGCGTTCACCTGTTTTACACCTGTGTGTCTCCATGCTGGTCTGCACCAGTCTCACTGTGGGACTGTCTCATTATGCTGAGCTGGATTTTTCCTCCCCACTCCCCTGGTGCAACATTATTTCAAAGTGAACGTCTTTATGTTAGGAAAAGCTTCTTTGAGATGTTAAACTATAAGAGATCAAATTGTTAATCACTTGGTTAATTCACGGGAAAGTAACAAACAGCTGTATTGATAATGAACTGTCATTTTCAAGAAAACTACCAGTTTCTTCTCATGTCCTTCAGATGTGAAGATTTGCTGTTTTTCTTTGTCTCAATGTCACATAGAACTGAAAGAAATTGAGTTTTCACACCAGTGGTCATAAAGGAATCAAGAAATAAGAATCAGTCATCTTTAGGAAATTGTGACAAGCATTTTCTCTATTTTCTGATGAACGTTTATTGACAAATAAATGCCATGAAAACTATAAATACAATAAATGATGATTAATTCAACAGTGACTCTAATGTTCAGAGAACTGTGAAATAATTCCCATTGCAGTGCCTGAGCTTTAAATGTCTTGGCAAATGAACAAATATTTCATTAACTAAAGTACAACAAAGAGAAGCAGCATTTCCTCTCATTGGAGACAGTGGAATCAAAATAGCTGCTGGTTAATTTGCTGTGAATCATCTGTTTGTTACATTTCTTAACTATTTTTGACATCATATAAACAGCCCTAATATATTGTGTTTCAGAAAGAGCACAGATGAAGTGGGAAAAAAATTATAATAACATTTTGCATCAAATTTTTATTTTATGATCATGTTAAGGGGTTACCAAGAGACCCCTGCTGTCTCCGGTCCATCTCTGCTTTGACCTGATGTCTCTTACATAAATACACTTGAAAAACAACCAATATGTGTAAAATGTGACATGTATATTTGTACAGCCACCTCAGTGATCAGGCAGCATCCACACACAGTAACAAGATGCAAATCAAAGAAACGCCTGGTGTCAGTTGCTCAGCTGCTGCACATTTTCCACAGCGCCATAATGGCTGAGGAAACAGCGGGTCCCCGATCTTAGTTCAGTAGCGTGTGGTGTGGTCTCATGTTGGCCACGTATTACTTGGCTTGAATCTGGCATAACAAGAGCTTGTTTGACACATTGAGATGCGAGTTAAGACGATATCTTACCTGTCAAGCAGGAATATAGGAAAATTACATGTTTCTTCTTACGCCAAAGCAAAAAGAAAAGTAGTTGTGATTAAGCTGTTTTCCGGGAGTGTCAGCATGCCAACCAGCAAATACAGAAGATATTCAGAGAATCAAAGTGACTGTGGGTAAATGAAAGTTCACACCCTGTAGAAAACCCACTGGATCTACTTGATAATAGTTTTAGTTGTGTTTGGTATTGTTTAACTTAAAAAAAAAAAAAAAAAAAAAAACTGAATTTCTTAAAAAATGAGTTGCCTTCAGTTTTTTTTCTTCTGCACAGCCCAGACTGGATTTCATTGAAATAAATCTTTAATCTGCCTGAGTCTGCATCCACAATCTTCCACCCACTGCTACACTTCTAAGAGGATGAAGAATTGTTGTATAATTCAGTCAAAGCAAGGTTGTGAATATCAGTCATTTGCTAAAATATGTCCGTTCCTCACCATCACAAGTGATGGTGCGCACACTGCTGTGAATTGGGAGCCCCACAACTGTCAGGGACAAGTACACTTGACTTTAATATAGCACCGCTCCTCTGTGTTGCCCACCTAGTCCCATCTCTCTGTTCACTTTTAGTATTTAGGATGAAGAGGACAAAATCCAAGACGGCTCAATGAGACAGCTCCATTTCCCGCTCTATTTATCGAGTCTCATTGGTTCTGTAAATGCCCTATTTGTAATCCAATCGTATTAGAATAATTTCCCTGCTTTAGTGATGCTTTATGATGCTCTGTCACTTCTAGGCCTTTGGTTTCAAGGCACCGCGCTCCTTTGGGGTAAGTCTTCACAGACTGTCTGAGCCTGCAATGTTTCCCCCTGATTCAAACATTGCACGCTGCCTCTCCTCGGGAATGGCTTTAATTGAGTGCTTAATAAGAGCAACGCCACACAGCAACCAACTTGGGGGGGGGGGGTCTGAGTGCTGAGACTGCTGCATTATTAAATGTACTTATATAAGGCTTCCAAACATCTTCTTTCCAAGTGGTCTAAGGCTAAAGCCAGGTTTATGATTCTTTTTGATGATACGCTCCACTTGCATGTGGATTTTTTTTCTTTTTTTCTTCTTTTTTTGCCACAGATTATCCACGAGAGCAGATTTTCAGAGGTGTATTGTGCTTCACTGGGTGTGGCTGCTGTGTCAGAGCCATCTTTTCCTCCCTCATGTATTAGCACTCGATAAAACTGCGTTCCCCGCGGGGCATTGTTATTTTCTTTTGTCTGAATCAAGATTAAAGCAATGAATGGAGCAGCTGGGACGACTCAAAAGAATGTTTTAAAGACCCCCTAAACAATAATTTTCTTCCTATTGATAACTGTAGATAAAATACAAGCAGCCTCACACTTTGTGCCAGATTCGGTCACAAGCTTTTTCTTTTTATTGTGGACTCACACTGACAAAATTGCAGGTGTGGCATAAGGCAATTACAACTTTCTTTAAAATAAACATCCTCAGCTCTGTATGTGTTAGTGTTGCCTCACCATTCATTCATTTACTTTAAGTGTATCGAAACAACAATTAATAAGACAAGCCATTTGTCCATGTTTCTTTTTTAAAATTACAAAACCTTTGTGCATCTTCTCTGTCAAGAGCTGCAGAAAAATGGTTTTTGACCTAGAAATGGGAGCATCAGACTAAACAACATCCTGACTATGTCAAAAGAAGATAACTTTTGAGTAAATCAGGACAATGTGGAAATTAAGGTAAAATAGGCGATATTATTCAAGCATTTTTTAACTAGTTTTATTGCACAATTTTTAAAAAGAGATTTCAAACATTAAAAATTACTCGTAGTTGAAATGGCATTTTCATTTGCTGCTCTAATATAGCAGCAATTTGTATAGAGGCAGCAGCAGTGGGATTTGCAGTAGATAGGTTGTTGTCAAGATCTATTTGCAAAATAATAACTCATGCAATCCATAGTTAATGGGACAAATTGACTGGCACCAACTACTTGTCATGAAAGTTTCCAACCACAAACCTGGAAGTTATTCTGTGTAAGAATTTAATGGGGAATTTAATGCTCTGGTATAACCGTGGTAAATTGGTGTTAACAGCCAATAAGGCGGTGCCTGCCACCCAGAAGACTCAAAATTGTTGACAGAATCATGTTCACAAAGGCAGCGTCGTTTCTGTTGTTTTGTGTCAACACACATGGTTGTGTTTAGAGAGTCACACCCTGGAGGGTTTAGGGAAAGATGGTCGTCTTGGTTTAATTTAGAAAAGGTTCACAGTGGCTTGAAGCGCAAAACACATGCTCGTTTATTAATGTTTGATTAAAACCCACAATCTTTCCCTTTCACAAAATGTCTTTAGCTGTCTAACTTTAGCTTGTGACTGCTGATGTGAACCTACATATTATACACCCACCTTCCACCTCTCTGCAACGTATGTAGCTTCTGTTGCCCTGGAGGGGGAAAAAAACAATAATCCGCAACATAATCCAGACAGACTTCCAATCCCTATACAGTATAATTTATTTAACTACAGTAGTTTATAATTTTTGTAGAAATTTATTTTGCATCCGTGGCAACTGTCAGAAAGGCACACACAAAAACTAAAATTCATGTAATTTCTCTAAGGCTCACTGTGGAGTAGCTACTGTACAACAACTGAAATATTAATATGATGGAGAAAAGGGTGAGAATTTCAGTTTTGATTATAAAGTGTCCATGTATCAATGCTACTGATGCATCAAAGCCTGAGTCCACAGAGAAATGCACAGCAACTGTGCCTCAAAACAAACTGCTACGATTTCTGTTACTTATACCCCTTTCCCACTGGCCAAAAAACCCGTTTAAACCCGCTAACAATCGGCTTTTGGTGGCAGTGGGAAAGGCGCACCGAGCCGCGTTGACCCGCGTCGACGCGGGTCAAACGACTCGGCAAGCGACGCGGGTTAAAATCGCCTTTAATCGGCTCTGCTCTGCTCGGCTTGCAGTGGGAACGCCAGACCCGCGTCAACCCGCTAATTTACGTGATGACACTGAACATTACGTGACGCTACGTCATCGCGCCGGTCGCGTCTCATATCACGTACCAAAACAAAGCTCTGCTCCGCTCTGCTCTGCTCTCATCCGAGACTGGGATCAAAAGATCAAACAATACTGACCAAAAACGATAGAAAAAAAGAAAAGAAAAGAAGCGACAGTCTGTTTAACTGACGTGTTGTGCCGCGGACGTCCGTCATCCGGCCGCAGCAGACTCTCTGTCCTCCGCGGTCCTGATGCTCCAGGTCAGCCAGCCAGAGAGTCTGCCTCGGCGGACGGACACTCCGCGGCGGGCGGCTGTTACATGACTGTGTGTGTCTCTTGCACCGCGGATGAGAGCGGGGCGACTGGTTTATGCTCTGTCTGATCCCCCAGCGGGGGGTCAGACTCGGCTCATTTTGGTCAATGGGAAAGGGGCCAAATGCCGATTGTTAGCGGGTCGACCCGCGTTTAAAAAACCCGCGTCGACCCGCTAATTTTAGTGGGAAAACGGCTTTAGTGATGTCACAACTGTCAGCCATGCTCCAAGCTCCGCCCCCCTGGACTGGCAATCCGAGTTTCCAGGATTTTGTTTTCTCTGAGTGTTTACCTGAGATTGGCTACTCAGAAAGCAGTCAGCTTTTCAGAGAGAGTCTAAGAGCCTTATATGCCTGACCAGGATATTACAGGGAAATTGTACACATATTAGAACTGATGAAATTAGGGAATTAAGGGATTACTCAGTAAATAGAAAATTACTTACCAGTTGCTATTTTTTCAGTCACTTTCTCACAACCAAAGCTCCCAAATAATGTTGTTCCAGCTGTTTTATTGAAAGCAGTTCTGTGATTGTGAATTAGATATATTTTGGTTTTCATTTGTTGGTTCAATATTACAATATCTGGATACCTTTTTTTTTTTTTTTTTTTCATTTTTGACTGATAAAATGATCATTTTGAATATGTATCACACTGCTGTTTTTCCAGAAATCCCCTGCTTCATGCACATGTCAGCTGCTGAGTACAACTACAATCTGGAGTGTCCTGCTCAAGGGCACCTTCATAGCACCAACAGTCTCTGGAGCATGCTTTGTTTTATGTATATTTTGACATTTACATGCCGCCCTTTGAATTAAATGAATCAGTTTGGATTACTTAATGAGGTGCTGTCATTGACAAACAATGTAGTGCACTGAATGGATACCTCCCTTTAAAACAGACTGTTAATATTAATTTGGTGATGTGCCCATTAGTAGATGGGCACATGTTGAAGCTGCTCAACAAAAGTATTTTAATTGCTTTAAATGTTACTTTTTTATTATTATTATTATTATTGAACATCTCTGGTCATTATTTTCACTTGCATTGGTATGTCTGATTGAAGTCGTTTGTATCCAAAGAAGAAAAACTCTCTAATCATCATGTTTACACGGACAAGAACATTGTGTTCATGTGAAATAAGTTTTCACAGAACTGCAGATGATGCAAAGTTCAGGTATTCAAAATCTCATCTAGTTTTCAAATTAAATAATTAGCTATTCCACAAAGCTGCTGTTTGTTTAGCAGACCATTTCAGATGTGTGTGGTTCAGATAAATGAGATTCTGTAGACATTGTATCAGAGTGCAATTAGCTGGTTCATCCATTAAAACCAAGGACAATGAGGAAAAAACAAAACAAAATAATGCCTATTTGGCTTTGCTGCAATGCAACTATCTATTTTAGATAAGATGAGCAGTGCAGATCCATTCAGTTTCCAAATGCTGGTAATTTCTGTCAGACAAAGTGGAAGCTAGGTCTATATTTAAGGTCATTCAAGCCAACTCTCTATGGCCGTATACTAACAACACCGTCAGTGCCTTTGTATGAGTTGAGAAAGAAACAATCAAAGCTGCTTTTGCACCTCGCCTCTTGTTTTGCCACAAATTCACCTATGAGAAAGTGTCAAAGTGATGTATGTCATTCCTGCCTGGAAGTGTCATTATAATAGATCCGCTTAGCAGACACCTATAAAAGCCGTGACTTACTGTATGTCAAAATGTGTTAATTTTGTTAGTGCATCTGCAGACATACAGAGATGTCTCATGTTATGAGTTAGAAATTGAATAATATTAGATTTTGTCTGTTTACCAAACCAAATACAGTATGCCGCTTTCAGGCAACACTGAAGTGTTTGTTTTAGAAGTTACATTAGAAGTCACAATCACGTGTTCAGTTGTAGTGTTTTTTATTTATCATAATGTCATTGAAAGGCATTTGTGTGTCATTTTTCAAAGGGAAATTGGTTTTGAAATGTTTGTCTGATTTTATTTGAAAGTTGATGATTCGACATCATTGTGCCATTTAAAAAAGAGAGCGTCCTTTCCAGAGAAATTACAGAATTAGTTGTTTGTAAAAAATACCAGTTTTTTTCTTTTTGTGACAGGTGAATTGGGACAAGAAATCAAAATGGTTAACAAAAATCTGAATGTTAGTGTGTTTTTGGTCACGACTCCGTAATATTTTTCCCCCTTTTTTAAAATAAATCCTGCAGTTCAAGCTTCAGTTGTATTTTTCGCTAGGTTTGGCACTTGAGTTGAGTTAGGGTGATAGAGTTTGGAAAAGTCACTCTTCAGTTTCAAACTGTCCGGGTGTGCCACCCACATCAGCGGTGATGTGGATGCATAGCAGAGAGATGTTTTCATCGAGCTGTCACAGATGGCCTTTACCACCACTGCAGCTGTACACAGAGCTCAACATAACAGTAAGAAGTGTAAAATTAAGCCTCAGGCCTGTGGCATATGTAAATTACTTAACAACAAAGGTGCTGATGCCCATGTATGATAACCCCACTGCAACTAAATCTGTTACAGAGTAAATGTACAGCTGGTGTCATGGAGTGTATGGAAATGACAGTTTTTAGCTTAATTAGACAGCAGCAACCACCAGATGTGACGGGTAATACAGTTATTTATAATAACCATTGAGAATGAACAGTCCTCCTGATAAACCATGAACACATCTAATCAGCATCTTATGGGTGGCATCTCTAAAACCAATACATCGATTAAAACCATGCAATTGCATTATTAATAATAGTTAATGAAAAAAAAAATATTTAATGAAGGACTGAAATTAAAAACATTTGTTAATGTGGTAGATGTATCCCCATAGATGTGGATGAATTTGAGCTGCTGTGTGATGTCAGTTATGTCACTGGCACCACTGAAAAATAAATCATAATTTCTGTAATTTCTTGCTTGGATTTATCATTTTAAATCAAATAAAAGCATAGATGAAATTGAAAAAAAAAAAAAAAAGCCTCGAGCCACAAAGGACAGCTGCATGTTGCTTACATTGTTAGATGTAGAGTTGTCACGGAGCTAATTTAGTTGTGGCCTTAGTCAGAGCTTTGGTAAACATTGAGATGGATAGCCTACTGTACACTAACTTTATTAATTAGTTGGAAACAGGAAAATAAGTTTTACAACAGTCAACGCTAAAAACCCGCTAACATTGCATGTCCATAAACATATCTCTGAATGTAACCCCACTCTATTTCCCATTTACTGCACCACTCAGCTTGGTTGATGACCTGCTTTCATGATCCTAGCAGACCAAGTCAGTGCTATTGCTGCATCTGCTTTTTGATAAATGAGTCCTTCAGTGTGTATGTCATGAATGTTTATTTGCAACGTGGCAGCCAAACAAGGTGAAATTCATGTCAAAGGGCAAAATGAAAAAGTTAAACAGTTTTTTTTCTGGGTGAAATAGAAAACATGAAATGGTGGATGACACTATTTACGTATAGGTCTACAAAGTCTTAATGTCTGCCTTAAAATTGGATGGATTTACTGTGTCATACTGAAAAGTTGTCTAAAAAGGATCCACATCATCTGTCAAGGCTCTGCTCCATGCAGAGACCTCAGGCATTGACTGGCATTCACTTCTAAAGCATTTTCTCTTCTAGAGACCAAATTCATGCTGGGCCTTGGTACAACTTCGCAAAAGTTGACACTGTAACCTTGACAAGACTTTGTCACTTATGCAGGTCAGAGCTGATCTGTAACATCTTACATATTTATAATAAAATAGATAAGATAAGAAAATTAAGATAGCAGCAGATGGTACTTCATAAAGGAAAATGAAAACAGGATAAGTTACACATTTTAATGATAGACATCACATATTTAGTGGATATTCTGATAGTTGATCACTTCTCTTTCCAAAACAACCATCACCATTATAAAATGAATACTGTCATGTTTCATTGCCAGTCAAAATAAGCTATTTGAGACTTGTTATTGCTGTGGATTTCTCATTGCTTGAGTAATTAACCACGAGACATTGTAGACTTAGTTGGCAGATTATTAATCATGATATGAAACTGTGAAGATACTAGCCACAGTTCTAAAGATACCGCCTACTATTTGCCTAAATCCTCTGTCTGTCTCTGCAATACTTGCTCCATGAAATAGCAGCAATATCAGTTTCAATAAATGAATTTGAATTTGGGATCTGGTGGAGAATTGCTGCGCTCTCTTTGCCAGTGTTTGGAAACAGGTGAAGCTATTTACACAGTGTGAGCAAAAACAGATTTCATTCCAAAGCCCCCGCCCCGCACTCTTGAACACTGGCCCATTTGACTTGAAACAACTGTTTTTAAATGCTTTTTTTCATGTGCTCTAACTATGTACCTTTGTTGTTGTCATCCAACACAAAACAGTCAGTACATGCCAGAACAGATGAGAGTTATGTGGGTGGCCGTATCCTGTTTAGATGTTAAAAATTTGAATGGTAGATACAGTATAGAGCTCTCTTGAGTTCAAACTGTCCCTTCGATCACCGCTGGTTGTTTGGCTCTCCGCCCTGATATCATTGAACACTGGACGATAGATCTCTAGGGACCAGGACAGTGCATTAACTAGACGTGTTATCTCCTCTTGAGCTAATTTAATTCAAGGTGTGATTCTGTACCTCCTGCACAAAGACATCAGTTCCTTCTCTGAGCCAGCTTTTGTGATAGATCGATTCTGGACTGTTCCCCCGCATCACCAAGTTTTGAGGGTGGCAAACAGTGCACAGACTTTAAAGGGGAATAAAAGAGGTGATTTAAGTGGTCAAGCCCCTCTTTCAGCAGTAGTAAGTGATCATCATGTTGACTTTTTTAGATGCTTATTCTTTTATCTATAGTATGTGGAAGATAAAAGTAGGAAAGCCTTTCACAGCAAATATACACCAAATGTGGTTGCTGATGTAGTAGACACTTTTTCATGTACACACAGCTCCAGCACATTAATATTCATATTCAGCACCACAGTAGCATTTCTCCGAATGCAATAGACAAAATATTCTTTAAGCTACAGTACTGTGTACTCAAGGAAAGGTCCAGTGTGTACACGTATGCTCATCTTACACATGAGAGATGCAATTAAGCTGTTATCAGTATGATGGGTGAAAACCTATCAATCTTAAAATTTTCTGGTAATTTGTTACTGACTGAATACATTGATTATCTCCTCCCCTTAGGCCTTGTGGCATCATCAGTCATTTCCCTTTAACAAATAGCTGCAGTATATTACATCCATAATGTCTAACACTAGAGTGGTACTGAGTCTGACTGCAAAGTAGGTGGTTATCGCAGGAAATCAGCATTATGAAGTGAATTATATCTGTGAATTATGCTTATAAGCCGCAGCAGTAGGCCTAGTAGCAATAGTGCTAGCACTGGTAAAAAAATATATATATATTGGTGGTATTGGCTGTAGAAGTAGTTGTTCTAATTATTATACAACAATGGCACTGGGAGGGAATGCATTTACGATAACCACTCATCCTTTTCCTATTTGCAATTTTTAATCAATGTACTCTGTGCATCAAACAACACTGTGAATTCAATTATTTGTGAGTCAAAGCATCAGTACAATTAAAGAATATCAACCTTTTATTTTCCTTTTTTCGTCTTTGCCTTTGCTTATTAAGTGTTTCAGAATTTCATCTTTGCAAATGAGTGAGAGGGATGTTTCATAATGTCTGATGTAGTTCTAACATTACAAGCACTGGTAAACTCTGTAAGCCTGGCAAGAACCTTTGTTAACAAGGCACAGCTGGATACACTTTGTGTAGCCAGAACATTTATCAACTTCCATTTCCCTGGCATCGAGTAACTAAACAGATTACGGCAGCAATAGGCATGAGCAAGTTTGTGAGGCGCTCAGTGTTATCTTTAGCTGCCGGGGTGCTTTATCAGGTCGAGTTGAAAAGAGTGGAGGGACCAAAGCAAGACTTTGATATTGTAAAAAACAGACCTTAACAAAGTGGAGGAACAGCACCACCCTAGAACATGGATACAGATCAGTGGTCGTGTTTATATTTGCATTCTGCCATACTTACACTTGCTATATGGAATCCATAAGTGCATTTACATTGACAGCATGACACCATACAGTGCACTATAGGTGTGGGAATTGTGTAGTCAAAATAGGGCGCTTGTTACAACAACAGGGGAGGGACCACCAACCTGTTTTCAAACATTTGCAAGCAGTGGCTAAGGATGGAGTATATAAGTACAGACTGAATGAAGTGAAAGAATTGGATGTGGCAAACACCATGATTGCTGTTTTGTCATCATTTAGTTTGGGGATATTTTCATGGTTTTCAAGCTAATTCAATCAGTGAGGCAGATGGTTAGCTGGGTTTTTGGTGCTAAAACTAGTTCTACCACTGTAATGGGAATATGTTATCAGCCCAACAGACACTCAGTATTACATTTGCTAATGATCTGACCAAGACTCAGCATATAAATAGAAAATATTAATGGACCCAACACTGACCCTTGAGGAACTCCAAGAGTGAATGGGAATTTCTAACAAGAGAGATGGTTCTATGGAAAGGCTGTCTGACACTTAGTAAATTAAGTACTTGGATTAAGACCTGTGAATAAATGGGCAAACTATAAAATTAACTAGCTATATGCCAATGACGTTTACCAGATTAGCATGGAAGGACAGCATAGGAACCAAAGTCTGTGTATGTTTATTGACTGAAGGTCTGCTTTTGAAGATTTATTTATTCAGTTTTTTATTTATTGCCACTGGGCAATAATTTATCTTAAGATATCTTCATCTACCAGTCTAACTGTGAGTGGCTGTTTATTGGTGCTGAAAATGTAGTATGCAGTGAGTTAGATGAAGCTGAGAGATGAACAGTGAAAATGAACCAAAACTGTAAAGCTGAGACTGACAAAACCCAAATAATGAGCTGAGAGACACTTTAAAAGCCCGTAGTGCTAAGGGGAACTGTGTGATGATTCTCTGTGGGTTTGTCACTTTGAGCAATAGTTTTGACATTTCACATGATTTTTATCCATTAATGTAAAGATATTGATTCAAGCAGCTTTAACCTGTCAGTTATTAATTACAAAACAAGATCGACATGATATTAATATAATCACAAACCGCATTCTGTCTCTTCTGGTTTTTATGCATAATCATGTCCATGTTTTTCCCAGTGTACGCATTTTAAATTGTGAAATGTGATGAATTTAGCAATATGCTAGATTTCTGTGTGGATTACGCCCCCGCTGTTAAAAGTGAAATTAAATTTTGCCTTCTTGTAAGTAAAATGGTTCGCTGTGTCCCCAAAACAGAGCACTGTTATTATACCTGTCATGCTCCTGTGCATCATACTAAATGCTTTGTACAGTTTAATTTATCAAATTATCACTGATGGAAAATGTTGAAAAGGAAACTAACACAGACAAACCAGGCATTAGTTTAATAGGCACAGGGCTTTTTGCTTTCAGAGACACACTTTACGTAATATGCATAAAACAGCTAGGCACAGTCGTTGATGTATCCAAGACAGACTCTGACAACCTTCTATATGAGGTATAAAGATAAAAGGCCTTTCCTCTGTAGGTGGAGACAGGAGACTGATCTGGAAGGAGAATCTGAGATTAATAAGAACCTGGCCTATTCAAATAGTTTCTGGAGTTGTTTCATATGTGTTTTTCTGTGGTTTTGTATCGCTCCTGCTCGCTGCGTTTGAAAACTTTGTGCCGTCTTTGTTGAATCACAGCGGGGTTGAATCACAGAGTTCCTCTGTGCTTCATTGTAGTGGCAAAATTACACAAATAGTTGTAATTTTGAAGAGGTTTGTGTGGTGTATGCGTCAACTCTAAATATATTTTTACCCTGAAGACATTAGATTATTGCTGCTTGTTTCCTAGAGGAGTTCTGCAAAAGGTAGATTTTGCTACTTAACTGGTTGTAAGGTACAGCTCATCCAGAGGCAGTCGTTGACATTTCCTCCAACTTATTTTGTATTCTTCCCTCAAAGTTGCTGGCAAACTGGATAAATCTGCCTCCTTGACTGTGCCCTATTTACATTATTGACTCAACAACACCTTTAAACCAAATACCTATCAAATTGGTTCCAAACTTAGAGAGCATTTTAATGTTCAGCCCGGGAATGGAGAATGAAATGTGGCCAGTGTGACAACAAATGGTGCTGTAGAGCAGTGTTTTGAAGAAGGGTTGCTCACATACTATATTATGAGCACACAGCTGCAGGAAATACACTTCTGGCGATTGCAGAGGCTAGCAATGCAACTTAAGTGGCTGTAATGGATCTTAAAAACTATTTATGAAGTACAAGCTTGAAAGACTATTGATACAAACAAACTGGCTTAGCAATATTACAAAAACAAATTACATGTAGCAATAATGCAAACCCCTGATGCACCTAAGTGGCTCTTCTTGTCAAAAAAAAGTCAAAACATTACTCACAGACAACCTACAGAGACTGATGGGAATAAAATGCAACTCACTGCTAAGTTTGTCTTCCATGTGAAAAACTTCTTGTGGCATTTGAATGAAGCCAGTTCAGGTGTAAGTATGACCATTAGTTTATTTAAGTATTCCTGTTGCAAATGTGACAAAATAAAATCTTGTCTGACTATTACACAGTGTACCTGCGGATTGATGAGTGCATCAGCTTCACAAACTCTGCTTCCTGAATTTAATTTCATGTCTCACTGGTACCGCACGTACTGTAACCAGTGTG
The DNA here is from genome assembly GCF_905171665.1 of Trachurus trachurus. NCBI lineage: Eukaryota > Metazoa > Chordata > Actinopteri > Carangiformes > Carangidae > Trachurus > Trachurus trachurus. Next base: position 14,603,647 of record NC_139896.1, read on the forward strand.
GCCCTCGTTCATTGTTTTAACGCAGGGCTGGTCCTGTTCTGTCAGTCCTGTGATGAGGTACTCAGTAGCCTTGAGCTTAGGGACATAGCATCTAACCTCAACGTCCCTGATCAATCAGAGACTTTTGTTGCATGTCATACCCCACTCTTTCCATGTTTCTTATACAATGCATAGCCAGAAAGCTGAAAAGGTTATCTTGAGTCATTTTTATGATGATAAACATCCATAAATTTGTGCAGAAATTATATAAAAAATTAAACTGATGATCTTGCTCCATAATCCAATTTCGGAATCTATTGTTTTAAGTTTATTGAAAATAAAAAAGAAGCTGTACTGATCACTACATTACATTCAAAGAGATATATTGAATGGTGCAGTGTTAAACTCATTACTTTATTCACCACGGAAGGGAATGATAATTTGAAAATACTGTATATATTTTAACAGTTACATTCATATATCATTTCATATGGATATACACTGCATGTGTCCTTGAGCACTTGAAGTATTTTTCACATGCTTGATGTTGATTGAGTCACCTAACATATCCTTACTTCATGCTATGCCTATAAGACATGTAGGCAGTGTACCAAAAAATAACAAAAAAAAATCCAGAAAACCAGCAGGAGGGTTTGAAATATAAACACAAAGTGCTGAGGTTTTTGTGTAACTTAATCTGTTTTTAAAGCGGACCACTGACAAGGGAGATGACTGTACTGTATTAAGATAATGAATGTGTCAAAAACTGCCATGTATCACTGAGTAGCACATACCCAACAAAAACAATTTCCTAATGTTTGGTTTTTCTTTTTGGTGTCAAGTATTATAAAGCATCTTCGCAAGTATTGACAGACTTTTAACAGGGCTTTTTTTCTTTGTCTTTTTGAGCCTCATTCTTACTTTTTTTCCTGTTGCATAGGTTTAAGATGCTGAAAAGTCCTGTCTTTCTGAAACTCAACAAACTTTTGAGTTTTAATTCTCACTCCAGGGAGATAATGTCTAAGAAAATGACTCGTGACTTTTGTTGAAGTTCTTCTAGATGTTTCAGGAGTTTTTCATATTTTGGCTTTGCACCTTTGTGAGCATACAGTGAAGCTGTGAGACTTCAAGCAACGCTGCTAGAACTTATAGGAGTGGCTTTGCTTTTTGTATTGACTGTCCCTGGAGTTGCTGCAGATATGGAAATGAATGTGAAAAAAAATTGTGTTCATGTGCCTGGCAATGAAATCTTTTGTCTTTTTTTCTGTTGTGTATGTAACTTTTTAGGAAAGTGAAAGCAACCGTAACTTTCACTGTGGATTTGATTAATACACTGAATCCTGTAAATGGCGGTTATATCGCAGGTCATCCGTATATCACGTAATTCACAGGTTTGAGCTCAGTTATAGCTGTCAGCTATGAATGCAAATTCGAATGCAATTACTACTATCACAGTAGTGTTTAATCTACATCCCTGCTGTCTTTTTGTGTTCCACACATTGTGAAATGAGCATGCTGAGCCGGAAAAGAGAGAATCATTTTCAAAGGTGCTACTAATGACAACCTTACCTCCGCACTCATCTCACCTGTGTCTTTTTCTACAGATTGGGAAACCGGGCAGGTGCAAATCGGATTCCATACATTTGTGATTGAATGTGAGACTACTTTGACCCTACAAAATTGAAGATGATGTTGCTATGGAAACTGCTGGTGCTGCAGTCACTTATGGGGTGCCTTGCAGGTAAAGTATCTTATTAAGAACTTTTGATGCATGCCAAAGCTGCCTTTGTGAAGTTTGAGTCCTTATTCATATGTATTTGGGGCAGGTGACAGTTTGAAAGCTGTACTGTAGTTTAGAAAGGAGCAACCACAAGTTGATTAGCCATAAGCAAATATTTTACACAGTAATGTAAAATAAAAAGAATGTAGCATCCATTCAACAAGGGAGCCATTGTGGGCTATAAAGGCTTCCAATCACAGGCAGTAGTGCATTGTAGATGGCCTGGCACTCAATATCATTCTGAATGTAAATGAAGAGAATTTACTGCATCAAAGTTGGGATGAAAATATTCAAGAGTTCCGCAGGTCATAAATAAGATTTCGCCACTCCAGCCACTCTGTCATGAAGTTGCAATTGCGCAACTCTGCAGAGGACTTTTAATTAGAAATGACCAATACAGGAAGAGAGGAAACGTCACCACATGCTGCTGAGGCTAAAGAGAAAGACATAGACACGAGAGAACGAGAGAGAGAGGGGGGGAGAAGCTAGCAAGCAGATTTTTATTACCTATTAATACTCCTATTGCTGACTGTCAACTATGCACAGACCACCCAGGTGCCAAACTTGTATACATGTGCGTTGCAAGACCCCACCTTATCTACAGTTGAATATACATGCATTAAAGTTACACTGGCCAGTTTTGAACTGCTAATAGTTTTGAGTTCAATATGTAAACATACTTTACCACTTTAGAAAAAAAAACCTCCTTTTAAGAAAACAGGGATTCTAGAGGAAAGTTTAACAGTCATGCACATGAAAATGTAACAATATGAATCCAATTCAATATATTTTTAAGAGGCTCATCTATTATTGAGTCATCTGAGTTACCTTGATTGATTAGGACTAATTAAGTCTGAATCGGAGAACCATTTTAGTTACAATATGAAACAAATCAATGAGTGAACAAATGAGTGATTAGATGAGTGAATGAGTAAGTGAGTGAGTGAATGATTAAATCAATCAATCAGTGAGTGAATGAATCAGTTAACAGGAGTTAACAGCAAATCTTTTCTGGCTTCTTTCAAACGTCTATCATTCATTCACCGTGCAGTAAAGTTGAGTTATAGCTTCATTATATTGCAGTGCCCGTTTCAGCCAGAGGCTCCGTGGCATTGATCACATTTTGATGGAGGACTTTAATTTGTCTCCTTTACAAATAGGTGGGGTCACCAGAGAGCATCAGTAGAATCACTCAGTGTTTAATCAACAGGCATTATACGAATCAAGATGAAGAAAAGGCTTTATTGAAGCCTGTGTTCTGGTGAAACACTGCTTCTCATTACTCCACGCACATTAAGCCTCTCGTGAACTCTGTGCCCTCTGCTGCACATTAGATTATCAGATTGGTTCTGGGGGAACTTTGAACCAGCGCTTCGTCCTCAGTGTTTCGCCTATGCATGTTCCTGCTTTATCTTATGGTGGGTCTATGTGACAGCCCCATGCGATCTCATGGCAGACAGCTCACAGCTGGTGATAATTGACTGGGACACGTTGGTTTGGAGGTGAAATATCACGGAGGTCGCTCCTGCCCTGGAGAAACACATCAAGGGTGGAAAACACAAGCGAACACAAATTAATAACCTGCATATGGATGCAAACTGATTTGGGTTACATTAAAAGTAAGACAGTACAATTCCCAATGGACATGAGGGACATTATATCAGTATATGATTCAGCTCTTTATAGCATTAACAGAATAAGCTAGCTGGCTGAATTTCCTCTAAACCATTTACTGTATTCCTATAGAAGTGGCATCAGCATCTTACATCAACACCCCAGTGATCATAGTCATGTTAGGTATTAAAAGAACCCGACTGTGTTTTGTGTATAAGCCAAAAATGAATCAGAAGCATTATTGAGTCCCACAAAATGGGGTCCTGCTACCAACCTTGGGTTTTACACAGAAGACTGTTGATGCTAAAGGATTGTAAAACCCTGGAGCAATTTCAATGACCATGTTTTCTGACAGCTAGCCCTATTATTATTGAAATCTTTTTTTTTTCCTTTACAATTTATGCAGATGCCAAGGATAGAAGGCCAAGGTCATCCTCCTTCTCTAACTCAGTGCAGTGACTGCATTTAGCATTTCTTTCATTGTTCCTAATGTCATATATCCTAAAATGTATACATATAGACCACAACTTTTAGTGGGATTTTTGTAAATATAAAAAAAAAGGCACAGCTCCCATGAAAAATCATTTGGATTTAGTGAGGGTCACATATCATATCACTTGATTTCATCCATATCAGAAATATGTTCCAGTGTCATTCGTCCACTCTTTAGATGTTTGAAATCAAAGTCCTCTACAGTATTACCTATGGTTACGTTTTGTTATTAGGCAAAATCACAAAGTCAGAGATGGGTGTGAAAGGAGACATTTCACTTGAATTATTTGGTAACACTTTATAATAAATACACACTATTGAGCAATGGTTAACTGAATTCATCATTTATAACACATGAATACTCATTAGTAAGTAGTTTATAAGCAAAGTTAAAAATGTTTTCCTCATCATTGATAAGCACTAACTTTGTTTATAAACTACATAATAATGAGAATTCATGCATTGTAAATGAAGAATTCAGTATTTATTAATGCTTAGTACTTATTTTAAAGTGTTACCAATAATTTCATTTAATTGTGTGACGTTGGTTTCTCCACATCCCTGCCTTAACAGACCAGCTCCAGGCCCGTGTCTATTCATTCTATTGGGAGAGGTGAACATGATCACAGATAATGAGTCGTTCTTTTGTCCCATAGTCACCGAAATTAATATTGAATCACTTTTTCAAAAGACACAGATCTCCTCATTTGCTTAATTGAAGTATTTCCATTATTATTATTGAAATGTATTCAGAGAGAGAAAAAAATGGTTTGGCAGATATTAAGCTAGCAGCTAAAAAGCTGCAAAATCAAGCACAGATTTATACAGTTTCTATTGTTGTGTATTGTTATGTCTTGGCTTATAAATCAGCAGGTAAGACCACACCCATTTTAGGAGAGAGTGAATGGCCATTTCATACCACTGGCGCTGCCTGTTTTGTGATATCTACAATATCTATGCTAAAGCATAGAGTGACCAAGTCCAAACCAGCTTCATATGCCACGTGTAACCAAAATCAAAGATCATCTTATGTTGAAGAAGTAGTTATGATAATATAATCTGAATCTAACTGTCCTGCTAGATATTTGGACTGGACCACACTGTTGAGTAATTGTGTATCACATTAGCGTCTTACTCCCATTGCAACATATTGACTACCACACCTTTACCACTTTTGTCTTTATAATGTATCTTATATCTGCTACAAGTATCGACTTATGCTAAATGATGCCTCTTATTCTCTTTCTCTCTTGAGCAAACATGTTGTAAAGGTCATGTCAGGTGATTTAGGGTACAGATCTCTACTGCTGTTTGAATATGAAAGTGTGTTCGTTCTTACATTTAGAAAACGTTAATTTAAGAGCTAGAGTAGTGTATGCAGACTTACATCTTGGTAAACGTAGGGTTAAAGAGGACAGCATTTTTACATCTTTTAAAAGTACAGTGGGTGCTGCGCATGCAGACAAACCCACTGAGGACATCCATGAACCACAGCCGTGAAAAGGGACGTCTAAAATTGGTTCATCCTCCTTGCAAAATTCACTTGAAATGAACATTTGCTTTAAACAATCTTCCAGGGGAGCATACACTCAGACCTTTACCACTAATGTGTTTTCAAATGTGCTAGAAATGAACATCTTGGCGACCTTTCTTGCTTTCTTTCCTCTTCTTTTTTTCTTAGATCTTCTTTTAGCTTGAGCACAGGATTATTATACTCACCCTCCTGCTTATCAGTTTGGAACAAAACTCACTTTATAATGGATGATAAGGCCTCGATATGGATTAGAGCAGCAGCTGAAAACTGACTATTGGAAACAAGAATGATGCACACTATGCAGCTTGGCTTTCATATGCTGCAGAGAGCGAGAATGGATTTACAAGTGGGGTAAACCTCATGTAGACTTGAGGGGAAAAGGGAATTGTTGTGATATTTGTTGCAGCTTAAGTTATACCCTTCAGTTATAAGTTGATTTGTTTTTCATGCACAATAAAAAGCTTGATAATAACACACGTGCCAGTTGAAACTAAAAAATCCAATTACATTTTTAAATTAGTCACCTGCCTTTCTGCTTGCTGACTACGCTGCTTGTCTGCAACAAAATGAGGACAGGGGGGGTTGCTTCACTTCATGATACAGTAGCACAACACAACAACTAAAACACCACTAGCGATGTCTGAGCTCTATCTTTGGGAAATTCTGTGTCTGTCGCTTTCTTAAAAACAACATTAATAGTTCCATGAACATATTTTTGCTCACCACCTCTGTCATAGAGGTTTGGAGAACACAACAAACACAAAAACATTGCATTAGAACAAACCATGTCAAGTTGCTATTGGCTGGTGAGTCTGACGCTTATACTGAGCTGGCCTCTTACAGCAAGCTGAGCCAATGTGCCAAAGGTGATGATACCCTATCAATAGAAGTTACGTAGTGCAAGGACAGGCATTGAAATGAAATGAAAAGAAATGAAATGCATTCAGAGTGTGAAGTGGGAATGCAAGAAGTGCTCTTCTCCCTACAAGTCAAGGTACAATCAAACTAATTTTGAAGGTGAAACAGTTACATTATGTTGCCTCAAAAGGTTGTATGCTGCATGACAAACAATGTATATTGAACTATTCTACTTTCTATGTTTTTCTCAATCCCACATACATCTGCTATCACCCACATTCACCATGTATAGTTTGCCCTTAATTTTAAGAAGTTGTTCAAATTTAATATTTGTTCCCAGGCTAAAACAAATTTAAATCTTCATTTGGAGCAAAATAGCCAGAGCTGAATATCACCAACCTTGACCTTTAAGGGTTGGTTGCCCTGGTTCCAGGTGACATATCAAAATCACTGTGTTTTGAATACTGCAGCACTACAGTATCTTTGTTTGGTTTGGAGAAGCCGAGTGTCAGAAAAGAGTGGGATGTTTTAAAAACTGAAATATTTGATGTTCAAACTCAAAGAAGCCATTAAATGAGCATGTTTTTCTTTTGTTACCTCGCCATTACTCATTAAATCCAGTATGCCCATGTGTTGTTTGTTTGCCAAAAGGCTCCAAGAAGTAAATTAGGTGGGTGGAGGGTTGCGCTGATAGGGAGGTGATTTAGTGTATATACATGTTTTAGTTATTCTGCTCACTTTTTTTTCCCCCTTGGTTCGCGGTGAATCACTCCTTCCTGTTAGCGGGTGATAGCCGTGCCACTGCTCTCCCTGTACCACGCTCCTGGTCCCCCACGCATCCAGAATCTTAATTCCCTGCTCATTGCCCCAGCTTATTCTACCATGATAATAGCAGCAAGCGCCCTTTACTTCTGTTCACGCTTTCTTGCACATTTTTTCACCAAGCTGCTTTGTGTGTGTGCGTGCGTGTGTGTGTGTGTGTGTGTGTGTGTGTGTGTGTGTGTGTGTGTGTGTGATTTTTGGGTCCTGTCTCAAAACTGTTTGATTTCTTCACCCTGACAGTTGCTGTGGAGCAGATTAAAGGGACTGTCTTTCCAGACAGGCTCAGCATTTTATACAGGCACACACACAGCCACAAATTAAGACACACACACACGTACGTACACAAGCGCACGCACACACACACACACACACACAGACACAAGGACACAAGCTTTTTTTTTCTATTTTGCTTTGTGAGAGAAAGAACCTGGTTCCCAGACATTTTGTTTGAAATGGGCATAATGTCGTAAAATGCAAATATGTGCCCAGTGCATGAAAAGTGAGAAATATGTTTTCTCACAACAAAAGCGTTCAGAGAAGGAAACACGACCAGGAACAGGAAGTAATTTTAGACCGAAATAGCTGTGGTAAGTAAGCATTGTTCTCAGGGTGAATGCTTCTGGCCTCGTCTAAAAAACAAACCAAGATATTTTCTCCTTTGAGTAAAAATAACATTTTCTGAAAGTTTCCCTTTTTCATAATCAAAAGGGTGTCCACAACCTCAGCTTAAAGGGTCAGTTTGACATTTTGTGAAATAGACTTGTTTGCTCTTTTGCCAAGAGTAAGATGGGACAATTGATATAACTCTTATCTGCAGGTTAAGTGGGAAATGAAAGCTGCCACCTGAGCATATTGATTTTACTGGTTAATGTTAGATATTATTTAGATGTAACTGTCAGCAGGCGTTTTGCCAGTGGTTTCTTGACATTTCTGGAGCTCACCATGTGGGAGATATCTCCAACTGTCTGTTACTGACTGTAATAATGTGATGTGAATGCAGAATGTGCTCAGACATGTAGCTTCCTTTTTCCATTTCTCTCTGTGGGCAAATTAAACAAATGCTAATGTCGTAGCAAACAAAAGGTAAGGTGCAAAATCTTAAACTTATAGGACAGAGTCTGACAAGTTTCCCATGACGCCTGGTTTGTGCACTGCTGTTGTGAAATGAGACACAGATGCATGTGTGAATTGAAAATGTTTTACCTTGATAGAAAAATTCTTCCTCTTACACCGAGGCTTTATGAATCTACTTTCTAGACTTCTGAGACAAAGGGGGAAAAGGGAGAGATACTGGTTGAAAATAACAAGGGAGCAAAACAGCGGAGGGGTAGGGTGTGTTCCTGGTGAGTTGTGAGTTCAGTCAGAGGCTGAGCTGAACACACACACACAGTACCACACACACAGTTAGTAAAAATGTGTTGCTAGCTAGCCTACAAGCATCAACTCTACAGTCGGTATATTGGCTGTTACATGGACTGCGCAAAAGGCCTGTCTGTCAAATTCACATCAATAATGCAAACGTTTTCTGAATGAACCACCTTCATTTTAATTCTCAGCAAGAGAGTGTGGAAGAGTGTGTACCCGGAAATGCTAAGACAAAAATAAATATATAAATAAATAAAACTTTATACCTTTAACCGAAATTGATTCCATGATTTATCAGCCTACCACTTTTGACGTCCCGTACTGTATAATGGGCCCACAAAAGGACTATTCTATAAAATTCTCTGTTGCACAGAGAAACAAACTGTGCATCTCTTGCTTAAATGGTCATGGAATAATGATGCTCCATAGACAATGTGATATAATAAGCCAATACAGTCCCACAGGCCTAAGGGGATATAATGTTAGATCTCCATGTCTTCTTGATAAGAAAGCAGGTCTATGTTGTATATTAATACTGTGCAAGTATCAAAGCTTTAGTCCACAAAGAAATGCACTCAGTCTGTGTTTAGAAACTACCGTCTGCAACTGCACTCTGTAACTTTCCTCTTCGGGTAGGAACACAGCGCCACCGCACTCCTGGTACACCGCAGTTCCTCTAAGATCCAGAGGCCGAGCTCAAACCCAGTCTCCCTGTGCCTCTCACCCACACATGAGCGCCCTGTGCTGGGCCGCTCCTGCCTCCCCCCCAGAGCTTCGGCGACACACAAAACCCTCTGCGCTTGGCACCGGTACCGGTAATGGCAACGGCAACGGCAACGGCTCCACAAATTCACGTAGGCTAGTGTGCTACTCCGGGGATACATCATACAGTTAGGTAGCAGACAGCTGCCCTTCTCAACCAGAGTACTAGCTAAATCTTACGCTGTGTGGCTTTAAAATGAGCTGCCGGGATTACTGTAACATTGTGATGTCACAACAAAGTCATGCCCTAAATCCCGCCCACTTGTTCCGACCATCCAACCTTGCAGGATTTGGGTTCTCTGAGTAAACACCTTTAATCCTCTTAATCTTTAATCAATCACTCACTAAATAGTCAGCCAATCAGTACCGTGCTCCAAAGCCTCTCTTCCCCTGTTGTCATTAGAGCTCCAAAGCAAAGCCTGAGAGAGGAGATGTAAAAAAAAAAAAAAAAAAAAAAACATCAAAATGTTTTTGTCTCTTGAAAGCAGTGCCTATGTTTAGAAAAAAAGAAAAGAAAAACACCACATAAATGTAAAACATGTGACTTTTAAAACATGGGTTGAATTCCTGTATCCAAATAATTTCCATTTCTTTGATAGAGGAATGTATTGGTTCAAATGTATCTTTTTTAAAAAAATGTAATTTATCTTTTTTTTAATTAAAAAAAAAGAAAGGGTAGTGAAAACAAGATATGTTTTAGCTTTGAACTCAGGCTCTGAGTAAGGTCAAACCTCAGCAGCTAAGCTGTTCACAGCTTTCTCCCACATTTCTGAAGTGTAGCAGACAACCTGTTGTGAATTCTTTTTGATAGACAGGGCACTAATGCACCATCAAGGCTTTCTTCTGAGCTAAAAGCATGCATGACATCTCTAATCAGAAATACAGGACTCATGTGTTAGCCTTGACACCACTTCCCTGTGTGGCCTTACCCTTTCATTGACCCATTTTTTTTTAGCAACTACAAACAGATATTTCTCTCATTTGAAATAAAAGTTATTACATAAACTGTATGTTTGGCACTTTGACACAGATCCACTTGCACATACAGCAGGTCTGATGCTTTATCTACTGTCACTAAATATTAAAGTTTATGTGACAAGGTATATTTATTCATCAAACCCACCCAAACAAATGTGTGCTCCTCTGAAATGACATTTTATGCATTGTTCATTTCGTTCATTATTCACCCACCATACTGTGTTAATGCACAGTGAAAACAATGTGATGCTCAACTTCCCATGACCTGTTCCTATGAAAAACAAAAACACACTGATGAAACAATTAAGCTCTGTTTTTATTCTTTACTGATCTGAAAATGAAAACATGAAAACGCACACCCGCAGTCTTATCATTACGAGTGCAGCCTTGCTCTGCCCTGCCTCCGTCAAAAGTCTCCCATCACATCTGCAGTTTGTACAAAACGCAGCAGCCAGAAAGACAAGATCGTATCACCCCAGTTTTTAATTTTTTACATCAGGGCCAACAGAATGTGCAGGAAGCTGTCGGTGGAGATTAGGATGGATGATTTTGCATCCACTCTTAAATCAGGCTTTAAACCTAACTTTTATACACTGCCTTCATCTGATGCATCTTGTGTATTTTGCTATTATTGTTTTGTCTTGTTTGTTTGGTTCATTTTTTGTTCCTTATTTAAAAGAGAAAAAGATTGATGTGGAATGAAATAAGAATGATGAAGAAACACTTTCATTGCATTTAAGTTAGTATGACACAATTTGTAACACTGCAGACTATTACAGTATCTCTCAAAAATACAGTACATTTGCCTTTCTAATATTGTGGCACTAAATGTCCTCATCACCTTCAATTTAATACTACAACGACTATAGTGGTGGATGCAGTTACCCCAATAGTTTGTAGATGCTGGCAAACCGTTGCCATGTTTAATTAGAATGAAATCAAACAGAGGAGAAAACCTGGCTTTATTCATAAATCATCAATGAGTGAAAACTCAGATTTGCAACCGTGTTCATGCTACATAAGAGCCTGTGCTGTGGACTAGAAATAGACAACACAATGTCCTAAGTATTTTATGAAGCGTTGGCTACAGTAAAAGGAAAACAAGAGTGAGGTGGTAAGGTGGTTTCTGATGTGTAAAATGTGGACACATTACAGTTGGATTACAACTGGCTCATAATTTGGCATTACATTTTTTTTAAATTACATTACAACCCTTGAAACCACTTTAATAAACACTGAGTTTCATGTTTGTGTAGGTTTCATTGTCGATGGATTTTCCACTGTCTCGATGATCAGGAAGGCACAGTTCAACCACAATGAGGAGAATAAAAAGACAGAATTTGTATTAATTTGTATTACGCTGAGAATGACAAAAGAAGAAGACAAAAAGTCAGTATTGCCATAGAAATGATGATGGAAAGGAAGAGATCAGAGAATGTTTTCATGGAGTGACACAGCCTGTGGAGGTCAGGGTGGATGGATGACTCAACATTGAAACATCACTGAATTTTAACAAAGGAGGCCGATGTTCTGTTCCTGTTTTTAACCGACAGTCAGCTTTGTTTTTCCTTACCACCACAATCTTCCATTAAATCCTATCAATGTCACCAAACCAGGATGTTTGTCTACATCTAACCAAACCAAACTCAACCAAACCTCAGTAGTGTTGTTGAATCTCAGAAGTGATTTATATTTGGGCAGCACAGACAAAACAATGTCGTCCTGTCAGTAGAGCCAGATCAGAAAGCGCTTACGTCTCCTTCCAGAGGGAACGGAGAAACAAGGCCTCATTGAATTTGTATCATGCAAGCTGTGAATTGTAACATCAAGTGCGAGGGTGGCTGGGGGTTCATGGCTTCAATGAGCTTCTTTGCCTGGGGCCCCTGAGAGTCTAAAATTGCCAGCGCCTGTGTGTAACTAGTGTTCACAGATCACCGTTATGAAACATTACACACAATGTAGCAGTGCTCCAGCACTATTGTCCTGTCGCCCCTTACTTTACACATTATAGAAGTTTATTGATATGTTAGAAAAAAAGATGAAGTGGTCCTGAAACATAATATTGTTCAGTAAACTCATGATTTCTGGATTACATGAGGAAAACCATGCAATCATCTTTTATTTACCTATTACCTTAGTTGCATCTCTTCACCTTCTCCATGCTGCCTTTGTGTCTCCAGCAACTGTGGAAACAAAAATGTATTTTCCCCCGGAGGAAATCATCATAAATGTAAACAGCACATACTGCATGGTGCAGCTTATTTAATCACTTCCTTGAAACATAGTGCGTAACACATGAATATACAGCACAACCTGGAGACACACACTTACTACAAGCGCTGCACATTTCTCTATAGGAGGAGCTTTTCTTTTATTAAAGAAGAACAATGGGTTGTTTTTGTGTTCTCATGCATTATAGAACCAGTCATGTATCACAAGACTTACACAAGGTGTGTATGTGTTACTTATCAAGTGACTAACAAATAGAGCAATTAGACAGTTCATATCTACATTAGTTAGAATTAATGATTCAGTGTGTCAGACACTTAAATTTTTCATATGTTAAGATAACTGCCCCCAGCTTCTACTGCTGATATGAATACGTATGCTAATGTGGCACAGCTTCCTCTGTGCTGCACATTATTTAAAATTTAATGGAATTTTAATTCATTATTTTGAATATTCATTAAATAGGATCATATAGGGATCATATATCTTTCTCTGTCTCTGAGCGTTATTCACCTGAGGATTGTTTGCTGAGCACACTTGCTTTTTTTCCCCTTGTTACATGATTTATTCTCGTACTCACTATCTCTCCCGGGAATTACCCAGCACGATCAAATTGTGTGCTGTTAGCCATTGGCTGGCTCCACATCTTTCCTCAAGTGTAGTTACTGAGGGAAATGTACAGTATGTGTGTAAATGCTTGTGCACATTTGTGTGTGTGCGTGTGTGTGTGTATATATAGATTGAATCAGTTCATACGCATCTTCTGCTGAGGAGTATCCGCTGATATACATCTCCCATCGCAGGCATTGTTTTATGGAGCCCAAGAAAGATATTACTGCTGAGGTAACGACTAAATAAACGCTGTACAATAGGTTGCTTTGCAAGTTCAGTCAGCTGCAGATACAGGAGATGTCAAACCTAAAACACACAATGAATGAGAGAGAAATATAGGAGTTATATTTTATTTTTACTTTATTCCCAGTATGAAATTCACATATTATAGCTTCATAGGAGGCACTCTTCAAGTTCTAACAGATGAGCAACTGTTATTTGTGAATGTACATATATATCAATGTACAGTATCATATGCATGCATGCATAAGCATATGGTATTAATATCACCAAAAGGTTTTAAGATCCATTCATTCATGTTTTTAAACATGAATTTGTTGCCAATGGTCATTATGAAAAAAAAAAATATATATATATATATTGGATGTTTTTATTGCATTTTATTTTATATATTATGAATTTATTGAAGAATATATTTATATTACAATCCTCACATGGTTTTCTACGGCTGATGTTGATGCAGATGTTGTTAATACAGTTTTAATTGGTTGTTGTTGTTTTTGGCAAAGTATTTCTTCATAAATCAGACTATTAATCCAGTTTTTCACCTGACAAAAACACATTGATGCTTTATAAAGAGAAAAGTGAGTGTTTTCAAACTGTTATCAGCTGCCCTCCAAAACACAACAGAGCCTGAATGGAATTCATTTTCCGTCACAAAATTACATTTGAAACGTAAACAGCGACCAGTCTTCCCAAACAGTCTCCTAGCTTAATCCACAAACCTCTCTATGAAGTGTTTTCTTATTTGTGCTGTCTATACAAAGCAGCGCCAATTAAAACAATAATGACAGTGAGGGCTGTGGATTACTCTGAGGTACCAGGACATTGTTTCTGGAGAGACATGCTGATGTTTGGTGTCTCATTTTTCCCCCCCAATTTGTTAAGCACCACAAGTCAATTTGGGTTGTTGAGGCATATTCTAAAAACCAGAGCCTGACTTGTATCACTGCTTGTCTTGAGAACACGGCATCGACTGACATACTCTATTCATAATACTGTATAATAAGGGTAATTTTGCTTTATGGCAAGACCTTCAGACAGCCAACACATGAATGTACTCATTTGATTATTCAGTCATATAGAGCTGTCCTTGCAGTTAGATCAGTAACCCACAGCCTGTCATGGCCTTAAACCAGATGACTGTGAACACCAAATGACTCCAACCTTTAGAAAATGTAATTTTTCCATTATGTTATTTATAACATACTGGACTGGATAACATTTATGTCAGGGGTTAGCTTTGCAGAACAGCACACTTTCAACTGCAGGTGACATCACTGAACGTTGCCTCTGACTTTGTTCTGTTAATGTTGGCAGTATTAATGTTGGCGTCTAATCAAAAGTCAGGGGGGTGGCAAAATTAAAATGAAACTGAAAAGGGAAGTTGAACAGAACTAATCAGAAGCAATTCACATTTGTTAATTATTGTGCAGAACCAAAGTGGGTCATACAGATTGACTTGGCGAAAAAGCTTGATTTGGTGTGATAAATACAAAATTATCAAAAGTACTAATTGAATCAACTTTTTCGCATGAGAATATAACTGTTTTCATGCATCTTAGAGGGAAAAGTTCAAAATGAGCTTGGTTATCCAGCTGAGGCTAAGAAATCACACAAGTGCATCACCAAGGAGTAAAATTGAGTTAAGGGATTCTACAGTTTGGTTTAATAAGGTGCTTTCTAAATTAAGAACATGGGACTCAAAAACTCATTTATTTCTTTTAAACAACATTGTTCACCTATTGAGTCAAGTTTTTATTCTCTCTGCTTTTATGAGATGAGTGGGTGTGAATTGGACCTTTGCTGTTCAAATACATTCCATATATCAGTGTCCTGACTATAGAAAATGAATATTTCCAGCCCAGTGAACTACTTATGTGCTGTGACAGAACTATCTATTCTAATAGTTACAAGAAAGCATGAAAGGTATGTGCAGACTTCCTCTGCTCTCACCACCTTGAACCCATTTATGAAGTCTTTACATCCTTGTTGGCTTGCCCAGCCCCCACCCCTCTCCCCCAAACAGCAGTATAGAGAACACTACACCTTTCCTCTGAGCTCATGTGCTGCCACTGTGTCTGCTCCAGGGTGTTATATCTCCAACAATCACAGAGGATACTATCTCTAATGAACTCCAAGCAGAGGCTCAGATAAAAAGAAAAAAAAAACATCTGCATAAGATATTTGATCTGCCTCCTGAAAACCTGCGCTCTCTCTTGCTTTGCTTTTGAGGGCAGGTAGTTATATGAGAGTTTGGGAGATCGTGTGAGGGAGTTGATGAAAACCTTATACTTCACAAAGTGGACTCATTAAGGTGCTTCTCAACCCAGTTTTCATTTTAATTTATGCAGAGCCCTGCCCTATAAATTCATATACTTCCACCTGAAATTGGACTAGAGGGTTTGGTTGTGTTTGCTTTCTTTTGAAATTGTCACTTGTCAGATGGAAAACTGCTCTTTGACAGACCAAAGCAGCTCTGCCGTGAACACAAGCCGGAGAGTGGGAGCAGGGAGATGAATAGGAAGCTGATATCCTCTTATTTGTAACCCTTGCCTGTCAGTTTAGGCACAATTTACTGCATATGTTATTTTGAGATGATTTCCTGACAAAGACCTCACAGTATAGATCACAGGAGTGGAAACACTGATTGACCTGATTTAACATCATATACATACAAGTAAATGATACACGGAGCTCTTCAGGTTAGTTGCAAAATTACAACATGATTCATTTTACTTTCCTTTAATAAAAAACAAAGAATACCTGTTCCTTGGAAACATTGGTTTTAAGAGTGACATGCTAATTAGTAAACATTGTTATCCCGCCACTTAGTACAAAGTAGGCAGATCTAAAATTGAGCATGCACTAAATTAGGATCAAGTTAATTATTAACAGGTCATCAGGTCTAGTGAGTGGTATGGAAACAATTATAATGCTACTATTAAACATGCAATGTTGGAGTCAGTCATTATCAACAGATTATTGCTTCCAAACAAAGGTATCATTTACGCCATGATCACAAATATGATCAAGGCTGAAAGGCTGTCAAGCTTCGAAACAAATACCGTGGTTTGAAATTTTGTGACTATGATTTTTGTGAGGATTTTTGATACAGAAATAGAATTGGTGTCGTTGCCTTTAAAGTAAGGTTTTTGTTGACAGTTTGTCTTGTTTAGCCTAAACCCATGCAGCTCTTATTCTAAGTAACTTGTAAGTAGCATGAACAATAGAGGATTTCTGAACCACATGCTGATGGTTAGAAAAAAAGAAAAAAAAAATATGATGACAATATGTCAAGCAATAGTCATTTTTAAACATAAAACAAACAAACAACAGATTTAATGAGTCTTTTTTTATGTCACTGAGATTCATACAGATTGGGACATTGTGCAGCTGAAAAACTCAAGCTGACATTGCTCTCAGATGGACAAACTACGGTGTGTAATGGTGACACTTTCCTTAATTACCCCAGACCTGGTTTGTCATTTTAGTCCTGCAATTTTGTGTCTCTGTATTTATCTGTGAAAATATACTGTATATTGATACCGCTACAATAAGCTTTAACCAGCTGAGCCATTTCATCCATCTAGCTGTATTTGTAGGCCAGAGCGCAACCTGAGGCTGTACATGTCTAAGTTTTGGATAGGAAAAAATGTTGACAGTGTATGTCCAAGTATGCCCATTATTTTTGTCCCCAACTTTTAAACTGTGTTGCAGCATTTCTCGACATTTTCTGCGACTGTGTCAGAAGTGCAGCCAATGCACAAAGTATTCATCTAAAATGCTCTCTGAGCAGCTTAGCTGCAGCTCTAGTCAGTGACTGTGAGGGCACTAATGCTGAGACAGACACATAGCTGGGGGAACTGCGCAGCCATTTAGCCATGTGTCACCCCAAGACTGGATTCACTAAGTGAGTCATAGCCCGCCCTGAGCAGGACACAGTATGCTCTTGACCACTGCAAGCCGACTGTCATCAAAATAGGACAAACTGCTGAAGTCATGGCAAAGGGCTGCAGATGCTGACATTTAAAAACAAGGTTAGAACATTTTATTATTATCCTCTTACGCTAAATGAACATGCGATACATTTTCTGAACTGCAATGTGCTCAGCCTTGTTATTATGATAACTGTTATATCTGGTTAGATTTATAAATTTAATTCTAGTCAAACAAGTCCCTTAAGACAAGTGTAGTCGAACAATGGAACCATCCACATAATACGCAACAGAGTACAAGGTTACAAATGCAATATAGCCCAGCTATACAGTCCTAAATAGTATTCAGTATACCATTCACTTTTCAAGGTGTACATCACATAATATAAAAGGTTACGCAAGACTATCATGTGTACTTTAGAGAACAACAGAAGACAAATCTGCAAATGGAAGCTGTATACAACAAGTACAAATATATAAGATACACACCTTTGAAACTTCAGTTCATATTCACACCTTTTGTGGTGTTACCTTGGATGCATCCTTATATTAGACCATAGTAGATGTGGAAGTCATAACAAAAGGATAATGAGATAAGACGTAATGAATTATTTTTCATCTTAATCATCTTCACACACCTGAACTCCAAGCCCCTAATAAAATCAACAACCCTTTCCATTGAATGGTACTGGCTCAACTCAATTTGCCTTTGTTAGTTTTCCATTAGGCAATGGTTGCGATGCAAGATGCCATTCTATACCTTACTACTGTATACTGTACTCCAACCCAAACAATTACACTCTGGTCAGCTAAGTGGGTGTACAGGTTTCTCTGTTTGTTATCCCTCTGACATCCTTTATTGTCCATATGTGACACACAATGAAGTTGCAATAGCCATTTGCATTGTTGCTATAGTAATGATAGCACACTGAAGGGCCACTATCTGCAGTGGAAAAATAAATAGGCTACCTGTTAATGAAAGTAGAATAGTTAAGTGGAGTCCAGTTGGGTTGAGTGAGTACCATGCAGTGGGAAAACACTGTAAATGACTAATTTTAACCCTTTGCATTAAATGCAAAAGGCATTTTGTGATGACATTGTAAAAAAAAAAAAAAAAAAAAAAAAGGTTAAAGACTCTCAGGTCAGGATTACTGTTATCCATTATGCATTAAGCAAACTCATTAACCTAACTCATTACATTATGCAATGAGTTGCTCCAGCAGATTCTTATTGGTGCTAATGGGTAGAATTGATATAGTGAGTTATTGGGACTGACAGATAGATGACTCTAATGTCTAATTATGACATTTCATTAAAGAGATCTCTGCGGAGGTGTTATGGCAGTTTTTGCTCATGTGTGCCAGGAGAATGCTACTCCATTTGGCCTGGAAGTAAATTATGAAGAGGCTGTGCATTTGATAAGATAAACTCTAGACTGAATTGATGCACAGTGGCAAGATTCACACTTCTGCTG
Organism: Trachurus trachurus; assembly: GCF_905171665.1. Classification (NCBI taxonomy): domain Eukaryota; kingdom Metazoa; phylum Chordata; class Actinopteri; order Carangiformes; family Carangidae; genus Trachurus; species Trachurus trachurus. The sequence continues at coordinate 14,622,324 of NC_139896.1, forward strand.
TGCCCCCACAAAAACGATAACTATGTGATGTGATATCAAACAAGTGGAGGTTCAGTAACAGGCAGTCATTTCCTGTTTGTACTGGTGAAAAGTTATGAGCAAGAGGGGGATCATTACCTGACTTCAAAACATACTTTGAAAGTAATGAAGTCAGATGGCACTATCTACTCAATACATTAAGTTATTGATGGCAACATATGGCACTCTTTAGCATATCAAAGAGTCCCTCCTCTGCCAGTGTGCTCAGTTATTATTTGTGTTTCAATTGCCTATGAACTTTCTATTCCGCAGTTATGCAATTTGTGTAGAATTTACATTTGCTCACTGCAAATCTTCTTCAATTAATGCTAAGCAAAGACCAAAGTAAAGAAAGAGATGGCAGACATTTGCACATGTGATCACAGCCAGGCCACAGGTGTAATTAAGAGCTTTGATGAAGGCTGCATGGGGCACATTGGATCATTTACATGTCGTACTGTGGCACTTCAGTGGAACAAGAAGCTTAGTAAATGTTATTAGTTGCACATGGGAGTGGGAAATTGTCAAAACAAGCAGAGGTGGTGCTTCAGTTGTGGAACCCCAGCCCAATAAAGAAAGAAACAGAGACCCACAAAACGTAGAATGTATGAATGTGTATTGTGTTATTTAATACTGAATGCAATAATGGAAAAAATTTGACTGGAGGACTGCTGTCAGCCTATGGCAAAGCAGCTTCACTTCAACTTCACAACTTGTGGCTCTGTGCCTTCTTTCCTCAGCCAGTGATCTAGCATTATAATCCTGTCTCTTGAAAGACCTGGTAACTGTGTTCTTGCTGCTATCTGTGGCCCACACTGAAGGATAAATACATCTGTCTGTTCTGCTGCTAAGGAACATATTGGCTGAAGTGTTCTGAAACTTGGCAACAACATGTAGTGGGACAAAATGTACATTTACGGTGTAATGCAAACCAATGTAATAGCTCTGCCATTAAAATCTACCACTTACAAATGGTCAGGTTTGTTTCAGAAGGTTCCAATTATGAGAAGAAAGGGAGGGGAGAGTTATTTTTGTAATCTTGAAAATAATGCAAATTATAATAAGTACATTGTTCAATTTACATAACTCAAACAATGAACATATGCTTTGTAAAGGCAGAATTCCTCGTAGACATGTATTGGATTGAATTAAATTGTTAGGTCTAATAATTATAATGTTTGTTTAATCATTACCTCACATAAACACTTTTTACATTCATCACCTGGGACAAAATAAATACTTTTTGCAAATAAGTTACTACCCCGCATGTCAGAGTGGTAAATTTGAAAGCAATTATAGCTAAGACCATGCAGCTAATAGGTTTTCAGGCAACAGCTCATTTTACATTTGTAATAAATGATAGGATACACACTGGCATCAAACAAATGAAGATTTTTTTTTAACCAGGTAGGGAAATAGCTCCAATGAAAACACCACATACCTGCTGCACAGCTTTTATTTACAAGTGAAGTTAGCTCATTCCTAGCATGCTTAAGGTGCATACATGTGGGCATCTCAGTAAGAACATTGTAATGTACCCTGGAGTCCTCCCAAGCTTTTTTACAAGGAATACTATTATGCTTTTACATATCTGACAGTATTTCTATACTTTTTGTTGTGCTGCTACCAGTTTCCTTTCATTTCTGCAGGCTATGAAAATCCCCCAACTTGCCAGGCAATCCATCACAGTGAATATGATGTCAGCTTTTGTTTATAAGAGATTATTGTTGGGTGGTAATGCTGTGAGGATTTTTCAAACAATTCAGCATTTACATCTGCATCACCATACAATCATAATTTAACCATGACAGCAACCAAAGCTGACAGGATGTTTACTGGGATGGATGACACATTCGCAGGCAAGTTCAGACTCAAACAAATTAAGTTTAAGAAATGTCATGAAATAAATGAAAAGCTGTAACTTTGTGGAAGGTGGGAAGAAAATTTAAATAATGTAAAATTCTGCTGCATCCTTCAGGCAAACTGAATTTAAACTTATGGGTAATTCAGTAATGAAATTCACATTCATTCCCATAATCCACCTATTCAAAATAAATAGGGATGTAGCTGCATTTTAAATTCAACTGGTTCTAACCTCTGTCATAGTGTTATTCAGTCTGATTGAAGATGCTAACTGATAATACTCGCTTCTATCAGCTCTCTGGTTTATCTTTGTTGACTAACTAAAGTATGCGTGTAGCATCTGCCATCACAGCGGTGTTCCTGGATGTTGCAATAACTGCCATCCAGAATGATGCACTCTAATGTTTCTCCATAATCATGCCCATTGTCCGTGAAGGGCATTCCTTAGGTTGACGTGCATGTCAGATGGCCTTATATGTCAAGGTCTCTTCTCATAGTGCTGCCCTGATCTCTTCAGGCCATTTTAAAGTGACAGGGTTAACATTGACCTCTGTCATTCCACTGAGTGAGCAGCCTGCGGTGAGCCTGTTGGTGCCAGGCCAGCTGAGCCATGCTGCTAGGCAGACTCTGTGGCCCTTTGCCCCCGAGTCAGCGTCGGTGCACACCTCCAAACTGGCCCAGCTGTCCCCACTTCATTACGGGCTTATTAGGAGTATATTACTCTGTTAGGTGGGTTTGGCCGTCTAATCTGCAGTGCTGCTTAAGGAGGCAACTGCATCTCAATGACAACTGGTCACATTTCAGTAAATTTGTACCCCACGATGTGACCTCAGAGCTCCACAGTTTAAACTATTTGACTCACTAAGGTTTTTATCATTTGAAACTGTTCTCGGGGCTATTAAAGCTTTGATTAGAGTTGAGATCTGCTTGATGACAGTATTAGTGAGAGCTCAGTCTCAGCTCATGAAATTGAGGAGCGTGTGAAGCTAACCTGGAGCAGGCGTCTCTAGGTGCACTCACCTGCTCTTCCTCAAGAGGAGCAATTATGTCAAGATGAAGGAGGGGGCATCCCCAGATGGCCTTCGAGCCAAGCCCCTGCTAATTGGCAGTGTTAGGGATTCAGAACAGGTTCAAGAGAAAGCTATCTACTCGCCTCTCTTCGCTGCCCCTACATCTTTGTTTGGCTTTGTTTTGCTTTGTCAACTCTTGGCTTTTGATATGCATATCAATACATGTTTTATTCATGGCCTTTTGGAGTAAAATCAGTCAAGATCGCCCCGCTGTTGTCTGTAAGCACAAGAAGTGTTTGCCATGAGCATGTGTGGATGGGGTTGCTATTTCAAAGCCAATTTTGTGACGCCGCCTCACTCTCATGCAACCCAAAGAAATGAATGATTTATGTGACTGTCACTTTGAGGGTGCTGAACAACCGAGAGTGTACATCCCACACCATTCTTTTAGTTTTCCGACAGCTTGTAGGGTTTTTTAATGAGACAGCGATGCTAATTGAGTGGCTGGAAAAGAGCACTGATGAGATGTTCCTGGCACAGACTGAATTGGACAAGAGAGGAGAGGGTGAGCTGAAGTGGGTTTTACTACCCACATCCCAAAGGGCACATGAACAGTACCTGTTAAACTGGAGCAGGGATTTTATTTCAATCACATGGTTAAAGATGTGAGATTTAATTTCAATTTTCTTTCATTACAATCATGTCAGTGTCTATTAAATCTAAAAATCCCACCAGGGTACAGGCCATATCTGTGAAATCAGTACATGCGTGTGACTGTTGCAGTGCATTATGGGAGCCAATTCAAAGTTTCCCTAATTATCTGATTATCAGATAGGCCACACACTGTTATCTAACTGAACACATACACAGTCTGTCTGTGGGCTAATGGTGCTCTAAAGACATTTTCTTTTCATCTTCTTTCTTTTTTGTGTCTGGGAACGGCAATGACATCAGCAGAGATGAACTGGTGGCAGAAGGCAGCAGCGCCGTGTCAGGTGTAACTTTACGACAGAAGTATATGGATCAACCTGACACCTACTCCAATTATAGGTGAAAAAAGTTGAACAATGACGGAACACAGTTGGGATTTCTGGATAGATGCCACCACCAATGACAATCATTTGGTCTCAAGGTTTAGATAAGTAGGCTACCTGTTCAATGAGTGTCATACAAATATATGCCACTACTGCATTCAGTCATTAAAGGCTTGGTGTTCGAGTTATACTTTCTATGAGCAGTTTGCTTTGTGTTGTGCTCACACTTTAGTGTAGCTTATGTTGGTAAACAATATTAATCATTATAAAACAGCCTACATTCTATATTTCAGAGGATTACAGTACATTGCAGTATTGACTGGGAGCGGTTGTGTTGTAGCAAAGACACTTAGCTTTAAAGAAGGGTAAACAGAAAGCCATGGGCTCTGTCCAAAAGTGGAAATAAAAACCTGCCTTCTAGCAGCAATGAAACTCTACATAACTATAACTCATCTCTTATTTTTAATTTATTTATTTATATAGATTTTGTTGTCCTTTGTTATTTATACTGCTTTAAAATTGTGAGATTCACAGTTTAACGCCAGGAGATAGAGGCATCCGATCACAAACCACTTAGTCGTGTCATTCTGGAGAGCAGTCAGCACATTTTGTTGTTTAATGTGTGGGACTTGTTGTGGAGGACAGTTCTCTCCTTTGTTGTTTCCTGCCAGGCGGGGCTGCTGCCTGGATGCTATGCAGGTGTTACATCATACACGTTAAGGCTTGTATACTCATTTGTCTCTTCACTGGGGAATTCAGTCACCCTGGTGAGGAGTGTGATTACATGTCTGATTACATGTCTGAGTGGAAAAAAACATCAGCACAATTATACTGTTGAAATGCATTGTGAGAGGGTGATGGAATAAGAAAACAGGATTTATGTCTGTCTCAATAAACCTCTTCATGTACAGTATGTTAGTGCAACATGCTTTTCCATGACGTTGATTGGTTTGCACTGCAGACTGTGCAGCAAAGCTTTTAAATGGCCACATTAGAGTGGCACGCTGCTCACTAACCATGCACTGTAAATTTATAGCATGTCTAATAGTGTTGGCAGAAGAGCACTGGTGGTAGGCAAAACAAACAGAAAGTCTGTTTGGAAACAGTCATTTTGTAGTGTGTTATGTTCCAGAGCACAAACAGTGTTAACATGCATTATAGTGGATGAGTCAGGAGTTTGTTTCCATTATTTCAATCTGCATAATAATATAATCCATACATTGTGTCTGTGCAATCTTAAATAGGATGAAAGGTGTTCAAATTCAAATCAAAATTAATTAAATAAATATCCCCGGTCAAAGTGTTTTGTTCGCAGCTGCCAAGCATAACAATGTCTCTATTCAAACCCACTGGCCACAGCTTTTTGAGGTTGCTTATTCTGCTCCAGTCTTGCTAACCTAACCATAGAGAACAATAAAAACACATCCAGCCAGTTATTTCACATTTCACACATGATGAACTTTTCCCGGATGTCCTGAAATTTCCTTTCCTTTTCTTTCTCGGAGCAGTTTTGCGACTCATCTCTGTGAGTGATCTATTGTAGCTCCAACTGAGGTCTCTCCAAACAGGTCAGAGTCAGAGCATGAAGACAGTTCAGGACGGCCGAGTCAGAACCGTTTTCAGGCCATTAATCTTCTCCTTTATGGCCGGCTTAAACGAGAGAGAGCATAGTCTGTCCAAAAATATCTCCCTTCCAGCTCTTAGAAGATTGCCGCTGATACCATCTGAATAGCTGTTTGATTGTGGCACTGTTGGATGACATTAAAACCTGCCAGCCCTCAGTGGATTAGTTTCAGAGACCTGGTACACAAAGGCTGTAGCAGCGAGCGATGGAGTGGGGCTCACTGAGTGCACAGGGAGTTGTTTTGCGGGGCCATGGATTCCATTAACCAGACATACTGTACTGTTATAAAGTGGCGAGTTCTTTTAAATGTAGGTTTTCAAATGCATTAAAATAATACACATCTTAGACATGTGCCCCCTTTTGCATTGGTTGTTGTACAGTAGCCTGTGACTTCAGCACAAAGATGTTGTTGTTTTGTGTACACTTATTCTGATAAAGTATTTTTACAAACTCATTTCCCTTCAGTTCTTATAATTTCTGTTCACAGCTGATAAGCACACACATCAAACTCTAATTACACAATTTCATTTCAACTTGTTGGAGTTGTGTCATTTCTCTCTGTTATTAATTAAAGAGGTAATCAGGCTCCAGTGCTCGTTGCTACGGCTACAGCCAGACCACATAATTTGAGCAGCTCCAGGTCTGAGTCAAGATCAAGTCCAGACAAAGGAAAGGGAAAGTTAGTCCACAGTCAGTGAACTAATCATGAAGGTTTAATTTCTACTCAAGAGTTATTGTCAGGACCTGGCGATAGAAAGGTTCACATTCTTCACTTCATCACACATGATTGCGTATTGTTGTGTAGACCTACTGTATGGTGTGATATGATGTACATACCCAAGCAATTAAACACATGTTCACATGCAATGAACAGAATTGTATTCCTTGGTATCATCATGCTGGAAAAATGGAAAATCATACTTGCAGAAAAACACAACTGATAATTTAACTGAAAAAAATGTTATTCAACAGACTTATTGGCCTTCTCAGATAATGTCATAAACTATATAAAGCTGGTTTGATTCATCTGGTATTAATGTTTGAGATTTACTTTGTTGATGCTTAATACTGTAGTTTTGCCCATTAAAGCAGAAGTAAGCGATCCGGTCGTTTTGGCTAACTTTGTTAGTTAGCAGTCCCCGCCCTCGTCATGGATCTATTGGTCCTCGTCCCTACGTCACCACATTCACGCGCATCCCTTGGCTGCACACACAGCCCTTCATGCCGTTCTCTCTCCTCATTGGATAAAGGTTGTAGGATACAAGGAAGTAAGACGTTTTCTCCTCGGCTTACAGCAGAGCAGAGTGACTGACAGACCCGTGTTTCGGACCAAACACTCTATGTAAGTGATTGCCGTCGGGACTCGGAAGATATAACAATTTAAGACTTATATTAACACAAATATTCCGCTTACTTCTGCTTTAATTAACTGTACTGTATGTTGATGAAAGTTCCTAATTAGGATTATCATTGTGTCAGATCAGGCTGCACCCATATTGTTCAGCTCTGGCTTGGATGCATTTCTTTAAAGCAGCCATAGTTGTCTTGGTGATGATGAGCTGCAGGATGCAACTATGGTGCCCCTGGAAATCACTAGACATTTAAATGGCTAACTCTCCACAAGACAACATCACAGAAAAAAGGCTTATGATGATCCAGATCCAGAACCCACCTGTCATTTTCAGCATATAGGTTTCCAGCTTGGTGTTTTTTTTGTTTTTTTTTCAAATAGCAAAGAGGATTTTTGAAAATGATGATTGGTAGGGGAAGCAGAGAGGGAGGAGAAAGCCATCTGGAATAGCCGCCCAATGTCAGGCTACATTCTGTGAGGTTAGGTTCACCCTCATTCACTCACTTCATTAGTCAAAACCACTTTTCTTGTCCTTGCTTTGTTCTCTGTCCTTCATGTTCATACACAAGCTGTGATGGCCTTGTGTCACTTCACTTACAGTAATAAAGGTAAGCAACACACAGCATCAGAACATCAAAGACGTCAGATTGAGGTTTTTTTTTCTCTCTCTCTCAAAGCTACCAAATGATGGCTGTGATCACACATTGTGTTAAGGAACAAATAGTTTCATTAACCTTGGCCCGGTTAGAGACGTAATGAGACCGGATCTGATAGTGAAATGTTTACAGAATTAAAAAAAAAAAAAAAAAAAAACACTTAAAAAAAGATCTTAGGTTGAATAGTACCTTGTAAATGTTTAAAGTACCAAAATAAATACAAAAGTCACCTAGAATTTATTCAAGTGAGAGGAAGGACTCTGGCACAGGAAGTGAGGACTGACGAGATCAAAGACGTTGCCTACATCTCTACAAATTTCTCTTCCCATTCTTAATTTGAAAATGCTTGAATATTACCAGAATATAGGCAGCAGCCAATTTCATGGCACTGGTGATATTACCTGTGGGCCCAACTTGGTGCTTTGGGCTGATATATTTCTCCCACATTATGACATGCAGATGAGTCAAGTCGTAGCAGCGAGAAGAAGAACAGCTTGTTGCAGGTGTGTGAGGCCTATTGGGAGGCCAGGTAATGGTACCTGAGTGTTAGAGAAACATAGGATTAGGGTTTTAATGGTGACCTATTTCTGTTCTGCTCAGTGCGACATGAGGACATGCAAAACATCCTCATCTGGACCAGATGAGAGGGAAAAGTTCCAGCAGCATCTGTTGACAAAGAATTGAAACAAAGCAGGGGTTAGCCTCATGCATGCTATACATACACTCTGTGTGTAGGGATATAAATAGACAACATAATACTGGTGTGAACAGATAATGTGCACTAAAAAGATTCAAACAGCATCCAGATCTCTGCAATCATTTGTTTTCCTGTCACACAGTCGATCAGAGTCATAACTCAAATTAAATCAAAACGCACATGCATCGTACATAGGCCTACATACACATCAACAATGATGGCATGCAGGCTCCACACTTATATGAAATAAATATGATTTCAGATCTTCGCAAAGATCCGGGCTTCAGCACCTAAAATGTGAAACATGTTAAAGGTCCCATAATGTCTAAAGTGAGATTTCATGTCTTTTTTTATTATAGAGCAAGTCTAGGTTCTATTTCTCTGCTATGAGTTGGTTACCCTAAATCTTTATTTTTATACAGTCACTCAGAAAACAGGAAACTTAAAACAGGTCATTAGGTAATCAGAAGAGTAACTCTGAACTTCTCCTCTGATTGGCTGATGACCAGTGTTGAGAGCTCCAAAGACAAACCTTAGAAAAGAAAGTTTTTGGCTCTTAAAAACACAGATGTATCTTCTTATGGATCAACAACTCAGGAAAACATACCACTCAGGATGACCCTATAACTTGTCAATAGCTTTTTAATATTTTACCATCATGGACACACTTATAATTCAAATCCAAGAGCCATTAACATTTAAACATCTTTTATGTACTGTTCTCCATCTGTCTTTCATTGCACAGTTTTCCAGAGAGCATCATCCAAACAAGTGCGTCCTGAGCAAATGCACCCTGCAGAGTGTGTGATCAGTCGGTGTTCTTTGTTACTGCTGGAGCTGGCTGCTCCGCCCCACTCCCATAATGCCTGGGTGACGGCATAGAAAGTGTTGTGGGGGTTTAGATGCTTGTTTTCAAATCCCTGGTATGCACACACTGTAAATTGTTTAGATGTTGTGCTGCTCTGCTTAGTATAGTGCCACCAGATTTTCTTCCTCAAAAGGCTGCACTTCTTGGGGTCCTTAGCAATACCCCTATGTCATTTGGAACAGCAGTTGTCAAGAAAACCAAAGTACATGACCGAGATTTTGTCTGTTTACAGCGAGAGTACAATATCAGAAGAAAATGCACAGAAAACAAAGCACAGAGGGAATTCTCCGTGGACCAAGCCAGACCCATTTCTAATTCAAATTCACAAAGAGATTTTTGTGAATTAAAGAGATAGAGATACACAGATACGTTATACCCCCACAGTGTATGCAGCCAACGGGTCTACTGCTGTTATTCCATGAAGAATGGCATGCCAACAGCAAGAGCAGAAGTGAGCATACTGCCTGTAGGAAGACTGGATTAAGATAAATGTACTTCATAGTGGAAAACCACATGTGTGTAAAGATATATACTGCATTTGCTAATGTTTATTTAGCGCATGAAATTTTGAAATTGGCATAGACTCACCACAATAAACACTACTCGGTGCAGATGATTTCACAGATATTTTCACAGCGGTCCGACTGAGAGCATCTCTGATGATATATGAGTAATAAAGATATTAATCTTCACTGAATATAAAATTGAGTGATGTGGAATTTCTGTCACTTTATCAACTGACACAAAGGACTGTTATTCTGACAGGTGTGGATTAATGGATGCATTGTAGCCTGTTGGGGAAAATTATCTCCCTTTTCACAGCTGTGTTTATTATTTATTTATTCATTCATTTATTTGTTTTGTAATTCAGTTCCTTACCTCCCTTGTATCTTATTGAGTGACGCAAAAATGCAATAATCTCAGTCATTTTTTACCCTTTGTGCGAGGTTTGAATGGCAGATGCACAACAAGGTTTGTTAAGTGCAGCGCCTTTGGAAAGCCTTACAATTACTACAAAAAAAGGCCATAGATAGTATGCTATGCACCAGCAACTGCACGGCAACAACATTTTGTGGGCAATATAATATAATAATATAATTTTGCCCTAATTAAAAAGCTTGAGAGTAATTGTGATAGTTACTGTAACTACATGATTTGTGACTTGTTACGAGTGAGAATGGAGGCTCTCTGCCTTCCGCCTGGCGTCTCATGGCTGAAAACCAAATCAGCGCACTTGGCCGGTGTTCCAGCTCTCCTCTCTGGTCACCGCGACACAAACACAATCCGTCACCCGTAATCTTTATGATAGTTAAGACTACACAAATATACACGTCTGAACATCGTAGCCTATGTGTTATACAATGTTATCCACCACCGCGATTTTTTGCCGGCTTCGTTGTAAATGCACATGGCCAGGCGGACGGCTAGCAAAACAGCGGAAATGCGACCGGACTTTACGGATAAGGATAATTTTGTCCTAGCGCCTCCATGGTAACTTGTCGAAGGTGTTGATGTATTTCATGTTGTTTTTTGTTGTCATGTTGATGACTTTGTTCCTGTCCACCTCAGTTTCCAACACAAGTTCATATGGTTTTTCAGGGTTTATCTGTATACAAAATGGCGGACACTCCCGTCGAATGACGTCATCGAATACTATCTATTCAATGCGACCGTGCTGGCTGTTGCAGAACAGTCAGTATTATCTTTTGCTACAAATGGTGCAGCGTTGCCTGCTGGCAATGAAGATGCAGCCAATTTATTTTACCCAAGAATCTATGAGGTTACAGCCAATACAATGGGCTGTTTGTAACCCAAAAAGTTGATTGCCAGATGAGACTTGTTGTCCTTGAACGACCTGAATAATTACTATTGGATGATCAGGAAACAACTAACTCATGCCAGAAATAATTAGAAGGGAAGAGATGAGCAAGCATCTTGCTGTATTGTTTTAAATCCTCTTTTGGAGTAATGGTGGTGAACGGCTAAAAGGCAGCAGCAGTTAGTTCTCTCCACACACTGCAGTTGTCATAATCATAATTAAAATCAAACGTAAGAGACCTGTCTGAATTACAAAATGCATTGCAAACATTTCTTTCATATAATGTCACTGCCTCAACATATGGATGGCATGCATAGAGAAAAATGCTGTGTTCAGTTTTGCATTAAAAAAAAGAATAGAGTAACCCCAATGCTAAAATTAACATGAGGTTTGAATGCTACATGAGAATTGGCGGCATGTGAGGTGTGCAGGGAGACTTTTTCCTGAATTAGTAGCGTATTGAGCAGCTCTCTGAATTATGCATTACCCTGCACATGTCATTCTGTACAGCTATGCATAAATCCACCACTGCTTTCACAACACAGAGATTTCTCTTGTTTCTGCAATTTCACAACAAAATAGACAGTAGCAGCAGCATTGTAGAGGCAGTATATCACTGCCTTATATGTGTGGGCATGTTGAGAAACTACGTAAAAATGATTGATATGATTGGTGTTTTGTTTAACATGATTTCACATGGAAAAAAAGGAAGGCTGAGGCTGGAAACATGCTAACTCTTCCTCATTAAGAAATTCACATCAGGCCTTTTGACCCACCCTACCACTGCTGTTGCTAGGCTGATGGAAGAAAGAGCAATGCTGTTTGTTTATGTTTGTTAGCTCGCAATACACAGTGGCTGAAACTGTGTTAGTAGCTGTGCTAATGTAAACTCTTTTTGTGTGTACTCACAAAGTTTAGGTGAGTGATGAAGGCTCGATTAGCATTAGAAGAAACATAAACTCAATGTTTGAACCTCAATCAGACCCAGACTCTGATGAGTAATCTGTTGTGACCAGCAGACATATTTAAAAGTTAGCACAATGAACATCTATTGGTTGATGATGTTAGTTAGCGACTTGGACTTTGGTTCTTAGTATGAAACACTGACTGTATCTGTTTTTATGAGATGGTTGTAGGTTCACTGCAGTTCTGATGAAGAACCATATTATATTCTGCTCATGATAGGCCACAAGACTTTCATTGAAGGGGACATAGCATGGACTGACATTTTCCAAAATATTGTATTCTTAGTAGGTAATCAAAGGTTCTATTCAATTGTCTGATACTAATGAATGTTTTGTTTATGAGTGTGCAGGCTGATAAGGGTGATAAAGAATAGGTTCAGGGGTTACCTGCACAGAGCAAACACAAATAACAGCTAATTTCATGGGAATCCTTTCATTAGATGTGGAGAGAGGTTGTCAAGGACCAAAGTGTTGGTCAATAAGAATTTTTGACCTGACAGCAGTGCTCTATATGAAAGGTCACAGCCAGGTCACATAAATCATTTGCTATAATGCAGAGGCGAGGCTACTCATATATATACGAAATTCAAAGGCATGTGAGCTTTGGCTGTGTTGAAGAGCTATTCTGTATACTGTAGGCCTAGTTCAAGGTGTGCTAAAGTGGATGCAGCGTGTGTCACTAGACTAAGATTACCACCCCGAGTAAAAATATACTAGATGAGATGTTTAAATAAGTCCTGCCAAAAAAAAAAAAGCCAGATATTTTTCACAGTTAATTATTTTTGTGTACCCTACTCGCAACAATTGCATTTTTATGTGATTGTTTTGGGGTTTATTTGTGTGTGCATTTTTCTGTATCAATTGAAAAAAAAAATCTGAATAAAAGTAATTTAAAGTAGCCTAACTATCAATGAAATAAACAACGTGTTATTCACTTCATTAATTGGTTAGTCTGTCACCACAATTTAGAATGACATTTAATTCAAAGTATAACATTTTCAGATTGCATCTGCACCAAACATTAAACATTACATTGCCATCACTGTGATAGCAAACACACTGCCTGAAACTAGACAAGACAGGAGTAATGCAAATATTAGGTGCAATGCAAATTGGGTGACCAGATATCATCTGAAATTTCAATGTCATGTAATCCTCTCCACCATTAAAGTATAAACCTGTCACCCGATTAGAATCATCTTAAATCACCTGTTCTGTGGAGCTGTGCAGAGTAGACTGAGCTGTGATTAATTTATTTACACTTCAGATTTAATCTGAGGGTATATGTCTCAATGTTATCTCAGCTTCAGATAATTATTAAAATTATTATCATCGCCTGAACACATGCAACATAATGTATATTTGGCACATGTTCTCTAGTGCCACAAAACATGTTGTATATAATTTTTCCCACCACACAGACATAATGCAGGAAATCACACATTCTTCAAAAAAGCATGCTGTGCAATGGTCATATAGCCTACACATGCTGCACAGCACTGTGCCCCCCCCCCCCCCCCCTTTTTGTTTTTTTGTTTTTACTGCTTGCTTGGAGTTTCAATTAGCCTATCACTTTTATTTTCATTATTTCAAATTGTGTTGCTGTTTTGACATTGTACACTTAGTCAATAATTGTTTTGTTTCCACCTTGTTTAGTTGACATCAAAAGCTGCAAGAATGGCTTCCTCCACTAACACAACTGTCTGATCACAAAGGCTTCATGAAGTAGATTCTTCACCCGGTATAGACAATACTATAGGACTGTGTCTCCTGCAAGAAAGTCTGTCTTAGGCTACTGAATCAATCACCACCTAGAACAAAATATTTTACATAATACATAATTTATTCAAATGTCTTGTGAATAAGTTGATTTTTTTCTTCTTGGCGTTAGCCTGCAATATTTTAAGAGCAGAGGCTGTTTTAATCATGGATATAATAATATAATATGTTCAGTGGATACGTGGATAACCCATGGGATAACCCCACCCCCTGTCACATCGATGCTGTCAATCAATCTGACGCGCCACATCAGGACGTGATTGAAATGCGGAAGTAGCCGCTGGCGCGAGTGTACGGAGCGCGACGTCAAATACGCAAGCTAAAAGAGAGAGGATGCACCATGAAGGTGCAGCAAAGTGACTCAAAAGGACTGTCGTTTTTTTTTTTTTGGTGCTGCTGCTGCTTCCATAACAGCAGGGACACAGGTAAACAAACATGTGAACAGTGAATATGATCCCAGGGAGAGCAAGACGTGGTAAAGTGGATGAGGAGAAGACTTATTTGGCTAGCTTGCCGTTTAGCCTATTAACTTAGCTGTAAAAAGTGAGCTAACAATATGGCTGCTTTTCATTTAACTAACTTGGAGACAAACCAAACGTTTGGTATATTTCTGGAGTTAATGAAGCAAAAATGACTAACTACTATGTTTAATCTTGGCCATGTATTTCTCAACATTCAACTGTTGCAACCAGACAGTAGTAACATTATTGTACCAGTCGGGATTTAGTGAAAGCCAAATTCTATCTTGCTTTATTTTCATAAGTTTGTCTTACTTTATTTATTGTAATTTTGGGTTCATGTGAGGTGCTTACTTGAGGACAATTAAGTGGGTGGTTTTAGTTTTGAAATGTTTATTTATTTATTTTTTTTTTTTTTACTGCCTTTCATTTTGTGAGCCCTTGTACTTCCACAGAATTGTCAAATATGCAAGGGCAAAGGTTTCAGTAGACTTCCACAATCCAGGCAGATGCTTTGTCCTGAGTATTTCCAGGCCAGTTTCTCTGCCCCTGTCCACTCCTTTTACCAGACTGCAAACTGTAGCATTGCTCATTGTCATTGACATTGTTTATTATTTGTGATCACTCTCATTACAGTGTATTTATCACCTGCATCAGACTGTTTTTCAGGTCCGCATGTGAGGGTAATATCATTGGATGAAAGGGTAATGTGATCGCACCTCATCTGTGTTTACTTTCTTTCATTCCCTTGGCACAGAGCAATAGTGGGCAATATGCATATTTATATAACTGGAGTTACGCGTAGGTAACTTCTTTCACCTTGTCTCATTACTGAATAATAGACTTATTTGCGTTCATTCATTTCACTGTGACAGTCGCCGACCATCACACTAAGTAGAGGGTTTGCATTGGAGATGGCTTTGGTAGTGTAGATGTGTGTTATGGAAGGAGAGAGAATTACTTTAAGTCTATTTCCACTGTCTTTAATCTCCAGTCTGAAAAAACTCCACCAGCATCACACTTGTTGGAGAAAACTCAAGCAGCCAATTCAAAGCTGCCGTTGTTCTTATTGTACTGTCAATCAGTGTGTGTGCAAGTAATTGAAAGTGTGTACATCAAGATTGTTTGAGAGTAAAGACAGAAAAAAAACAAAAAAAAACAACAACCAACAGAGGACTAGTTTGCTCCTACACAGTCCATGGTGGACTGTTAAGCCCCCTCCCTCAGTCTGTTGCAGTAACTCCTTTGGTAATGTCCAGGGCGTTCTGTTGACCATAATAATGCTATGGATAATGGCAACAACAATAATGCTTGTATAATAATTATATTTCTGAGGTAGACTCCACCATCCTACTGCCTTCCCCTGGGTCTGCCCTCTGGTGTTTCCACCCACCTCTGTGGTTGGGGATGTTGGCCAGGGGCTCACTTTGCACACTGCAATCCCACAACATCCAGCTTGCCTCAATTTTCCTGTTATCAGTGTGATTATTGTTTTTCTTCTTCTTTATATTTAATTTTTTTCTGTTAATCTTCCACCTTGCACACACACATTAACACATACGGATAATGCAGAACACCATCACACTTGCAATTTACTTTTCACTTGATGAACCTATAACCTCCCATGCCTTCACAGTGTTTTGGTTGCTGTTCTGCTTTTATGTCTTTATGTTCTGACACATCCACCATTGTGTAGCTAGTTAGATCTGCTAGTTTTGTTATATTGCACAAATAGAAAAGGGAGGGAATGCATTTTTCCCCGTACCCTCAACACTGCTGCTCGGTGTGATGTTTTCCGACAGAAATGGGTCCAGACATCTGAAGAATAACATGCTTTTTAAAGAAAATCGCCCTTTGGTTTATGTTTCTTCTTCTTTTTTGTATTTCAGATTTTCTACAGATCCCGAAGAGCAATGTTTTCATGTCTTCAGTTGGATAAAACCGTCAATATATGTATATAGAAAAAACAAGGTTCATCCATTAAAAAACAAAACAAAACAAAAAACATATGAAAGATATCAGATGACTGTCTCATTCTGGCTGCTTCTGCTTAAAAGAATAAGAACAATTCAAGCTATGACGAAACAAGAGTGATCAAAACCGCTGTTGCTTTTCTTTGTATTCTTAGCTTCTCTGATACCAAGCACACTGCATTATTGGCTGCCTTAATGGAGTAAGTGAGACTTCTGTTGTGTCATTTACAACAAAGAGCTCTAACCACATGAAACCAACTGATTACACCTCTGTATGGATACATAATCCCAGTATTGCTGGGCAAATAAATAAATAACTGAACAAATAAAAGCAGGCTGACAGAAATAAATGAAGGCATTTGTCCAGAGAATTGTTCAAGATAAAGCTCTCAATATCCTATTACCACCTAAATAGCTAGTGAAGACACGTCTGGCTTCAAATCATTCTTCTCCGTGCTTGCATGTCGTGACAGTCCGTCCAAATTGATATGTTTTGTCTGCTTGTGGTTTTGCCCTTCGAAACACTTAAAGCAGCATCAGCCCATTTCTGCCACCGACTAATTGGCTGTTTTACAAACAGTCCCGTGTCTAACTTTGTACTCTGTTGCGTTGTCTTTGCTTGTCCTCCTGCAGAGAGCAGTGTCCTGCAGAGTCCTGTCTTCACCAAGCAGCCCGGCAGCATCGTGTATCCTGTGGAAACCCTGGAGAGGAACAGGGAGGTGGTGTTTAGCTGTGAAGCCCAAGGAAGCCCACCCCCCATCTACCGGTGAGTGTTTGTGACTGCGGCGCTTCATGTCTACATCGATGCTGCTGGCTTTTATACCGCTCGCAATGTCAATATCCTTCAGCTGCAGACAAGCCATCACTTGCAAAATGTCTCTATCTTGTCTTCAGCGATGTCTTTTCACAGGTTGGCAGCTCTGAAGGGCAATAAGAGAGAACTATTCAAAAACTTCAGGGCTCATAAATCCTGTCGTGTACCATAGTATGCTTCAGTGTTTTTTCTAACTCAACCATTAAGTGTGGCTTTATACTAGGCAACTGTTGGTTCAGACTTATCTGCACCCATCAACTCGTAGCACATTGTTGATGGTGATGTTAAAATCGCTGAGTGCAGTGTTGAAGATAAGCCTATAATATGCATTCTAAACATAAATATGTGGTATTTTTCATATTGTCAAAATCTTGAAATAGCTGAGCTGAATTAATGTTTAATTGTTCCTGCTAATATCTTCTCTGTAGCCAGAGCTTGATATTGTTCATCCACTGTTCAACATGTCCCTTGATTATGTATAACAGGGGTACTGTAGTTCAAGTAGAATCAATCCCAGTCATCACTATCATCTCCAATACTCAGGAGTGCACTATTTGTGTACTAATCAGCTGAAAATACTGGAGTTGCCTACAAATATTGAATTGACTTCTTTGACTTCTAGTTTAGCAATATTGGCTAAAAGTACAGTACCCAGTAGCCTACAGTATGAAAGTACAAGCCCTTGGGCTTGGGGCTAACAGCCAGACAGCAGACCAGGCAGGACAAAGGAAATGACTAAAATTTAAACTCTTTACAATGACCGATTACCCTGTAGGATAAACACAATTATGATTGCTGAGAAATTCTACAGTATAAAACTATAGTGTATAGTTAGATCTTGGGTCACCATCATTAAACTGGCCTCTTTTCTCCAGTATCCAAAGTAATCCTGTTCATTTTTGTTGGTATGTCAGTGTCTAATGTGCATACAGGACCTGCTAGCATCCAATTCAGACTTGACTCATAGAGATTTCCCAAAGTGTAAATGAATATGGAAATAAAAAAGCATAATCAGGTTTAGCCCCTCCTTAATCAATGACTCCCAAAGCTCAAGAAATTAATTGTAAACAGAAATAACACAGAGGAGACAAAATCCCTGAAAATGTACCCTTTTGATTATTTGTCTGCTCTGCATCAGTCATCTTTTGACAGTATTATTTGCTGAGATATCCAATCAGCAGTTTTTATATTTCTGTAATAGTGACACTATTTTATAGATAAATATAAAAAGGAAGTTAAGACAATTGTTAACTTTTGCAAACAATCGGTGACTCCAAAGGTTTATAGTTCAAAAGATAAGCATGAGATGCTTCTCATTATTTTAACCCAGTTATTGAAACTAGTATTTTTTTTTCTTTTAACCACAAAAATCTTAGAGCTCTATTTGATATAATAATAGAAATGAGAATGAGGATGAGTAAAAGGGTTGTCAAAAAGCTTCACAGTTGCTAGGAATGTGAAGGAATATTATTAATTCTGGGTACTACGGTACGAAGACAAAGTGATTATAGAGTTATGGATTTGCAGCTTCTTTGTGTGGTTCAACCTCAGTCACAAACCAAAACAATGAACTGTACGACAGAGATCGTATTGTTCGTCTGATCCCAGGCAGTTTAATCCATACACTCTACATGACACCTCTGTTCTAAAACTAGAAACCAGCAAGTTTCTAATCTGACAAAGCCTGAAGCCGCCCCACTGACAGTGATTCTTTTTTATTGTCTCATACTGTATGCATTTGGAGCTTTTACTTCTAAGTGTGCTTTAACTCATTGTAGTGTTAACAGTTACAATGCAGAGACAGCGTCCATATCCTGTAAAAACATGCTGGGTATTGTAATTATGTCCTCAGATTCAGTCTTCCATTCATCCTGGATGAAACTACTCCAGGATTTGTGTCCTGATGCAGCAATGACAGAGAGAGAGAGAGAGAGGGGGAGAGAGAGAGTGTCTTGGCTCTGTTGTTTCTAGCTTTAGAAAAGACTTGTTCATCCTCACAAATCAAGCCTGAGCTGATCAGGATCATAGGAATGTATTACATGAATTCTATTTTGTGCTGGATTTTCCCTTCAACTCCCTGCTGGAAACGTGTCTCGTCTTTCTGTACCCTGGAAATTTGTGTTAAGCTCTACGTGCACCCGGCTCAAATTTTTTTTTCTCTCGCAGAGTTCAACGAGCAGCTGTTTTTTCCCTCTTTATTTCCTCCTCGCATGGACCATTAGTCTATTGAAAGGGTGTTCTGTTGTGTAGCGGCATCTCTGGCAAGCGAAAGTTCAGATCAATCATGTTTGCTCACTGAAATTGCTGGGGTAAGATTTGGAAGGATTGGTACATTTAATACTTGGGATTGAGCCAGCTTAGAGGGTGACCTAATCAGCTGTTTCCTGTCAAGGTTGCTGTGCGGTCCTGTCACAGAGCTTGCCGCCTACTAAAGACGTGTTGCAACAGCTAAGTCATGTTCAAAGTGTATTAATTGCAGAACACAGCAGTAAAAACTGTGACAAACAACAGGGTATCCTGTTGCTGTTTGTTGAAGAGGAGGAAGTGTTTTCCAGGCACTAAAGTTGCTGGAATAAAAATACAGAAGCATATATCATCCTACTTGCCCTCCTTTAGGGCCAAACCGATGATGAGCATTTCAACATTTCTGAGAATTTGTTCAGTTCTTGCGAGCATGAGGGTGTGAAGATTGAGGGCACTTTCATATCTATCTGTCCAAAAAAAAAAAAAAAAAGGATACAAATGTGAAAAACACAACTCAGCAACACCAGCTTCAGTGTGTCAGTGTGATTCAGAGAATGTGTGAAAAATACTGCCCATATTCAGTTTACCCTCCAAGAAGGCTAAATCGGTTATCCAAGCGCAGAGCTTTGAAACATCGATGGCCAGAGTCCAAGACGACGCGCTGGCTCAAACACAGAAACTTAAGTTACACGACAAAATGAAATATCAATGCATGGCTAGAAACGCCTCGACATCCTGCTCTCAGAATACTCAACTGGCACAAAAGTAGCACATACAATCATAGTAAGAAGTCAAAACTGCTTGAGTTACTTTGAAACCTTTACTAAATAACCGTACACCCAAATTGTAACTGTTTCATTGATGTGTACTTTTATTTTGAAGTCTTGCAGTGAATATGCAGCTTCCTTGACATCTTATGTGTAAGTGTTTAACTCACACAAAATGATAACTTCTATTAGACCACCACATACAGTATAGCCTGTGTTTTTTACACGTTGTATACATCATGCTGATTAGATTCCTGCCTGAAGTTGCTTCATGAAGGAGAAGAGAAACAAGTTTTCCTCTGGTCTTCTTCTGGTATTTTGAACTCACAAAACACAATTTGTCTATAACGGACAAATTCACAAGCCAATGTTTCAATCAGTCTATGATTACCATCTATAACCAAATGGCCAACTTCACTGTGACATCATTATTCAGTGCTTTAACTCAGGAACAGATTGTGACCATATTTCCTCAAACATAGCTGCTTGGCAGTAATTCTAGTTTAAACAGGGAGGAACCACTAGCTTGGCTTTGACTGAAGATAACAAACTGCCGATTAGAACCTGTCAGAGTCGCACATTAAACAGTAAAATCAACAGTTCTGAAAATACTCATTATCACTCAACCAGCATTAATTGTCAAATTGTCTGTTTTTCACTTCAGTTTATCTGCCTTTGTGCTTGTGACAGCTGTGGCGGGAATTTCTTCCAGATTTGGGACAAACATTTATTGAGGCCAGAAACACACCGAATGTGTGGTGTGGCCCAGTCGGCCGTGGAACAAGTTTATTTTTGTTTTGGCCCACATGTTGGCAGGTGAGAGAGGACACACTGCCTGAGTGAGGGGCGTCTCTATCTCGTGTCCCGTGATTCAGCGATTTGGCCTCTCTCCTACTTTTCACACGTCCCAGCAGAAACGGTGAGAAATTAGTCTTGATGATGTCATATTATAATTTTAGTCTTCAGTGGTCAGGTCAAAAGTCAGGGTCACTTTGAATGACACAGCTAGTTCAGAAGATGCTGCAGGAATTCCCCTATTGTAGGAACTCTCTCGCTTGCTCGCTCATTCTCTCTCTCGTTCGCTCGCTTGCTCTCTCGTTCTTGTTCTCTCTCTCTCTAAATTCGGGCCTAAAGTTTACACACTCGTTAATTCACAGCACACACTCGTCACTACTCGTCATCGCTACACTGTCTCCAAAAGAGAGACGGTGATGTCGTGTCGTGCATGCGAGCCTAATGAGTGAGATCAGGAAAAGGATGGGTGGAGAATGTCCTGTTATCTAATGCCAACTGAGGAAAAGATGCAAATTAGATCATAAATCAATGAGGGGAAAAAAACAATATGATTCGACAATTAGTTGACTATGGGCAAAATCTGACAAATCAGATTTGACTAGGGATGTCACGATTACTTGTTTTCACAATTAATCGTGGTATTCAACGCCACAATTAATTGATCGTAAAGATTCCTAAATACCGTCACTTTCTGAAAAAGATTATGTTGGAACCATATCTGCAGATGTGCGCCAAAGTAAAGGTAAATGCACAGATACTGGTCCATTTATCTAAAGTAACACTGAATTAGTTAATTTAAATGTTAGTGTGTCATTTGTATTGTGAAAAAATCATTAAAATAAACATAAACATTTGATATAGGTGACAATTAATGACTTAAATATTTCAAACACTTCCCAGTGGATTAATAACTGGTCCTATATTAAGAGATTAGTCATGTAATTATATTTTGACTATATTTGATTTTACACATTCATAGTGTTGTGAAATTTATTGATGCATAATAATCATGATAATCGTAATACCGTGATTATTTCTCTGACAATAATCGTACCAAGAAAATCTATAATCGTGACGTCCCTAGATTTGACTATGAAAATCCTTAGTCGAGGACAACCCTAATGATAACATAGTAAAAGAAATGAGATGTATAAATGTATGGAAATAGATTTTTTTTTTATGTCTCACCTTCCCCCTGGAGGAGTACATGTTTTGTCCCATCAGAATGATGATGTTGTTGCCCAATCCTTGTCATAAATGTAGCAGTAAGTATCCCTTGTTAGGGTTTTTAAATGAAGCTGAAAAAGATTTACTTTAGATGTAATTATCAGAGGTGCAGCACAAACTCGTTTAGTTAAAAAGAAAAACACATTAAAGCACTCGGCTTAAGAAAAAGGAACAGACCGCCTAACATTCACAGCCTCATAAGCCAGATGGTGCGGTATTATGCCACTGTGTACACGGCCTGTTGTTACATGATTGCATAAAGCATGTGCCTAACAAATGGAACTGCTGTTGTGACCTGCTTGCCAGCATAAATCACTGTAAATGGAATTATTAAATAATCTAGTTTACATGTGTTTGATGTAATCTGTTGCTCTATACTTCTCACAGAGGAGGATGTGCACTGACACGATCTCGGTATTCTAAAGTTCCACTGGTGCTGCTTTCTATCCTTGTTCCTGCGTTGGTCTCATTTTATCTGGTGTTAGAATGCGCTCAAGTTTCACAGACACTTGAATTTCTGTCATTTAGCAGCTTTAAAGTTGCTATCTAATTGGCTTTCAGCAGCGAGAGTTATCAGGGAATTCAGTTTGTCTCAAAAAGAGAAATGGCTGCATTGACTGGGCAATTATCTTTAACTATGACTGTTGAACCACCACACACATACACATTGTGGTTCATATAGAGGTTTTGCAGTGTCTTCCCCTGACTGGGTTAAATGTCTGTCTGTTTTCAGCACTGGGCATGATAACTCACTCAGATATGTCAAAACATTTCTCAGGCTCAATTAGCCATGCACTCTAATGTTAGATACAGCAGAGAATCATGGACTGTCAGAGAAAACCTTTTGCAACATTCGGTTTTCAAGCTCTCGCCCAATTAAACTGTTTCAATTTGGATACAATGCAGAGTTTCTCAGAGCAATTACAACTGTGAAAAGGCTGCTTTCATACGTATATGATGGGTCCCTTTTTAGGAAGGAAAAACCACTATCTGACCTTAAACTGAGGTTCATAGTGCCACTGTCCCTCACTTTCTCTGCCCGCCCCCGTTGCTCACGTTGCTTTCATTCAATTTGAAGGTGGTCCTTGGCTGAAGAATATTTATGTTGATTTTTGTTTGTTTCACTTCAGCGGCAAATGAATCGCTTCTGAAGTCCAGGGAGACTGAAGCCAACCCCCCTCCAGGCTCTTCTCTATTGTGTGTAGTAATAAGGCTCCAGAGAGTGTGCACTTACTTATGACTGAACTGGAGAGAGGCCATGAAAGACCATTGTGCCACACATTTTGTCTATTAAAAGAAAAATGTCTGTAGAGGCTAGGCCTGGGACGATAATCAATAAATCAATTAATCGCACGATAAATGAAAATGAACTCGGTCATTTTTCCGGCCTCGATAAATCGCCATGTGCATGCGCACGTATTTGTTTTCCTGGTCTCTCGCCACCAACCAGGCTGGATGACGAGAGGCTTCACTCTGTGCATCGGTCTCAGCACCTGGGCCGTTTGTTTTGCAGAATGAAAGGAGTGAACCCTCTTCTCAGTCATCCAGGATCTTTGTTTCCCAGAATGCATTTGGCAGCAACCAGCAGCGCTAGCTGTAAAGCTAAGCAGCTAAAAGCTATTTTACTGTAATTCTCGCTGCATCGCTGTTAACACGTCACTTTTTAAAGTTTTAATATTTTTTCATGCCAGAAAGTCACAGTTTAGATCCCCAGTCTGTGGTCAGTTTATCCACATATCGCCTGTTTCCTCCGACGTTTTTGGAGCTAATGTGGTAGCAGCCAGCAGGAGGAGCGGGGCTTCCCACAGTCTGCAGCCGTCTGCAGCAGCTCACGGGCCGGTCAACCTCCGTCATTGGGGGAGAAAACGACTAAGAAAACTTATCAGCAGGTTTTTAGAGGTTTACCACCGGCTGGTTTAATACTTTTTAGAGATAAATGCTAGTCTCATTGATGAAATCTTACATCTGTGGAAGTCACATTAGTTTGTTTGAATGAAAAGTGGAGCTTCAGGTGTATAACGTTATTGGACAGAAGAGCTGCACTGCACTGTTTATTATTTTTTGTTTATTTTATTTATTTAGGATAGTAGCTATTAAGTTCTTGTCATTCCAATTACAATGGTTAAAAAGAAATACTCAAGAGAAATAAAAGTTTATCGCATTTAAAAGGGTGTACTTGCATTATTATGAAATACTATTATTATATTAGTGGTTAATTTGTTCTCAAAAAAATGTGTCAATAATATCGTTTATCGTCAATAATTTATGGGACAATATATCGTCCAGCAAAATTTATTATCGTCCCAGGCCTAGTAGAGGCACTTTGTAAGTGCTGCAATGCCCAACCCACAAATTTTCTGCTGTTTGTGCGACGCTTCAGTGTGTGCGTAGGCCGGAAAGCAACACAGTCTGACATTGTTTTTCATGTAACAAACTCCTGCTTGTGCATTCTGTGATGATCCTGCACCGACTCCAGTGGTCACAGCTCTGAACGTGGCTGATTTTCTGCGACTGAAATAAACGCAAACAAGTCGATCCCATAGGGTATTATACTGTAAGAGATATAATATAGCAAGGAAATACCACAATGATAACACAATGACACTGACTGTATTCTCAGGAAGGTTCTAATGCCTCAAAGGCACCTAATTGGCACAACAAGGGACATTAAGATAGCAGTGCATAAAACAGCTTTGCACAACTTCTGTCTACTGTACAAAAGAGCTTTAGCAAAGCTCTTTTTTTCACATCAAAGCTGCTCTCTTTTCCAAATTAAACAAAGCACTGTTTTCCCAGCTGAACCTGAAATCATCCAGTGAAAATTAAAAAAAAAAAAAAAATCAAAGCAGCAGGAAATTTAGAACTTCTCCTGAAAAAAAAAATCATACACTAAATCACCTTGGGCCCTGATCAAATTTGCATTGTCCGTTTTCCAATAAGCTATAAAATGCTCCTTTCATGCTTGTTTATCTGTGTAGAACCTCTTATTGCTTTGATGATTATACATCATAGATAACAAATAACAGAGGCTTCTTTTTACCCTGGCTGGAGAGTTAAGGCTTGGAAGCATTTATTTGAAATGACTGATTTTCCTCCCACCTGTGTTCCTTCTAATAAGTTGCATCTGGGTGGAGAGATTGGAGAGTCTGTTGCCATTTTAAGTGAATTATACCCTTCGTTGATCACCCCTAACACCAATGATAATCATGTGGACTGGTCTAGAATGCACAAGTGTGACTGCAAGGTTGCAGGCATTTGTTTTAATTGTGGCACCATCATGATTAAGCAGCATTTTTATGCAGTTTGACTGGGGTCTGGCAAGATGGATGGCTTGCAATGCTATCTATTCTCAGAGAGTCAAGTCCTTGGCACCACAGTGGTTCACTGCTGCTTAGATTAACACTAAGCTGGAGGGCATGATTTCTGTGCCTTCACCACCTTTTTGTTTCTTTCCCACTGAGAAACAATCAAATCTTCAAGTCACGTTCTTCTTGTAGTCTGGAATGCCTCCATTGCCCGAGTCCACGTTGAACAATGTTTAATTTGTTAATTTACATGTTAATGCTTCTCCATTTATTGTTTTTTTTTTAGGTGGAAACTGAATGGCACAGAAATCAACCCCAAATCTGGATCTCACTACAGCCTTTCTGGAGGCAACCTCAGAATCAGCCATCTGAACAAAGACCAAGACGCTGGAACGTATCAGTGCCTCGCCTCCAACTCTTTCGGGACCATCGTCAGCCGAGAGGCCAGTCTAACCTTTGCATGTGAGTCTGTTTTTTTTTTACTGCCTTTCTCTGGGCAAACTTTTGTTGTTTCACCGCAGAAAAAGAGATGCAGCAGGAAAAAAAAGAGATGTGCCAGTCGCACATCAGGATAACATTGTGGCTTCTGCTTCTCTGGGGAGGTATTAACTCCCTGTATGTGCTGACTATAGTTTACTCTAAGTCATTACTGCAGATCAAACACAAACCTACAAACAGTCAAACTGAAGTGAAACTCAAAGCAAAGCTTCTTTATGGTAAATAACTGAGCTGACACTAGTGATATTATCTGCCTTTAAACCTGTGGGAGAAGAAGAATATTTTACCCAAGCTGCTTTAGTCAATATTTTTATAATAACAGTATCAAATGACAATGTGAAAACAATGTGAAAGGGTTCACTTGTAAATGAAGCTACAGAGAATAATCAGCTGCTGCTCTCAGCTGTACTGAACTGTATAGTGATTTTCAGCTCATTGTTTAGCTGTCTGGACCACAGCTTTTTGGTTAACTCCGCTCTCAAAGAGCAGACAGCTCTTGTCAGTGAAGTAGCTCAAAAAATGCACTCTAGACAACCTGCTCAGTACCAAACAAAAGACAGGCAGAATAATCTGGTGAATGTAGTGAAGCATTTAGCTACAAGAGAGCCAGATATTTCCCTCAGGAGTTGGTCGAGACAAAGAACAGAGTTGAAAGAAAGAATATGAAAACAGGACTTGATCAGATGGCCACGAACATGACTCCAAGTGGGTGATAATGTTGCTATTTGCATGAGGTTAGAAAGACCACAATGTAAAAAACTGAATCTCAGGTAAAAAATACTGTATTCAAATTCTTGTTCAGAGGGCCTATATTTGTCCTGTGTTTTTATTTGAAATATAGATCCATGAGAAGATATATTTGTGGTTTTAAGAACCAAAAACCATCTTTAGTTTTACATCTCTTCTATCAGACTTTTGTCTAGAGCAGAGCTCTAGTAACAACAGGTTTGATTGGTTCAGTGTTTTCTGAGTGATCTAATTGAAATCTAGCAGATTTCAGGTAAACACGCAAGGCTGGATGTTATATCCAGGTGGTCGGAGCTTGGGCCATGGCTGAGAGTAGTGACTGCTTAGTGACAGATGGCTCGTTTTAAGGCTCAGTGTCTGAGTGCAAGCTGTGTGGATTTCTCTGTGGACTGAACACTTTGATACTTTCATACTACTAATATAGAACATAGACTTGCTTTATGAACATAAAAGACATTCAAATCTCTCTTTATACAATATGAAACATTCTGTTATGTTTGCAGTTGAACAAGTTATAACTTGTACTGTAGTGATAGATAGCATAATATTGGCCATCCATTAGCCTGCTTGCCAGATAACAGTTTGCCTAGTAGCACTCTTAAATCTTTGCCAAACCAAAGTTTTGCAAACATTCAAAAATTCCAACGTCAGCACTGTCCGCTTTGCAGATTAATGTTTTTCTGAACTTTTCTGAAGTGTTTTCTGACCGTCACGGTGATAGATTGTTAGATAGATGTTGATGAATCTAACTGACAGCCTCTGGACTTCATATTCCTAAAGGATGAGGAAGTCAATAAGCTCCTACTGTATGTGCCAGTTATTGGACAGGCATAAATGATGATATTAACAGCATGTGAGTGATTGCTTGCTCAGATTAGATTCCGAGGTTTAGCGTTTGGGGACAAGGCCACCAATAAGTCTCAGGCCATTTGTTTGGTTTTCTGGACCAGTGGGAAGTCAACCCATGATCAGATTCTGCTGGTAGATTTCCACAATGATAGAATGACAGTTCAATCAATTGTTAGGCTCTGACCTTACCAGCCTTCAGTTGTCATAGAGTCAGGACATGCATGTATGACTGGGTGTCATCTATCTTCTTTATTACTCTTGGTATAGCTTAATTAACTCCACGGCATGATTGAATGGTGAAGGTTCAAGCAAATAATTTAAAGGTCAAATGGTATTACTGGAAAGTGTCATGTAATTCTTTATAGAAATTTAGAGGACTGTAGTACATGGGTTGTGTCATCCTGCAGGGGGGCAGCAAAAGATATTCTGCCCCTCCAAGTCAGGCGACCAGACAAACACACACCATCACAACGCTGCAAGTGTGCAAGTAGTGTTTCAGGATCTATCCTACTTCTCTCTAGCGAAGATCATGACCTTTTGGTGGTAATTAGTTTTACAGATAATTTGACTGTGATTTTGACACAAGGCAGACTTTGAGTCTTATTCATACCTCTAATAAGCCCAGTGGTAATTACAGCTGTCAGAGCTAAAATGGGAGTAATCATCTGGAACTATAAAAATGTAGATCTGCTACACCCAAAAGGTCAAAAGTCAAGACTTTCTCAAATCTTGGATCTAATTTTATACTGTTCTTAGAGCATTGTGCTCCTTGTAATTGATGAATTTCCTGTTTGATCCCACGGGACGTGAAGGCAGGATGAATCTAAGAGTGTATTTGACTGAAGCATTAAGGGATGAGTTTGTTAAAATATGTTGTGTGTCTTGATTTCTTTTTTTTATTTAGACCTAATCCCAACAGCAATATTTTTTTATATAAAAACAGAACAAAAATAAAAGCTTTTGTTTATTATTGCAGAAGGATACCTCTTTATTTGCTCATGAAAAGACAAAAAGCAACAATGAAGTGATGCTCCTGAAAAGAACTGTCTCTGTAGCCACAGCCTGATATTGCTTAGAGCTCGTTTAACACACAGAACACATGACATATGAAATTAGGGCCCAACAAATGCACTGTTCGCTTCTGATTGAGTTACATTTAGCACAGTGCCCAGCTGCTTCAGGGGCTCAGTTTTGAAAAGCAAAAGTATCTACATGTGTGATTAATTTGTAAAGATTTACAGTTTCACTAGAATCTTTTGAGCTTTGGGCTATGAGCCAAAGACAGGGGAGGGATGGAGTGTAAAGTAATAGTTTTTGGTCTCATCATAGAATAAAAGATTTAGACCATGTACTTATCCTCTAAGTAGATGTTATACTTATTTGACCAGTTGCCTGTCATTTTATTATTTTATGTAGCTAATACACATTTATAAAACTTACATTTTTAAAAACCTAAAATACGTTTTGTCAGTAGATATTAACTGTGCCAGTTCCACTTCACCATGACCACAGTTTTAGAGGGAGATTCATGTGGACAAGCAGTGACAAGCAAGACTTGAACAAGGTTTTAGTCCCCGCCATGATTAAATTTGATGCTGCAAACTGTATACTCTGGAGTTGTTAAGGCATGTGATTCTCTATGAACTAACTGCGTGATTATTGAACAGCCTTTCTGTGTTGGTCAGTCCTGAACAGCACCACATCACATTTATTCACTGACATAAGTTTGTAACGGGTTGTGCAATATTGTTGTTATTGTGTTATTGTGTATTTTTGTGCATGATGCGTGTTTGTGGTCTTGTGTTGTCTTCTGCTGCTGGTAACATTGTAATTTCCTGCAAAGGATTAATAAAGTATCTTTAACTTTAACTTTAACATCTACAAGAACTCTGCCCAAGGACAAACTGAATAAAATCCATTTTGTACATGCAGCGAGGGCTGAGGCCATATCTGTTAGAAATGGTACAGTACATAGACATTGTAGGAGACACACCATATGGATCATGCTACAGAGATCCACAGTGCAGCTGATGTGAAGACTGCTTATTCTAGATACCAAAAAGTTTCCCTTTCGACAGCAACCTTAATTTTCGTTGCATACATTTTTAACTATACAATGTGTGTTTTGAAAAGAAGGTCAAAAGTCTATACTCTTTGCACGCACAAGTAGAAACACGAAAACTTGTTTTAAAAGGCTTTCAGTGTCACAGCACAGTGACAGAAGAGAAAATGTGTCTCATATATCTGCAATGACTCTGCCAGCTATTCTTTTCCTGCATGCTTCAGTATGAGTCAGTCTCCATCT
Source organism: Trachurus trachurus (assembly GCF_905171665.1). Classification (NCBI taxonomy): domain Eukaryota; kingdom Metazoa; phylum Chordata; class Actinopteri; order Carangiformes; family Carangidae; genus Trachurus; species Trachurus trachurus. The sequence goes on from NC_139896.1 coordinate 14,651,990, forward strand.
TCAAGATGGACCCTGTGAACACACTGTTCCCAGCTACATGACTGGCAGGCAGTATCAGACATCAAATATAGATGAGATTGCCTTTCCTGGAGCTGACATGAGACCAAGTCTGTTTTTACAGGTCAAGACCTCAGGTGGGTCATACAGCATGTTGAGTATGTGGGCGGGAGATTTGCACGTTGTACAACTGACTTTTTGAAAAAAATCTTTTTTATAATATAACTGACTGCATGTATCAGGGGAGTTCATTTCAAATTCAAAGAGGTCGAGTTGGACAGGATTCCCTCAGAGAAGAGGTTCAGATCATTCGGCCATATCCTGTACTGTACATAGAATGATGTCTTATAAAGCCCAGATATTAGAGTAATTATAAACCTTCATACTACATATATTAGTACCTTTCAATATAATAATATATTGTTAAATAATGTAACTTATGTTATTTGAGCTTCCAAAAAAACATAATTTCTGTAATATTTCTGATGGCATCTCTCAAAGTTTGTGTGAATATCACTCACTGATTTGTGGGGAAATGATTCAGTTGTGCTGGCAAGAAAAGCTACGCTGTTCAAGACAGAGAAGAAATTGTAATAATTCTCAATACTTTGTATGTTATACTTTTGGGTCCATCTGCACCACAGTCTGTCTGTATTCTACGTATATGATCAGTTTCCCTCGCGCTATTGAATTGAATATGAAAGAATGCTCCACTATGACATTACTTTACTGAAAGGCTTGTTAGTGATATTTGAGGTAGCCAGATAAAATTGATCATAGATCTCTTATTTATTACACAGACTAGATGCATTATTAGGGTCCGGGCTTCTTCTTCTTCTTCTTCTTCTTCTTCTTCTTCTTCTTCTTCTTCTTCTTCTTCTTCTTCTTCTTCTTCTTCTTCTTCTTCTTCTTCTTCTTCTTCTTCTTCTTCTTCTTCTTCTTCTTCTTCTTCTTCTTCTTCTTCTTCTTCTTCTTCTTCTTCTTCTTCTTCTTCTTCTTCTTCTTCTTCTTCTTCTTCTTCTTCTTCTTCTTCTTCTTCTTCTTCTTCTTCTTCTTCTTCTTCTTCTTCTTCTTCTTCTTCTTCTTCTTCTTCCTCCTCCTCCTCCTCCTCCTCCTCGGAAGTCATACTTCCCATGGGCGAAAACTCACCAAACTTCACAGAAACGTCCGACCCCATGCCAGATTCACTCAACTCCAAGGACATGTGCTTTAAAAATTCCTACCAAACCAACGGTAGACGCTAAAGTTTTGAAACTTCACCACAATGTCGCCTCAATACTACTGAAACTTTTGTCCACTTAAACTCATTACAAATTATGAAGTCCATCACTCTGTTTTTTTCAATAACTGTAAAACTTTTAAAATGTATCTCCTCCCACAATTTTTGCTCAATTGACACCAAACTTGCTACAGAGCATCTCCAGACTGTCCTCCACAAAACTTGTTTCTCAGATTTTTGATTAAGCAAAAATTGAGGCTACAGTGCATGAAAACGTTTGACTGTAAACATATACCATCAAATTCTTGATAAATACATTTTCAATCTTTCTGAAAAAAAAATGAGAATATTCTGGAGTCATGGTTGATGAAGTTTAGCAAATATCAGAATTTTATCTCAAAAACTGAATTTTTGAGAATATTTTGAATTCTGCTCTCATGGGAACAACTGCAGTCAATGTGAGAGTGGAATTTTTAAACATCAGATTTTCTCTTATGAAGCAAAACACTTATTATTAAAAACAAATCACCAACATTTCCATGCTGTCAAGATGCAATTTATGTATTATCAGATTTTTGTTTAGATAACTGAATTTCTGACATTTTGACAATTTCATCACAACAGCTGCCCGGGCACTGATTCACCTGAGTGGATAAATGTTGCCACACAGCAGGTCTCACTACAGCAATGGGTCGGGTCCGGGCTAATTTTGGCAAATTCTGAGCAACAAACAGGAGAATAGGAAGACAGGACAGTTGACCTTATAATGTCCAATTTGCATTAGTTGAGGATAGGGCTGTCAATCTTCCCCCCAAATCAGGTTTGAATTTCTAACCCATCTTATGTTAAATATTCGACTAACATTCGAATTTTTAATATGTTTTTTGTTTTTGTTTTTTTTAACCTCATTATAGAGGGAGGGGGGGGGGCAGCGATGACGGTGGCGACAACGACACAGCAGAACGCAGAACAATCCTGCATTGGAGCTGTCCATGGTTACTTAACCAAAAGTCTCTTGAAGTGTTAAACAAAGAGAACTATGGACTGTGGAAGTTTGAATAGCAAAAATACAGAAGTTATCTTGACGTGAACCATATGTTGCGGTAGGATATTTAAAAAAAAAAAGAAAAAAGGATAGATTCGGTGGAAACCCGGCTTCACAGGCGGGGGCGGCGTCCCCCCACTCCCCCCTCCTCGCGGGGGCTGCAGGGAGGGCACAGAGTAGTGGTGCATGCTGATCCGTGATCAGCACACAAGTGGTCCGCGGATCTATCGATTAAAAAAAAAAAGGTGTGCGTGTAGTGTGGGGACACATATGCGCACCGTGGCGGCCGAATGAACGGGCAATTTAAAAAACTCTGCTCGTAAATTTGAAGCTGCAGCTTTACCTTGTGCACAACAACAACTCCATTTTGTTTTATCAACATGTGTACTACTCTGAACGTCGCGACGCACTACGTTAATTTGCCTCGTTAACGTTCGAACGTCAGTTTTCACCTTCGAATGTTCTCATTTTGACTAACTATATTTTCTGCAGCGGTGGGTATCCAGCCAGAAGAAAACTGCATTCATTGATATTTCTATATCAACAGTGGTTTGAATGGAAATGACAAAGGTATTTCTTGTAATGACAAAACCACAAAAAATATCAACAGATTATATTCAGTTTCCCAAGCTTTATTTATTATTTATTTCAACACATTGTTTTTGGTTTGGCGTAATTGCTCTCTGTTTAATTTCTAGCAGTGGCAGATGTTTTTTTTTTTTTTTTCAAGAAGGAAACTGGCCTCGCTGTGTCAGTTACAGTTAGTAGCGAGCCAGTGAACACAACACCAACAGCAGATACTTATTTAGGAGTTGGTGTAGACCAAAACTGAGCTAAAGGAGGAGGAAGAGCCCACAACTATGTCACAAAAATCAATTGACGGCAGTTTTAAATCCCTGCAGTGATTATCTTTGTGTGGTGCTACTGTACAAATGTGAGTGTGGTGTAGTATGGAAAAAATAATATTATACAATATTAATATCAGGGTCTACTTACTAGGTCCTTGTTGCATACAGTGGGTACAGAAAGTATTCAGACCCCTTTAAATTTTTCACTCTTTATTTCATTGCAGCCATTTGCTAAAATCAAAAAAGTTCATTTTATTTCTCATTAATGTACACTCACCACACCATCTTGACAGAAAAAAACTGAAATGTAGAACTTTTTGCAAATTTATTAAAAAAAAAACTGAAATATCACATGGTCATAAGTATTCAGACCCTTTGCTGTGACATTCATATTTAACTCACATGCTGTCCATTTCTTCTGATCCTCCTTGAGATGGTTCTACTCCTTCATTGGATGTTACAAAAGAATTTCTGCAGCACTCAAGGTTCCTTAGAGCACAGTGGCCTCCATAATCCTTAAATGGAAGAAGTTTGGGACGACCAGAACTCTTCCTAGACCTGGCCGTCCAGCCAAACTGAGCAATCGTGGGAGAAGAGCCTTGGTGAGAGAGGTAAAGAAGAACCCAAAGATCACTGTGGCTGAGCTCCAGAGATGCAGTGGGGAGATGGGAGAAAGTTCCACAAGTCAACTATCACTGCAGCCCTCCACCAGTCGGGGCTTTATGGCAGAGTGGCCCGACGGAAGCCTCTCCTCAGTGCAAGACATATGAAAGCCCGCATAGAGTTTGCCAAAAAACACATGAAGGACTCCCAGACTATGAGAAATAGGATTCTCTGGTCTGATGAGACGAAGATTGAATTTATTATTCTAAGCGGTATGTGTGGAGAAAACCAGGCACTGCTCATCACCTGCCCAATACAATCCCAACATTGAAACATGGTGGTGGCAGCATCATGCTATGGGGGTGTTTTTCAGCTGCAGGGACAGGACGACTGGTTGCAATTGAAGGAAAGATGAATGCGGCCAAGTACAGAGATATCCTGGAAGAAAACCTCTTCCAGAGTGTTCAGGACCTCAGACTGGGCCGAAGGTTCACCTTATGACCATGTGATATTTCAGTTTTTCTTTTTAATAAATTTGCAAAAATTTCTACATTTCTGTTTTTTTCTGTCAAGATGGGGTGCTGAGTGTACATTAATGAGAAATAAAATGAACTTTTTGGCTGCAATGAAACAAAGAGTGAAAAATTTAAAGGGGTCTGAATACTTTCCGTACCCACTTGTAGTTTGCTTAGGAAAGACAACATGGGAAAGCGACTTCTTTTTTAGAAGTTCTCTTCTTTAACTTAACATCTAAGCCAGTGGCCTTCAACAACATGTCACCACAGATGTCTTTGGTGTTTGCCTGAGTACTTCACTACTTTTATCTTTCAGTGTTGATGCGGGGCTCCTCTCCAGAAAAACATTTTGCTCACTTTGCTCCCTTGATTAGGACAGCCCCCTTAAAGAGGACATGAAACAGCCAGCCAAATTAACATAATTCATTGAATGGATTTCCAGTGTGCTTAAAAATTGTCAAACTAACACATGAAACGTAAACATTTAGGAGAAATTTGAAGTTTAATTTTGCATTTTTTTACTAGGGTGCAGCCATCTTTGTCGGTCGCCAGTGTGTGACATCACTGGATTGGTTGCCTCCGCTGGCAGACAGTGAAAGTGAATGACAACTACAGACAGAGACAGTAAAAAATGAAACTGTGAAGGCACAGGATCAGAGATGACACAGGGGAGACCCTTCATATGTCAACGAGTTTTACAGTGTTAAATGTAGAAAAAACTGTAGAAAAAAACTCTCCAGTGATGTCAGACACTGGCGACGGACAAAGATGGCTGCACCCTAGCCAAAAAACGAATGAAAAATGCGAAACTAAACTTAAATTATCTCCTTAATGTTTACGTTTCATGCTTTAGTTTGACCATTTTTAAGTACACTGGGAATCAATTTAATGAACTGTATTTATTTGGCTGGCTGTTTCATGTCCTCTTTAAAGGGACAACGAGGAGTTTTGGAAAGCGAAGTGTTCTCACACTACATTTACCATGAGCCTCCGCGCGCACGGTGAAATTCTTGGACCGGTGCAAGGCAGACGTCTTGCCAATAATGTTTTCATTCATCAAGAATTAAAGTCAGAGGTTTGAAGACGATCAGATACCATCGTAGTACCGACCATAAACGGCGATTTGGCAGCGTTATTCCCATGACCTGCCGGGCAGCGTCTGCGAAACCGAAAGTAAGGAAACGCTGGTCGGCTCGCCCAGCATTTCCACCACCACTAATAATAACAAAATAACGATAGAGACAAAACAATATATTTATCGAAAATGGACCCATTAACAAGTGTGGGTAACGTAGATTCATCCACATTAATATGAGACTTTTTTATTGTCGCTGAATTTTTCATTCTGCTGCTGGAGAAACACCTCATTGTCCCTTTTAAGTTCTCCTCTTGTCTGGGGGTAGCAGATCTCAGTCTTTGGTCCTGTAGCTGTCACAGTGGACGAGAGCAAACAAGGTGCATAGGTTTCAGAAGTTTAAAATGACATATCTAATACAGAAAAATAGAGTCTGCACACTATATGCTCCAGAATATTAAATATGAAAATCACCTGACGTTTTGGGGCCTTCACTGATGAATATGCGGGAGCATAGTCTAGTGTGCGGACTCTTTTTTCCTATTTTTGATTCACTCCTCATTGTGGTCCATCACCTAGTTTTAATTGTTTGTAGGATGTGCGTGTCTTTTTTCAAAATTATGTACGTAGCCTATCTAACAAATCGTGGCAAAATTAGGCTACTTAAAATGGGACATGATGAAGGCATATGCTCCCATTTGAATGTGATGCATATCTGCATCATCTTGAATCTTTCAGGGTTTGTTGCATTCATCATGTAAAGTATTACATGCAAAGGATGTGTCTTGAGAAGAATTTTAATGCTGTGGACAATATTTAATGCAAAATCCTTAAAAAGTATTTGAACATTCATGTGCTTAAACTCCTAATTTCTTACAAACTAAATAAATTTCTCATCATCATCATGAGAAATAACTTACAGTATATTCAATTTTGAATTGGTCCCTGAATTTGATCATTCTGATTATGGGTTTTCAGGTTGTTGTTCAGTGGACATACTCTGCCTTTCAATTTAGTCATTTAACACAGGGTGTGAGGGATTTATCATTTTCATTAATTAAATAGGCATCAGTGTGTCTTAATCTTTTTTTCCTGCTGAGCAATCTTTCTAAAAACACATTGGCCGCGTTTCCCAGATTTGTTAAGAAGCTCTTAGCGCTAAGATCTTCTTTGGAGCGCTCTTAAGAACGCTGTGAAAGAAGAACGTGTTTCCCAGAGTCGCTCTTAGCTTAAGAAGATCTTTCACTAAGAAGGAAATGTAAGATCGAGCTGACCCACTCTTTCGAGTCTTCTTAGCGACTTTTTAGCACGTTTTCAAGGCAAATCAATATCACACTAAGCAAGACTTAAACAGTGCACATCGTATGTTTAAAACATATTAAATATGTGCCGAAATAAAAAATAGAGATAAAAAATAAAATAAGAACAATAAATAACCTAAATATGAGGAATAACGTGTGCTCTGCACATCAGGCACACAAATAAAATTAATCATCATGACTATCATTTATCATCATTTTTACATCCACGTCCCATATCTGCATGAACATCAAAAACACAGCCGTTCTTAAATCAGCCCCTAGTGTCGCTGTTGCATCGTGTTTTTATGCAGTGGGCAGCTTCTTGGTGTGGTGGGGGCATCGCAAGCAAGGGTCAGTGTCACGGAGTGTGGCAGCCGTGACACCGATCCTCCCGTGCCATTTTATACTGGCACTAAAAAGACTGTCACGCATTAACACTCCACTGCCTAAATATATATGTAGCCTATATGTATAGCATTGATCATTCAGTGATGATGAGAAAAGAAAAACGTGTTGACCACCAAAATAATTTTCTATTGGGTGGATTTGAACCCAGACCACGGCAATGCTTCAACTTGCTTCAACTTGCAGTGGGGATACTCTATGAAGTGAGCTATTTGCTACCTTGTGTTTTCATCCTTTCCAGAGTTGTCTGGCTGTAAACCAGCCAGCCCCTGCGCACGTTTTTATTTTTATTTTCACACACATCAATCACATGGTCACGCAGCCGTCTGGTTGCATCTTTACGAGGCTGTGCCGTGTCACCTACGGCCAGTCCGTCACTGCCCGTGACCGACGCGGCAACAACAGCGGAGAAGTTTCTAATCAGGCCCACGACACCTGTGTTAACCTCATGTTTGACAAGTGGAAATCCCGTTTTCGGTTTATTCATCGCCCGTCGGTGCAGCTGCGCTTGTCACTGTGTGTGATTTATGCGCGTAATAGGTGGCGTGTGATATAATAATCGATTTGCCTGGCATCGATTGATTCAGTTTCAGTACTGTGGTGGTGGACAGCTCCTGTTAAGAGCTTCTTAAGAAGCTTCTTTGGCGTGATCTTAAGAAGGCAGTTAAGAACGCATCTGGGAAACACCCGTATCTTAGCGCTCCTTCTTAGCCGAACCCTTCTTAAGAGCCTTCTTAAGTCCTTAAGAAAGATCGAATCTGGGAAACGCGGCCATTATTGGTTTTGTTGATAATGGTGTATTCCCATCTCAAATCTGCTTTCTCAAATTGTAGATTTCCAGTAATTTCCAAGTAATTGAAAATGTAAGATTGGTTTGTCTGTTTTGTGATTATAATACTTGAATTAATAATTCATTTAAAGTACTATAATCACAAATAGACAAACCTCCTGAATTTGTACATATTATACATTCTGTTGAGACCCCATTCTTCTGCAAAATTAGATCTTTTGGTTAACATTTGTAAGTTTACATGCTTCATGCTGCCTTGAAGGTTATTCTTTGAAGTTGGCGGGACTCCAAATACTTGAGCATTGCTGTCTGTGTCACAAACTTTTGATGGATGATGCTACTCCTCACAGGGGTTGTGGCTGTCTACCTCCTGAGGCAAGGATAACTGATGGGCAGTGGGTGCTCCCACTCAATACTTGCTGCCCTTGATTAGTATGTCTATTGATTCTATATCAGTGATTATGTAAAAGATGTTCACCCATAATTCATACTGATGAACGGCTGTGTATTCGATACCGGACTTACAGGGTGGACCTGGTGACACCAAGGGGGGCTGTGCTTTGAATGTGATGACGAGCTTATTCTGTCTTGAAGTTTCCACTATGCCACTGCATAACCAGAGAGAGATGTCAGGAAGATCCAGCTCTCAATAAAAAAAAAATCCTGAGAATAGACCGCACCTCAAAACATCCTGTGCTCTGAGGGAATTTATATTGAGCTACTTATACAGTGTCTCATCAGTGTCAGACAAGCTCATATTTAGCTAAGCATATAGGGGTGAAAATTCCTGATGCCACCAGACTAGGCTTTAAGGCCTGGGGGGTGGAACATAAATACTTCATTTAAATGCAAATGAATCCTCTAAATTCCTCTCAGCTGTTGTGATAATGTGGAGTGAGTATATTGACTTAGTTAATGAGGTGTAAATAGCTAATGGATGTGGCTTTTATTTTTCATCTACAGTACAGTACACTATCAAGAGATCACTCATGAGAACCTGCTATGAGGTGATTTACCGTTTCCTGTTTTGTGAGAACCATCCTTGCCTAAAAATAAATGGGAAATGAGACTTTGGAACGCATTTGATGAAATCGAACTTTCATTTATACACTGCAGATTTACTGCATATCCCTAAAATGGACCGTACAATTTCTTGTTAAAAGGTGACATGAAAAACATTTGTCATGGTCCATCCCTGTCCGCTTGATATTACTTATTAACTTGTAGTTTGTAAATAATTAGATAATGTAAATGACTGCAATCAATGCCAATTTGCAAAAAAAACATGCATAATGTTGACTGACCAAATTTGATCAGTATTCCATATAATATTCTATCGTGGTTTAAGGTTTCATTTTGTTGTGTACGTTTATTCTGGTGTCCTGCATTGTGTTGAAGCAGGGACTTCCTTTTAAAAGCTTGCCATGTGTCAAGATTTAAAGGGATAACGGACAAAGATTCAGACTTGTATTAGAAATTCCTCCCTGTGTTTTTATGTCTCTGTACCAGCAACATCCAGGGCTGTGCGCATTACTGTATGTTTTCTGTCTGTCCCATTCTCATGAATGTAACATCTTAGGAAAGCCTCAGATATTCACTTTGAGTCAAGCATGAACTAATTAGACTTTTATGACTTCAGTAAACCTGTTTTTGGCCTCTTGATTCTGAATGACGCCCATTACAACCACACCCACAGTATACCAACTTGTGTTAGGTCTTTAAATGTAGCACTTCCTTTACAAAACAAAACTAAACAAAAATTATTCATATCTACATAAACAATTCCAGTTAGTTGTGTATTCTATAAAGGGACACTCTGGGCAACATGTTTGCATCATTATACTCTGTCAGATATGGTCGTTATATGGTTAAGTAGCAGCAGAGACCCCCTACATCCAAACCTTTCTGATGTCTGATTGAGTTGAGGGGAGGTTCCAACCAAATCCAACATTTCCAACACGTCACACAGTGACTGACCAGCTGTGTGGAGCTGAGAAAGGAGCCAAGGTTTGAACTTCTCTGGCTGGCTCACTTTTCATTCCCTATTCAACTATTTGTGGCACTTTTCATGTCAACAACCAAGTGCAACCCTCTCAGTGTCTTCCTGGAGAGAATGTGCGAGAATGTATTCTGTTATATTTAAAGGCTACCACATCTGTCGGCTCTCTGTGATGCCTGGCTTTTCACCCTGCCTTTTGATCTCTGACATGGTTGGACAGGGTGTCTTACAAACTAGATCTTAGAGACTGAAAACCAGCTGTTAGTCTTTGAAAACAGGCTGTGGGATGGATGACTCTGTAGGAGCTCTGTTATGTCTCATGATGTCATCAGGGTAAAAGTCCACATTTATCCAGCAACAGGAACAATTCAAGACATGTGAATATGGACTTTATGTACCATGACCTTTTTAGATGTTGCCTTAATTTGTTGTTGTTTAGTGCATATGTTGTCGGTAGGGTTGGAGAAACTGGAAAAATGGTTCTAGCAGGCCACATTTTGAAAATACCCCAAGCCCCTTTCCTCAGACCTCTCTCTGAAGCCACCCCTCCAGAGCACAGAACATGCAACGCTTGTTCAGCATTGGGTTCACATAAAGGTGAAGCCGTGAGTGCGACCCAATGTAATCACAATGTGAGTGACGCGGCTTTCAGCGATACTGTCGCAATGTGTCGCATGTCACTGCGCAGGATCACTAACTGTCCGCCAGCTTTTTCTCTTGGCTCATTCACGTGAAAGAAAACATCTAACATCATAATAAACCACCCAGCATCAATTAATTGGTTGCAATCAGAGTGTGAAGAGGATTTCAAACTATTTTGTAAAAAATGCTCCAGAATAGGATACCTACCTTTAAGGGAAGGATTACATTGTACTTGAAGCAACTCTTGGAATTTAAGTTAAAATTCTATTTGTACGCTGATGGGATACTAAAATGTAAGAGAAATCCACCAGGGATAGAAACTCATTATTATTCCATTCTCATATGGGTCTCAGAAAAGTCTGACCAATCATTGCACTTGGTCTGAATGCAATGGTTGGCCGAGTGTCTTGAACAATTTCTATTCTTAAAGATAAAGATGCAGGCCTGTCTTCATGGAGCGTACCACTGGTGAGTGTGAGCATGACACCACCCATTCTTACCATCCTGTAGGGAAAAAGGCAGTACCTAACAAACAAGCGATGGACAAGTGATGGTGATGCGGTGAATGCGAGTGGACCAGAGAGAAAGGTTTGCAGTAAGTTGTCACTGTGGCAGTAAATGTTCTCGCTAGGCTTCAGCTTCTCAAGACCAAGAAAACTTGTGTGTTGTTTACCAGCTGCTGGAGAAGTGAAGGGTTTTTCAAGTGTAGCAAGTGTAGCTCAGCCATAGACATATAGGCTACATTGAATACATGAATTCAGCAGCCTGCTTGCCCCACCAGCAAAGGCTGAAAGAAAACACAAGTCTGCCACTGAAAACCCCACTATGTAAGATACGTGGTAGGCTACTGGTACCCTGGTTGTGAAGAGCGACTGTCTGCTACTCTGTCTTTCCCAGAGAAGCACAGTACAGAAGCACAGTATTTGTTGCCGTTGTCAGCGGTGCAGTCGCCGCCATCATCAACAGTACCGGAGCTGTCGCAGTGTCTGTTGCTGTTGCCAGTAGCCTAGCCGTCGTTGCCGAGCAAAGCTCCAGAGCTCGAGGGAGGCTGGCTCGGCCGTGCGGCCCAGCACAGGGCGCTGGTGTGTGGGTGAGAGGATCAGGGAGACTCGGGCTCTGGAGCTCAGCGGAGCTGCGGTGTGCAATTTCAGCCGACGCAACCCCGCTCAGGCGACTGTCTGCTGCACCATTCATCCTTTTAGCCATTTTTTACCACTTTGATGAGTTTAGAAACATTATTTTAAGGTCGAAAAACTACAAAGTGGGGCTTGAAAAGGCAGAGAGGAAGAGGAGATGTGACAAAACGAAAGTAAACATCGGGTTATCGTTTGACCGATGGAGAGAAAACTACACCAAGATATGAGCCTGACAAGTGATGCTGATACAGCAGAGTTTTTGTTGAATATGTAATCTTTGGTTTTTATTGTGGAAATTGTGATTTGTGAATACGACGTTGTTACTCTGCATTCAAAGCTGGCGCTGTGTTTGGTTTCTGCTGGCGGGCTTGTTGCTCTGCGGGAAGGGGTGTGTCGTTAGGAGGCTCCGAGGGGAGGGCTATATGAGCTCATAGGGGAGGGGTGTGTGTGTGTGTGTGTATGTATGGGGGTGCTTTTTTCAAATCTTTCTCATCGTCTTTCACAACGTCGACCATAAATTTAAGATGAGTTTATGAAACTGTGTCTGTTCCTTGGTCCTGTTATAGTAGTTCTGCAATAAATGTTTGTTGGATTAGTATAGGAGAGGTGTAGATTTAAGCTAGCAGTAATTTTAGAGTCTCTGGTTTATGGTGCTTTACACTGAGATAGTCTAATATTTTATCCATCTTGTTTACTTCAATGAGCAAGACCAAATAGACCATATATGTTACAAAGTAAAGATATCCAAAATGCCAATAAAGTTGAATTAATTCTTCAAAAACACACCTTCATATTGTAACATGTGATTATATTATCTAGACCGCACAAACAGAGCTGTGACACATATACTGTACACACATCACCCACCATCCGCTGGAAGACAAAGAGCATCCTTAAGGAGTCGCAGGTTGTGATGAATTTCACGGTCACGCTTGGACAGGCCTGTTGAAGTATGATAAGTTGTGCTGGCATTAGGGAAGCTCATATGTCTGGGATGTGATCATCAGCCTAATCTGGATCATTGTTCGTAATGCCAGCCCAGGTTTGTAATAAGTGATGCTAATGGATCTAGATGGGACATCACGTTTACTTGTTCTGAGGCTATTAATCATTGTTAGCCGCTTCCCTTTTGAAAATGACACTGAAGCGTAGAAGTGTAATTCAGTGTAGAAAACATTAGCACAATTTTACAATTTTTTAATAAAAAAAGTGGAAGGAGTTCCACTTTCTCCTTTGCCTTTATGTGACAAATTTAATGGATATATAATTTGAAACATCCCTCGCAGGCAAACAGTGTGCTTTCATGCTTTCTTTTGAACTCAAAGTGAACATGTACACAGCTGTGTGTGCTTAGAAAAGCATGCCTTTGGTGAAGCCCCCCTAATGTTGTTCACCCTGCATCCAAAGGCATCGGCCGTATCACATTTTAAATTATGCTTTTCGCTACTCTCCCCAAGCCCTTTTCACAACAATGCTTCTTTTGCTCTCTTTTCGGCTGGTCAGAGTGGGTAGATGGTGAGGGAAGTGGGAGTGAGAGCGTATGATTTTACCATTATTGCAGCATGCTTTCAGCATGGGCGAGGCCATGTCTATGGACGTGGACAGGGACAATCAGTGGCTTTAGTGAAGTAGACACCACCACTTCATAAATCACAACAGCTTTGATCTCAGCCAAAAATAATGCCAAAAAGACTTTTTTGGAATGAATTCAGTACCTTAGATGTCTCTTGCTTTTGTCCACTTTGTTCTGTGTTTTTTTTTTTTTTTTGGGAGAGGCTTGGGTGCTTTTATCTAACCTTCTATTGCGCCTTCAGATGAAAGTAAGTGGTGGGGCTACTGAAAAAAGAAGCTTCTGTTGCCATTTGGAGTGGCCATATTGTTTCAACATGTCTCAAATTTTTTTTTTTTTACCCATCAATTCTGGGCTTGATTAAGATAAGACAAGTTTTCCTATTTGTAGGGAATAACTAACAAGCAGCCCAAATAATACATTTTACTTAAGGTGTGGAAAAGTTGAAGAAAAAGCCGATATTTCAGCTCAAAAGCCTTCATCAGTGATCTCTGATTAGCGACATCAGCTACAGATAAAGCCCACTGACAACAGGGGAGTCAATTAGCCTTGCTATAACATTAATCATCTTTGAGTGACAATCGAGAGATAGCTAGGCAGCCACCCTTTCTTAAAAAGACACTGAAAAAGTAGCAATTTAAAAAATATGATACGCTATAAAAAATGAATCACCTAATTTAAGCTCAGAGGCCAGATTGAATTCTACACACGTCATAAACCTCCAAGAAAGCGTATTAAATTTTCAGATGTTCAGACGTCTTTGCTCTGTCTTTGCCGACTTTTCAACAGCCCAGAAAATATAATTTGGAGGGACAGTGATATGCAGAGTAAAAATGACTACAGACAGCAACTTTGTCATCACATCTGTGGACCTGTACCCAAACGTTCAATTATTCTGGTGTGGAGATGTTGTTTTTCCAGTAAAGAGCAAGGACAAACAAGTGTGTAAATCAAATGAGTGCATTTATGTGCAGTTAAATCAGACACTCCACATGGATGGTGCATAAATAATTCACTCTTGAAATGCTCGACACAACCCCACAGGCACAGGCACACCATTGGTCACCAACTTTCTCAGACTCTGATATTTGGTTGAATGTAAGTGGTCATGTTGGGGTTACCAGAATGCATCGTCAGGACGTCTTAACAAGAGAGCAAAAAGACCTTTTAATGGTTGTTCTCTTAAGAAATCAAAGTCCCATGGCTTCCAAAGGTGTCATTCCAGTGCGGAAACCTCGACTAAATGTCGCAATCTCTGGTAAACAACGTTGGGTTCAACCACTTTTCCTTGAAATGTGATCATTTGACAAGAAAATGTGTCCAGCTAAGCAAAACTGAAGAAAAAAGATAAGGGCGTGAACAACAAAATATTGACAAAAACAAAACAAAAGTTTTAAAAGAAGTATTTTACAATCTTTATTCTACGTAGATATATTTTTATCTTGATTGTGTTTCTCTAAGTATTGATTTGAAGACTGCCTGTTAAAATAGCAAAGAATATCACTCCGCTTAAATAAAAATACGCTTCACACGATTCAATGGTCCTTATTGTATCACCATTTCCTAAAAAATACCGATTAACGCCAAAGGTCAATGTTATCAGTGGCAGTGATAACAGAAATGCTTTGACCTTTACTTTGTAAATGTTGAGATTGTTCATAGTGTTGAACCCAATAAGCTTCATGGAAGTTGTGAACAAAGCATCGATATTTCATCAACTCTTAATTCGTTAGTTTACAGTTGTTACACATTCAGCAATTGGGGCGTAACAGTATCATGCAAGTAGAGTTGTGTTTCTGTTTTTATACATTCACCTGATGAATGTGATCCTCTCTTGCAGCTCTGTTTCTGGTCTCTACCAACTCCTGAGGGAAAACCTGCTCTTCACCAGCTACTCACGACCTGTGTCAGTCTGCCATTTGGTGGTAGTGTCTAATTCCTCTTGCACCGAAAACAGCTGCCTGCTGCATGGTACTATGAGCTGTGAGAGTGAAGTAAATCAGTGAAGTTGTTGATTTTAGAAATGATCCATAGTTGGTGAAGACAAGACAGAGCCTCGTCTGATGTGATTATCAGGGCTTTGGTTGGCATCAATTTATAACCCTTGATTCTGCGCTAGCCAGCTAAATATGATCAGACAGGATACCATGATTTGGGGACTGATAGAAGTTTGAAAGAATTTTGAAACATCCAGAATTGAATCTCCAATAGAGGTATGAGTCACAAGACTGCTATCCACTTTGGGCTTTAGAGAAATAAATAACTGGGTGTCATCAGCATAGACATGATGAGACACACAATTATTGATAATAACTTGAAGCATTGGAAGCATTGAAAGCAGAAGGGGGGTAATGGAGGTAAGATTGTAATACAAAGTAATGGGGTAGGGGCTGAGCCTTTAATGTCTACCTTTTTGGGACCATACTTAAATCAGGGGATATTATTTTCCTCGTTTTACTTAAAGGTACATTGTGTAGGAATTACTCCCGTCTAGCGTTGCGGTTGTATATCGCAAGCAACTCAATCGTATTTTTCATGCTGCATTCACGTGAAATTGGGCAGACGGCAGACAGACAACAGCCGCTGCACGTAACGGCATAAACAAGCCTCTATGTCAGAGGTCGGCAACCTGTGGCTCCGAGTGAGTAAATGATCGTATGCTAGAAATAAGATTGTATTGTATAAAACGGAAATTCCCCTTTAACATACAGCTGCAAGATAAGTGTGAAAAGACTGAAGAGTTTTGAACCCTCTCCAAACTAACTATTTTTGCAGTTTAGGAACCTTCTGGCTCTCAAACTGTGGAGCAAGCTGAACCTGCATGGTATAAAGGCACTGCAGGAGAGCGTGCATGACCAAGGCAAAAAACTCAGGAGTGGAAAGCTGCTTCACACAGGAACAATAGACCAAAAAGAGTGCTTTCACATGTTCAGCGTTGTCAAGATTCAGGTTTCAGACAGAGAAATGAAATACAAAAGACAGTGGACAGATTTCTGACAGGTCAGAAAAAAAAACAAGTGATGCTTATCAAACTAACACATCAGTCAAAGCTTAAGTCAAACTATGACAGAGCTGGTCCTGCTGTCAAGTTCGTGGGCTGTGTAACAGAAAATCGTTGTCTTTTTGTCCAGAAACTTGCATCATGATGAATGCTGTTTGAGACAACCAGGCTCAACCTTTTCACACCAGTTTCCACAGAGTCGTTAATGGTTGTTTGAACCCAAACTGATTTTGAGGAGGTAAAGGAGGCATGACAAAAAAAAAAAAACTTCACACAAGTCTTCCCTTGGCGTTTTTCAGTCTTCCAATACACCAAATTACTTTCTCAGTAGGCAGTGTCTCTCTCATGCCCTCTCCCAGTGTCTCTTAAGGTTGAAGACCTTCGCTGTCACACACCTGTGCTCCTTCCACACAAACAGTCCTTGATAATGCCCACTGCAGCACAGTGACTCAGCTGCTGCAGCAGGTGGGCAACTCCAACACAAACACTCCTGGTTACCCTTAGCTCCTGGGGGCCCAGACTCCATTGACACGGCCCGGTTGTGCTGCCACTGAGCTAGAGCAGAGGCTACGTGAACCTCTGCCTCGCTTTGCTACACTTTCTCAGTGGTGGACTCATACAAGTGTGTTTTGACAACTTGCTTTTGTGAAAAAATGTCAAGTAATTCATAGTCTGTTTACAGCAGGGCAAGGCATTTGGGCTGTCCAAGATGCTTTTCCTCTTTCCTGAGACATCCCATGGCAGAGAGGAAAACAAAAGCCTTGCTACAAAGTGTTTTTTGTTTTTTTTGGGGGGGTTGGGAGGGTGGGGGCCGATCAACGAACCTCACAATACATCTAGTGATACCAGGAAGTCACAGAGGCAGTCTGACCAGCAAATGGAAACAAGGTCAGAAATGGATGGTCTTAAAAAGCTGCATCTGTCGAAACCATTTTAAGATTACATTAAGTCAAATTCCAGGTACCACCGTGAATGATGTGCTTTTTTAAAGTTAACTCTCTTTTAGCAGAGATTTTATATCTGGCATTCATCTTTAGAGGAATATCAGGAATTGCTTTCTTAATTGGGCTTAAGAGTCTTAAACAGCTATTAGCTGAACTGTGCTTGTGGGTTAAAAAAGAGATTTAGAAGTAATTAAAGGCTGCTTCTTAATTGACTTGTCCTGCAGCCAATATGACATATATTAACTGACCTTATAGTCCTCTTCATAAATCAGTGAGCTCAATAATTTTACATTTAGATCACTTGGAGCTGAACTAATCAGTAATCTCATTTGAAAGTGGATTGGTTGCAGTTTTGCAAGGAGCAGGTCTGCGAAGAGAGCACTTGTGTCTGCACTGCTGCTCGCACCGGCTCGAGAATATGCTGCAAATTACAAAACAAGGTTAATTAAGGTTAATTAATCCAATTTGGAGCCAATGTATGGATACATTTTAGACCGTATATCACCTATCATTACGTATTAATGCACTTTAGCCTGTTATTTTGTTTGATTCACATTTATGATTGCACTTTGACATCGAAGCATGAAGGCAACCTCAATACCCGAATAAACACATGCCAATCCAGGAAGAATAAACATGCTAATTAGAAATGAAACAATGAATACTCGTTCAAATTGAGCAAGACAAATAATAATACAAATTTTACTGATATTTCTTTAAAATAGCTCTACATCTTTTTTTTTTTAATTGTCAACATCTTTTTTTCAGATTTAATTAATCCTAACATGAACACATGTGTCCCCTCCCACCTGCCAACCCAGTTATCATTGCAGACATGAAGCCGCCATGCGATGTATGAATTAAATTTACTAAACTCCACCAGGATAGCCACCATTAGTGCAGTGAGTCGTTGAAAGTGGTTATGACCTGCTTTTGTTTCCATCAGTTGTCATAGGGAAATTAGTTCAGTTTAACAGTACTTGGTGTCAAAACCATCCCAGGAATAGCTTTGTAATCTTCAGTGGTGGTGGGCGTGATGAAGGAAAGGTAACCTGATTACCACTGGAGCTATTAAAATCCCTCATGTGTGACCCGCTGCAGGAACCCTCTCTGCTTAGCAGCACTGCTGCAGATTGCTGTTCAACTCATAATAGTGGGTGTGTGTCACTATTGATTTCACCTCTTCTTTTTGTTTTTTTTACAGCAGGGTACAGGGTACTGTAATAGCCCTGATTCAAGTATGCAATTATTTTGCAGTTTTATAGTAGATGTCCTCTGCTACGTGGAGCATGCCTCAATGAATGAGCCAGAAAAGAAATTGAAGAAAAGAAAGCAAAAATAAAAGAAAATAGAGGAAGATCTGATAGTGTGTTACATAAAACAGGTAATCCACATGTTTTTATTTCAAAATTGAACATTAAAAGTCCTGTGTGGAAATTTAAAAGGGAACTTGCGCTCTGCTGATGGGTAAAAGTTGGCATACAGATACAAACATGCAGCAAAGTGTGGTGGAAATATACTTAATGAATTAATCATGATACACAGTGACTTAAACATCACTTAAACTTCCACTGAGGAGATGAAAAACAGCGGAAAATGAAAACGTTAGGTCTTTGAGGAGGAACGAGGACACGGTGACACACCTCAGATTGATGCATGAAACGCACATAAATTTCGTCATTTCACTTTGTTTTTCTCTAGTTTGACAGCCACTTTTAATCTCATTGCATCACTTTCTTCTGCAGTACTTTAATAGTACCTTGCTGAAGATTTAGCACCACCATGCGTTTTATCCCAATAAACGAATTACTAATAGCATGGAAATTAGCATTTTCAAATTTTCCAGAAATTTGGTTCCAAATTGAACGCTAAACCACATGTAGATGGAGACCTGACAAATTTAAGAAACAAATATGGTATTAAGGTGTCTTTACTCCCATCTCAACATCCTGAGGTTTGCTGCTGTCTTACCTGACTCACTGCAGCTTCATTACATATCCTACCAACGCTCCGTTTTCCCCAGGAGTCTCTCGTATTTCAAGGTAATCTCCTGGCACCCTCTTGTTTTGTTATTTCTCCTGGGAAAACTCCTGATTTGCATAGTTCTCAACCTTTATTATAAATAATCGTCATACACATATGCATGCATTTTGTGTGTGACACATTATCCAAGTTGCCAGATTGTGTACGAAACACAAGCCAAACACACAATCCACACACTACCCATTGGTTACCCTAACCTGGCAACGCACAGCCTAATTCAAGTGCTGTGTGCAGCTGCTCCCAGCAAATGCAGCATATTTGGCTGCTGAATTAATTCACTGATCATAAACTAACAATGTAAATGAAACTTGTTACATTTATGTCCTAGCATCGTTTATCTAATGGTGATATTAAAGCAGAAGTAAGCGATATTTTTGTGTTAATATAAGTCTTAAATAGTTATATCTTCCGACAGCAATCACTTACATAGAGTGTTTGGACTGAAACACGGGTCTGTCAGTCACTCTGCTCTGAGCCGAGGAGAAAACTTTTCTCGTATCCTACAAGTTTTATCCAATGAGGAGAGAGAACGGCATGAAGGGCTGTGTGTGCAGCCAAGGGATGCGCGTGAATGTGGTGACGTAGGGACGAGGACCAATAGATCCATGACGAGGGCGGGGGCTGCTAACTCCATCGGCTGATAAGACGTTATGGTGCGTTCAAGGCAGCCCGTAACTCGTGTTTTTCCGACCTGTGAAGTCGTACCAGTTCGATCTGGTACGAGTTCACGGGTCGGAAGTTACGAGTGGCCGTTATTGTGCACTTTTACAGGTAAAACAGGTCGGAAAAACACGAGTGGGTTGCCTGGAACGCTACAAAGTCGTAAGCTGTGACTTGAAGCTGTAACTTACGGTTTCAAAAGCCTGCCTGGAACGCATAATTAGCCAAAACGACCGGATCGCTTACTTCTGCTTTAATCAATGTGATTGAATCTAAATGTAAAATAATGAAGAGAACTTTGCTATGTATTCAGCAGTAGTTATGCCAGAGCACAACATAATTAATTAATTAATTAATGTATATATAATATATATATATATACATACATTAATTCGGGTTAAACTTAAAATCTCTGTAATTTTAATATCAAAATAAAAAATAATTTAAAAAATGCATAATTCAAAGCGTGACGTGACATTATCTACCTTATGTGCTAATACCGGTACTTTGTGGGTTGTGTTTGCTCCTTGAACCTTTTACCAGATTCATTCTTAAGTTTCCCTCTGCAGAGGCAAATCTTATCATGTTTGGTAAATAAATAGACTAAAAAAGAAATAATGTTGGCATATTTTCTGTGTTTATGCATTTCAGGGCTACTTTCCATCAAGTCTTTCAAAACTTGTTAACCAGTTACTGCTGTCTTCTTCCCATCGGGGCCCTTTAATTCACTTCTTTTTGATATTCGTGGCACCCTCACAATGAGCTTTGGATATCAAGATGACACGCTAATGCACACAGGGGGTGATTTGGCCTCAGGTAATGCCAAAGGCTGTTTACCAGACAAAATTTTAAGTTTGTTGCTGCTAGAGGTTTTTTTCAATCCTGAAAACATTTCTGAAACTTGCAAAGACACAGAGAGTGTAACAGTGCTGCTGTATTTGTGTATGATTTATTTTTGAGGGAGATGCAGTGGTTCAGTGGTTTTCACTACCGTCTCACACACTGTGGGTTTGAACCTTGGCCCTTGGAGTTTACAAGCACTGTATTTGTCAGGGTTAAGCCTCAGTTTCTGCCCACAGTCCAAAGAGCTATAGGCCAGGAACTCTCTGGTTGAGTGTGATTGTGGCGGTGAGAGTGTGAACTCCATAATAAACTGGTAACCCGCTGTGAGTGTTTCCCCACCTGCAGCATGCTGCTTTACAGGCTGTGACCTTGAATAGAAGCAAGAAGAAAAAATACATGGAGCTAAGAAAAACAACACAATCATTTGTTCTCAACAGCACTTTGATGTGTCTAAGGATCAGATGTGTCAGCCACGGATATTTTACTTACTGCCGTTTCTTTTTTTCTTTTTTCAGACTTGGAGAACTTCAAGACTCACAGAAGAGGCTCCGTCTCGGTCCGTGAAGGTCAAGGAGTGGTTCTGCTGTGCGGCCCTCCACCACACTCTGGAGGTAAAACCAACAATACATCCTTATTTTTTAAGACTCTTCATCCTAGTTGTCAGGCAAACACATGTCTGTGTCATACACATGGACATCTTCTGAATGATATCAGAGGAGCATAAGGTAGAAGATCTAAGTATTCAGTCGGCCATGTGCTGTTTAACATCCAGCTGTTTCAGTGGCACCTTTGACTTAGTAATCAACACCTTACATCTGCCGCTAGGGGAGACTGATGGGTTTCCTAGTGCGTCTTGCAGTGTGTAGGTGTGATCACTCTTGTGCAGGTCATGGGAAGTGTGACAGGCTTGTTGTCAGGAGCTCACAGCTGAATCTGTTTGATCCAAGTCTTATTTTTCAGCTTCATTTCAATCATTGATTAAACTTTTGTGTAGCCCAATTTAGGCATGGCTTTTTGTTTATGGCGAGCAGTGTCCTGGAAGAATTATACAGTATAAGGAATAATAAGGTACACATAATATGCCAATTGGCTACCTAGATGAGAAGATAAATACAATCTCATACAGTATCTGTATTAGATACATGGTGAAGCCAGGATTAGCTTGGTTCAGTAGACCATCTACTGTAGACTAGATAGTTTAAAGCTTTTATCTTCTGTAATGTGACATGTTTCAGAATGAAATGGAATATGTGGGCAGGGTGTTAGAAGCATTTAATTCAAATCTGGAGCCATAGAGTGGACTGTTAGCCTCCGCCTCTCACACCAGTGCTGTCGGATCAGAAGGTTGAAGCTGGGGGAGAAGATGAAGTCAGACTTCAACCAAACGCTTTGGGAAATTTAAGCAGCGTTTTTGCTGAGTGATATTCATACATGCCCCCCTTACCTCTGCTCTGGGCCGGAGAGAGGACTGGAAAATTGTACTGAAAATTGTAAAAGGCGGCCTGCTCTTATTTTAAGGAAATTTGACTCAAGTATAAATGTGTCCTCTGTCTCTGACAGACCATGGTGCTGCAGGCTGAGCAGCAGCCTCTCTAACTTCATGTTACTTTTATCATTGCTTTATGGATATAAATATGCTGAATTTAATTCTAGTAAATACTTGAGTTGAAAAATACTTGGTGATTTTACTGACTTAGGCAGAAAGTCATTTCTTATGCTGCTGCATATTGCTTTGCTACAGTAGCTACTAGTCCACATTGTAAAGGTCAAGGACTGGTTTATGTGATTAGTTTGCTGCACCAAGTCCCACTTCTTAAAGATTATTCTAGTCATCGAAAATGTATCCAGGAAGAGGTACAGAGAAATTCTGATAACAGCAGAAACTGCACCTTGTGGTTTTACAAGTTTCAGGCTGTTGAAGGTTTCTTTGTCAAAGCACCTTGCAGTCTTTATGCTCAGCTAGGCTAACAGAAATCAAAATAAGTATCTCCTGGTTTAACTTTATATTCAGCATACAGACATAGGCTTTAGTTGTCATCTAATTCGCAGCAAGAGAGCAAATAAGGGTGTTCCCCAGAAATGTCAAACTACTCTTTAAAAATGCCACAAAGGTGCAGAGAAGCTTTGGTGTTGCTTCCTCAGCTGCCACACACTCCACATGTAAGAGAGGAACGTGTGGTGTGACTTGGATTTGCCAGCTGGCATGTGTGTTGCAAAATTTTGAGCTAAAAGTTTTTTCTGCAAATTTCATCATATTTTAGGACTAATTGCAGCAGATGTGTCCTTTCATAGACCCCTCTCTTCTCTTACTGGAACTGCTACATACCAACAGCTGCTTGGATTACTTTCCTCATACTGAGAGCCACCTGAAAAGATTTCACTGATTCATGCACTGGCCTGCTGTGGTAAAATGTGATGCTTGCCTGGAACCAGTTGTAATTGTTTACAATTTGTATCCTTTTGGGTTTTATCTGGTGAAAGCTTGGCAAGCTCTGTGGCAGTCTGGAATTTCAGATTTATTTGCAAATAGTTGTGTTGACATGCCTGTATTTGATTGTCCTCTATAGTGCGAACAGTTGCTTCGCTGACTCATATCTGCCAATTTGCACTGAAGTAATCCAATTAAGGTTTGGTTTTTAAGACCAACAGGGAAATAATTCCAACATGTCAGGCATCTTCAGGCACATGAAAAGCCCCCTCAAGACACTTGTCTCCTCACTAATATACAGAGCCAATACAAGATGTCAATTACAAGTCCATTTCTGTGAGTTACATCCCTCAGCTGTAACAGAAGCTCTCACTTCGTTGTTGCGTGTATCTTCTTGCATTAAGCAGATGCACTAAACACACAATGTAATGTGTATTCACTGTTTACACTGGCTAACCCATATTTGTAAGACACATCTTTGTCTCTGTATTTTAAACCAGTGAGGTGGTCCGGCGGGCAGAACAATCAACCAAAGTCATAAAACCTCCCCATAAACATACTGCAACATTAACATACAACAATATATTAAGCTCTTGTTATGTTCGTCAGTTCACTCTTTCAGAATCGAATATGAAACAGCAGACGCCAGATCAAGATTCAACAGGCTTTCCTGCATATCCTAGCCAGGCAGTTTGGCATGCACGCACACACACACACACACACACACACACACACACACACACACACACACATAGACACATAGAAATACACGTTCAGCCAAGCTGCTGGTCAGGGCATCAGTATTCAAACTGGCAACAATGAAAAGCAATCAGTCAGCAGGCAAAGAGCTAAGTGTTTTCCCCAGTACTGGTTTTCTTTCTTGATCTGATATGTTGCTTTTGTTACATCTCAAATGGCCCTTTCATGTGCTGAAAGCAGGAAATAATCTGGCGACGTAGATTTGTTTCTTCCGTGTCACGCCAAAGCCAAAGTGATTGTCTGGAGGAAGGAGGATAGGATATCCATTGACCAGAGAGCTCCGTCATTAATCAGCCAATTGCTGTGTCATTCTATGTTTACATCCATTGACCACGAAGCAACGTCATTAATCACCATACTGCAGCTTTGTTTTATATTTTCATCTAAATGAGTGGCCTAAAACATATTGAATCAAAATGTCTTACTAAACTTAATTACATTTGCTGATTGCTCACTCCATGCTTTGTTTGCTGGTTGTGGTTGGTAGGTTATGACCTGAAACCCAATATTACACATAAGTCATTGGTGTATAGCGGTGCCTGTATGTTGTCAAGACCTGATATATCATATTCCTCTGTGCCATACAGCGTAATTGTTGTCCAGATCTATAGCGGATGCATCAGTGAACCGCACTGTTTCACTGGCTGACATGTTCCTTCATTACCCTGAACACACACACTGCACTTTGAATTGAATCAGTCCCACTGATTCTGTCCAGCTGCTGTTAATTGAGCACCAAATGTGTATTAATCCACCGCTGAAAATAGTTCCTAATGAATGCACCGTTTACTCATGTTCGAGTGCCGCTCAGTGCCCCAGTCTTTCAGGTAATTAGCGAGCCTTTCTGAAAAATGAAACTGTAAATGTGTAACCTGACAGTGGTTCTGGGTGCCAATGTGTTGTTGCATCTCTCTTTTCATGGGATTTCTGAAGAAACCCCAGGTCAATCCTTCAACTACTTCTGCTGAGAAATGTATTAATGTATATTTATGTTTTTTTTCTTAATTTAGCCACAGGTTTTGCTTGATTAACATACATGAGAAGCAATAATGATGCTCTCAAAACATTCTTGAATAATCCATTATGGCGACTATCAGGGCTGCATTAATCAGCCAGCTACATCATTTGTATGAGATAAGGCAATGCAGACATTTCAAATCAATGAGCAACTTGAGCTGCATGTTCAGCCAGGAATAGAGTAGAGTGTGGTTAACTTTGCTAATTGATGCCGGTTTTTATATTGTGCAGAAACTGATGGAAGTGAAGAGATGTCTGGGGTGCGATACAGCAGTGGCACACAAATGCTAACCTCATAAACAACCCACGAACACCGACACACCACGCACATGATGGGTGGTCTTGGGCCACACAGCAGATGCAAGTTCTCCCTACCGGCAACGCGCTAACACAGTCATACTTCCATATTCCCTTGAAAATTCTTTCCCTCTATCGCCAATCCACACCCATTTTTCCCATGCTCTTTCTTCTGTCCAGCGCATCTTTCTGCATGGATGAGCTCATGCTGCATACAGTGGGCAGGACAGCTGTCTGCCATGCATAAGGTGTCCTCTGAGAGCCCCCTCTGGCAGGTGGAAACCCACTAGAGCCTCGTGCATACACGGAGGGTCCCACCACTATGGGAAGGTCTGCAAACATATGGTGCTGAATAGGGATGTGCAGAGTTTTTCCCTTGAATGTGCCACCAACATCCAGGATGTGATTAAAATGCAATGAGGTCCTTGTGAGAGGGAAGGTGGCTTAGGTGGACTGACAATCATTATTGTCTTGTTACTGGCTGTCAAGCTACCGATGCCACACCGAGATACATCTCCTCTATGCCAAAGGGGTGTCACGAAATATGGCTGCACACGATCGAACATATGAAAGATTTTCTCCTAGATTAAGCATGCATTGGTGCCCTACAAGCCCTGAATATGTATCATCATCTTTGTTCATGTTTTATTTTCTCATATATAGTTAGGTATTCAGGGTTTGAGGCGAGGTATGCTTTATTATACCTGCACAGCTGAATGCAACATGAAACTGTCCAATATTCTCTCAGCAGGGAAATTGGCTCTCAAATATGACCTTGTAATAGCCCTGTACCAAGACAGTGTCACCCATACAAACAAACCTAAAAACATCATGGCAAATTGTCAGGACAGGGGGAAAAAATCCTCTCTGCAGGTCAAATAGCCCTTAGAATTACAAAACATACATTTCATGAATATAAATTGTATTTTATCATCGTCATCACTTTTCGTTCGCTTTTATGCCATGGTGCATTCTTTCATGTCATGGTGTTGTAGTTGACCTTTTCCTCATTAGTTCATTATCTTGCTTCCATCAATTTATGTGGGAACATCCACTGTCACATACTTTCCGACAGGCATAATAGATTTGCAATGGAATAACAACACATCTCAGATTGATGGCTGAGCCGCTTCCTGAATGTCTGCCCCCAGGAGACCATGAAGAGGCACAAAAAATGTAGCATTTATAATCACACATGGACTGGATGAGTGTTCATTGTTGGAGGACCATTGTAATTGTAACCAATTACAAATCATGTGTAGATAATCATTACCTTTTTTTTTTCTTTAGAAATGCAAATTTTGTTCTCCTTCGTCTTCTCCTATTCTTTTTATCTATCACACTCAATTCAGGTCACATGTCACATGAATCGCATGAATTGCACATTGATTTGACTGACTAATGCAGAACGGATATTCACTGTAATGGATTGCACAGTTCAAGAAAGTTTTAAGAGTCTGATTATTGATATTGATATGAGATTTCACTGATATAGAAAAGAATCATAATCTCACTGTGTCATGGTTACAACAGTGCATGTTAACTAAAATGTAAATTCAAAATAGAGATACATGTTTTTAAATGTTATTGTTCAATTACATATAACAACATAACAATCAAAGCTTGTTAAGTGAACTCAGATATATGCATCAGATGACACAAGAATATTATACAGGGTTTTACAGGACAAATCAAGTCAACCAGGGCTCAGTTTTTTGTTTTCTTTTTCAATTCAGGACTTGTCATTTCCTGTTGTCTCCTCAGCTGCATGCTGTCTTTGTTGCTGTACTGTAGGTAAATATTTGTTTGTCTGATGGATCTGTAGTGAGGTGCAATTTTACAGATAAAGCTCATGTGTAATTGTGATGAGATCCGTGATGTGTCCTCACACCCTTTTTTGCACATGCTGTCTCTCTGGCAAATCAAACCTCAGTCTTATTGGGGTGTTGTTTTACTATGAGTCAGCTTCTTTAGAAATATTGCTTTATTTGATGATTTGACGGTGGCCAACGATAACAATAAACTAGGTGCCTTAGATCCAGTGACAGATTCTGATTGTGCTCATCAAACCATTTCAAAACCAAAATTGTTCTATTTTTCTCTCTCATTTGAGCGTAGTTTCAAAATTACTTTATTTCAGTGGATGTTGTATCATCAGTGGAGTCATCCATGGTGATAAAGAATATCCATGCAGCACTTTCATGAGGCTGAGGTCAAATTTGGCAGGTACATTTCTGACATAGACAAATATCAGTATCAATCAATGTTTACCTATAGTGGCGAGATGCATGTATTTCAGTCAGTTCAATAAAAAGGTCCTGTACATCCCTAACCCTTGAATTAAGTGTGCGTAATATTTTACGAACTTATGTGATGGTACATCGACTTACAACAGGTTGAATGGCATCTCTGTCATGGCCCGAGGGGGTCTGTATCGCCTTCACAGAGCAGCTCGTGCAGGACAGGAAATCGTGTAGAAAATACAAAATAAAACACCCGGTTAATTTTCAAAATAAAATACACCGTGTTTACGGCGGATCATATTTCCCACACTACACCATGAAAACGTTGTAAGGCCGGACTGAAGTCAACAGGTCAGAGGTTGTCAGACCATTTCAGCCCGTTGACACCGTGAACGAGGAGATAGCCTACTGACTGTAAAATCACAGAACAGGCAGATCAACAGGTCAGCACCGAGTTGTTGCACGCGACCGGGAGATGAGGATGTTTACGACGCTACGTGCTGGTGCTCATGGGAAATGGGGTCTTCCTTCAGGCAAAACACTACCGCTTTGGTCCACTGGCACCGCCAAACTCAACCAAAACAGAAAGTTCTTAAGTATTGCTTTAATTCAGAGAAGAACCGTGATCTGGAACTGGTTAGCTCACCAGCTACAGTGTTTCACTAACTGTACTGTAAGTGATTGTCCAAATATCAGCAAGCATCCAGAACCAACTATTTGTGACTTTCTAAGCAGGACCCAAGTAAAGTTTTAAGAGAGTTTTGAAAAAGTTTTGAAAAGAAGGGATAAGGCTTTCTTTTTGACATTCTTGATTACAAAGGAGGCACACGCCTTATAATTGCCAATGTCCTTGAGTGTTTGACTGAGTGACTGACTGAGTGATCATAGTTAAGAGATCATATTTCTAAACAGATAAAGGACTGAAAACAGCCGACTGTTGTTGGCGTCCTATGTATACATAGGATGCAATGAGGTCAGTAGTTCACAGCAGTCTTGTAGGTAGGCTTTTGACCTAGTGTTGTTCGTCGTCAGTAGCAACAGTATTGAATGTCCTGCAAATTGTGACTTGTGGTCCTAAATACAAGTTCTTCTTCCAGCCACTCAAGGATAAAGGTTACATTTCATTTTCAAGGTTTAATCTCGCTATGCTATGATTCAGAACATGTTTATTCTAGTGGAATTTGCTGATGATACTGTACATGACTGTGTTTTGCAGTTCCTCTTTTTTCCATGAGGGATTATTTTGCTCTTAATCTGATTAGCAGATGACACATTTCACAATCTCCATGAGTAATTTCCTTTCACAATCCCAAATTCGGTCATACCCCCCCCCCCCACCCGCTTCATCTGTCTGAGTACTTCAGCTCACTGAAATAATATCACATGTCACTGTCACACAATCCATGCCGAGCTCACAGAGCCTTTTCTCCAAGCCCTTACAGTTTTGACACAATGTAGCAGTTACCTTACACTGAAGACAAACTTCAGTGACAAGCAGCCAACAACATGACAGCAGCATGAAATGGGATATGGCGCACTCGCAGAGACTGACACTCTGAGTTGATTGGAGTTTCTAATCACGTACGAAAAGGTCACAGAAGATTCTGAATGTAGCGCGCACATTTCCCAGAAGACGTGTGTGAGTGACATGCTTCCTAAATCTCCTTTTAAGCTCCTTAATGTTTACAGTACACAAAGCTGCTGTTACTGTTGCATTTGAAGTGTGTGCATGACTGTATGTGTGGGATGTGAAGGACAAAAAACAGAGGCTCCATCAAAGGATGTGGAGCATAGATGCAGCCTATACATGCTCATCTGATTCCATGTTTGTGTAGATGTCAGGAACCTATATCAGGCATATTTGTGGTTGATGGTGTATAAGCACCTCCATCCTCTGCTGGGCTGCAGTCGCACTTCATGTCCTCAGGCTCCGTGGTGCTGCTACATAAACACAAATCCCTTAGTGCCCGTGGGGATTTCTTCCCAGAAGAAATGCACTGTCACCTGCTGTGCAAGGGGAAAATAACAATTGTTGAAAACATGACAGCTTCGTCCGCAGCACCTACCTCGCTTAGCAGAGCGCTGGACTGCAGTCTTAACTTATATCTGGGTAACACCTTATAGCTGGGTAACATTTACAACTATATTACTGCATTGGCTGTTGCAGAGAGTTCAGCTCAATTAGGGGATTTGTTCCCTGCTGTTTGACTGTGTGAACTTTGTACTGAACAAACCTGGTTTACTTGAATTGTGGATGTTCGATATACTGGTGAAAACTAGAGGAATGGAATCTTTTATTTTATTTTTCTCTGAGTTATTTGTTGTGATAAAACAGTCACACCACAGTAGGCCTACATAAATTAAGCGTAGCGTTAGTTCTGGCAGGCCATGACGTCAAGCTCTAATCAGCACAGCGTAACTGTTTTCACCTGTGCAGATCAGCTGATGGCTCAGCTGACTTCCCGTGGCTGCTTCCTATTGGGGAATTGCATTCAGGGCGCGCTATTTAAACTGCTCTAGTCCGACGTCACCTCCCTTGCTGCTGCTTCCTCTGCCGGCTTTTTTGCAACCCACCCCAGCTCCTCCTGTCATTGTATCTTGTTGGTTGCTCTGCTCTCTCTGGGTTTTCTTTGCTGCTGCGCTCCCTGCTTATGCCGTTCATGATGGCTCGTGAAGGGCAGGGAGGTGCTCTTCCTGCCTCAGGCTTTCCACGCAAGCGCGTGGAAGAGCAGGGGGTCCCAGAACAGTACCATACCGCCAAATTAAACTGTGCAAGTAAATAAATATTATTTTGACATAGTGGTCCTGACAGAAATCATGTTTAGCACTTGGTATCTTTAAATATTTCCTCTGAAAGATTCTGTAATTTATATTTTTTTCAATTTTACAGTGTTGTGTAGTTGGCAGCAACTCATTTTAATTGTCAGTTAATTTTAGCTGTTGAGAAGAAAATGGTAAT
Organism: Trachurus trachurus; assembly: GCF_905171665.1. Classification (NCBI taxonomy): domain Eukaryota; kingdom Metazoa; phylum Chordata; class Actinopteri; order Carangiformes; family Carangidae; genus Trachurus; species Trachurus trachurus. The sequence continues at coordinate 14,682,329 of NC_139896.1, forward strand.
CGCATGCAGTCCCAATTATCCTGATCCAAAGGTAAGAAAGTGTCAGATGTGGTGTTTCATCTGACCCACAGACAAACCCAACTATAGCCATTTTGTAATGTTATAGAGAAAATCAACAGCAACAGCAAATCTTCACACTTGAGAAGTTGGAATTTGTTGGCAATTAATAATTGTGTCTGTGGCTTAGTTCATCAGTGTCAATGACTTGTCAAAATACCTAATTTAGCAGTTGGCACCAAAAGAGCATTAAAATTAATAGCCAAGGGAAACTCAACCTCTTTAACTTGGTGCTATGTAACCCAGAGTCAATGCTGGTTAGTTCAAGACTAATGAAAAAAATATATTATGAAAAATAATATATCAGGGGGTGGAGAGTTAGAAAGAAGGGACTTTATACGTGACCTGCACAAGCAGAACACACCTGACTTGCAGTCAGTGGCTGGCCCAAATGTCTGAGACTACTTTTCCAAATAGGATGATGAATATGTTAACAAATAAGAAAAAGATAATAAGAAACTTCAAGTTGTTTTATGAAACTTGCATATTTAATCTAAATGTATACTGTTCACAGGTTGTAACAAACAAAATTAGTTATCATATATCATTCTCGGTACAGTGATATAAATGTCATAATGTAAATATGGGTCTGGATATTATGTATTATTTCTGTGTATTTTTAAATATACCCTTTGTGTGGTGGTAGAATGAGGTCACTGCTTTGACCTGCAGCATCTGTGAAGCTGTGTGTCTCATGTGTGCAGGACCTCTGAGGATTCATGTTGTCCCATGTATCCCAGTGTGCTTAGCATTGCCTGTTGAAATAATGATGCAAGCCAGAGTCTGTGTTAAAGCTGGGTCAGATAGTATGTTGCAATCCTGTTCCTCTCCCTCTGGGAACACATGTGATAGTCATAATATTTGGATTTCTCAAGGGCACGTGTTTCTGTTGCATCCTTTGTGATCAAGCACTTTGCTAGGAAATTCATGTTAATACCAGGGTGTTTTTTTGGGGGGGGGGCATGGATTCAATAAGATGTTTACATGGTTGCATTACATCATTCCTGCAGATTTGTCAGCTGCACATTCAAGCTGCCAATCTCCTGCTCTGTCACATCCCAGAGGTGTTCTACTGGATCCAGCACTCGTGACTGACGAGGTCACAGAAGTTCACACCCTGTCACACTCAAGAAACCAGTTTGAGACAGCTTAAGTTTTGTGACATGGGGCATTATCCTAGCCTCGTAAACCAGCCGCTCCCGGAAATGCAATTCATTTCATTTCTGAGGGAGAGTCTGGCCTCATCCCCGTTGTAAGCGTTTGGCCTGAAACCCTCAGAGGGCCGAGCCAATCAGCGTCGCTGCTGTGATTGACACAGCACGTTGGCCAATCAGGGACCGACTGGTGCAAAGCCCCGTTACTACACCAACTTGCTGATTGGCTGAATGGGGTTGTCTGTCAACGCTACTACTCCCGCCCAGCTCCCGCCCACCCCAAATGCTTACAGGGGGAATGAGGCCAGACTCTCCCGAGAAATTAAATGAAATGCATTTCCGCGAGAGGCTGGTTTACGAGGCTAGCATTATCCTGCTGGAAGTCGCTAGTGGAGGATGGTCAACTGTGGCTATATATGGATGTGCATGGTCAGCAACAGCACTCCGATTATATCTAGTATTCAAATGATTGATGGGTATTTAAAGACCTCAAGTGTGTGAAGAAAAACCTTAACCTCCATTACACCACCGTCAGCCCGGACGGTTGACACAAGGCGAGTTGGGTTCATGGATCCATGCTGTTAACACCAAACTCTGACCCTACCATCTGCAGCATCAGCAGAAACAGAGATTAGACCACATTTTCCCTGTCTTGATTTGTCCAGTGTATTTCAGTCCGTGTCCACTGCAGCTGCAGATTTCTGTTCTCGGCTGACGTGATCTACATTGATGTGGTCTTCAGCTTGTGTAGTCCGTCCACCACAAGGCTGGATGTGCTGTTTATTCTGAGATGCTTTTTACTCACCACAGTTATAAAGAGTGGTTATCTCAGTTACCTCTGATCTCTGTCATCAATGACCGTAGAACCAACATCCCCTGGATGATCTGGAGAAAACAAAACTGCTATAAACCGCTGTCGAGTTGTGCAGTTCGAGTGCACAAACTCTCAAACCAACCTGCCTGGCATATTTTTTTTTGTCATTGCCATGTTCGATGTGAACATTAACTGAGGCTCTTGACCTGCATCTACAGGATAGGCACTGCACTGCTGCCACATGATTGGCTGATTGGATAATAACATTGTAGTGTTCTCATTCAGAGTGTAGCAACGAGTTAAACCGTGTCCAATGAAAACATGAGTCGTAGTGGAGTTGACCGTTTACTCAGTAGTCTTCAATGACAATCGGTGAAAACTGTAAATACAGCAAATATTGTATTTTAAACAACATAAAATATGAATTAACACAATTGTAGGCACGATGAATTACCATAATTATCGCCAGCAGAATGTTTTTAAATGTGTAAATAACATAGGCAAAATGTCCTTTTTTAATTACAAATAAAATATATATTTTTAGCAGCTATCACTATTTATTGTATAGCTTCTTCCACTAAGTTATTATAACATATATATATAACAGTTTACAGAGAAACATCAGTGCAAGAATAACAAAGCCACAATAGAGACTAAGAAGAAGCAGGCTGATCACACCTTCAGTTATTCCATGGCATATGGATCAACCTTAGACATATGGGTATTGCACTTTTTCAGTGTATCACTCACACTCACATTCAAACAAGCACACTCACATACAGTACACACACACATGCACACTTATGTATACAAAGATATACACTCATACATAGTCACCTATGCAGCTGTGAGTGTCATCCTTTATTCATTGAGCAGTGGGCAAGAAAAGCAAAACAGTCACTGCTGTCAAAGGAAATATGGAGCTTCTAAAAATAAGATGTTTTTTTTATAACCCCACTGTCCTTCCATCGCCCACCTCCACTGACAGCTGCAAACAAGACCTACTGCATTATAGGCTATTAACCTGCACCACAACTGTTAAATCCCTCTTATCGGTGAGAAAGTATTACAAATGCAGTTATTCATTTAATATATGTTAATAATTGTATTATTTCCCATAAGACTGATGTCTTATTGGGAGTATGATTTATCTCGTAGCATCCCAAGGTGAGCATGAAGAGAAGTACCCAGGATCTGCTCTTCAGTCTGAGGTCATGTAGCGTTCATGTAGCACTCTGGTTTAGTCATCAGTCCGAGAGTTGGATGTAAACCCTGTCTCTCTCTGTTGTCCTCAGTCAGTACCCTGAACCTTAAATTGCTCATGGTGAATAGAGCCCAGCTGCCTGAAAATTCAGTATTGTACCTTGACACATGGTCAGACTTTTTAAAAGAGAGATAACCTATTAGAGCTTGTATGAATATTCCAACATAGGTTAAAAATATCTTTCTTAGTCAAATGAAAGGAATTAAGTTGATTCCATTTAAATATTTATTGAGAATATGTCTCCTGAAATTGCAAGGTTAAATTTTTTTCCCACTGTGTCTCTTTTTTTAAATGTAAAATTACACAATACAGATGCCAGCATTTTTTTTTTTTCTAATCAAACACACACAGGGCACTTTGGATGATGTCTGACAGCAGCGATGAACTGCAGAGACACTGAATATTTGCAGAAAGTGATCAGCTGTCAGTCAAAGTGCTGGCCTCCGGTGCCGATGCCTTTTGTCATCAGAGCTCCTACCTGCCCCTGCGGTCTACGCTAGGACGGACAGGGGGAAGAGGCTGAGTGCAGATCAGGCCTGACACACCCTGCCAGGCCAGATCGGAGCACAAAGGGAATGCTGCCTCTGTGCTGCATCCACACACTCACTCTCCAGCTGACAGGCCAATGTCAGAGCATGCCAGAAATATATGGTAATTACTATCTGCTCAGTCCAAGAAAGGGGAATGGATTAACACAACCTGGTTACAAGACGAAGAGCTGCCTCAGAAATATATATTTTTTTCACCCTCCCAAATGTGCACTGCAGTTCCCCTCCTGCCTGTCTCTGTGGATCAGAGGCAGCAAGAGGAGTTGAGAGGCTGTCACTTTCTCTCTTTTTCAAAGCCAAGCGCTTTAATAGGCTGCCAGTGTGACCCAGCCGCACTCTTTGTACTACACGATTACTGTGTTTAGTTGTGGACCTAATGCTGCTGACCTCTATTTTCTAATGGGGAGAGAGACCTTTAAGGGGCACTCAAGACTGAAATCACTTGTGTGTGTCTCCAGTAAGAGTGGATTTTTTTTTCTCTAGTGTGTGTATGTGTGTTGACCCTGTTTGTGCTCCCACCCGAGGCTTTGAGAGCGCGGAGCATGTGCATCCTGTCCGGTCCTGTAAAGGAAACAGTGGAACAGAGGATTCCTGCAGCCTGGAGCAGATATGGGAGTACAACAGTCAGTAACGCAATGTAGGATGACAGTAGTTTAACTGAGGAGGGGTTTTCTGGGTTTGCTTTTGTCGGTTTGTGTTTGTTTCTGTGCAAAGATCAGGCAGCCTCTCAAAGACGCACCCTATGAATGTGTAGATTCTTATATGACAAAATTGTGAATTTGAGACTTTTCCCATGCAAAGTCTGTGGCCATGTTGTTCGTCTGAGGGAGGGGCCCCTCTCCCTTCCAAGTGTTTCAGAAAAAGTAGTTTACATTGTACCAGATCAGCATGTACCCTGTATGACACCAGCCAGCAACCCATCCCGCTCATGAATGTAATACCCCACTACTGACGCCTGCACTCAGATAATTATCCCACCCCGGAGACGATGAGCATGCACTGTTTTGATGTCAATTTGTACATTTTGCAGCATTCCCACATCCCACTGCTCTGTAATTGGGTGATTAAAAATGCATATTATTGTCACAGTGTGCTTTTACATGTATTATTAATATCAAGTGATGAGGCAGCTGATAATATGTATATTATGATGCCAGACCATGCTGATCTAACAGTAACACTGCCGACGTCCCTTTGTATTGACAGATGGCTGCTTTGCTTATCGGGGGGGGGGGGGGGGGGGGGGGGCTTTAATTGTTAATCCTTGTCAAAAAAGTTGTTAGTGTCTAAATGAATATGTATTGCTATAAGCAGTGGTGGCAGACGCCTCCGGGGACAGGGTCAGTGGCTGGCTTTGCCATGAGGCTGCAGCAGCAGGATGAGGCAGGAGGACAGGGCATGTATTGTGCAGAAATTAATCACATTACAGGCAAAAAATCTAAAACAAAACCTGGCTGTTTTTTCATCTAACTGGCTGACGTCATTTGCTTTAACGGATACATGAGGGTTGACTGTCAGCACAGCAACACAGTTCCAGTCATGTCCTCCAACTGCTGCCCTTTACAAAAACTTCAATTTGTCTATTTACGTCAAATCAGCATTTACCTGCACATACCATACTTATCTTTTCATTGCTGAACGACAAACCTTACAAGTTCTCTCATGTTTTGCATTTCACTATATGTACATGGCAACAGTGATTTGAATAGGTGAATAGAAGCATAGCATTATATTAATGAGTGAAGGGGCAATCCACCATCTTTACACATACAGTAAAAGTCACTTAACTCATCATGTAGTGAACAACTCAGCCTGTGAAAACAGTCGTCTTCACCTGTGTGGCTCTGGAGGAACTTTTCTCGGGATGTCTCAGCCTTTCCCTCATGTTTGTGGATACATTTTACATACGTTGTATCTCTCACAAATCCACTAACTCTGTGTATGAGTAGCAAATTACTGTCATATTCCATTAAGAAAATACAAATAGGCTGCTTTCCACCTCTGCCTTCCTGTTGTGTATTGATCGAATGATTTATGCAGCAGCTAACACATAAAGTTGATGTTTTCGGTGCTTTTGAGCCTTATTGTTGGCTTTTTGCAAAGTGAAAACATTGGCAGTGTACTCAGTTTAACTAAACTGTGGGGAAGAGGCTAAATATACTTAGATTCTTTTGACCGCTAAATCAACTCTGGAGTTTGACTTATTCAGCACAGTCCAAAATACACAAAAGATGATCCACCACAACCATAAAATCCCATAGCGCCTATACACACTGTTGAAAATCTCCTGTGATAATTATTCAAAATGTTTTTATAGAACAGTTTAGAGTTGAAAAAAAAAAAAACCTCATGATGTATGTATACACACAAACAGCAGAAAAAATCTAAGAAAATAAACTAACACCATCGGATTTCATCCTCAATCATGTTTCTCAGCCCTATCTTTAAAGGATATGTTTGCCCCTGTAATCACTGAGAATATCAATTATTCAGAGTTTTCAAATGCCTGTTAATAATGGTCAAAAGACATCAAAGAGACACTGTGTGAAAGCCCTGCATCATCAACTTCCTTTGGCTTTCGCAGCTTGTCTCTGCGTGATATATAAATAAAGTTATGATGCTATAAATAAAACATGTTCAGTGTATTCACTGATGAAAAGACAGAAGAGGGTCTTTACTGTGTCACTGAAGTACAATGGGACAAGGGAATATTCTACAAAAGCAAAACGACTAAAGTAATAGTTGAAAGCCATTTAAATTTAATGAATGTTGTCGTATTTTTAACAGTTGATATTATGTATAAAATTGTTTCATTCTTATACATACAGTATTATTCATATTATTTCTTTGCCTTTATTGAACTGCCCACTCACATTGCAAAGTAACATTTCAGCTGACAGTATACACACACAGCTATACAGTATGTGTGTCCTTCCACAGGTGTCCGAAGATGATAAAGACATTCTTTTCCAGGCTGTCATAAAGAATGATAGACCTAGTTTGGGATTACAGCCCACCTTCTTTGTCCTCCAGCTCCATCTTTTTATCACAATTCAGCCGGGACGTGATCTTAGCTATGCGAGGACACAGGCATGTTTGACTTGCATGTCTTGTTCAGCCTTTGAATATTCAGCGAGGCCTGCCCTTTGAAGATGCTCCCGTGTCTCCTTATGTGAGTCAAGCAGCTTTATTCACTGTGACTTCTGCAAAGTGATCTTTAACCTAGAGGGAAACCACAAAGAAGTCTTCTGGGACCTCTGCAGACCCCTCTCCAAAGGATCATGTTTTAGAAATAACAATGTTTTTTTCTGTTTTATGTGTGCCACACTAAGATCATGGTATGTTTTTTCACATCAGTTTTTTTCAGATTTTGGTCTCAAACAACTAAAATTGTTATTTAGAGCTGATGTAGAGAGGCTGCTGCTATTGTAATACAAACAAGGCTGATTTCCTGTTACCATGGCAGTTGTCATTGTAATGCTGCCTTGCAGGGCAGCTGGATTTCTTCTACAATTTGTCTTAAAGATGTCCTGGCTTTATACCAGGGAGTATTGTGTAACCCATAAAATCAATGCCCTGGATGATTTTCTGAAGACCGTTCGGCCAGCTGTGTGAGACATCTCATTATGTTTTTGCTCTCTGTGGTATTCTGCAGCTCATGTTGTTCCATGCAGGCATATGGGTTTTAAACATAGAACGAGAGCAGGTGCAGCCATCGTCCAAAAGCACTGGAGAGGAAACAAACACAAACAACATGCCTTATCCTGCCTTGAAGTGTCCCTTGTCCCTATGGACCTCTGCTGTGCCATTACTCTGTGTTCAGCTCCACATGTACAGCAGCCAAACCCTAAGCCCAAGCCCCAAATGATGCTGATCAGTACAGTACCTGCTCCTCTCAGACAGCAGGAGGATGGGATCATGCTGTGATAAATGGCCAAGCAGCTAGGCAAGGGGAACGGGAGGGTTCTTCCTACACTGTTTTGTTTAATTGCTAGCCTAGTAATAAGTAGTGAGGTTTGATTAAGCTCAGCACGAAAATATAGCGTTGTAATCTTGTCAGTTAGACTTGCTTCCAAACTGAGCAGCAGATTATGTCACAACATTGAAATTTGATGAGTCAACATCAATCATTTGAAGGACTCATCCAGGAAAAGATCTCGATTCTGACCTGTAGAGGCCTGTTAGTCAGAAACCTCATCCAATTATTTAAACACGGCTTAAATTATGCCAACTGAAACTGCCGGCATCAGGAGTAAATTGATGGACACTTTTTTATGCCGAAGTAACTCTTCTCTGCAATTACACTACTACTTTCTCTGTGAAACTCCCTTGTCTGTGGTTGAATATGTTACTAGACTGATGAATGTGGTGACATAGTGATTTTAAAGGGGGGTTTATTAATGGGATTTTTCATATTAATTGGATTGCATTGTTAAATCTACTGAACAGTTGTTTCAATTGAAACACTGGCTCTAGTGTAAATTGGATTATTGACCAGGTTAATGAAGTCCCTTAATTTCTTAAATTCATCCACTGTAACAGTTAATGAATTGTTACCACATAGTAATTACATAATTGATATCACTTTATCATATTACCAACAATTAATGAATGACAATTCTAGGTCATTGATTTTTATGATTAATTCTCTTCCATAAAGTCGTATCCTGATGTCTAACTGGAAGCCCATCGAACCAGAAAACTGAAGAAGGTCTTCTGTCTGTATTGGTTGCTTGTGGATGAGCGCTTGGCCGTAGAATCACACCTTCTCTAAAGAACGACGGAAAGAACGCCTGAATATCAAGTCTTCAAAATGTGTTCTTTGCTTATTTTTGAAACACTCTAACACAATGTAGTGACACTAGAGAAAAGCTGACATTTAAACTCATTGATTTTAGCAGTCTGACAGGTACTTGCCAACATAATGTACCACTTCCTGTGAGTAACAAGTCACACCTTTTGGTTGGTTTCATAACGGCACGTGTCAACAACTCCTGTCAAATCTTGAAAGTTTGAAACGGTTGAAAATTGTCCTGCCTTGATAGGTTTCTCATCAAAATGGTGAAGACTGTAATAAGCATTAAAATGAGCAGTGAGCCTTAATTTCACACCTTTTCTCAAGCTGTTCATTAGGTTGTGTAGAACAAACGCCACTGATATCAATAAATTAAGACATTTAGAAAGAAGCATTTACTGTGTCAAATAGGCAACTTTGGATGAGCAGAGATAATTATCGTGTTATCTGCTGCACTCGTCAAATGTTTTGAATACTACGTGTTTTTCACATAATGGCAACACGCTATAAGGAACCGACTGGAACAGACCAGGAACTAATATCTATGAGGGGTTCCTGAATAATTCTGAAAAAGGAATTAGATATCAGATAGTAGAGAACAGGCTGCTGGTGATCATTTTAATGAGCAGTAATCTAATACTAATTTAGCCTAATATAGTATATTTGAGTCTGCCTACTAACTAATCGCTGCATCTAATGAATCCTTCTTGATTTACTCCAAATCGGCTGCTAAATGGTATACATAACCAATAACTAACAACTGATTACTTTGTTGTTCTATGTTTGATCACCACACTGAGTTTGTTACTAGAGGCAAATAATTACTTATTTATCACCCTTGAATTAAGAACAAAGACAATAAGAGGATTAACGTTTTGAAACAGTGGCAAGTATAGAAAAAATCCTGATTTTGTCCATACGCAACAACAAGCCAACCATTCTTTTTAGCATTCATTTCCCTGTGAAATATTTTTATTGAAGTTAGCCTGCGACCTAGCTAGCCTCACCCTATCTTTTGCATGTTTTTATAGAGGGTGAATGAAGAATCCATTCTACTCTTAAGACACAACACTGCGAAGAGGGGTCATTATAACCTCTTCTGTTGTAAAGACAACAACATCCAAAGCTCTTGACACATTCAAGCTGCAGAGAGAAATCACAACTAGCCCTTTAAACTAAGTCTGGGTATCGCTACTGATTTACTGAATCAATTTGATTCCGATTCACAAGGTCCTGATTCGATTCAGTTTGATCCATTTTGATTCAATTCAACACCAGTTTTGCTCAGTTATGTTATGAGAGAGATTTTCACAGAACTAATGCTGCATATTGTACAAAACTGGAACTGTTTAACCAGGTGCATTATTGAATATAATTATACATTAGAAATTGACCCAAAAGCAGTTGGGTAATTCACATTTATTTAACATGACCCTCCCCAAAAGTAACAACAGTGTAACTCTTCAGTTCAGTCGTGGGTAAATTCAAGTATTGCAATCAGTGTGTATTTCAGCAGTGAATGGACACAACTAACAGTGTTTTCCTGACAGCTGAGAAGATTACTGTCAAATATTGTCTCTCCTCTAAATGTGAAAGGAGGCTGAGAATCGCAAGTCTGTTCTGATGATACAAGTCAGAGTTCCTGAAATGTGTATTTCTCTTCTATAATACACATTCTACATCTTGGAGCCGACGTCTTTCCACCTTTTGGGCTTCTTTACCTTTCAAACAGGGCTTCAAATGAAGATCAATATAAATTGGAATGTTTTTTTAAAACCCAGCCCTTCTTTTAACATAGTTAAAACTCTGAGCAGTACAGACTTGTCTTCCTGAAGTTTGGAGAAAAGAAAGAGGTTTCATGGCTTCTGTGAGAGATGGGACTGACTAGCTTTAGCCACAATAAACTGCCCATCAGTTGGCTAGCATATGGTGTGGCTGTGTCAGTTAATGATATGATGATGATACCATGTTATGATGACAGTATTCATATATATGTGCTCTTAATTTCTCTATCTGTTGGTTATTTTTGTCATTATTATTAGTGCCGTGTCTGTTGGTACCATGTTACCTCAAGTATTCTTAAACCAGAACTATTTAGGAACTTCTTGTTATCCATTAAATAGCAACTTGCTAATTACCAACCCCATTATTGGTTCATTATAGCTTCATTACCTGCTCAAGATTTCATGCACTTAATTGTGGAGGTATTAGGAGTCTTATTTGTTGTTGTGGCCTTTGTAAGAAAGGATCTGTTCACTCAGTTTCGCCGTCTGGGGAAATGTAATTAGTCATATCAACACACACCCCACTATCTCCCAAGTCCTGAGTAGTGTATGTAGAACTCTCACATATCCTGTTATCAATTTTCACCTTAGCGTGATATGGCTCTGTCAACATTTCACTATCCTGAGGAGGTGTGTAACTTATTACACACCTCACAAACCAAAATATCTTTGTCCCTTCTACTCTGTTTTGTGACCACTCCAAAAAACAAAAGAAAGAGAAAATATAACTGTGTTTGTTTCATCCAAAATCTGCTCCTTTTTTCACAGATCTGGTATTCTCCTGGATCTTCAATGAATTCCCAACATACGTGAAGCAGGACACTCGTCGCTTCATTTCACAGGAGACGGGGAATCTGTACATCGCCAAAGTGGAGCCCTCAGATGTTGGAAACTACACCTGTGTGGTGACCAACACCGTCACAAAGACCCGAGTCCAGGGTCCACCTGCTCCGCTAGTGCTCCGCAGTGATGGTGAGCCCTGCTTTTGAACAGACTAACCGCACTAACATCATGTAAACATTACCAACCACAGACTTCTGAGTAGTTAGTTAAGAGCTTGGTTCAGGGTATTTGTGCAGCTGCATATCATATTGCTAATCATCATAAATGAATCTACTAATTAGAGTATGCCATCATTGGGTCATTTCTTTGGTTGCAAATGCTTCCTGTTAATTGTTCTGAATTGGCCTAATCAAATCCATGTATTTGCAGAAGGAGTATATGTTAAATATGTGTTCGCACACACCCACCTCTTCATTAGGCTTCCATTACAGTATGATTTGTGATGCAGCTCTGCTCTTGTTAAGTTTTTGTGCAAACAGAAATGTCCTCTTAACCATTTACACATTGGGCTTTTTTTCATCTGTTTTTCTTCATGCTTTCATTAGTGCTAAAAAATGCAGCTCGTCCATTCTGTGTTGGGATCTCTTGGGATGATTTAATACAGCAGTGCTAAAAGCACCAGTCCTGGTCATGGTAAAAAAAAAAAGCCAAACTTGTCTGTTTGTTAGAAGAAAGTAGGACACGTGATTTTGAGGAATACAAATGCAATTCAAAGGTTAATTATCTCATTGTTCGTTAATTTCAGAATGTCCTTTAACATGTGTATCTGATGCTTTAGGCTGGCCTTATCAAGACACTCTGCAGGAAAGGTCATTGTCAGCAAGTAATCTAATTGTAGGCCTGTTCCTCACCGTATCTAATGTAATACAGTAGAACAAATATGAAGCTAAATGTTACTATGACTACAAATGCAGTTTGTTTCGGTTTTTAATATTAATTACAGCTAATCTGAGGAAGAGGCAGATACATACAGTAACTCCTCCTATGAAACACCGCCTAATGGATTATTTCCAGACCTTAATGTAACCATTCATCACAGGCAGATTTACAAATGTTTATGAATGTTTTTTGAAATTACTGAATTGTGGCAGATACTTTACCATCAGAAACCTCATATTAGAAGAATATATAAGAATATTAACCACTGTTTTTTTCCCCACTGCATAACCCATCCCTCCTTTTTTCAAACATAATCCTTTTAAGGGTAGTACATACCTTTTCTTTTATATTAACTAATATATTCACACCATATGTCATGTTGTCATTAGGCTGCTTTTACACTAATTTGGTTATTACAGATTTGTCACCATGGAAAGTTATTCAGGAGACATATTAAGTTGAAATATAGAAATTTGAATATTATATTACATATAACATTGTGGTTGTAAAATGTTTAGGTTATAGAGAAGTAGCGAACATCTACATTCTAGTGATTTACTAATTGTGAATCTACTTATGAATAATAAAAGAAGCAGTGAAAGAAAAGCAACATTAACTTGAGAAAGGGAGGTTAATGTTGGTATTTTATAGTGATGGTACCATGAATAAATCTGTGTTCACAAAAAGAATCAACATTGTACTAAAATCACAGCATTTCCTCTGTTCACTTTTAAATGTAATCTTGCAGCTCTGCTGTGATAATACAAGGCCCAGCTTGCAAACTCAGTCAGGAAGGACCCGGCTGCAGTTCTCAGGGGAATCAGCTGACACACTTCAAATTACAGCAGTAATGCAGAGATACCACTACAGTTTACAGTAAAGAAAAAAAAGCTGTGAATTAGGTTGTCCATGTTGTGGTAACAATATACACATTTAAATTAAGAAAATAAATTCTCAAAGACAGTGTAAATAGCTGGTGCATTTTTTTTCACAGAGCTTTCCTCTTCCCTGCTTCTTTCCTCACCACACCTTTATCTCACCGAGGCAGCGGTGCAGTCAACAAAACATCGAGCCCCACCTCGCAGTCATGGGGGCTCGAGTAGAGAGGGGGCAGGCAGGCACATTAAACAGGTGTCCCCTACAAAAGGTTATGGTATAAGACAATTACCCGTCCACTTCCACCTGTCTGCTCTCACATGGGTGATAGTGCTGCGCTTACATTCCAGTATGAGACAGTTGTGATAAGGATCTGAATTAGCTTTCACAGTCACTCAGGGAGCCATCCTGATAACACATGCCTCACCAAATCAACGAGATGAAATTGGCCTGTTTCCTCCATCTCCAGAGCTATTTGTGCAACACAGCCCTGAATTACAGCAATGGGAGGAAAACCTATTGTTACACTGGCGGATGAAAGTGGATTAAAATACCATATTGTGCACCCAAGGCTGGGAGCAGGCCCAGTTGGTAGAAATAAAAGTGTACCCAATTACACATTTATTGATATGATTTACCTTAGTGTCATTTTAGGTGAAGAGTACAGTAGCTTACACATGTGCAGTGATGTTAGACACTCCAGTCTTGATTTATGAATAAGTCTCTCCCAAAGCTAGAACACATCCCCGTCTTCTCCTTTATCCTGAGAATTTTAGCATGCACAGCAGCAATATTATAATCCACCAGAGCTGCTTCACCGACAGTGAATGGGAGGCTTTGTAGACACAGTGGCAGTACCCAGGGGGATTTTATGGGCCCATTTTCTGGTTCACAGCTGTTAGCACTACAACAAGATGAAACTCATCTGGATGTAAAAGCTCAAACCATGTATGAATTCTCAAAGTTGTTTTTTTTTCCATTCAACATCAGTGTGTCGCGTGTCCACTGGAGAGCTGTGTTTTGGCTTCTTTTTCTCATTATTTTCAATGGAGGAGTGTTCAGTGACAGCACTGAGAGCCGAGTGCACTTCTGCTGCTCAGATCGCACAGTGGTGGAGGTTGAAAAACATTTCAACTTATAGAGAAAAGACGGCAGCACTTAAAAAAATGTTTGCAGTAGTTTGTAGCAACAGCAGAAGCCTGAGTTGTTTAACTTGAATCATAAAAATATTTTTTTTCCCCCCACTAATACAGAGGCTCATTTGCATTTCTCTTTCAGGTGTGATGGGTGAATATGAGCCAAAGATTGAAGTTCAGTTTCCAGAAGTTGTTCATGTTGCCAAAGGATCCACTGTAAAGTTGGAATGCTTCGCCCTGGGAAAGTAAGTCAGGCTCACCATGCTGAATAGCATATAAAAGAAAAAAATATTGCTAGAAAAGCACTGGGATTTTTTTTTATGTGTTTCTCAACTTTGCTGCAATCCCCATGCGTTTCAAGCTAGGCTGCACACATCCAGGAAATTAAAGAGCACGTGTTGTGGTGTAGGAATCCTCAGTTAAAATCTGGATTTGTGACACAACTGCGTCTAAAGTTAGAATAGTGAGAGGTTGTGCTTCACTCCATGAAGTGTAAAGTGTTTTTTTCTACATTCACCAGAGAATCAAACCCATGAATAATATTGTATATGTTAACTCTCTGCTTTAACTCTCTACCATAATCAGCTTCAGCCATGTACAGTATGTGTATCTGTACAAGGAATTTGTGAGAGAACATAGTGCTGGAATATGTAATAGTACATTATTATCATTTACTTTAAATAAACCTTCATGCCAGGGGTGGAACTGTATCTGTACATGTCTGTGTGAAGGTAATATAGCCAGTTTATTTTATCTTTAACAAATATATTTCCTGTATTCTGTTCATACTACTACCAATGGAATATGTATAATAATCTCAGTCTTCTCCTACATTAAATGTTAAGGATCTTAATAACACAATCTAAGGTTGATATGAGCACATTGCCCAATAATCTTGCAAATATAGGGAAATTTGAGACATTAAATTCAGATATTTTGGGGGTCATACAGTGATTTTCATTGAAAGGACAATCTGCTAATTGATTTATTCATGCATCATTTAGATAAACCAAAATGAAAAAAATATGAATAGCATAAGAATTACAGTGATTTATGTAAATGTATAATAACTGGGATTGACATGTTTTAATATTCACTATTCTGCAGTACAAAAAAAGTATTGAAAGTAAATTCTTTGGCATTTTCAAAAACAGTGATCAATAGAACAATCAGTGGTTGTTCTTTGTACTTTTTTATATAGTTCAAGATTTGATCTGTTACGTACTTACTCTGTTACTTGCAACATCTAACCTGGAATTACTCCTTCAGAAAATGTTTTGCCTAGAGTGGTCATTTTTGCATGATATTTTTTACGAGAAAACTAATTTTAAAAACTAAAATGCTTTTTTGCTGGGTCATGTATCAAACGAGCAAGTTCTTTTATGTATGGAGAGTGTGATTTGAAGGCATCTCTGTAGCACCACAATGTTTCATGGTCTGTTGTTGTAGCACATTTTACATTTATCAAAAAATTGCAGCTCTTGCAATTTGGAAATTGCACAAGGCCATATTACGATTTCAGTCATATTTTGATTAATTGTTCAGCCATAATATAAATGGCACATAACTACACTTTTCAGCAGATTTTGTGCACTTACAAAAAACTGAAAGCCGTGTTACACTTCTCTGTTGTCACAGCCCAGTACCGTCTATAACCTGGAGGAGAGTGGACGGTGTACCCTTCCCCCGGAAAGTGGACATGAGGAAAGCCAGTGGTGTCCTGGAAATCCCATATTTTCAGCAGGAGGATGCCGGCACGTATGAGTGTGTGGCAGAGAACTCAAGGGGAATGAACACAGTGAAAGGAAAGCTCTCGTTCTATGGTAGGTGATCCTGTAGTGCATGAATATTTGACCAGCGTGCACCACATCTGTCAGAGCAGCTCAGACTGAGAGGCAGCAAAAGCAGACACAACTGGTCTTCTAAAGCTGCCAGTGGCTCATGTGGCAGACATGAGGAGGGAGGTTCGTTTTAACAGCACATCAAAATGATTAAAGGCTGTCAGCCATGATGCCTCTAATATTTTGATCCAGATTAAAGGAGTGATGCGGATGAGGCTGAGCCCTTGGATACGACCTTGTTGGTGAGCCTTGTATTGGGTTCCACCAGATGGCATCATGATTGACATCCAACTTGACTGGAGATCAAAGCTGTTAAATGTACTATACATAGACCAGTGGCACATATGTCAGGGACATAATCTGCACCGCAGCATCTGGATCGACAGGAAGGGGGTTAGTAAATTGACTCATTGTTGCTGATAGTCTCATGGTTAAAGTCACACCCACTGGATTTAGATCCTAGAAGCCTTCAGAGTCACTGACAGACTGGGATGTGCAGACCCGTCAGTCTACAGTTAAAACTCCATGATTATCTGCTCTTACAAAATGATGGATATTGCACATTTAAACATGTGTTTTAAAGGGGAGTAAAGGGGGTTTCTGGGTATTTTCACTGTTTATTTTCATTTATTTAAAACCCTACTGCACAACTAAATATCTGACATTTTGGATAGAAAAACCAACTCTGGTGAAAGTGTGTTTGAATTTGACATTTGCAGTGAGTGATATTTTATTTTTTTATTTTTTTTTTTTTTACAATTCAACAGTTTTATGTGAGGAGGACATTATTTATGTAGACACCTCATTAGGGAATACCGATAGGCCATTCAGACCTCAGGGATTCTGCTTTGAATCAGATTTTCTGTAAGTCTGTTGATGCTCACTTGTCAAAATGACAACTTGACATGTATGTGTTGCACATACATGCCTACAGGTATTTTGCAAATACTGTAGCTGCGCTGTCTTTCCTCCATTCCACGCTAAAGAAAAGACACCTAAACAATGGTAAATATCGCCTATGGTTTGTTCATATATAAAATTGGATTCTGGACATGTATTTTGCAAGGCAAAGCACCCCCCAATAACAAGGTTACTCAAAGTGCTATAGTGACATAAATGGTATAACCTATAAAAGACATGTGATTTTAGTGAGAGAAAACAGTTTTGCCTAAACAGTGTGTGTAGACAGTGAGAATGTACTAAATCCTGGGATCTCTGGATGTGCTCTCAATATGTGTACTATTCCCCCACAGAGAAATAAATACGTAAAAGAAAATTGAGGATTTTATTCACAGCAGGACCGTAATTAAAACTAATTAAAGACGGTAATGGAACAGCTCCAGGAACACCTTAAAAACTAAGTTTGGATTTAAGTTTTCTGAAGCCAAATTTGCAACTTCTTAACTTTATACATTTTCAACACCAGATTGAGGCAGATATGATAAATTCTACAAATTCTAATCCAAGACCACAATTTTGCAAACCTCTCTGACCTTACAAGTTTAGTGTATATACTGTGGAAAGCATGGCCTAAATAATGCTATTCCATTTATATTTTAAGAATATTTTTGACCTGCCGAGGTTCGCCGGGCTCTAACTGGTGCTCTGAACAGTCGGTGGGTTTTCCTCCCTCCTGGACAGCTTGGTGTTTGCCTCCTCGTGATTTTCACCCCTTCACATCATGCTGTGTCAGCTGTCAGAAATAACTCATTTGGGGTATTAAACAATTTGTCATTATTTACAGCAGCCCTCTTGAGCTCTTATCGTCAGTCACTACACCAGCCCAGGAGCATGCTGGGATCTACTGCGTCTCTCATTTTTTGATGTGTTTTGTCAGTATCTCTCTCTCTCTCTCTCTCCTGCTGTCTGCAGACGAGTGATAAAAATCGGTAATCTTATTTTGAACTCCCTTTGAATTAAGCCTTTGAGACATTCGTCAGCAGCGTAAGCCAATGGGGGAATCGATAAGGGAATCTCTTGTACAGCAAAGCAAGCTACAGTGGACAAAGAGCTGGGCTTCATGTTGGACAGGAAAGAAATGAAGGTGTTACTTCACAGTGGCACTGTGGTCATTATTAGAACATTTTCACACCCCTTATGTCAATGTTAATGTACCAAGATGAAAAAAAAAACACCATTTGTCTCTTCTTCTTGTGTTTTTAAGTTTCATTACAATAGCGATTTTAAAATCAGTCCCTAATAATTCAACGTATAATCAGCCAGAGCCTGCATATTTTGCGCGGGACGAAATATGCGGGGCTGGCATGAGTTCATAATCCCCGCATTTCTGTTGGAAAAAAAATCACATATCTTCACAGAAAGTTGAAAAATGTTGCATGTTTACTACACAGGAACAACCAGTTTACCCCTGTTGCCTTGGGAACATTATGAAGTGACATTAAGTACGCAACGTGAAATGTTATCACCTCGTAAGATAAACGAAACGGGGAAAGCCTAGAGTAAATCCAGCGATCATAAGTGTAAGTCAGCCTCATTTAACAACAAAAATAAGAGCAAAAGATCACATGAAGCAGTTTCCCAATGTCTTAAATGAAAGTGGAGGCAAATTATTTTTCTCTCCATGCAAATGCATGTTGGAACACAACGCAGTCTTTGCAAGTTCCCTCAATTTCATCACATAAAATTGCTTAAATACCCCACATATTCCATAGCATTTTCTAGGACAACCCGTTGCATAATCAAGGATTTTTGCCCGCAACAATCACAAAAAAAAAAACTCAGCGTTTTCTTTTTTGAAGGACTGTTAAATGTTTGGTATCACTTCATCCCATCTTGCGCTGCTTAATCAAAGAACAGTAAAAGTATTAACTGAAATGAGAATTTATTATCTGTACTGCCCAAGAATCACATTAGTGGTTTTAAGCTGGAGGTGAAATTAGAGTCATTATATCTTGTTACCGGAGAAATTCAGTTCTTGGGTGCATTTCCTCCTTGTTTGTCATAAATCTCTGCACTACAGGCAGTTTCCAACTAAATCCAAGCCGGAGACAAGTGGTTTTGTTAAATTCTCGTCCCTGGAAGAAAAGCTTTGAAAAGAAATGGCCCTTTGCCTGCTTGTTGATATTGATATTACTCAGAGGGAGAGTAAGTGCAGAGCTGTGACAGGTTAGTTTCCCTGTTGTAGTCACATTTGTGTTTCTGCAGACTTACTGCTGCATTATCTCGTAGTGATTTCACAGATAAGGCAAATTCCCATCTTTCCTGTGCTATAGCCACTTGACGTTTGGCCTGATTGTGTGCGCGCTGGCCCCAGTGCAAGCAGAGATGAGCTGCCTGCTTTCATTTGGTGAGCGTTGACTGAGAGTCAATACGTTCACTGTGGGTGAGGGATAGAGTGAGGGTCCCTGACAGTGACCCAAGAACAACAACAATGCGGTGCAGTGGGTAGGGCTCCTGAGCTGGGCACTGTTAAAGGGCTGCGGTAGCATGAATGCTACTTACTGCTCAACAATTGTCCATGATAGAGTCTTACAGAGCAAATTTCTGCCATTTTTTTCTGGCGGAGTTGTCGTCCAAAGCCCACAAAAAGGCACATGCCACACAATACAAGCATAGCTGCTCATTACAAAGCTTATATTGATTAAAAAATGTCTTTATTATGTCGAGAATAAGCCAAGAGAAGAGACGGGGTCGGTGTGGATGTTACATCACACAGCACACAGATGGAGAATAAATGTCTCCTCTCTGCAGCAGGATAAATAACAGATCTGTCTGCAGCATTCAGTCAAAGGAAATTGGAACCTTTTTACTGTTTGCACAGATAGCACAGATAGCAGATAGCTACAGCACAGCCTCAGCCAACCTTGTGCAGCAGCAGCCTTGGCTGCCAAAACGATCTTAGAGACCTATAGTATGACACATGATCCACTGTGCAGGGCTCTGGCATAAATACACAAGGCACAAATACACCAGACCCCCCCCCCCCCCCCCCCTCCCCTCCGCCCTCCCTCTACTGGTCTCTACACCCACCTCGTCCTCCTCAGCCAGTCTTTCAGACTTCTTTCAGTCTCCTCTCTGTGTTTCTGAACACCCACATATGCACAGACTCTGGCTCACACATTGCACATCTCACACTGAGATAGTGTGGGGACGCATTTGCAGATATTGAGTTTTATACTCAAAGGCAAAATACTGTATAGCGGAAGCCAATTAGAGCAGGATGTGTACTAGTTGCTGTGCGGCCTCCACAAAGGTCAGTCCTTGAGAGTGGCATTAGGTGAGGACTGTGGAATGGAAAAGTGCGGTCAACCATTACTCTTGTCCTGCCATTGGCCTTGTGTGATATAGGATGATAGGAGCTTGACCTACGCATCATCCGAAATGTACGGAGCGTTGCACAGAGAGTGCCTTACTCATCCAGTTTCATGCAGTACTTTTCGTTGGGCTTAATCATTAACTAGCCTTGAGTTACTTGCATGACGCAGCAAGAATCACCATCACCATCATTTACTCAGATTGTATTGAAGGGATGGTTTTTATGGTACCAGTGGCCACCCTAATATATATATGGATCTGGTTTTCATCATTTTGGTTCTATTAAAAGCTCGCTGGGAGAAGTGAACGAAGCCATGAAGGCTGCTAAATGTGCAATAAATGTGGGATTCAGAGTCCCTGTCACTTCAGCTCACCACAGAGCACCAGAGGCTGCTGTCATTCCTAAATCAACTGACTGCTATTTAATAAAAGCAACTACATTTTATTCCATTTTCTTTTTCTATATACATATGTATAACAGTCTACCAAAAAAACTGTCTGTACGCAGCTGTTCATTTATTTATTCATTCATGTCTTTCTTTAGTTTTCAGTTTCCATACACTGCTTTAATGGTATTTAATGTGCTGTTGTTTTTGAGCTGTATTTAATATTTAACCGAGTGTTTATTTATAGCAGGAGTACAGGGCATTGTTGCTATTGTCGGTTTTACGAGTGGTTTATTGTATTGTTCAGTAGTTGTTACCTTGGAAGTGGATAATAGGGATCTGAATAAATAAATAATTGAATAAATAAATAAAAACTCATGATGAATAATATAAACAATAATGATAATAATCATAATTTAAAAAAAACTTCATTTCTAGAGCATTTTACACACATGATGTAGCTGAAAGCATTTCACAATAAAAACTGAAATTGTACAATAAAATAAAAGAATAGAGCGGCAGTAGATGATAAAATATGTAAATGAAAAGTCAAATTTAGTAGGATATTCTACTGTTTTGGACCATATTTTTGCCAAAAATTTAGTTTCACCCAAACTACTGTCCTTCACAGCTGATTGTCCTTGACTGATGATTAATCATAGTAACTTTTGAGGGGAATATTGAAGAATAATTCTTTTTTTACCTGAAAAACATGCAGAGGACATGGATTAGCATTCAGTCTTCCACTTTTTGAACTTGCAATCAATCAATTTTTTAAAGAAGTTTACATGATTCATGTTGTCTTATGCGTTGTATGTATGATTCTGACATAATTATGTTTCTATATTCTCTCTGTGATTCCCAGAGTGCAATAATGGTTTCATTTAATCATTCATTCAAAACCCTCCAGCAATAAGATAGCACTACATGGAAGAAGCCTGTCAGCCACAATCTGGGGGTAAAAAGCACATAAAGTATGTGTTATTGCTCCAAAGGCTTCACCGCTGTGAGCACATGCTGATGACAGCTGCGTAGGCACGCGACTCTGTCCAGAGATTTTAGTGACTTAATCAGTTTCGAACAGTAAAAGCTTGACAGATTTCGAATCCCAGAGAAAATTATGGGCCTCACTAATTTATCATTCCCTCACAGCCAAATTATTTTGTCACTATCAAAACTCTCCAGCTCACTCTCACATTTTTTATGTATATATTTCCAGCCCCTCCTCATCTCACAGAGAAACCCCAAGATGTGCAGAAGCTCATTGATGACTCGCTGGTGTGGGAGTGTAAAGCCACGGGGAAGCCGAAGCCTTCTTACAGGTGGATGAAAAACGGAGAGAACCTGGAGCCTATTGAGGTGAGACCTGCCAGCACTAGCATGTCTTTTGAGCTGTAGATAAAGTTCTGCTTCCAGGGTTAGGCGTTCAACAGCAGCTTTGGCACATATGTTTTCTCGCATCCTTGCTGCTGCTGCTGCTGCTAAATGAAGAATGAGAGCAACCATGTCCTGTATTTTCAAAGCTGCATTGTGCTTCTTGTTCAGGCTTTACTGACTAATTACCACGCATTATCATCTTCTTCATTACAACACGGTGCCTCCAGTGCTGCAATACATTATGTTATTCAATTCTGTGCAACAGCATTTATTTTTAAGGAATTAGACTGTGTCTGCCATGCTTTGCTGTGCTCACAGACTAAACTGTGAACAGGCCAAGTATTTCACGCTAGTCTGGAAAGCACAATGATGTAAGAGCTGTCCTAATCTCCTGTTAAATCTCTCCTTGCCGAGTACAGTTATTAATCCCGTGCCACCACAGGCGAAAAAGTAAGATTTACTATAGACAGTGTATCCTACTTTTGTATTAGCTCAATCCCCATTATGCTTATTATGATGACTCCAAGCATCCTACTTGTGCATCTAACTTTCTGTTCCTTCATTATGTTGGTTATTATTTTGGATGCTCTCGCCGGGTTGTTTGGAAAAGATTGATTGGACACTCAGACGCAGCTTCCACCTGATAAATAAACAGGCATTATGTTAATTTGCTTCATTATGCAAAAGAGGCGACAAACACACCAGGGGTTATCGATCAGTACTTGAAAATTATACATGTCGTTGGAATGAACCCAGTCTGTTGTTATATTAGCAGACACAAGCCTTTGCAGAAAAATGCTTCTGTCTCATAAAAAAAAAATAAAAAAAACGATTTGATGTTGCTATCAGGGAAGAATAATCAACAATCTGTTCAGCCAGTGGCTGACGTTTTTATCAAAACCTTTTATAAAGGTAACACTCTTGTGATTGTTAAGTACTAAACAATAGAAAAACAACCCAGCTGTGTTTTTTATGTCTAAAAAAAACAGCTGGTTTCCTAAGAATATTAAAGGTATTCTAGTATATATCTTCCTTTTTGATAACAAGACCTTACCCCCACTCCTTTCTCATTTCATTGTGAACTGAATAAATTCAAAAGAAAGCACTAGAGCTTTAAAACTATCTTCAAAAACCACACTGCCATCTGGATTCATAGCATGTATGATTTAAGGTTGCACTCACTGTGCTGATTTTTGCACCGCACATTTCCCCCTTAACGTTTGACATAATAAATGGATATATATTCCAAATGCCTGGGTGAGTGGATTAATCAGGGAAGGTGTTACATTGTGTGAAATGCCACCATTAACCACAGTGGCTTAATGAGTGGAAGAGGGAAAGGTCAATGATGTAAGGAGCAGTGGGGGGAGGATGCGCTGTTTGTTGTTATTTATTACAGTGAATCAATTGAGACCTTTCTGATTGTTTAGCTCACAGGAACTTGTTTCTGCTGACAGTTTTTCTAACTTTGAGCCACAGAAGTAGAGCAATCAACCTATAAAAAATAACTAGGCCTAAGTTATGGGATATATTTGTTGTTGGGAATACTGGCTGCACACTACAGTAGATTTCCCAGGACTCTTGATATTTAAAGGTTTAAAGGCTTTTTTTTAAGAACCAAAAACATCTCAATGTAGTTTTATAGCTCATCTTGCAGGCTTCGAGTAGATATTCAGAGACACCAAATCCTGCAAAGCTGGATGCTGCGTCCAGGTGGGCTGTGCTAGGTGCATAACTGAGGGTAAAGGACTGTTTAAGTGTGGCATCACAAAATTACAGAAGTCCTGAGCATATGTTTAGGCTCAGTTTCTAAATGCAGGCTGTGTGCATTTCTCCATGTACAGGGCTCTTTGATTCTTTTACAGTATTCATATAAAAGCAAAACATGTTTACCTCAGTGTATGCCACAGGGGACCCTTAAAGTGAACTGTATGTGGTTCAGTTATTATCAGTCATTTAAAATATTGTATTTAAGAACCCATGCAATTTGTAGTGTTCCACTAATAATAGTGGCTTTCAAACTGGTTTTACAGTTATTGGGTTCTTTGTTGGACAGGCAGCAAACATGCTGCTGCAGTGTGACTGTTTCCCAGGCAGCCCTTACAGATTGTGAGACTCATGGTGTTGCTTTTTATTACCACCCTATGTCAAAATAGCGATGGTTTATTGGAATTCTTTGTTTCTCGTGGCTGTTTTCATCTTGGAGAGCTCT
This sequence comes from Trachurus trachurus, assembly GCF_905171665.1. Taxonomy (NCBI): domain Eukaryota; kingdom Metazoa; phylum Chordata; class Actinopteri; order Carangiformes; family Carangidae; genus Trachurus; species Trachurus trachurus. The sequence goes on from NC_139896.1 coordinate 14,706,570, forward strand.
CTCTCTCTCTCTCTCTCTCTCATTCTCACACTCTCACACTTTCTCTCTCTTCTTTATTGACAATGGCTACGGGATTAAGTGACTGCAATTAAAGGGAAAGTCTAGCGTGAAACAGGATTTAGTCCATCTAAAGGAGTATGGGACCACCATACAGATGGCTTATATAGTGCACTTGAACTATGTTCAGTTATTCCCATTTGGACTTCAATGTCAAAGCGCTTTGAATTTCAAGAATAAATGACGCAATTTTAGCGACGTCCACCACATTTTGATAAGAGGACGAGAGGTGGTGTGAATTTCCTGCCTTCCCCCACTTTATTCAGCTCAAGTGGAGCAAAGAGGACAAGCTTTTGTTCTTGCTTGATGTAAAACCATAGCTGAGCTGACTTCATGTCTACTTGTAGTTCTTTCTTACTCATGCATGTACAGTATATTAATCAAATGTCTCAATAGAATTAGCAGATTTCTTTCACAGTTCTACCCTCGTGAACACCAATAATAACTTGTTTGTTTTCCCTTCATTGTTTATGAGATCAAACTTTTTAGATTTAATTCAAGTTGATCTGATTTATTAGTTGTTTTTGTTCCTCTTACATTGTTGCATTTGAAAAGAAGATTATTCTCTGACTTTTCCTTAAACCCACAGCAGTGGATTGATATTGTTATGACACTGTAGGTTGCTGAAATGTTTACAGCTGTTTTGCATGATTCTCTCAAAGGCTTCCAGTCATCAGTACATCTAAAGAGCAGAGCTGTTATATAGCTTACTTTTCTAAACCATTAAAGTAATTTCCTTCATTGTTTTACATGCTTTTGCAGTTTTAATATCAAACAAATCAACCCAGTGTTGCTGGGAAATGACATTGCCAATCATTTTCATTCAGCATAAGGCGTACAGATGGTCCCCCCAGGTCCCCGCATGAAAAACTGCTGATTTGAGAGGAACGTCATGCTTAATTAATAGCAGCCGTAAACAGGAGTGCTTTCCATGCACAGACTGATATACGCCACCATTTGCCTCCCTTGCCAGCAGGGATGTTCGTCCCTGCACATCCAGAGCTTTCAAGCGTTATGGAAATTCAGGCACAACCTGCTCAAACACAGGATTAGTTTGTGATCTTTCACTGAGGACAGTCTCTCTTTTCATGTGACACTACCTTAATCCCCCGCGACTCGAGTTCAGGCCGCCTAGACACCCCTATAGAAATAGGCTCTAATGACATTAGGGGTGAGCCTGAGGAAAACACAGGAGATGAAGGGCACAGGGTGGCAGAACCTGACACAGCTGCATAGAGATGTATGAAAACTGCTCAAGGATTTAATACTATAGTGAAGGAGCCGAGTCAGAATCCAGGTTCAGAGAGTTAAATGTATATTGAGGATTAAATGCACTGATCCAACTGAGTTTTTAGTTCATCAGGCCCAGCCGTCCTTAAATAGATCTTAATTTGATGGCTCAGTGACGAGCAAGATTTCCCCCCGCAGGCAGGCGGGCGAAAAACGATAGTCCAAACAGATGAAGAGGTGGTACAGCATGACCATGTACACAGCACTTAGTATGTATAGGGCATACCTATCAGAAAAGCAATTTTCACAATGCAGTATACCTCAGATGTTACGATATTCCTTCCCCCCTCTTATCCCCTCCTCCTGCTGAAGGGGAAACAGGCCCTGTGGTGCAGTCAGAGATATAAATAGGGCATGGTTTTATTTCACTCTCATAAACATGCAGATTGATTAGGGTCATTTTCTGCTAGCCTGCCTCCATCCACCCAAGCCTTTCCCTCCATTAGTGATGAAAACCTAGATTTATTGCCACGTCTGTCACTTCCAGACTATAATTCACTGGTGCACTGGCTGCGTGTTTTTATGTAGATGAGCACTGGGAATAAGGTATATTAAAGGCATGTGTCTCCATGTCCATAGGAGCGCCTACAGGTTGCCAATGGGGCGTTGTCAATCAGTCGTCTGACCCTGTCCGACATGGGAATGTACCAATGTGTGGCTGGGAACAAGCACGGAGAGGTCTATTCCAACGCAGAGCTGCGAATTATAGGTAAGATAATGTGCACCTGCGTTGGCATGGAGACGTGTGCGCACGCATACATTTGTCCGTGTTTGTTTTCAAGTTTGGTCCGTCTCCTTCCTCTGCTCAATAGCGGCAGACGACCTCCGGCCTCTCTGCTATTGGCCACTAATTGAACAGCATTAATTATAAAGTGAATGCGTCCGGCTGACAGTGATGTATGCCAGAGCTGCTGTATTCACCAGCCTCACCCATCTGCCCCGTCAAGCCTGTCACTCTCCACTCTGGGCTGGCAGCAGCTCTCATTCACTGTTCAACCCCCCCAACGCGTCTCATCCTGATCATGTGGCCAAAATCAAAGGGGACATTCAGAGAGACAATGGCAGGGACAGTATCACACAGTCGCACACCTTTTTGAAAAGGGCACATAATGACTGAATTTCCCTTTGGGGATTTATAAAGTAATACCTCTTATCTCCTTTAAGTGATTTTTTAGTAATGGAAAGTTCATGTTGGAATAATCACTTGTTGAAAAGGTAAAAAACAAACTGTTTCTGTTTCTGCTGCAAAAATGTTGTAAAGAATGATACTGAATCATCACTGAATGAGTATAATAATATTGTGCATTGGTCTCTTCAGTTTCTCAACATTAAATGCAAGAATTACTATTTAGCATTTAATTACCAATTTTTTCAGACTGTACATAATGCAATTCAGTGTCTCTGAATAATCCAGGGCAATACTGCAATGTATAAATAATCCTAAAATACGTTTTTAACATTTGTAAAATGAGATCAATTTAATATCAGATATATGATAAAAGATAGTGTGGGGGAACGGGGATGATGTGAGGCTTTTACAAACACTGGATTTTACTATGCTGCTCTTGTCTTAGCGGTTGCCCCAGATTTCTCTCACAATCAACTGAGGAGCCAGACGCTGGTGAAGGTGGGAGGAGATGTGCTCATCGAGTGCAAGCCCAAGATGTCTCCTTGGGGTGTGATCTCTTGGCGGAAGGGCAGCGAACCACTCCGAGAAAGTAACAGGTAACACAACATTTGCACATTTTGTTCTGCTTTCACTGCCCTGTGAGGGACGGCTGGACCGTTCCCTGTGTTCGCTCTGCACGTGCTCTGCGTACTTGTAGCCAGGTACGGATCCCTGGAGGTCGTTTTCATGTGTTTTAATACAGTCACTCGCTCCTTCCCCGATGTAGCATATTGTTAACATCTCTAATGTGAGGTTGCCCCCAGCTGGTAGCAGTACTGGCAATTATGTTGCTTAGAAAAATTGACAATCATAACTATTATCTATTTTTCTTTCCTTTCTCTTTTTTTTGATGATGTCATCAGGGCTTGATAATATCATCAATGAGGCTCAGCATTGGCTTGAGGCTCAAATTTTAAATATTAATGAAAATCCACATCTACTGTAGAGGAAGTGTGTTTTGAAGAAACAATATAAGACACAATCAAACTGCATTATGGGACATGTATTTTACAGGCTGGCCCATACAGTAGTAGAGATAACACAGCCTCTGCTTGTCCAGATATGTAACTATTCCCCCTTTTTTAACTTACTGTAATAGTAATAAAAAAGTCAATTGCAGTAATCCCTCTATAAAACATGCATTATAAAGGGATAGCTATTAATTAAATAGGTTTATTTAAAATTAGTCATTGAAATATAGTGTTCATTGCATAGCAACATTAACAACACTTTATCTGTTGCTCTGCTGCAAAATAAATGTGCACAAGTGGCTGTTGTTTTGTCGCTCCATTAGTGTTGTCACCAACAGGAATTCATGAACTTCTCGACTTTCAGAATATTGAATTTGTAATGAGAAGCTATTTTTCTCATCCAGCTATTCTTCTAAAGAACCACAGTACTGTATCCACGTGCACCAACAGGCCCCTGGTCACTGTGTGCATGTATTAAAGCTGTATTTCCGTGGAGATGTTTTGATGCAGCCCTCAGATGTTCTGTGAGAACACTCGCAGAACAGCTAAGAGGAAAAGCAGCATGAAGCCCAACTGAGTAATGGTTAATGGGGTTTGCCATGTTTTATCTTCAGCTCTTTAGTGGTGGCCAAACAGACCAGCTGCTGAGTAAATCCAAAGTGCTAATCAAGTACTTTTCACCTCAGCAGGGATGATAAAGCTCCAGAAATCAAATTATTTGACTTCTGATACGTTTCCAAGTTTCTGAGAAGCAGACGGTGGACTTAGCGTCCTGACACATTTGACTCCTGAGATGGGATGTGTGCTCCATGTGATAACTTTTGCCTGGTTGTGTGTGTGTGTGTCTCTGAATGAAGTGTGAAGTCTGGCCCAGTAGCCTCATTGCAGACAGGGGTCACCCATTGGGTGTCACCACTCTAGCATGACTCCGTTCTGACAGCAGGCCTGTGTGCACAGTGTCTTGCCAGGCTTTGCATGTACACAAAGCAGTGTTGTTGCTTGTCAAACAAAGTGGCGGGGAATTTGCATAGTGGTTTCGCTGTTGGTGCCCTTCACTCGCCCTGTGCCACTTCCATCACACATTTCAACCTCTCCGCCCCATTTTGACTCTGTTGTTTTAAATTCATGGTACAGATCGATTTTACATTTGTCTTCAATGTGACATGAATTGATGGCCTGGTGAAGTGATAAATGAAATGGCGTTGTCTGTACCAATGTTAAACAGATGCTTTGTGCTGCTTTCTTCCCCTGAAGTTCTATCTCTACTTGTACTTGTCCCTCAGTCTTCTCACTATTAATCACACCAGGGTTAGAATTTATCAAGTCTGACGCCTGGATTAAAGTTAAAAGAGGTAAAAACAACAGTTTGGGGGAGTTGAATATCACAGTATCGTTTCTATTCTCATCAGACACCACTGAAGTGGATGATAACTGTTTCTTGACCTCAACATTTGTGGAACATCTCATCTACCTTCCTCCCTCACACTAGTAACTAGTGCGTCCGGTCATGTGTCACACCCAAACTGTGACACTGTATGTAAATGTAATTAGTAGGAGCTAAATATCTAGAATGTTTTATACACTTTACTTTACCTCTGAATAACACTGTCACTAGTGTCAGCTATTTTCTACCTTAGGACTTCAGTCAAGCTGAATAATGTTAATTAGCTGATGGCGCACACTTCTTTAACAGTGTTGGCTTAATGACTTTAACAGTATAAAATGTCATGTCTCTTATTTAATTCTGGCAAAAATGATTGCTCCATTCTGACATCAATACAGATTTGATTATTTTGTTGGATTATTTTTTTTTTTTCAATTTTCATTTCTTTTCCAATTTTGATATCAGCCTCTGTAAAAAGGCACCCTCATTGTTTTCAGTTAGACCTGGTTGAGTGATTGGACAATATAAAAATCCATGTATGCTGAAGGCCAGCTATTAGCAGTGGTGGAAATTAAGTGCATTAAGTCCTGTACTGAAGTACAGTTTTAAGATACTTCTACTGACAGTAAGTGTTTCCATTTGATGTCATAATTTCATTCTACCATAACTACCATTCAGAGGGAAATATTGTGCTGACAGCTTGAATTAAACATGTATGACACTGTATGGACTATAACATGTCAGTTCACGGAAAACACACGCCTGCACTGTGATGGGCTCGCTTTCACCCTGGAGAAAAAAGTTGACCCTCTTGATTGTCATTGATATTATCATTCACACTCTGAATCACATAACGACCAACTACTGTGATAAATAATGAATGCCTCAAGATCTAAATCTTTGAACTGTTATTAATGAGTCACTGGTGAATTATCAAAATTAGGGAATTCTCTTTTGTTGCAGCTGTTTGGTTTAGTTCTTTAGTGGAAGCCATGTTGGAAAATTTATACTAGATGGATTTCTTGAACGCTGTCTTTATTCTGGTAGTTTTAAAGTCTGCTTGATGTTCAGAAATATGTTTTAATGCTTTCACTCAAAATAAATGAATAATATTTGGCTCAGCCCACCTGTGCTGCTCCAAAATTGAGAAGAAAGAGGGACAGATTTGAAATTGAAATTCAACAATCCCCAGCTGTATTACATTAAAATGATTTTTTTTTCTTTTTTTTTTGCCATCATGCCAGACTGTATTGCCAGCAACTGAGTGGAATGATGGTTTACAGAGCTTGAAAACACACGCCAGCGCCTTTAAATGTGCTGATTACAGCTCCCTCTCACTCTCTTTTCTATTATCCCCCATTCCTCTCATCTGTGACATATGCACATACACCCCTGTGTTGTACGCCACGCAGTAAAACTGTGGAGCATCTGCCGTGGTAAACATTAGAACAGTTGTCTCTGCCAGCTAATAGCTGTCCTGCCCTGTAGGGTCGAATGCAGCGCCGAGGCTCATCCTGCTGTTTGTTTGTTGAATCTTTAGTGAAAGTGCAGCATCGACGCCACGAGTGAGTGGAAATGATGGAGCACGATCAGCTGTGTGATAAGCAAAACAGCTGCATTTCTTGCTTGTTAAATTATATTTATGTTTTTTTCTGTATATAATTACTCCAGTTTTATATAAAGATTTGGTATTAGCATGCATGCAGAGGCTCTGTATGGGCGCATGTCTGAGGGGTGCCACTTCGGTTATACACCTGTACAGGAAGGTGCAAAATCATAAGAGGTGGCTGTGAACCCCTTTTGTTGAAGATTAATTGCCTTAATTGCGTTAGCTCTCCACAGTGGCTCCGGCAGAAAGGGAACTAGTGTCACCAGCTGGGTAATCCATCTTCATAGCAGCAGCCCCCCTTTTTTTCTGCAGGAGACCAGCAGAGGGAGGGGATGTCTTATCTACCCCAGACAACCCTGCAGGGACGAGGTTTAGATGACATCAGCTGGAACAAAGCAGCTGAAAGCGCAGAGCAGAGCAGGTCTTGCTGATGAGCGTGTAAGTGGGCCGTGTCAGCCGTGGAGAGCGGCTCTAAAAAAAAAAAAAAAAGAAAAAATCACGCCATTTCAATATGTCACTGGCAGGAAGAAATGAGGTTTGTTAGGCCGCTCACTCCGGATGCACAAGCAACTTTCCTCTCATAGCCACAGCCGCACGTGCTGACGCTGATCCCGATGTTGCTCCCTCCTTACTAAAATACTCAAGACCTTGACTGTTTATCTCTATTGGCTTTGGCAGGCATGCAAATATTTGTGCAGGATTTTTCAGTCCTTTGAAGACAGTGTTTGGGTGTGGCTGGGACAAATCCTGCCACTGTTGTTGTCAGGAGCTCTGATGCTGCAGCGGCAGCGCGCTTCCTCCACTGAGCAGCAGATACAGTACATGTTGCTTAGTTTTGTTTTTGTGTTTTTTGTTATTTGCAGGGGCATAGTTTTTTAATATAAGATTGTTTTTTTTTCTTCATCCACCCTCATCCCCAAGGAGGTGATACACAGTCACAAGGTCAGCACACTGCGACAATCTATGCCAGTTCCTGACAGACAAGCACCGTCTAGAAGGTCATACATCTGAAATTTGTGATTGCTAAAAAGCTAAAATTTTCTTTTCTTTAATGGTAATGTGTGTTTTTTTTCTTCTTTTAAATCTCTTGTTGGGTTATGTGTCATGCCTCTTAAATTAGAGATCAGTAGAATGGAGAGAGGCTGGGTTCCCAGGGAAGCAGAATTTAGTATTTATTCTTTTTTGTGTATTAAAATTGGTGAAAAGGAGACTGTAGTCCAAGGAGACAATTACCTGCTGGGCAAACCCATTCTGTCTAGACTTTAACCCAGTTGGGCTCCTGGGTTGCTGGGTATATAGTATCTTGGCCCATGGACACTTCGACATGGCCCACATGGAGCCGGTAATCAAACCTCCAACCTTCTCCAGTAATTATTGGTGAACAATATATTTTACCTCCTGAGCCATACACCCAGAAGTCTGCGCAAATGATCTCTGTGACTTGAGTAGGAGAAGAAATAGTTCCATGATGGGCCAGAAATGGCGTTGATAGTCCTTGAAAGCACCATAATAGTTTATTTGTCACCACAATTTATTCTATGGACAAAAGCTGTGATGGGGTTTTTTTATATATCTTTCAGCAGGTGATTTAAAGGAGTTGTGAATACTTTTATGTTTCACTCTGTATTTCTCCACTGATTTCAAGCCAGGGACGACTCCTATAGCTGCTACTGTTACACACACCCTTTGAATTGCAAACTGTGTGAAACTATGCACCAGTGTTAGCTATAGTGTAGCAGTCATTGTGCACTTGGGAGTGTAACCGTTTGAGTGACATCTTTGAGCAAGGTGAGTTACAGGAAGCCTGTTACTATGGTAACATCTTTTCTTTTCAAAAGTTTTATCCGCTCCCTTCTCTACCCCCACCCCCCACATTAGCAGTTTCAAACAACTACAGATGTGTAGTCCCGTGGCACAGAGAGAAACACAAAGGAAGGGCACTACTGGATAGAAGCGTAGAAGTAGTAGACACAAGAAATGTCTCCCGTATATTAAAATTCAGATGTCACTGCTTGTCGCACAAAAGCTGTCAGGACATTTCCCAGATTCTGAGAATACGTTTTTAGAGTTTTAGTCTGGCTCACTAAAAGCTATTGAATTGAACTCATCTTAAATTACTATAGTCTGTTCCTATTTGCTTGTAGATTAATGGACTATGTGACAATGATGTGTGGTGTCATAAAAACAAATAGTATGAGTGTGAAATAATTAATAATTGGGAGTTCCATATTTTTCCACCCTTTGTATTAAGTAAATATGGTTAGGTTGTGATGCGTTTACGTCAGCTGAAAGAAAAAAATGCACACTGCTGCTGCCAAGAAATCTCACAGCATCCCATTGTCTGTGTGGCTTGGCCTCTGATCAGAAAATAGCCTTTATTGGTTGGTTTGGTTGTGAAATGATAAGACAGAAACACTAATCTTGTTGGGAAACGCACCCCCTCTTCAGTGGTTTAAAGAGTCTAATTCAACACTGTCTTATTCTGTAAGAGCCTTTATGACGGCTCAGTGCAAACAAGCTGCTTCTTTGTCACACATTGCAAATAAATCACTGCTTATTCAGAAAGTCAATGGGGACGGCCGCGGGTTCCAGAAAACATGACAATTAGCAGGGCGAAGAAATATTTACACCACTGTCTTCTGACCAGATGGCAGGAATTTCTGGCATCAGGGGCCAGAACCGTAATAGTTGTCTGGACATCATGCATCACAAATGGTTTGAAACAAAATAAAAGTTTACAGATAAGTAGCAGAACTTGTCTGTGTTTATTTTAAAGGTCCAAGGTACAGTAAATATAAAATAACATTTTAAAAGCAAATATATGATGTTGTGTACCACAAAATATCAAATTGGCCATGGTCCACTTATTTCAGCTTTCCACACTTAACTTTTATCTATTCTATGAGAAATGTGTCTTTTAAGGATCTCAAGTACCAACGGAGCCAAATATAAGACAACCCTGACTTAAGGATGACTCAAACTTTCAGACTACACTTGTCAACGTATTATTAGTCAGAGAGCAGATAGTCCTCATCCTTGAAGCCTTTCTCTCACAAAAGTGAATCATGAAATATTGTAGCAGAATATAAATCCTTGTTTATCAGCCCCAGACTCTCACGCTCTCTCAGGAGCAGTCCAAGTAAATCTTTCCAAGAGTTTAATCAGTTTTTCCCCCCTTTGAGGTCCTCATCAACTCCAAAATGAGTATTATGTGGCTGATTGACAGATGAATTTGTCCATGGCCTGTCTCTGAAGTAAAGATGTCAGCAGATAATTTGCACTTATCATGAATTCACTTTCTACCAAAATATACAAGAGCTAAAGGAAGTTGCTCCAGGCTACGAAGAAAACACCCAAAATTAAATCTTAACAGCTGGGGCATAACCAAGTGTCAACCCTGTCAGTAGGAGACACGACAAAACATGCAGTTCCTCACTTGAGTCTGGCCCCAGTAATGGCTCAGTCCCCATTGACATATTAACATGACCAACTTTACAGCAGAAATAAACAAACTGACAGCCTGGCTCAGACAACAGTCAAGACTCATTTGCCTCCTTCTTGCAACTGCATGGGGGGTGAATTTTTATTTAAGCCACCCGTTCAAATTTTATCAAGGCTTAAACTTCTGCATAATTGAAGGTGTTCTGCTTTGAGTGACAGGTGGGTGAGCTACATCCATCTTTATTTATGGTCTATGGGCATAAAATGGTGCTCTCTCCAGTTTTGGTTCAGACTAAATGAAAATGTTGAAACCAAATAAAGATATCATGCAGTATTCCTCATCCTGTATACGTGATTGTCCCATTAAAATAGGAGAAACCATCATGTCTTCTTCTTCTTAGCATTTGCAAACCAGCAAGAAAGAGAAAATACAGTTAGAACAACAAGATATGGTTTAAAAAACTCATTAGAGTATCTGCTCCCCATGAAATAAGAACAGCCATTATTTGTTATCTGTCATTGTGCAGTGGTTCCATGTTTAATATGTCCAAATTACACTCACCCTTGTCATAAAGAAAACGCTATAACCACTCAAAATGGCCACATCAGAGCAGCTTGACACGCTAATGGGCTAGCGGTTTCAGAGTCGGCACAATTTACTTCCAGAAATCAAAATGCCGCTGGGAAATTGGCGCCGTTGTCAGCCCCTGCTTCCTGCTGTATTTCTTATTTTATCACTCTTCACAAATTGAGCTCAGATTTACACTTTGAGACCTCCTTAATTCTGCTTTTTAGTTTTGCCAAAACATTGACACACACATACACGCAGCGAAGGAGCGGGTTGTGAATCAGCGAGCATGAGAAATTACTATCGCAGGATGTGCTCTGACTCATTTCGTGCCTGCAGCATCTGCTAGGTATGTTTATAGCTTTAAGTGGTATCCGTTAATGTCGGAGCTGTAGGTGCGAGCTTAACACGACGAGTTTGCGAGCGTCTCGCTGAGTTAAAGTGAGATGACACAGGGGGCTTTCTGCGTGTGGCGTGGATGTTGATTAGCCCATTAGTCCGTAGAGAGAAAAACACTTGCTTATGGCTGGATTGGCCAGATTCCGTCTGTAGTCATGACCCACTGGTACAACTGTCCCTCATGCATATTATATATCCCTCCTGCATTGGCAGAGCAAATAAGCATGGTTGTCACGTAAATGAAGAGATGTCTCGCAGAGTGATCTCCATTTATAGGCCCATCTGCTCTGCCAGACGCACTCCAGAAAGAATCAGTGTCAGGAGAACACCAAAACTGCAGAGGAGGTATAGCGGCAAACTTTGTATTAATTTACTTATCGCACATCTTCCCATCTTTCCATGATGCTTTTGTTCTGTTTCAAGGAGATTTTAATAAGAGTCTCGTCAAATGTCTCAAGGCTTAATTTTATGAGGAGTTGGAATTAATAAGCTCTGTATGGAAACAGGTGTATTAATAAAGGTGGCGATTAAATGATCCGTGTGGAGGAACGGCCCGGCATTGCTATTTCAGTCTCCTCATTTGCTGACTGCATGCTGTTATACTTATTAAAAACATTGTTTATCATGTTTAAATGTCACTTCACATTTTTTCTCATCAGATCTCTAATTTCCTCATCTGCTCTTAATTGAACATCTGCTGGTAAAGTGGAGTTCTGACTCTGTGGAGGTTAGCAGTGTGAGTGAACAGTGCCAGGCCCGAATACTGACAGCTTATGTGCCCAGAAGGACTTATTTCATTACTTTGCCTTGAGGAAAGGTTTACTACCTGACAAGGCTGCTGTACAACAGCTGACTGGTGCTTTTCATTTTGTCTCTGCCTACACTACACCTCTTCCACCCTGGCTGGAGCTGGAAAAAAAAAAAAGCCAACATGAAGGAGCACGGTTTCCCCTCGCCTGATACTGGGAGCAAACCAAGGATTAGCGCACTGCTGATCCCGGCAGCTGCAGACAACACCCGACGCTGTTCCGAGGTGCCTACCAGAACACACATCCGCATAGCAGATTAAATGTTTTATTTATCCAAACATGTCTCAGAGTTACAGCTGCTCAGGAGGGGGAAATAATCTCATTGGTTGGTTTAAACCTCAGTGGGCAGAGCTAAAAGGCCTGCATCTTTTTGGACAGAAGGTGAGGTAGCAGCTAGCTTCATTAGAAGTAATAACTGAGCAAAAAAAGCATATTCGGTCATCCAAGGCTTTGGCATACATGACATTAGAAGGTCAGCGTGGTTTAAAGAGTGTTGTGTAATGATGGCAGCTTAGAACATGACAGCACAGCTACCACAGGCTAACTAGCTCACTCATATGTCTTTAAATAGTTAGATTTATTATATTTTATTAAGATTGAGGCTGTATTTAAGGGATTCGTAATATTAGTTTTTCTCCCTCCTTGTCTGTTTGTTTCATAATGTGTCCAACCCTCGGCCTTTGGCTGCTAAGAAAGTCACTTCACTGCAGATTAATATGAATCACTAGTTTGATATATTTGTAGCTCTAAGCAGGGGGGACTGCACCATGTGCTCAACATGATGTGATCATCAGATAAATTTGGATTAGATAAATGAGCAGCCTACATTGCTCACTGTGGTCATGCAAGGGTGGATTGTCAACATTTGCTCATATTAGAAACATATTTTGTTGTAGGTTGTACGCCAGGAGATAAACATCTATTTCACTGAATCACCAAAATTAGATTTTTAGGCCCCACAGTTAGAGAACTGTCCTTCATAGAAGATGGTAGACTGTTGGCTCTTTTTTCTTTTCTTTTTATAGTTTAGATCTAAGATTTGTTCAAGGTTTTAGAGCTTTGAGATGTGGTGAGTCAAAATGTCATCTAAACTCTCTCCACAGTTAACTGATTTGTCCAACTCCTACCTGATCTGGGTCAGTTGACCGGTCACTGAACTCCTCCCTCGAGGCACAGCGGGCCTGTCAAGCTTTGGATTTGCTGAAGCAGTGTGCCTGGGACACTGATACTCTGCACATAAAGAGTCGGATACTACTGTATATGTTTCAGTTTAGCTCTTCAAACCCACAAAGAACAGGCTGCAAACTTTAGCATGTCAACTTACTGTAACTAGCTCACTGCCAGTGCTTACATAACTAACCTAATGTAGCATCACTAGTGAAGCCAAGGAAAAACATGCTAGGTTGTTTTTGAGATCACTGACTACATTAAAAAAAAAAGAACCCTATTGCAATGTTTGAAAATGCAAACAGCATGAGTCAACTCTCTTTCTTGCTTATCTAAACAGTCTGACATATCAGTGCTGTGCAAGATGCTAATACAAATGTTATTATCTACTTGAACCTTTTGCCTGAAATCTGTACATAGCCTTTTACCTACAGTCATCAGGCTTTTTAATTCTTCTGCATATGGTAGATGAGCTAATGAATTTCCCTTTGGGGATTAACAGAGTCATTCTTATCTTATCTTTTACAGGGTTCTTGTTTTTGAACAAGTTACTTTGAAACATTAAAAAATCATCCAAGGATAAAATCGTAGTGCTACTATTACTTACAATAATGAGTGAACTAGCGACACAGTTTTGAATGGTAATTTGTGCTAGAAAGCTTCAGAGGTAGATGTAAGGGAGATGGAGATTTAACAGTCAATTTATTATTAGTGATCAGAGTATTGTTTGTCAAGTGGTTTGATAGAGGTTTGCTTTAAAATATAACTGACAGTTTCAGTAAAGTTCAAGAAGATGTATGTGTATCTATATGTCACTCTCTTTCTTTTTTTAAAATAGAACATATGCCAAGAGGTCTAAAAAAAAATACAAAATTGTATTTAATTGTAGTTAGGGTTAGGGTTAGGGTTAACAATGCCAGTTGAACTTGACTCTAATGCGTCTTTGGCTTCTGGTCCGGGCACTGTTTGTTGAAGGACAGATTGCTGACGGACAGACGATACATTAGCCCTTTCTTGTCAGTCATGATCCCAGGCATAAATTGATTTTGTTGTTGTATTTAGAGAGACCATCAAAATGATTAGTAGATCAATTCACCTTCCAGCCATTTTGGCGGTACCACTCACATCACACTGCATCACCCGGAGACGAAGTATATCCCTCCATCCTTTAAGACTTTTAGACTGTGTGGTGCTATAAATTTTCCATTGGTCAGACTCAGACTATACATTTGCTTAATTAGCAGTTTCTCCTTCTCTGGAGAGGGGGAGGGGAGGAGGGGGTTGTAAAACATGTTTCTGCACAAATCTAGTGCTGACTGTCTAAACTCAAATAAATCTCAGACCAGAGATAAAGTGAATTCTGAGATGTTTGCTGAGATTAGGTCAGAACCCTCTTTACCCGTCTGCTTCCCATGTACTGCTCGCCAGGATTATTTTTATCTGAAGACTGTGGCTGATATCATTTTTCAAAGTGAGAATCCGCCAGCGCAGCATGAGTAATCCATCTTGGTTCCTCTGACAATTTCCTGTGGAACATGTGTGTGCTCTTTATTCCTGAAGGGATACCTCAGCACATAAGAAGAGATGAATATCTCTGGAAGGGGAATAAACCAGGAGAGCAGTTTGTGATTAAAGAAATCCTCTGGAAGTACATACACAAACCCCTGTGCGGCCCAGGCTGATAAACCACCTCTCCTTGCTATGCAATTACCAACACAATCAAATCATGTTCCACAGACGGGAGTTAAGATTTTCTCAATCAGCCTGCTACATTAAGACACCTTTACTATAAAAAAAAATGCACTTTTACACAACATTTATTTTGAGGGGGTTCATTTGCACCATGGTCCTTAGACAGTAGACTGTGTGTGTACATATGTGCATGTGTGAGAGTGTGAGTGAGAAAAAGAGGGTGCCAGTTCTTTCATCATAGGCATGCCGAGGGACATTATGTCACCCTAGGCACTTTTTCCTTTTATTTTTGAAGTGAAACCAAATACCAAAGTGTGTTGTACATTTAATTTCATTTACCTCAGCATTATGAATATTGAGGCTTAACTTTTCTTGTTATTTAGAAAATAAATCTAGCGACCAATTCCTGGAATGGAAAATCCAATATTCAAATGGTCTAACAAACTGTACCGAGGGCTGTTAGTATTATAATTCCGTACACAAGTGTACAATGCCAGCTGTACGGTATCTATCATAAAAGTAATAATAAAAAAAATCAACTGAGCTGTTGAGGCTATGGGGAACAACGTGCCATTTTCCTGCTTACATTATGGTAATATACACGGGAGCAGTAGCGGCGGTGTGCATTTTGTAGAGTAAGAGATTAATACTTGCGTGGCAGCCCAGCACCTCTGTCCCCTGGCCGTGTTTTTTATAAAGCAACCATATTGCCAAAGAGGTTTTAATGCTAGCGAGTGCCCTGGAGACAAGTGTCAATACACAGTGAGCCAAAAGGAAAAATCATTTCAAGTATTGCCTGCGCCTTACTACACTGGTAATGTAGCTGGATACACAAAAACAGCACATAGCCCTGCTTCCAGCTGCAGAGCTTGGCTTTGTCGAGACTCGGAGAACAAGTGCATATTCCGTGTCAATCATTCCTAATCAGCTGCTCTGTCTTAAAGCAAGAGCTCGGTGCAGCAGTCACGACAAAGCCACTTGTTATATTGTTGTTGAGCTTTGATTGACGCCTCAGAAAAGTTCCCCCACCAGACTGGCATTCCCTACACGATTGATCATAAGGTACAGTGCTTTCTCACCACCCAGAGACTGGTAGGGTAAACTGTAATTGAGCTGCCGAACAACTTCTTACACTGAGGGTGAAAACCGTGCTCCTTTTTTTTTTATGGGGGGGGGGGGGGCATATTCAAAGCCCAAATCCTAGGTTTATTTCTGCAAAACTCAAGCCTCCAAAGCATGTTAGTTTCAATACATCGGCTGCTAACTCTGCAGTAAGACATCAGTAGTTAGATGTAAGAAAAAATTTCCCCCGTCACACAGTGTCACATACGGCTTTATGGTACTGCAGTCATTTACTTGGTGCCATTTTTGGACCTCTATGTGTATTGCCTGCAGCTTCCCGTCGATCTAGTTGTAGAAAATAATTTGTGACAGTTAGCAGGCTGGCACTAAATTTAAATCGAATATTGTCACAACGTGCTTTTGATACTTTTTGCTTCAGGTTTATTTACGTTTTCAAAAACCCTTGCTATAGAAATTAATATTTGAGACATGCATAGTAGAATACAAGTAAACATGGCAGATGTTCAAACATGCTACATTCTAATTCCGCAGCCAAAGCCAAAAAACTGAGCCTCTACTTGTGCACAATGGTGTTTTGACCTGGTTGCCCATATCAGTGTGATAACTAGCACCATGTAAAATCAATGAACACACTGATGTTATATATTAATGCTATTTATGTGTAATGTTTGTTTGTCATGATTTCTTTTAGCACTTTAGTTTGCTAACATTTGTTAAATAAAAGATAAAAAGCTAATGCTCATTAGTTTTAAAGGGAAATTTTGACCTATTAGCGGTCCTCGATGAAATGTCAAAGGATCATCAGAGTTATTAAGGGACTGGCTGATATACTAGAAGATGAAATGAAATGGAAAATAATGACCAGAGCTAAGCTGTCAGTCAAGTAACAGCACTATCTTCATACAGCAGAGTGAGCTGGATTTAGCCTAGTGCAATGATAATTTTTTTTGCAGTGGGTTTGGTTAACTCCACCACCACATGCAAATGTTGTTGCACCAGACTTTACATTTCACATCAGTTCATCATCTCCTATCATGGAAATGCTCTGATCATTTGCCGCAGCTAATGATCCGTGCGACAAGGTGAGAGTCATTGGTACACGTCTGACTACAGCAAAAAAATCAATATCAATTAAAGCCGCAAGCGGCGATGATCGGGCCCTCGCGACTCCGCGCCACCGGGGGGCCTGAGGCACGCGGGGGCTGTGGTGAGAAGGGAGAAAAACCCTGGTAGGAGCAAAAAAACGCAATATTTCGTTCATCCACCAGGGGGCGGTAAGCAGATGTAGGCAGATGAGCTCAGGGGCGGACTTTCATCACACACATGAAGTTTCGAGCAAATCGGAAAAAGCATGAAGGAGTTATGATGAGTTGATGGTTCATCCACCAGGGGGCAGTAATGGGATGCGTGCAGGTGTGTTCAGGGTCAGTCCCTCATCACACATGTGAAGTTTGGAGTGAATCGGACAAAGCATGAGGGAGTTATGAGCTGTTAAAGGTTCGTCCACTAGGGGGCAGTAATGGTATGCGTGCAGGTGTGTTCAGGGTCAGTCCCTCATCACACATGTGAAGTTTGGAGTGAATCGGACAAAGCATGAGGGAGTTATGAGCTGTTAAAGGTTCGTCCACTAGGGGACAGTAATGGGATGCGTGCAGGTGTGTTCAGGGTCAGCCCCTCATCACACATGTGAAGTTTCGTGGAAATCGGACAAAGCATGAGGGAGTTATGAGCTGTTAAAGGTTCGTCCACTAGGGGGCAGTAATGGTATGCGTGCAGGTGTGTTCAGGGTCAGTCCCTCATCACACATGTGAAGTTTCTTGGAAATCGGACAAAGCATGAGGGAGTTATGAGCTGTTAAAGGTTTGTCCACTAGGGGGCAGTAATGGGATGCGTGCAGGTGTGTTCAGGGTCAGTCCCTCATCACACATGTGAAGTTTCGTGGAAATCGGACAATGTTGATGTAAAATATGCCACTTCCTGTTTCCACTAGGGGGCCACATGAGTGAGATCACATATGAGCATATGGAGACGTTGAGGTCGTGACCCTGGACCTGTGTACCAATTTTCATGTTGATACGAGTTCATTAAAGCCATCATAAAGCCAAACGTATTTTAATGGCGAGGAATGGTGGCCGCGTCGCCACACAGACGCCATTACTCGTAGCTTCACAGCGTTCATAATGTAGCTTCACCACCTTAGTCTGCATGTTTTAGAAGTGGAATGGAGTTGATGGGGTCAACTATGTGGCATCAGTACACGTTAAGGTAAAACCTGGCCACTTCCTGTTACCACCGGGGGGCGCTATGAGTGACGTAGGAAATTAATATATCGGGACGTTCAGGGCGGAGCCATCATTATGTCCAGCAAGTTTGAAGCTGATCGGATAAAGTATGTGGGCGTTAGAGCTGTTTGAAGGTGAAATGGCGAGCAAACGAAAAGTCGCCAAAATCCTCAAGGCCCCAGAAGCCACGCCCTTTGACCTAGAGACCTGCGGAGCACAACTTTTGATCAGAGTGGCATCTCGGTGGTCTCCAGCCAATTTGAAGTCAATCGGACAAAATCCCTAGGAGAAGATAGATCAAACAGGTCAAAAATTCAAATCAAAATGGCCGACTTCCTGTTGTGATTTCACCATGACATAAGAGGCTTTTTTGTGTGTCTTGCCATGTTCTATAAGCCCACCAAATTTCATGCGTCTAGGTGACACACAAAGGCGGGGCTGATGTTTTGAAATTTTCTAGGGGGCGCTATTTAGCCATTTGGCCACGCCCATTTCCAACGACTTTAAAATATCAAATTTTTCGCCAGTCCTGATGTGCATGCCAAAATTTACGCGTTTTGGGGCATGTTGAAGCCTCCAAAAATGCGATCCTTTTGAGAGAAAAAGAATGAAAGAAAGAAAGAAAGAAAGAATAATAATAAACATAGCAGAAACAATAGGGCTTTCGCTGGGCGACAGCAGTCGCCGCTCGGGCCCTAATTACACCTATATCGGAGAATTGTCAAAAGTAAATGCCCAGGTGTCCCTGTTTCACCAGTGTCAGCCAGTCACACTGCTGGCTCAAAGAACAACCCAAAAAAAAGAGAGCAAACCTTCATTGTGGTTTCTAATTGAGCGTTAACCTTGATGTTGACAACTTCACTCGAAAATAGGAGGCGCATTCGTTAAGTCATGACGCTGCATAAAGCAGGTATCTGAGAAGTTGTACTGCAGTTGCATCGTGCTCGGCAGGTTTTAGCGTCCTGGGTCTACGCTGCACAGCTGGGCTTGATTTATGCCGCTGACAAGGCCGTTTCTCTCCAGCACAGCACACTGTGGGGAACCTTAGGAGAGACAGCCTTTTAATTTATCTCAGTCTGGCCCCCCCCTCTCTGCACTTCAGGGTTTTTAAAGCAGTCAAGAGCATAGATCAACACCTGAAGTTAGGTCCCACCCCGTGTCCCGACTCAGAGGATATGGTGACCTCGCCTCTTTTCTCCGCACACTTGCCACATTACAGCCTCACGCCTTCAGCGCTGTTAGCAACACTGACGTTTTGATACAATTATGATTAGAAACATCCCCCGCGGGTAGGTCGATGATGGTCAGCGCGGATCGGAAATAGTAACACACAACCTCACCTTATCTGTGAGCTCGCCACAGCAGGCAAACACAATATCAAACACATCCCCTGCAGTACTTTTTTCACACTTACTTTTTCCATTTAGTTAACTGGTATTTGGAAGTGAGTTAAGCAAGCTGTCTGTGCACTGAGGCAATAATCTGTGTATAGAAGGCCTTAACTGAGACTAATTATTTGCTGAAATCACCATAAGCTTGTGACGATCTCTTTTCCTGTGGTCTCATGGCTGAGTAATTCCACTGATAGAATCTTAACCCCTATTTTCACAAGCTGTTTTATTTACCCTATTAATTAAGTAGAGGCACACACAGGCCTCCACCCTGCAGTCATGCTACCAATCAGCCATGACGTCTTAGACTCACAGGAGTATTCATGAACAGTCCTGTTTAGGACTGTCAAATCACAGTCTGATCTGTGATTACGCATAGTGTTTGCATGTTGAATTTTTGTGTGCGCTCTCCCATTCTTGGACGACATTAGCCAGTTAGTGCGCTCATGTAGAAAGAAGGCCACTGTGATTTCCAGCCTGCTCTGCTGCAGTCACAAAACTCACTCCCCGTTCTAGGCACACACTTGGTTCAAAGCCGCCGCTGCTCTCAATGTAAAAATTTGCCTTTGCCTCCTTTTTTTTCGTGACTCATTATTTGGATTGTGACAGTTTCCATTCACAATGTAGAGTTTATCAAACAGATCAAAGACAAAATATGTCAGACTCAAACATCAAAACAAGGCTTTCAAGTGCCTTTTTGATTGCAAGGAAGCTTACAAAAAGGCAACGTCTGCATCTGTTAACAGTGTCTCAAAGAGAATGTAAGGAAATAACAAAAACAGGCTTTTACTTTGGACTAGGCTCTTTCCTGCGATTTCCACTTCACAGTGCCCATGATAGCTGCTCTGTGACTGATGTTATTTGTCTCTTTCATCTTGTCACAGAGCGGGGAGGATCAACACTGTACAGCCTCTGTCCTCAGAGGCTTGATCTCATCCAAAATACACACCTGTGTTTTTTTTTTTCAGGATTACAAGAGTGCATTCGGCCGTCTCGCTGTGCTCAAAATAATCACCTCCTTTTAGGAGAATTATTGCCATGTCCATTAAACCTGTGTGAGGCACGGATGAAAGGAGTGGCACTTGCGTTCATCTCACCTGTGAATTATTGATACCTGCCCCTGTGCTGGCTTCCCTCGGGATGGAAGTGGGAAATGTCTCTTCACATAATGGGCACGCTGCGCAGACATGTTGTCTGGGCTTTGGCACAGAGGAGAGAAGACAGGAGCAAAACCGAAATGTGTTAATAGTAAGCCCCCTCCCATCTCTAATTCACCACCGCTGGGTCTCAGTTGACGTCTACTGTATTTGACCTCATCGGCGCGTCCATTAGCTTCAGACTGCAAATGCTGAACGCTTAAGTAGACACCCCGCTCCGCTCCTCTTTCTGTAATGTCAGTGAAAGTGGCGGTGCCTCCCCCCAGTCTTTCATATGAAGCTGCAGAGACAGCAGACGATGCGGCGAGTGGCTGAGAACGGCCTTGGCTCCACATGAGGGCTACTGAGGATTTAACTCTCTCTAAGTGCCATTGTGCTCGCATGCAGCACCACTTGTTAGCTCTCCACAGAGCCTCCTCTTACAAGATGCATGGTGCACGTGTCACATGATAGCTGTTTTGTCCCTGAGGATAAGGGATTGTGGGTACACAGAACGCATTGCACAAATGCAGGTATTTAGTTATGTTGAGGTATTGCTGTGAGGCCGGTGCAGGCTGACTTGAATTGGGTCAGAGCATGTTTGAGTTGAAATGATAGGTTTTCCCATTTGTTTTAACTCTCAGTAAGCACACTAGTTAATTGATAGTAAATGCATATGTGAAAAAAATGCTAATGCAGAACTATTAGCTTTATTTCACTTTTTAGATAATGTGACTCCTGAGACTAACTTTGCTATACACACTGGGTGCCAGCAACATAATGTAATTAATGTATTGCAGTCGCTTTAATTGTGCTTACTCTGCTTAGGGTTATGGTCTGTTGTAGGAGCATGGTGTCATTTAATGGGCAATTTTCCCTAAAAATTTATCAGCCTGCAGGTTTAATGTCATTAACTGCGGGCCCTCCCTCACAGAGATATGCCCCTCATGTAACTGATGGTCACTGCTAGCTGCTTTGCATTCAGCACTTTTTTTTCTCCACAGCCTCATATAAACCCAGAAGTCTTCACTCAGCAGCTCCATGCTGTTTCAGAGGAAGACTAACTGTCCCTGCACTTTCTTATCACATCCACCACTTGCAAAAGAGTCAATGAAAACAGTGAACCGGCGGGGAAATGTAACATTGCACACACACCGTATCAGTCGCATTTCACAAGTACATCCAGTTAAATGCATCACTGGTGCAAACAAAACCGCCTGTGCGGATGACAACTGTAAGGGCTGATGAACTGTTTTCTGTGTTGCGTATCATTTAGGCTTCTTTTACTCTTTTCTGTTTCAGCTCAACTCCATCATCAATTATTTCTAACTGTCAAATAGCCGGTAAATCAATCAAAAAAAAAAGGAAAGTTTCAGCTGATTTAAGGAAGTTACAGATCCTCTGATGCACAGTGTGTTACTTTGAATTTGGACCCTGCTGCAGTTACTAGTGAATGGCTGTAATAAGAATAAGAATCTGAATTCTTTTAATTGCCATTTTACATTTCTAACAGTTGATACATGGGTACAGGGTTAAAGCCTCAAAACACTTTGAAATATATACCTTAAATAAAGACCAATCATGAATTTAAGTAAATAATTACATCCTCTGTCACCTTTGTTTTGGTCTCTTCGATCTCTGCTTTCAAATATTTGGCTCAGCTAAATGCTTCACTATGCCCGTGAACTAGTCACTAACTTTATGTGGCTGTTGCTTGGTGCTGAGAAGGTATCAGCACTGGGTTTCGTTTAAAACACCCTGCTGGGTGTGAAATCAAGGCTGATGAGAAGAGTGAGACTGAACCAGCAGAGTGAGGCTGTGAGCTTTATAACCAAAACAATCAGCTGCATGTTGCTAAAACTCATTGCAGAGCTGAGGGGAAACTGTAGAGTCGGGTGATAATTCTGTGGGGCGGGGTTCACTACCAGCGACCTCTAGCCCATTACTCATTGTCATTTGATTCATTGTTCATCTAAAAATATCCGTCAGTGCAGCTTTAACAGTTCTTGCACGTGCCTGTGTAGGTCTATCTATATAAATAATCTCTCACCTTTAGTTTACTCTGAGGTTGCTCGCTTGAATCTCTCAAACCCTCTCTGCCATCAAACGGTGGGTGAATCCGTTCACTCTGACTCTTTTGACTCATAGATGAACTCATTCAGAGGTGAACAGAGCAATTTACGGGCCACACATCATTTTTTCGCCCCTCACTATCAAGCCGACGCCATTTCATATTTACAGTGTGCAGATTCAGCAGAGCGTTCCTTATAATTAAAATTCAGCCTACTTGTGGTGGTCCACTCTTGATTTCCCACAGTACCTTGGTTTCAAGGGCACCATTTCCATGTTTGCTTGTTATTTAGAAAATGTGAAGTTTTGTTAAGGCCTTTTGACCTTTCATGAAGCATTCGTGGCCATTGTGTAAAGGGCACGCAGACACCGTTGTCCTAGATATCTGCAACTCATGTTCTGAATTAATCAGCCCTGAAAATACAATCCTATTTCTCACCGTCATCTGCAAAGAAGGAGGACTTAATAAGACACGCTGAAAATACCTCTACACTCTGTATTAGTCACTTCTTTTTGCTCATGTCGGCCCTAACTTTGATATCATATGCAGCATGTGTTACTATTGTTACAAGCTGGAAATAATATAAAGTATTTTCTTCCCCAACCCACAGGGTCACCATCCTGGACAGTGGGAATCTTCGGATATGGAATGCAACCAAATCCGACGGAGGTCTCTACACCTGTGTGGCGAGAAACCAGTTCGGTGTGGCAAGCAGTACAGGAAGCGTCACAGTTAAAGGTATTTCCTATTCCTTCTTTAAATTTCATCACTGTCTCTTTTAAAGCTCAGTCAGCAAGGGACCCTGACCAATAAAGTGCTGGACACCTTTTTCAAATGCACGTTTTTCACTCTGGCAGCACGCGCAGTTGCTTGATATTTCATTCTGCTCGTTGAAAAACTAACTGATGTTTTCGATTTCATAAATAAAAAATGACCACCATAGAGAAGAAGGAGCGATTTTTGAGGCATCTGACCATCTCGCTCTGTCTTCTGGTAAGCCTTGAGGAGCTGGGGGGTTTTTTTCCCCCTTTTTTTTTGTGTCTCTGTACTGTCATTACTAGAGAGACAGAGACACCTCGGTTGCTATGTCTGTTTGCAGAGGTGTTGAAAACATTCAGCTCACTGCCTTGGTGCTGCCTGTACTGTCAAAGGATATGCTGTGTGAAAAACGCCTAGTGTTGTTAGATCATCTGGGCTGGGGATTGCATTTCTGCTCTGGTGCTGTGACTTATTATACTTCATTAAAAATGAATGTGAGCTGGGTATAAAGTGCCGTGCATTGAGTGGCTTTATTCTGTGCACACTGCTGTTTTTCTGTCCTGTTTCCACGGGGAGATAGTGTTCTCACCTCCTTCCTGGGGGATTTGCTGACATATTCAGCGAACTATAGCCTCACTGTGACCCCCTTTTCACGAAGGTTGCAAGGTTCATTTGTGTTATTGTTATTTGCTGCTGCTGTGATCTTCCCTGTCGACCGGCTTGTGAAGATTTATGGAACCATTGATCTTCAGTATATTGGCCTCAGGGAGAAAAGTTTATGTCTCATATTTCATAAGCTTTTCTATGGATTTACATGTATATTTCAACAGATTGACGGAACAATCCTATCAAATCTTTTCGACAAATCAGACAGATGCAGTTGCATTTCTTCAGTTTCACCGCAAGACGCTCCAGCATAAAACCCTGTGGGCGAGATCCTGCTCTGCAAATTCACTCAGCGCGGATGCATCTTTTGTCTGTGCTGCTCTAAACCTTTCACCTGGTAGGGAATGAACTGCACACGTCAGGAAAGAAAACTAATAAAGTGGTGCCAAAATCAGTCCAGTTCCCCAGACTATATGAAGAGAAATATGTGTTTTCACTCTCTCTCGGAAGCTAAGTCATTTTTTATAAAGTCTAGAAGACGGAGCTTCTCCTTCCTCTACCTCTGTAGTTTATGATTTTTGCCCAAAAGTTCAATCCATTTAATTGTCTCCCTTCGTCAAGTTAGCAATCTGTAAAATCCCTTGAAATGCTGTGTCAAAACAACAGAAGTCTGCTAAAATATCAGGTGATTTTTTTTTTCTCCAAGCAGTTGCTATAGAAACCTGGATTAATTGACTTTTATTTAGCCCTGCAGGCTACTTTTTGATGGATTGAATACTTTGAAAAACATTGATTAATGTCAGTGCGAATAACAGCAAGAGAAATGTCCAATACTGTACCTACACAGTAATTCCCTTTTTACTAGAAAACACACCACATAATGGAATTAAAAAAAGAAAAAACTCTGAACCAGCTCTGTCCTCTGTAAATCACTATCAAGGCATGTTTCCTTTTTCTGTTGAATTATAAAAGGCAGCTTTCATATATTATGGATGCTTGAAAGTCAGCAGCAGTCAAGAATGTGGGGAGAGCTTTAAGTGCACCTCGCAGCTGATTTGCGCTGATGCATCACTCTGCCTCCCACTGACGACGCTGTCTCTTAAAAAAATGATCAGCAACCATTTACATTTAAACATTTTTGCACATGTATGTTAGAGCTGCTGTACGGTTTGAAGTGCGGGGTTCAACTTGAAGGCATAATGAAAAGCCCAGACTTTATAGTTTCTGCCAGTTACACTCTACATTCTCCTTTTACCCATTTATCACGCACTCTGAAATGTAAATGATGCCGATACACCCCCTCCTCCCCCCTCCAAGTCAATCAAGATGAGCAGTGAAACCTGCCGCCGTCGCTTTAGTCTCAGGTCGATGGCCCGTGTGCGATTTTCCAATCAAGCTCCAAGGAAACACGCCATCATATGTCCGTCGCCTCAGCATAAACAGACAGCGCCGTTATCCACTTATTATTCTTGTGAAAGGGAGTATGGGTTTCATTTGACACCTTCTCTCACTTGCTTCTTTTCCATCATCATACCTTACAGCGGTTTTCTGTAGCTGATGTACAAATGTTCCTGTATATGATCTCGTGCATTTCTGTCACAGTCAATATTGTTTGGAAAATGGGATGGGGTAATTTACATGCACTATTTCATTGTGGATTGGAAACCTGTTTAGCGGGGAGGAATTTGTGTTGCGGGAGCAGCCCTTATGGGAGATGACAGTAGTTTATTCAAATTGACTTTGGTGCTATGAATGCTGAAAAATACCTGTCAAAAGGTATTCGGTGTCTCCTGCTGTGAATAAGCCACCTAGCAAACAGTGCAGGAGCAGTCACAACAGATGAGCCCTGTTAATGTCCCCATTATTCCAACACTGGGGGGATATTAGCAGATTAATTGCACTTGATTATAGGCGTCCTCCCTGAATTTTGATTACACTGGAGATGAGCCGCTGCAATTAGGTTCCCTCCGATCATTACAGATGGTCAGTGAACTCAAAACTTCTGAGCTCGTACTGCTTTCCGGTTGCTCCTGTAAACCCGGAGGGAATTTCATTTTCCAATACTGTGACACATCATTGCAACCCGCTGCTTTGGAGGTGTGGGTTATATTTAAAGGTCCTCTTTTACACTTGTGTTTCTATATACATAATCACAAAGTTACAGAAGTCCTGACAGCCACACACACAGAATGAGCTGTGTAGCGTTCTCTGTGGATCAAGTGCTGCGATGTCCTACAGCACCTAGACCTGGTCTATGATAATAAAAGACATTGAAATATTACTTTCTACAATATGGAACCTTTAAGGTGTTTGACCCTTTTATCCATGCCACAGTAGCACAGAAGCATCATGATCTAGATATGACAATGCCTTTGGTTTCCCACTTTGGTCCAGAACAGCAATTGGACAGACTGCCATGACATTTTGTTCAGACGTTAATGATCGTCGGAGGATGAATTAACTTTTCATCTATTGCCATCATAAGGTCAGATTTTTTAATTTGTCCAATACATTGGTTTATGACCAAATACCAGCAGCAGTAATGATACTCCCACACAGTAATAACCCTCACATCTATTCCCTGTTTTGTGCTAATTAGCAAATGAAAGCATGCAAAGCCTTCTTTTACACGTGTTATTTGGGGCTATGTAAGGTGAAATTTGACAGCTGTGAGAAAACAGAGCAAAATGACCCGAGGTCACACAAGGATACATGTCAGTTTGAAGGTTTGGCCACCTGTAGCAAAAAAATCAAAATTCTCACAGTGTGGCTGCGGCTGCTGCAACACACATCTACAGCCAACCAAGTAGAATATGGCATCAAAATGACACAAAGTGCTTTGGCCAGCAGAACATTTCTCAAGTGCCACTTTTGAAACAGTTTAGGGAAAAAATAAAACACACACACACAATAGAGTGAAAGAGAGTTTGTTGGACTGAAAGAAAAAAAAAACTCAAAGGGCTGCTGCATTTTCAAAACATATGAGAGCTGTAGAGATGAGTTAACATCATTGCTCTGCACTCATCACGCAGCATGTCATGCCGCAAATTGATATCACAGTAACTGACACATATTTTGACTTAAGACTTTATTAAACTCATCTCACCCAGCTGACATGCAATGAACCAACGGTCCTGTTGTCACACAAGCTCAGGGTGCCTTAAGACGGTGAACAGGGTTGACATGTTTGTGACAAAAATCAGCATGTTATCACCGTCGGTGTGAGCATGTTGGCAGGCTGAATATTAGCATGTTCGCTCGGAGCAGCACTGTATCCGAGTGTGGGCTCATAAAGCAACTAGTGTGTCTGCAGACTTTCAGATTCGTTAGATAAAAGGGATTCACTGGGATCACATGAGATTTGAACTTGGTCTGAGAAGATGGCGCTGATCAATACCTTTGACAGCCTTTGGATTTTGGAGGTTTCAGACAGAGATAAATTATCTTATCAGTTGACCCACAGCTCTTTTAAACACTGAGGAGGAGAAATGGTCATGAAAATGATTCCAGTTTTTATGGTGAGCTCTCTGAGGTGTTTTTTTTTTTTTTCAAGCAAAACCCATTTTGTCCATGTTGAATGGCAGAGACTGTGTGAGACAAACGCAGTGTGTGAGTCCTGACAGCCATATAGAAAAATAATGAGCAGCCATCTGTCAGTAATCACCAGCAGGTTGCTACAGATGCGCCACTTGCACAACATACGAGTACACCATTGAGAGCATCTTGTATGTATGTGCTGAATGATGTAGACAAGATTTTCCGCCGCTATTCAAGTTCGTCCTTGAAGGACCTTTCGGAAAAATAGGTGGTATTTAAGAAAAAAAAAACGCTGTGTCAGAGGAGCCTGTGATGCACTGATGAAAGCCTTCTTCCTGGTTTGTTGATTTGAAAAGTGAGGGGAGGTAGGGTTGGGAGTTGGATGATTACGTCTCATAAAGGTCACAACAAATTTTGTTCCAAATGACCTAAGAGATTGCACTGAGGATTGAAGGTTATTCTCAGCAAAGTGGAATAAAAACGCATAATGGTGCAGTGATTTACCTTCACATACACGCTATGAACCTTAGCCTCGTAAGATTTTTTGCAGATCATTTTTAGAGAAGGCTTTTGACCCGTCAGAAACAAACCATTTCCTTTACGAGTTTGTGTTTGTCTCGAACTGACATTCTTTCTCCGATCCACATGAGTCCCAGGCTGAAGCACTGGGTTTGAAGGGTGAGGGTGAGGCACTGCTCTGGTAAATTTGTTTTTAAAATTCCCGGATCACTTCGCCTGTGGCTCTTCCATGCCCTACGCCATGCATTATTCAAGCTCACATCACTCACCTTGTGTGAAAAACTATAGAGTGTATAGACACTCAAGGAGAATACATGCTTACACATTACAGCTTTCCACCATTGAAGCTGGGAGGGGGATTGTCCGCAGGGGGAGCTAGACGGGGGTGGGGCATTAGAGCATTATTCATAAAGGGCTGCTGTTTGTGGGTAGACTGGTAAAACTGGCCACGTGAGGTGTGACAGTACACCTCGGAGAGGAGCAGCAAGTCGTTTGGTAACTGTTAGCTCGCGATCTCTTCTGTTCCACCATATGTTATTGTTGCACAGCTCCTCTGAGCGTTCCCTCTGTAAACCTGTCAGTAAGTCATGTGTTTGGTGTCTGGGGTCCTAAACCTCCTTCACTTCCCTCGCTGTAATCGTGACTCTATAATTGTTGTCGCTGTTTAACAGCAGTGGTTCAACCACATGTTGCTTTAGTAATAAAAGATTCATCCACCTCTTGTTTGTCTGAGCATAAACCGGTGGTTAGCATCATCAAACCTCATAATGTTGTTGTTTTGTTTTTTGTTTTTTTTAAATTCAAATGCCACTTGACTTAAAGCAATACTTACCTTTCTGGAACTTTTGCACATTTCTTTGTCTAAGTTAAAATGCTATTAATAATCTGATGATACATTAAAATGTAAGAGAAACCCAACAGGGTTAAAAACTCATCATTTTTTCATTCTCATATAATTCTGAGAAAAGTCTGACCAATAATATTATTCGGTCCAATTACTAAGATTTGACGAGCGACCGAACCTACTTAATATGTAATCACTTTGCGCACCCCTCTCCTCCTCTCCCCCCTCCCGACCAGGAAGAACTCTTATTGACAGAGCAGTAGCAGGACACAGAGAGCAGAGGAGACTAGAGTCACAACACACAAGAAAGAAGGTTTTTGAAAATAAATAGTTTTTTAAAAGACCAATAACTGCAGCCGCAGCTGGTCGGGGAGTTTCATGTCTGATATTGTAACGTTGATAGTGAGCAGCCCCGAGTGATACGTAAACACAGGAAGTCACATGTGTCTATAAAGCATCCAGTGCTAACGGCTAGGGGGCTAGGCTACTGTTAGCTCTGGGAGTTATCTACGGTCCGGACCCGGTTGAACTCCGGACCGGCGCGGCTCGACTCGGCTCGGTCTGGGTTTATTTTGGCCCTGAACCAGCGCATCAGGTGGCGCTGGTCCGGCCGCCAGCCCGGCTCGTTGAGAACTGTAATCTGTAACAATCACTTCCCCTGCGTCTCCAGTAGCAGTAGGCTAACAACAGTTTATTATAAAACTCATCAGTCATCATCACTGAGTCCGTTTATATGGTTTAAAACTCCGGTGTTGTGTTTGTTTGTGTTGTTCCCGTTTCACTCGCGTTCCTGTTCTGTTTACCGTTGCCATGCCAACGCATGCAGCGGGGAGGGAGGGGGCTCGTGGAGATGCGGCAGGAGTGAGAGGTGGGTGGGACTTTGTGAGGGAGGTGGAGCTGTTGATTTTCAAATGTTTGTGCTGTGCTGAGTGAAATGCCAGATCGGTAAGTATTGCTTTAAATGCACATCTCAGTGAGGCTCCTGTCAACAAAAAAAAAAGAAAATTGGTCATTAGTTTTAACATGTTAATGTGTCCTTGACTCATGATGTCTTAAAGGAGTCATCTTTGTCCTCTCTAAGTGGTAAATATGGAGGTGCTGTGACTATTTTCTTCAGTTTCAGGTCAGTGGTTGGCTCAGCGGAGCATGTGAGACCGCCGCAATGTTTTCTTAACCTTAGCCATGACAACAATCTTCCCCTGACCTCAAGCAAGTCATTTTAGCTGCACAAGCCAAGCGGACCTGAAAGTATTAGGTCTGTATTGTGTGTATCATCCAAAGCCTGTATCTTTGATGGGTCTCAGTTTCTGCTGAGGCGGCAGATGGTAGGGTAAAAAACCAGACCAGCCCTGTGTCACCAGTCCAGACTGGTGGTGTGGGGAATGTGTACCTGCCAACATTAGGACTTTAAAATAATGAGCAATCTTCCCAGGGTGGGCAGGGTGTCAGTGGCTGGACGAGGGCAGCAGCTTGAATAAATTACTACATAACGTAGAGAAGAATCATTTAAATGTAGGGTTGGAGATCCTGAAAAACAGTTCTAGAAATAAAATACCTAACATCATAATAAACCACCCAGCACCAAGCTTAGAGGTAGATTACCACCTACCAGACTGAGGTGTGGTACTTTGGGTCACTGTTGTTGTATTTTCTGCGTTCGTAACTCCTTGAAGACTCTGATCGTGTAAGCGATTAGTGTGGTAGAGTGGTACATGCAGAGGAGGGAGGGAGGGGCAGAGATGGCAGCTTGATTGACACATCGTGATCCAATTGACTTTAACGTCGCTAACGCTAATTTTTTTTAACTCCATGGGGGTGAATTAATTAACATTTAGCAATAAATAAACATTACATGACAAGTTGTGTTCAACTTGTTAATTTATCAACAATTAATTCCACAGTCAAATGTCACACATGCTGCACACCACTTGAATCAGGTTGTGGGTTGCCAGGCTGTGGTAACAGATGGGTTGAAGTTGTATGTACAGTATGTGTGTGGATTATGTGTCAAGCTTATGTTTCATACACAATCAGGGAACTTGGATAGCATCAGACAAACAAAGAAAACATATGGATCTCTTTATGACGAGTACTTATAAAAGGTTTACGGCTTTGCAAATAGATTCCCGGGTAAAAAATCTGTGTTGGCAGATATAGAAATGTTTTTAAATAAATAATTTGAATGCTGCAGATTACCCAGAGTATTGTTGCTGACATTCTCTTATGGCTTCAATTGACCATTGTTCAAACAACAACTTCCAGCAGGAAAATGACCCAGAGTTCCCTCAGACTGGTTGTGCACAATAAGTGAACTGAAGTGACCTGCCCAGCCACCAGATCTGAATCCAGTAGAAGACCTTCAGGATGTGGCTGAACAGGAGATTGGCAGCTTGAATGTGCAGCAGACAAATCTGCAGAAATGATGTGAAGCAATCTTGTCAACACAGAAGTGAATCCAACATCTCGGTTAATCCGTGCCACGAAGAACTGAGGCTGCTTTGTGAGCAAAGGGAGGAACAAATAAGCCTGTGGCTGAGGGCCATAGACAAGTTAGGGAAGTCAGACGGTACAGAGAGATGGTGTTTCATACTGGTGCTTTGTTGTGAAAGGTATAGAACATCACTAACATCACTCGCCCTATCCTTAAACTGTACAAGGTTCCTACGCAAGTATGGAAAGTATGGAATTTGATTTTATATGGAAACCATTGTATGGAAATACTGTATATTTATCTTAATACATATCTGTGTTTGGTCTTATCTCAAGTTATTTGGGTTAGTTAGTTAGTACTGTATGTGCTACGGTACCTAGCTACAATCTCCTGGAAATGATTTGGTGACAGGCATACAAATTCAGAATAATGAAAACAAACGATTAATTGCACAATTTTTTTTACATGATACACATCTAATTAATCAAATGTAACAAATTATTTGCCTTTTTTTTTTTTTACCGAGAAGTCTGGAAATTAGTGTCTGGAAAAAGTGTGGAACTTAGAAATTTCAAATGTGTAGGAATCCTGACTGTAGGGGACATTTATCCAAACTTGATCAAATAGGTTTAGTTACCAAAACACAGCTTGAGCTTAATCTTCATAAATAAAGATAATTATTGAATAAAGATATAAAAAAAATATGAGTTCTGCAGCCTCAGTAACTGCTTTTCACATCAGTGCATTAGATGGTATTCAGACTAAACCAGAAATTACACCTTAAACACAACAAAAATAAACATGTTTAATTAATTCACATGTACGGTTGGTGTGACATGTGATTCATTCGTTGTCACCTTCCCATAAACAGGTGGAGCGCTTTTGAATTTTTCTGCATCTTAAGTACAAAGCAAAACATGCAAACACATGTTTGACCTGCCTCAGCACCACTCCCCGAGATGCCACCCAGTCTGTCGGAGCGAATCGGCGCCCTCTCTAACGCGTCTCTGATTGACCCCCCACTAAATGAGCAGGTTACTACCCCCTGGTTTCAAGTGGCAGCAGGTAACAAGGCATTATACAAGATGGAAAGCAATCAAATTATGGTCAAGAGCCCAGTGTGCGGTTGTGTAACCAACCTTGGTTGTCCATATAATCCATCACAAATGATGACAGAGGAGGGTAATAAAAGAGCATATTCCCACTGTCATTGTCACAGTGAATCTCTGGGGGCAGAAACACATAGTGAGAAGAGAAGCTTGTGTTAGGAAAAATGGCAGAGGCACACCAATCCTGCTGGAGAAATAAAAGGAAATAAAGTTTATAGTATGTTTCCATGTTGCAGAGATGGAGGAGTAAATATTTCTGACTGTGGGTCTAAGTATTTCCCTCCAGATCCCTCTGCTCTCTCCTACTTCCTTCTCCTCACATCATTCAGAGTAACTGTCTCACCACCAAAACCCCTGCAAAACAGCCCTGACACATTTCTTAGAGTTTTTCTTTTTCTTTTTTTCTTCAACCTTTTAAATTTTTCAAGATTCCCATTTCCTTCCTGCTCTTGTTCTACAAGGTGTAGCCGGCCTTTAGAAACAGAGCAGTCGCGGCCCCTTGAATACCTCCTGTGTGTTATTACCACGTTTTTACTGCGTCGCCATCGCTCACCATTTAGCCTCAGCAATAGAAGACCGGGCCTTTCAGACACACTTTCATTGTGCGTATGACAAAACCCAGCAGCTGATAGCATTCTGGCCTGATATCAGAAACGCCTAGATAAATCACATTGGAAGCGTATGGTGGTAGAAAGTGTGTGTGCGTGCGTGGGTGTGTGTGTGTGTGTGTCAGGGAGGAGTGGGAGAGGGCCAATACAATGAAGGTATCGAATTCACTCTGGATGAAGACTGCACTGCCGGCACTTTCTACATGAATCTATGCCTGTCCAGGGATCATTTGCCATGGTTAATTTAGTCTGTGTGCTCAGAGTGGCAATTTCAACCAAGTAATCACAGCACCCCCAAGAGGGAGATAGGTGTTGTACACTCTGAGAACAAAGCCTCTGCTTCTCATTTGGCTTCCCCATGTCCTTCCACCTTCCCTCTCTTCCCTCCTCTGCCTCTCACGCACAAGTGCAGATAAGGGACGCTTGCCTTATTCCCATGTGACGCCATTGTAATGCACTGCAGGCAAGGAAAGAGAGTAGTCACTGGAAGAAGTGCTCACTGCTGTTTACTGTTTTCCTGGTGGTGCGTTTTGGGAATTTCGACCGATCGGGGGGAGTCCCAGGCTGAAGGCTGAGCTGACAGTGACACATGGAGCCTTCTCGGGATGCAGGAGAGACACGTCTCCGAATCCCCACAGAGACGAGCTCAGGCTGAGACTAATACCAGTTATTGTAGCTGTGCGCCCTACTTTGCTGTGTGCTCTGTCCCGTATATCCCTCTATTAACTGAGTCTGACATATCCATAAGGATGATGGAAGGGCTCGGCTTTTTCAAAAAGCTATTTCCTGTACTGAATCATAACGCCTGGAAAAGAGGAGCAGACCAGTGTGTTTGATCAAAAATGTTGGGACGGATGTGAATGTGTGTTTTCAGAACCGACCATCATCACCACCCTGCCATCCACGCTCGATGTCACCGTGGGGGAGAGCGTCGTCCTTCCCTGTCAAGTCAGTCACGATCCATCTCTGGAGCTCAAGTTCACCTGGTTCTTCAACGAGCAGCTCATCCACTTCGGGAGCCACGGTGGATTTTTTGAAAAAGTCGGAGGTGTAAGTGCATAATCCTTCATTATTTCTCCCAATGTGAAAGGCGATCAGGCCTCTGCTGTTTAAACATGTTGTAAGATTTATACGGGTCTGACATTGACAAACAATTACGAATATGCACACAATGGAGGTTAGAACATCAGCATGCATATAGAAATAAAGCAACTTGCTGTAACAATATAATAACAATTTGACACTGTATGTATATTAAAACTACCGGTACACTTCAAAAATATTACAAACATTTAAATAAACAGCACGACTAACCAAGAAAATACAGTCAGTTCTACAGAGAGAGAAACTGTTGCAGTTTCCATTAAAGGTCCCAAATTTTACACTTGAATGTTTATCCATGTGAAAACATATCAAAGATTTTAGGCTTCGCTCTGGAGAACTAGTAACAACAGGTCAATGAGCCAATCAAAAGAGAGGAGGCTCTGAGCCTTTCTTTTGAGTGTGTTCTGAGTGATCAATAGCCGATTTTCGAGGCAACACTCAGAAATCAAATCTTACAAGGTTGGTTGGTACAGTACAGTAGGTTCTGGTGGGCAGGTTTAGGGCAGTGACTGCTTCGCTGATTGATTGATTGATTGAAAACTTTATTGAACAACATTAGACAAGTGTTCAAAAGGATTAAAAACACAATAAAGCCCATAGGCTTATTTCCATTGTGGTCCTATGTCGCTGTGACATCACAAAGTTACAGTACAGGAGTCTCTGAATACAGAGTTCGTTTTTCTGTGGACTGAACATTTTGACATTTTGACAGTATTAATATCAAACCCAGACCTGCTTTATAATCATTATCTCACATTATACAATATGAGACCTTTAAACACTCATAAATACTTAACACTTCATAATAAGTGTGAACTGTGAAGTAAAACTTTCTTCCTCAACAGTTTCTATTCAGAACTGCCCACCACCTTATTAAGATCTGGTGCTCTGACCAGATCACTAGCTGCTACCACTAATTACTACACTCTGTGCTAATGAGTTTTCCTTCTGGGAATATTGGACAGTTTTCACACATTACTTCTGCAATTCATGCAACACCTCGCACCGATCTCCTCCGCAAGTTCACAGTCATTACAAATTGTGTTCAGCCCACAATGATGTCACAGCTTTCACACCATGTTTGTCAGATGACCCGGTGTTACACAATAAGTAATTAAGAAACAAGCCTTATTGTCTGGTGTTGACGAATGTTCATTTTATTAGTGCCACTGTGCACTTTAAACATTGATTTATTTTTCAGCCCCCCTTCAGAGATTTCATTGAATAAAGGTCGAGGGGTGACTCTGAAGATTCATTGGTCCATCAATATTATACTTGAAGAGTTCATTTGCAAAAGCAGATAAGTGCCATTTTGAAAAAAATGAGCTGAGGCTTTGTAATTATTCTTTGCTAATTATTCTTTTCAATAAAACTTTATTTTTTTTAGAAATGTCTGTTTTGTTACATCTCAAAGTCACTCAACTTTGGTTTGACTGATATCACCTTATGTAAATTAAAAATTAAAAATGAAGATTCTGGAATTTTTTAAAAACGGAGTTATCTGCTTTTGCAAATGAACTCTTCACTTCTTCTTCTTAGACCGGGGTCATAATAAATTCAGCCGCAGTGCAGAGGGAATGTTTGTATCAAGTGTATTATTTATGGCCAGAAAATTGCTGCCTGTGGTTTATTTTAAAATGAAATTTACATACACACCCTGCAACCAGTGTCAGTCATCTGCTGTGGACTTTTAAAAGCTTTGCAGCTCACACACACCTCAGCATGTGAAAGAAAAATTCAAGGTTCCTTCAAAAAAAAAAAACTGCCGGCGCAAAGAAAAAGAAAATACAGTGTCCTTCCTGTTTCTGTTATGATGAAGGTGCTTCTCGTACCAATCGTTGTACCAGTCAGTCTCCTCCTCCTAATAAATTGCTGTGTATCTACACTTACATCGATTAAGCTCCCGGGCCACTCGGCAGAATTCTTACTGCCATTGTGCCACTGCTTTCCGCAACGTCCAATTTATTACAAAGAATATGCTGTGCTCTGCTCTGCTCTGATGAAATGATAATGCAGGAGTGGGAATTGCAATTAGAGATGGCGCCTTCAAAGAAATACCTATTAGACTGGCCATTAGGCTGCTCTTGTAGCTAAAACAGCTCTATAGAATAATCAAAATTAAGCTATTTTAGGACATTTCTGTGCTGGTATTGACAAAATAAAAGCACGTAGCATGTGCCCAGGACAGAAAATGCGAGAAAATGCTGCACGAGGAATATGGATTTACTTTTCAAGATACACATACATGAAAATGAGCTTTTGGGTGAACTAGATTTGTTCCCATGTGGCTTGAAAGTCAGTATTGCTCTTGAATTACATTAGTCGGAGGGTTTACCATGTTGCTTATAGTACTCTGTGTCTGCATGCATGTGTGTGTGTGCTATTGTGTGTGTGTTGACTGACAGCAGCATTCAGCAGGAGACATTATGATTCGGAACATCCAGCTGAGGCACGCGGGGAAGTACACGTGCGCCGTGCAAACGAAGGTGGACAGCATTTCCATCGCCGTTGACCTGGTTGTCCGGGGTAAGCAGCTCCAAACCTCCGAACGAGAAGCTTCAGTTCAAAATAACTTCTGACCGCATACATATTTCAGCCCACCGATGTTTAAGGTTTCACAACAGCTAAATAATTTATGATCCATCGACTGCTGAAGACGGCGAGAGCTTGTTAGTGATTAATGTTTACCGTGCCTGTGCTTCATGGAGGAACATACATATAAAGGGGCAGAATGAAAAAAAGCGGCAAAAAGACATTTCTCTCGCCAAGGTTTAAAGTAAATTTTGTGTCTAATTAGACCGTATAGCTCCCAACGGTTTCACGCTGAACTGACGAAAGTAGCCGCAGGTGTTAAAAACCTCTGTCGCTCTCTCCACCATCTTTCCATCTCTTCCTCATTTACATCCCTCCCTTCCCTCTCCCTCTCCCCCGCCTGTCTCTATCTTTCTCTTCCTCTTTCCTGCCCGGCTATGCCATCTATCAGGTCCCCCGGGGCCCCCCACCAGCATCCATGTAGAAGAAATCACTGATACCACAGCCTCTCTGTCCTGGAGGCCTGGTCCTGATAATCACAGTCCAATTACGGCATATACCATCCAGGCCAGGACACCATTTTCCCTCGGGTGGCAGGCTGTCACCACAGGTAAGCTCTCTCCAACCAGCTGTGGCCTCGTCCAATCACATGCGGGGCCAGCGGTGTGGGGAAGTGGGGGGTGGGGTGGACACTCTTCGTTCTGCTGCCGAGCCCGTGAGAATTATTGGAGATGTAATTTTTACCCCAGTGCCAAATGGTACCCAACTGTAGCATGACCATTGACCGCCATTTTATCGGACTCCTGGGAATCCTGAAACATGGATCCTGTCCTGATGATTAAGCTTGTTGCCAAGGCGGTAATTTGATAGTGTAGTTAAATGATAGCACCAGTGTCATTTTTTCCCCCCACATCCTCTGTAATGGGGCCCTTAGCATTCATGCATGATTGGTATAATGTGCTCTTATCCTGCACTGTATACCCTGCTTTATTGATATTTTTGCGAATTAAGGACAGTTTGAGCTGAGATATTTTTACGGTCTCATTGATTTACTGTGTCAGGATCATATATTTGAAACAGAACTACACCATGACCTTGTAGCTGCACTGAGTGTCCTGTCTGTCATTTTTAGTGGAATTCTATAATTTTTTTCTATATTTATATATTTGGGTATTGCTATAACTGCAGTTAATCGTACATTTCTTTACATGTCAATCCTCTGTATTGTGTTGTTGTTTTATGAGCTGTGCATTGCATGTCCTTGTGAGGGATTACACCTGTCCTATGCTCTTGTGGTGGAGTCCTACCAGGCCGTCAGCCTGGAGGACAGTCTGCTGCTGATGCTAAGCTGACACACACACACACACATACCCACAGAAAACACACAAAAGTTTCTGGGTACTAAAAAGGGGCGCCGTGTCTTTTATGCCAGTTCCTGAGGTGGTGGGGGGCCACCGGCTGACAGCTACAGTAATAGACCTGAGCCCCTGGGTGGAATATGAGTTTCGAGTCCTGGCAAGCAACACCATCGGGACCGGCGAGCCCAGCAAGCCATCCAAACAAGCAAGGACAAAGGGGACCTGTATGTACTGCATGAAAAGAAAAATGTTTCCTTCTTTTCAACACGTGTCATGTTTGTTTTTCCATTCAAGATAAGCATAATATAGTTATTTTCTTCTTATCGCCTTATTCCAAGAAGCACACTTTATTGCTCTATTGCTGGGAATGAGGGGTTCATTAGCCAAAACATGAGAAAGTGTGGAAACAGCTGTGTGTGCAATGTAATTGAAATCACAAAATGGCCAAGTGCGATATCCACATGAGAGCAGCATCATCAGTGTTTTCATCTGGTTCTTGACAAAAAGGCAAAGGCAGGAAAATGCTGTACTAGATCTTCGCTACAAATGCTAGAAGTTTTTGCTACTTCCTTAAAATGCAGAACTAAAATTCTACTCACTTTGAACCTCAGCAGAAAAACAAACATCTCTGAAAAGCAGCCACCCACAGAGTACTCAGAGATACTGGGATTCACCAAGCTTAGGTTCTTTGTGTGTTTTGTTCCTTTGGCATCTTTTGGTCTAAAAAGCATCATAGGCCGATCGCATCTGCAAACACGACTCAGCTGTGAGATGTCTGCTGATATCTCTCCGGATTTCCGGATGTTTAAGTTCAAAACATGTCAAAAGAAATTCACCTCTCTGCCATTTGGGAGTAGCAACCTGGAAAATTATTACATGTGCCTTTCTCTGCCTTGTGTGAAGTCAACAAAGCTAAGCTGATCTGTCTTCTACCTCCAGCTCCGAAGGTCACACCAGCTAATGTGAGTGGAGGCGGTGGCAGTCGCTCCGAATTAGTCATCACATGGGAGGTAAGCAAGCTCGCTCCGGACCCTCTCACCCATGGAGGAGGGAGCCAGACGTCATTATTCTCTTTGGATCTGAGCCTCTGTTTCATTAATAACAGCTGAATGGCTTAATGTATGGCATTTCATTTTTAAGAACAGAGAGGCAATAACTGCTGCTGTCACCCTGGGGGAGAGAAAAATGCTTTTGAGGTTTCAATGAGATAATTAAACTCAATGGCTCCTTCAAAGTCCCAACTTTTATTTTCAGATTGTTTTTCTTTTGTGTTGCTCTTTTTCTTTCTTTCTTCCTAGAAAACCTCTCGCATATCAGCCTTCTTCCAAAAGCCTATATTTATTCAGGCTGTTCAAAATCATCAGACCCTGCTGTGAAACGTTCCCTAAAATCAGTGTTGATGTTTCAATATGCAAGGGTTCAATTAAATTCTAACTTCTGCCTAACAAAAGCTATTTCGCCTGAAGTTCTGAATATTCCTGAGGCATTTTTCCTCCTGACACAATAGCAGGGTTGTTGCATTTTTAATTCTTACTTCTGTTGAAACAAAAAAGGAAAATCAGTGTGTGGTGGCCACTTCTATTTGCACAATGGCTCTTAACATTCACTGAGGTGAAAGAAGCACCCAGAAACAGAGTGTAAGTGTAAAGCCCAGTGGTGGTAATCAGTCTGATATTATAATAATTCTTCTGTTCAGTGAAGTGAAGGTTCCATATTTTACATCTTTCCCGTGTTTCATTTCCAGTTTTGAACCAAGAGCAGAGAGAACCAAATATATTCTCAGTTTAGTTTTAAATCTGCTCTCTCATTGAGTCAATCAGAGAACAGGCTTGGCCAGGCTAAGGGCATGGTTGGGCTTTGTTGTGACCTCACAAAGTCGCCGAAGTCTTGACACTTCATTAAAAGGGTCAGTCTTTGAATAAAGGTTATGTGTGTTTCTCTGTGGAACAAGACTTTGATTCTTTCACAGTATTAATATAGAATCTAGACCTGCTATGAAGACGAATATATTGAAATTTGCAGTTACCTTTAAGATTTTGGCCTGATGAGCACACTAGAGTCTACAGTAGTTTCTTTAGATGCACAAGAAGCAAAACACAACATCTCATAATAACAGTACACATTAGTTGAACTTTAACATAAAAGAAAACAGTATTAAGTCATGTGACAATAAAATACAGGGACAATAAAAAGAATACAATAAAAAAAACAATAAAATACTAAACAGGATATGTATACAGTACCACAGTATGCAAATGTAGATTACTGAGATCCTTCAAGAGACTCACACTGGTGCATTTCATCCCCCCGGACTCTCTCCCCATCTTTCCAGTCTCTCGCTCAGTCTCAATAGTCAAGGCATAAAAAGCCAGAAAAAATAACTTGGGAAAAAAATGTGTGAAACTACAAAGAGCAATTAAATCATGGAAGAGTGTGGCTGGTTGTTCAATCTGACTAATAAATGAAGCGACTCTGACCAGTCTTGTAAAGAAAGGAGCCTAATAAGGTTTCTGAAATATGTGACAGTCCAAACTACATTGCAATTTAAAAGATATGTGTAACCAAAGCTGGAGTCAAGACTTAATGAGACCAGTTTATTTTAAAGTTAATCTATTTTATTCGCAGCAACAATTGATTTTGTGCAATGTGATTCCTGTAACAATGTTTTTGTTGGATAAAAGGAAAGAGTCAGTGTTCACGAATGCTCAGTTCTGAAGTGTATCGTCCCGCAGCCTGTTCCAGAGGAGCTGCAGAACGGGCCGGGGTTCGGCTACGTCGTGGCCTTCCGACCGCACGGCGCCACCGGGTGGATGCAGGCCGCCGTGCCCTCGGCCGAGACGTCCAGATACGTCTTTAAAAATGAGAGCATCCAGCCCTTCTCACCTTTCCACGTGAAGGTTGGGGTTTACAACAACGAGGGGGAAGGGCCGTTTGGACCTGTTACCACTATCTACTCTGCTGAGGAAGGTGCGTGTGATCTTACGTCCTACACTACATGTTATGGAGTTGCCCTACAGGCTCAGCTAGTGTTAATGCATGAGTACAAGATCAGATCCATTCAGGGTCTGAACAGAGGCAGCAGTGATTCTGCAGCTCCTATCAGCACTCGCAGGCGTCCTCCCCACACTTCCCTCCCCTCTGCTGTTCGGATGAAAGAAATGACTTTGAAACAGTTTTGATGTGCCCACTTTGAGGGGGTCATCAAAGCTCTGTTACTTCTGAAATCATTCAGAGTCTTTATACATTAACTCCAGAGCCTGGCCGGGCGCCCACCAGAGTTCGCGCCAAGAGCCTCTCTGCATCCGAGATTGAAGTTTTGTGGAAAGCTCTGCCCTGGAACGCCAGCAAGAAAAGAGTGCTGGGCTACGAGGTAAACAACAGTGAAATACCTTGTTTGTGAGTGCGTCTATTGAATGTGAATCTTCTTGCGGTGTGTGTGTGTGTGTGTGTCTGTGAGTGTGTGTGTAAGCACGTGGCAACTAATGCTGTTGAATCTTGTTCTCTTCTATTATTGATGAGTTTTTCAGGCTCATGCACCTTGGGCATAGGAGATAATAGCTTGCTGCATGCATAATGGTCCAGCCAAGTCCCATGCCTGTGGGTTTAGTTGTGTTTCTCTTGTTGCTTACCTAAGTACTGTAACCACCCTGATTACTGATGCAATACTCCGAGGGATAGAGCGTTTAGCTTCTAATCCACACAACAAAGCAGTTTCAGACAGAGGCTTTGCAATCACTTAGTTCTTGTCATTTTAATTCCACTCATTATTGAAATTCAAGATTTGAACAAAGGCATTGTTTTTTTTCCCCCTCAGATTGGCTAAAGTGCCAGAATTATAAATTGTTGACCACTTCAACAACAGAGGAGCACGGCCTGAGCAAAAAAAAAAAAAAAACATTGATGTGAAGAAAGAAATTATATTTGTGTTTCAAGCATGCCAGCTATTTCAGCGCTGACAAGCAGAGCGACAAATAAAATCCAAATCTGTTATCATTGGCAGTCGATGGCAGGGGATTGTTGAACACTCTTTTCCTCCTTTTGGTTGTTTTCCTGATTTTCTTTTTCCTTTTTACTACATACCTGAAATCACAACATGTCTGATAAGCACAGCTGAGGCACGTGTCGTGGCTGAGGTGACGAAGCAGCCGCTAAGGCTTGTTTTCAGACCAGCTCACTGAGTTCACATCTGCCTGTTTCCAGTTTGCACTTCATTGACATGGTGAAAGAGGAAAAAGCTTTTAAGGTGTCCATCATGTTTTGTGTGTTCACGTCTTGTCGTTCTGCCCTGTTGCTTTCCAGCTGAGGTACTGGAGTAGAAGTGAAAGGGAAGACACGGCCAGCGTGCAAAGGACTGTGGGAAATCAAACGTCTACAATTATCCAAGGGCTTAAAGGCAGCACCACGTATTACATCTCAGTGAGGGCGTATAACACTGCAGGGACGGGGCCTCCCAGCTCCACTGTCAATGTTACCACCAAGAAACCACGTAATTATCACATCTCATTATTACCAAGCACCAGTCATTCATTGTCAATGTTCAGCTTTTAACTGAATAATATGTTTCCCCCTCTCAGCACCCAGTCAGCCACCAGGTAAAGTGATGTGGAACACGTCAAACTCCAAGATTATACTGAACTGGGAGCAGGTCAAAGCTCTGGAGAATGAGTCAGAGGTCACTGGTTACAAAGTAAGCACCCAGTCGCTCGGTGTTATCGGAAAATAGTGTTTGTTGCCATGGTTCCTGTGCCTCCTCCACTCTTCAACTTGACTTTGACGCATTTATCCTCAGGTGCTGTACAAGAAGAACCGACACAGCCGCCCCAACGTCATGGAAACCAACACCACCTCCGTGGAGCTGGCGCTGCCCACCGATGAGGATTATATCATCCAGATAAAGCCATTTGGAGAGGGAGGGGAAGGCAGCAGCAGCAGACAGATCACCATCCCAAGGATACCGGGTCAGTGGAGAGCTAGTTAGTGCCTCCCTCGTGGCGGAGCTAAATAATCCACTCCCCTGCTGCTGTCTTACCTGAACAGATTAGTGATCATCATCTCTGAGGGAACAGGCAGAGTGGGAAAATAATGTGCTACATGATTTGTGCAATTATGGGCATGACGTGACACAGTAATATAGGCCTTGCTTGAAAAGTTGAGCAATTTATTTTAAACACTTCATTCAAAATTTCATTCCACTGCTCAAGTAATAAGTCAAATATTTCTTAAAATGAATGTTTTCAGCTCATGATTACTAAAGAGAGGTGGTGGCGGATTGAAGAAATGAAATGCCAAAGTGATGTGATGCCTTTTTTTTTCTTGCCTTTTTTTCACAGAGATCACACTAACAGCCTCGTTCTTTTCAATAACTTTTCAGGCCCCAATGCAGTTGGCTCAGCATCCAAGGTCTCCACTCTATCAGCACTGAGTACAATAGCACTGTCTTTCACAGCGCGGACGTCTTTATGACAAACAGCTCCCGGCAGACATTGCATCTGATGCGGAGACAGCTCTACGGTGGAACGCAAACACAGCCCACTCTGGTGTAACTAGATCCATTCATTTAGATTTTAGAGGCAGAAGGTTGAAGCTGACAAAAAAAGAGAAAAAAATACATGCCATTGAGATATCAGGGAAGGAGTCCCCTTCAGCACCCAGGCTAAGAAAAGGAGATTGACCGATGTCGTGA
Source organism: Trachurus trachurus (assembly GCF_905171665.1). Lineage (NCBI taxonomy): Eukaryota > Metazoa > Chordata > Actinopteri > Carangiformes > Carangidae > Trachurus > Trachurus trachurus. The sequence continues at coordinate 14,750,178 of NC_139896.1, forward strand.
CTATGTTGTTACCAAAGCAGCTTTCATAAGAAAAAAAAGAGAAGAGAAAAATGTCTTATATGCATCTTTTTGTATGACATGTTGAGCTTTTATAGATTTTTTTTTCTTAATAAATTGAAAGTCAGTCTGGGCTTTTTGGGGCGAGAACAATTAGGTGCATGGCAAATAAAATCATCAAATTTTCCAGTCTGGAAGTTAAAGAATGTGATTTGACAGCGTACCTTTTGTTTTCTTAAATGAGTTAAGACTTTGGCAGTAAAAGACCAGAGTAGTTTCTTTCTCTTCAACTGAATGAACTATTAACTGTTACAAGTTACATCCTCACATTTCTGTTTCTGCAATAGGCTATTTCAACAACATTTCATAGAAAGGACTGCATTGACATGTTGACTGTTTGTCATTATTAATCATTTAATGAAGAGAGGATTAGCATCAAAAATTCACGTCAATAGACAACACACGCCAATGTCCAATGATACTAGTGAGCTATTAAAGGAGCTATTTGTAAGTTTGCCAGCGTTAGCCTTAGCAGTCAAGAAGAGACATTTCCAGTTTAGCATCAGACCTTATATGTATTTACTTGCCGAGAGCTGTCTCCGTCAGTGGAAACCAATGCCATTGTTAACTCATACCTTGCCTCTATTTCTATCACTTCACTTAAGTTAGTCTTCTAACTTGCTAGCCCAGGGCCAACCAGTAACCCTGATGATGCAGCACTGCTGTTGTAAACGCAAGGATGGCTGAGGTTTGTGAACGTAAACATAAAACTTACAAATAGCCCATTTAAGAATAGACAGATGGATGAAGTTAGCCGCTAAAGGTTTCCTCCTATCAGATAATGCTAATGCTAAGCGGCGCTCATTTAAAAAAGTGCAAATACATCAAAATACTCGTATACATTGAAAGAGTCCACATGCCCTTTGTAACATAAATACAAAAGGGCCGTCTTAGCGCAAACAGGCCTTTTGAAGTCTAGCTTAAGCTACCTGTCAAGTAACTAGTAAAATTGCTCTCTTGCGAAATTTCAATGTTTTTGTTGAGGGATATATAATGTTAATCACATGTAATCCTGTACTAGGGCATCAATGATAAACCTACACGCTACTGTATAACCTCAAAAAAGATACTTAATTGATTTGCTAAAGGATGAATTATAAAGCATTAGCTCTTGAATTGCACCAAAATTAAATTTTCACACAAAGGAAGCTGTAGATTACATTATAACTGCACTCAGAATTAATCAATTTACAGCCGGTATGGACAGATTGATTACAGCGACCAATAACTCTTTCAGCATACATATGACATATGAGACTATCTGTTAACATGCGAGGTGCTAATGCATTAGCATGCCATGTCTTTAGTGTCAGTCCTCTCCGGTGAGTCGACAAAGAACTCTTTAAAAGTTGATGAAGTCCTTCAAGCCGCACATGTGATCATTGCTGACCTTGTTACCAGAGATAGCACCACGCTGTTGTTGGAGGGCATCTCCACTGGGTTCCTCTACCTTGGCCATTGAACTGCACTGGTGACCAGACCCTCGTAGCTGTCTCATGCTCCTCATTCTTTTGGTTAGCCCTGTGTCTAGAGCTATTCTTTGCCTTCTGTGTGCCTCATCATATGTTCAAAATCCTCAGGTCCTTAAAGAGCCTTAACTTATCATATGTATATCAAAAACATTAGAAACATAGAATTACGAAGCAGCCGTGGTGATGTTTACATGCTGCTGTGTTGGTAGATGCTGTATGTGGTCGGGATCGGACACGGAGGGGCCAGCGACCTTTTTGTGTGACGCTAAGGTTACTAAGAGTTGGTTTGAATGGCATTCTGCTGTTTCGCATGGGATATTGGCAATATATGAGGCCTGGTGCATTTTTATAGGTGTGTGTATTCTTAATAAAAGACGATGCTGCTGATCTTTTCCTTTTTCCATAGTCTCCTGATGCCATGTGGGACTGCTGTGCTGCAGGGGTACAGTGCAGTCTGTATGTAGCTTGTAAACCAGTTTAGTAGTTTGTAGTACTTTGAAGGGAAGTGTACTGTAGGCTACTGGGTCTTGCTTGGAATCATGCATCAAGAAATGTGTAATATACTGTTTTGTACACTTCAAATCATTTATATAAAAGAACCTTTCTAAAGAGATGATTTACTTGGTTTTTATGTGATAACTCTGTTTCATACTGTAGCTAACTGTTGCTCAGCATGACTGTACTTTGTCCTACTTTGTCCATCTGCAAAAACCGACCGAATGGCTTTAGGAACATGCAAGGTTCATACATCTGATAGGTTTGTGTATACCGTAATGTGTACCATTAAAACTGAACCATGATCAGGCCCATGTCTTCTGCTTCTGTCTCAGTCAGCCCCTCTGAGATGTACTGGGTATACAGTCCATATGCTCTACATGAGGGTTTCCTCTGTTGCTGTTTGTTGTTTATACTGTGTTAATAAAGATTATTGATTTATACAACAATGTTGAGCACTGCTGGTCCATCCTTAACACATATGATGTCAGCAAAGACACAACACACACACTGTGGCCATTTATTAGCAACACCCTGTATAATTTAATACATTACAACAATTCTGCTATAAATTATATATTTAGTTATGTCCACATGCCCATTATTAATAAATCTATGATTATTTTTATAATGAAATGCATTATATCAATATGTGTTATACATATGTTTCACCCACATTGTTGAAAATGTGGTTTGCAAAACACGAGGAACAACACCACTGCAAACACAACCTAAACATAAAATGAATGAAATACTGTAATACCTTCCACACAATTTAAGAGTTGTATTGGACTGTAAAATATTATACCTTTACCGTTTTGAAAAAAGCGTAATGAATATATTGGAATAGTGAAGTGTGTGTGATTTGGTATTGCACTTCAGTAATGTTCATGACTACAAAAATAATGTTTTTAAGAGAAGCAGCAAAGGCCCTTAGTATGGTTCAGGCTCCGCTCACATCTTACATCACTACCCACAATGCAACATAACTTACCATTGGATCTTCCATGCAGGGAAAAAAACCCACACAAACTTCCTTCTGATTAAAAAAATAATAATAGTAAGTTAAATAATAAATAGTAAATTCTAGTCCCTTGGCCTGAGATGATCCTGGTGTTATCACGATGGCAACACCAATCTCCCAAAAAGTACTGAAATAATTCAATCTGATTTGTTTTGTCATATAATATTGCTCTTTAATTTATTGTTGTTCATTATTATTAGTGTCATTCATCAAACTAAATGTTAGAAGTCCATTGGGTTTACTATTAATTTTAGTGTTTTTTGGCATTCTGAGTGAAATTATTGTCAATTGCAGAAGAAAACACCAGATGGCACTAAAAGCACACAAATACATTGTGTCTGCACCACAGTTGCATGTATAGATTTTTGCCACAAGATGGCAGTACAACATCATCCTCCTTTACTGTAATATGGCAGAACAAAGAACAAAGCATTTCCTTTAATTAATTATTAATGTGTGAAAACGCCACAAACGTTTCCTCATGCTTCACATCTTCATGAAAGGTACCGCTAACCACGCATCATGAAATCCCTCTTTTCAGAATCAGACACAACGTTTGAATCATACTGAGACATTTATTTATGCATGTATGTTTTCCATTTAGACTGAATGCAAATACAGCAAATACACACCACCAAGCACTATAGGGGAATGTATAGCAAAAGGCAGTGGAGAATTGAAGGTGGAGGCTAAACAGCGGAGCAGGTCGATGCTCTTCACAGAAAAAATAAGCTCATATCCATAAATCGGTATTGTGCTGGTTTTCTGCATTAATGGGGCCAATAAATGTTTTTCATCTCATTGAAGACTAACAGTGCAGATCCAGAGAGGCTTCTTTTTTCAATGCACTCTGTGTCACATTCTTTACAACACAGTAATTCACTTTCAAGACGGCTCCTCCTCACCTTGGACATAGAGGAGAGGTCGTTTCTACATCTGCCTAGCATGTGATTAACAGCACTTTCCGTCGAGCACTTAACTGTGACTCCCATAACCCCGACTCCAAACATAAGGCACCCACTCGTGACATTTCTATTGCTCTGCTGTCCTTCAAATTTTTCACTTGCTGCCTCATTCCTTCAAGCTAAAAAACACACATCTCTGGTCCGGTCGATTTCTACATAGTTTACAGGATAATACACAGTAGTTTGGATAGTAATATATAAATACAGGCCCCCCTCCCCCATCCTTCAACTCACCACCTCGCCCACAGTGCACAACATCTCTCCTGATGCCTACAGTCGTTTGTCTTCCATCAGTAGTGTGTCCATTACTATAGCCAGCCATTTTTTCCCAATAGTTTTACAGTATATGTGCTGTTATCATGGCAAGCAAGTGCCTTCACAACAGTCCAGTGTCATTTGACCAGATAAAATAAAATAGAGCAAAATATAATTTACAAATCATCATCTGATTGGGAATTTTCTTGTTTCCACAGACACATCAACAGCAGGTTGACAGTTTCAAGTCAGGGGATGGGGGGGATTAGAAGACAAGGGCGACAAAGCCATGGTCACAAGTGTCAGAAAAGCTCCTTTGAGTATAACTAACTGTGTTATAGGTTTTGGTTACGCTTCGGTACGCATGACAGTTCACAGTTTTCTCCCTTTAGAGGACAGAGGATAAGATTAATGGCTGCTTATTGCAAATCTCACAAGCAGTGTACGTCACTGCTTCGGTTAACAGTAGCACAGAGTTAACAATGATGGCAACACGGCTAACATGGGTCAGGCTCCATCAGAGGGATTCATGTGTATAAGTGATGCATAGTATAGTATTAAAGGTCATCCAGGATATATGATCTGTGGTTAATCGTGTATGTCACACTGAGTCTCAGCTTTGTCTGAAGGGGAACAGGGAGGAAAAAACACAGGCCTCACACTCATCACTCCTATAAATTACAATTACAAACTCATACACCATAACTTAAAAGAGTTAATCCAACAGAAAACAACAATTAAGTACCCATGTTAATCTTGTGTTTTTTAACTTTTCAGGCATTGCTTGTGAACATTCACCTAACCCCAAACCTTTGCATTGCTTGTTGAAGTTGTCAATGGTCCATAATTGAATTGTCACATGTAAAGTCTAACTTTATTAAATGTGTTGATATGGTTTAAAACCAATATCTGTGATGTGTAAATAGTAACAATCCCATTGAGAAATATATCAGTCAACTCTGCGGTTTCCCTGAGCTCTGTGAAGCGTTTGAGCTTCTTGAGCTACATGCTAGCTGCTAAGCACCAAACTGAAGATACAATTAGCAGATAGCTGAGGATGTGGCAGCTAAAGTCAGATATTTACCTCAAGAGACAACACAGAGTTAAAAGGCAGTGAATAGTGGACTAAAACTCACCAGGTGGCCAGATATACTCCAAAATGATGTTTCTGTTCTGCATCTACAGGATGTAGATGATTGTTTGCCAACAGGATGATGTGACAATTTCGTGTTCAGGCTACAACTTGTCACACAAAACTACAAGTGGCCAAAAAAAAAAGATGCTGATACTGACTGTTCACAGGGGTGAAGGGGCTGATATCAAATAGCTCTTTCAACTAATTAGTTAAATTAGTTAATTAGTTAATTCATATACATTTTACTAATTGCTACATAACAGTGTTAGAAGGTATATGTCTCCTGAGCAACACTACTCCTACAGGACAGACTGGACATTACTGTGACTCTATATTTGAAACAGAAGCTAACTGGTTAACATCCTAACTAGCAGAAGATTCTTTTTGAATCTGGAATTAACAACAAATTGTAAAAAGAAAAAGTAAAAAATTCTGTGTTTGTTTGAGAAGGTTTGGATGTTAAAGAGTGATGCTCACACAAGAACACTGAAATGTCCAAAAACACTAGAATAACACAAACCCTGTTTCATGGTGGACGTCAGGAAAATCAAGTAAGAAAACGATAAAAACATATCACATTTCTGAAACTTATTACAGAAAACATTATTCATATTAAAATTTCTTAACAAATCTTATACCCGTGCCCAAAAACGTGTGACCAGCATTTCTTTGCGTTGATGGCGAGTAGATGCCAAAATGAAAACAGTGAAGAGGAGAATAATGGGACAAGGACAGTGACGTGTTTGTGTTGGATACTGGGATCAAAGCAGACTTCCAGCTGTCCACTGTCCTCAAGTAGAGTCCATCAACATTAGTATGTGTCCACTACGCATTGTCTCAGTGTTTTTTAAAGTTTTTTCGTAGCTGCTCAGTCCCATCGTTGTCAAAGCTTCTTGGATGTGTCCGCATACTTTTTTTTTCATTCCCTCTGCTATTTTCTTTTATTGAATCATGCAGATTATAATCATCTGATATTATACATATTTCATAAACAAGCAAACACTGGACATAAATTAGATTCTCTATAGATAAAAATGTAAAAAGCTAATAAGACAGCTGTTGATTATACTGAAGGTGTCACAGCCAAGAGATGGCAATGACGAGCATGAAGGCTGCCTTTTGCCACTCTGCACCAACCTCCCCACCCCACCCCCCCATCACCAGCATTTGTCTCCATACTTTCACTCAGCTGTCCTCTTCTCTTACATATTAATTTCATGTGTGACAGTAGCAAGAAAGATATTTATGAACTTAAAATCCAAAGATTGTTTTTGAAGAAAAGGTATTTCGGACTGTGGATTTTTTGGGGGTAAAAACAACGATTCAATTGATCCTGAGGGTTCAAACGAGTCATAAAGTGTAAGATCAAATATGAATGCTGAATGTGAATGCTAAGTTCAGTAAGATGGGAATTCAAATTATAGCTAACAGCTGTGAGCGGGGCTCTTGTTCAATCTTGCATCACTCCGAGCGTTGAATTATCCAATGGAGACTCTTCACTTCCTGTTTCATAAAAAGGTGGGATGGGCCGGGGGGAGGACGAGAGGCCTGGTCACAGTTGGTTTGTCTAAAGGGACAGGAGTGAAGGTCTACTGACTGCATCGTGGAGCGCAGTCTGTTCTCGTGTTGGTGTGTACACAGTGGGGTAGAGAGTCCTCTTGGTGGTGTACTGCAGGGTGGGGTAGGAGACACACAGCTGGAGGGACCGTCTCTTTTCTCCCCGTCTCAGGAGCTGCCATGACCAATCAGGACTGCAATGAGACGACAGACACATCTGTCATCACACATGAACGTGGCTGCATCAAGAGATAATGAACTCCTGGACACATATATCCCCAACCCTCCTACATAGTAGCACAACACCCAGAGAGAAAGAGGCACAACATTACAATTACAGTTGTTATTGTTGTTTGCAGTTTGTCTACATCTCTTTGCAAACATTCCGCAGGTCTACATAGGTATATACATTTTTAATTTTCTGTGTGTTGTTGTTTTCCATCTTTTTAAAACCAAAATAAATCAAATACATAAATACATGTAAAATAAGAACATTGTGGTAATACAGAATACTTAAACTGTGTTTTTTCGTGCATTAGCCTATTTATTTGTTTATTTCTGTATTTCTACATTTCTACATTTATTAGCTATATCTATTTGCATTTCCACATTCATCTATTTATGGGTGTCAAGATTCATGTTATTTATCAAAACGTGTGTATTTACATTTTTCATCTGTTACAAGTTGTTATGTGTCTCTTTGTGATATCTTTTTTGTCTCTTCTTTGCCACTGTGTGTCTGTTGTGGTAATTTTGCTTCTCTATAATGCAAAAACTGTTTAATTTTAAATGACTATGTAGACATTTAGCATCTTCATTGTGGCAGATATGCATCTCCATGCAGTCATTTTCAGTCAACTGAGAGATGTGTGGTTGTTTTTTGTCTCTTCATAGTCCTTGGGTGTCTTGAAAGGCACTATATAAATCAAAATGATTATTATTTATTATTATTGTGTCTGTGGTGTTGTTTTATATCTCTGTAGCTGTGCTGTGTCTCTTTGCAGTCACTTCATTAAAATATTCACCTGAGATACAGCCCAGTATCCCCTATCTGAACACACAAAACATAGTAACTTTGTGACCTGCATTCCTACATGAGTGACTGTTGCTCCCCTCAGGGTCACGTACCTCTGTTTTCTGCTGCAGCTCCTCAGTGGGAGATTCTGTTTCCCTGATAACCACTGCTTTTGTAACCAGCATGTCTGGGTGCTGCTGCTTGGCCTCTTGAATCGCCATGGCGAGGGCCTGGGGACATGACGCACAAACACGTCACAAGTCAGTGCCTTATGACTTACTGAACATGCATGGAGGTACTGCAGTGTTTGTGTAGCTCTCCTCTGACCTGATGTTGGTCCACATCATCGTCTCCTGTGATTATAATCCTCTTCTCGATCCTGGTCTCTGAGTAGCCTCCTTTCACAGTCTGCATGGCACACACACAGAAGTTCACTGAATAAATCATGAGCTTATTCACAACAATTAAACAGGGAATTTTTAGATGACAATAGTTGTTATCAAATGCATAATTGTTCTTGTACCAAGTCTTTAGAAACACAAGTTAATTGTTTGTGTACCTATTAATTTCTCACTAAAGATATCGGCTGTTTGCTGCAACAAACACTGAATAATGAATAATGCTTTCACAAAATGGAAATAGACTGGATGCCTATTGTTTTACTGTGCAGATACTGTACTTAATGTCTTCATGATCATAGCAAATGGTATAAGATTCAATTCAATTCAATACAATTATTCACAGATAAATGTTATTATGTAATTACAGGATACAGTAAGTCAAGAGAAAATGAATCCATTACATCCACCACTGTTATCTCTCAACTCCCACGACTCAACGAGAGGGGACCATAACTGTACTACATGTATAGGTTGCAGATGTGGTGGGCTCCAAACCCCAGTCATTAAACTGTAACCATGGAAACAGATAAGTTGTTACCTTGGTAACTTGAGTTGTGGTTGCTGAGGTGACGTTCTCGGCGGTGATGGTCAGCGGGGACACAACAGACTCCCTCCCCACGGGGCTGGCTTTTACCTACAGTGTGATCATTAGAGGAGGTCATACACATGTGAACACACACACACATACAGGTAAACATTTATAGGCACAACATGTAATTCGTCACAGCCAGGGGTCAGAGGTCAAGCTCCTGGGGCGAATATCACACATGTGAAATGTGTGTGTAAACACAGAATGTTATTAGGGTTTCTGTCTATTTGATTTTACACTCTGTCAATTTATTGAATGAAAACCACAAACACACAGCCGTGGTGTTGGGGGCAGTGAGGAGCTTTATAATGGAGAGTGGCTTTTGAATCAATGTTGTATTAGAATATAACACAGTTTCAGATTAGTAACAGAGGTTGCCTTTGAACTGGTATGACAAATGGCAAATTGAAGCCTCAGAAGCCAAAGTATTTTTAACTTAAACGTGGGTCAAATATCGAAGTACATTTTTCATGATGCAGCTTGTTTTTTGTTAAAACTTTTCAGACTGATAAAGGCTTTCACCACCCTTCAAGTTTGACTTAAGTGTTCAAAATTTCACCTGTATCCAGGGAAATTAAACTGTAATAGTTTCATATACTGACACGGCATCAAATAATAATAATAATAATAATAATAGTAAAAAAAATCATATCATCATCATAATATAATGGCTCATGCTGCATATGAATTCATCTCTTGCTTTGTTCATTTTGTCAGCTTGTTGACAGCTTGTTGTAAAACAAATGAAGTAATGCGTACAGTATATACACAAGGTTTATTTATATATACATGATGTACAGTAGCTATATGATGCATATCCAACTACTTGTCAGCTTTAGATAAACTGGTATTACATCTAAAATATTTCAGTTAAGTTAAGCTAATGACTGCTACTTATGCTGTACAAATAAACTTGCTGTACTATGGTGTTCTCTTCTCTCTAACTCCACATTTTTTTAACTGTCAGGTCTGGATGAAAATATGTAGCTAAATTAAATAATGGCCCATGCTGCAGATGAATTAATCTCTTACTTTATTCATGTTTACACTTTGATATACTACATCCCTCTCTGTCTATTATATACAGTAGTATGTACTGTATACACATAGGTCAAGGCTAGAAAAGAAGGAAGTGCAAAATGGCTGGAGTTTCTTACTCTGCCACCACCCACGCACACACATTGTTACACTGATGTATTTCTTCTATAAAGATACTTACAGGGGAGCCATTTTCTTTAAGGGCAACATGAGCCTCCCGTGAGCTGACAACTCCATAGTCCTGTGGAAGGGAGAGAGCAGGGATCGTAAAAGGGATCTATTAGGTGTCATTTAAAGAAACATTACTTTGAGGGAAAGATTAGTCATTAGGCTTATTAGTCAAAATCAATGCAGAACAGGCCAAGACAGACTGAATATCAAGGCCTAATACGAATCAAGCACCAACAAACAGTAATTCTATATTTCCCATAATGCAGCCATTATCTTCTTCCTTTAGGCTCTCCTGTAAGTGTCTAAGGGTCTATAAGAGTCTGCATCTTTCCAACTCCACATCCCCATTAAGTTGCAGTACAGACCTCCCTGTTGTAAAGGTACGTACAGTATACACCTCTATGCAGGCTGTCTCTCTGGGACACCACTACTGATGATGTAATTAGGTACACCTGTGCTTTTCCTGCACTAACAAGCCTGAGAGGTCCATGGGGACACAAGCAGGAAACAACAAACACAGTCTCTGTGAGCTACGACGTGTTTCCCTCTTGTTTTACTATTGGGATAGAATGAAAGAAACAGATATCTGTGGTGTCGGAAAAACATGGAGTCGTTAAGTCAGCAATATGACTCAGCAGTGTCTGTGATGCAGCTAAGTTTGCACACATTTGGTAATATTAGCCTCCATATGCTCCATGTTGTGCCGGTTAAAGAGAAATGTGTTATTTCTCCTTTTAGAAGTCTGGCCTTGAAGCTTCACCGTCCAATGCTTTATATAGTATATGTAAGTCAGATCAGTAACTGATCAAATAACTATGACAGAAACCAACCACTGTATTCACACTGTGCAGAATATGCAGCTATTTGGAGCATTTCGCAGCTGAAGAGTCAGATCCCTCTGAAGCTAATGCAGAGAGGCCACTGAACCTTCTATCATCAGGTCACCACAACACAACTCTAAATGACAGCTGATGTCGCCTCATGTTTGCTGGATGCTCACCATGTCAGCTTGTTGACAGCTTGCTCTAAAACAAATGAAGCAATGCATATATGTACAGTATATGTATTTACTGTATATATACATATGTATGTGATGCATGTCCAACAAGACAAACTGGTATTTCATCTAAAATATTTCAGTTTTTCAAAGAGGGTATTCTTGAAAATTACAATGTATATAGTAGGATGATGATATCACCTGAAAAACTTCTAAGCATTTAAAAGGCAATTCAGGTCAAGAAGTTATGAATAAATTCCTTTTACAACAGTCTGGTAGTCAATGTGAGTCGACTTTAAAATTGAAATTCAAAGACATTCAGACAGGTAACAGAAAGTGTGTTTGAGACACTCAACACACATGACATGTCTCCCTCTGCTGGAGGAAAAACAGAGATGCTGAAGATCTTTGTCTGCCTGGAGATGACGTCATCTGCTATTCACTTCACACACACATGCACGCACACACACACAAAGAACAGCGTCTTACACTGACATCTTTGAAAATTTGACTCAACACTGATCTGGCACTTCAAGGCACCATCTCTACATCACTGCCTGAGCTCACCCACACCATTAGCTGAATGGATAAAGAGCCCAGCAATGATTACATTTTAATAAGGCACCGGTGGGACAGCCAGCCAGCTCTCAAATCTTCGCCTCTGGACATGAATGGGATTCACACCTGCTTTCATCATCCTCATTAATACACTGTCAATACTTTAATTACTCCATAATGATGCTATTATGTCATTGGTGTCTGGGGAATACAGTCTTCATGCTATTGAAGCCCAAAGAAAAATGCCTTCTCTGCTAATGAAGACTAACTCCAGAGCTCCACAAAGAAATATTAAATTCTTCAGTGCAAGTCTATTTGTACTCTGATGAGTAGTATCCTCACTTACCATGTCTATCAATAGACCTACTTTCGGCTAAAATGTAACATGATGAATTTATAAAACAGCCATCGTGTCTCTGTACACCTGACAGCATCTCTGTAGATCAGTGATTAACCTAACCTTAGTAAGTGTGTGCACATGTCAAAATCACAGTAGCTTCACTGGTGTCCTGCGCTAACTGACTGCTAGCCTATACACTGTACAAATATACTTGCCTTGCCTAGTATTGATCTTCTCTTCTCTCTAACGCTACCTTTTTTTTTTTTTTTAAACTGTCAGGTCTGAAAATATGTAGCTGCTAATTCCAAAAGTAAGCAAATGAAAAAAAATATCCCACTTAAATAACAGTTTAATGTTGCTTCTTGAGTCAAACAGTTAAGCTATAGGCAAGAGTCACACAGCAGCCATTTTTCTCTGATGTCACGGTGAGGGTGAGAAGCCTTGAAAATGTCCATGTCTGGATAACTCCTGTGTGAGACTGACTAAAAAGGGACAGAAGTCTGAATCCACAATTTCGATAACTGTAGGTAAGGTTACATAATGGCAACGTTAGCGCTGCTAAACTTGTAAGATGACAAATCAATCCACTGGCTTGTACAAATAGTTTCATGATCAACTTGGATCAATGATACAATAATATTGTGAAAATAAATACAATTTTGACAAACCAGAATATGCATGAAAGCAAAAAGCCTCTCTAAAGGGTAAAGGTGAGTTAGCAATAAGAGGCTTTTGTTCTACTCAAAAGATGTGTCAGATGTTGGACATAGCAGTATGGTATTTGGCTGCAGGTGACAGGATTTGAGCTTCCCACCTCACACATGATATCAGAGGAAAATGGCCGCCATATGACTACAGTCAACATAATGAACATGCAGTCAATGACAACTGAAGGGACAAAAAACCAAAGGCAGATGTGCGAATTGTTTGCTCTTATTGTTCCATTTCTTGCTTACCTGCGGTGAGACGTCCATGATGTTGGTCTGGACCTCTGATCCGTTCGTATGTGTCTCTGTCTTGGAGTCGGCCCGCTTCAGCAGGTGGGCCATGCTCACAGCATTGGGGTCTTTCTTTGCCACAGGAGGCTGCTTGAAACGCAAACACAAACAATAGAGTCAAAGAGCATCACGCAACCTGTCCACAACAAACACCGCCGTAGACCCCCTTGTAAAATCGTCTTATTGGTTCCAAGCTGCGTAACCTTCAAAACAAACATTTAAATCCTGTACAGTCAAAGGAAAAAAACAACAAATACGATTTTTATTGGATTGTTCAGGCTGATGACAACATGCAAATGATTACCAAGGCAAGGGAACAGAAACACAGATACAACTGACAAATATGAACTAGGTGAGAAATTCATGAATTAATGCATCAACAAAGAGAACAAAGCCAGGAACACACAGGCTGCATGGTATGAGTGCAGCTGCTGCAGAACACATAGATTTCCATTTCACCACACATGTTAACAGTTTAAAGTACAAACATCGGCCATGTGAGACTCTGGTGTTGTGGTTGCATACTGATTTGATCTCCTGTCTATTTGTCTCGTGTGCTGTGCGTGTCCCAGCAAAAACAGAGAAAAAACCTATTCATGTCATATTCACATCACAGTGGCAACATTACAACAAACTGACATCTTCCGTTGTAGCTGTCTACATCTAGGCCGAATCTGAATATGACACAAAGATGAAAACATTACAGTAAACTACAAACTCTTTGTAGACAGAGGCAAGGCATGGCCATTTTATTTGTATAGCCCATTTTTATAGAGCACACATATCTGCTTCTGTCAGCTACCATGCTCACACAACAGTCTGTGTGTTCCCAGGATAAAACATGCAAACGTTTTAATTAACCATTGAACACAAAATGCAACTGAATTCAAACAATGACAAATGGTAAAAAAAATAAAAATAAAAAAAACATAAAGAAAACAAATAGCAACCAAGTCCAACCAAGCAGGTTGACTCCGGTGGGTGGTGATGATGACGAAGGATGAACACATTCAGCTGTCTACCTCATGATGGGTCCCCTCCTCAGGAAGTTTCTCCTCTATGGGGGACTTGTCCCGGGAGCCCATCAGACGGGCAGAGTAGAACCTGGAGGTCTCCTCAAAGTCTTCCCGGCCCACCTCGGGCTGTCGCTCCCTCTCCCCCAGCTCCGACATGCCTTTAGAGAATTCCTCCACGCCAGAGTGGAGGTCTGTGATGATGGTGAAGTCGACCTCGGCCTCCAGGCTGGACGTGGAGCTAACTGTCATGCTGGAGCACTTGCGCTCAATGCCCAGGTGGGATTCCCTCATGCAGGCCACGGTGTCCCGCTCCTGCTCCTCCTCGGACGCTATGCTGGGCTGGGGCCTCCTGTCCCCGAGCTCCTTCTGGAGCAGGTACAGGAGAAAGGGTCACAAATCTAATGTAACTGTGGATGGATGGGTGGAGGATGAAGATGATATGGAATGGGATGAAGTGTCTTCGGCAGCGTGTTTGCTGGAACTCCAAAATCAAAGCCATTGTATTCAGAAACGTAAAACAAGGACTTTCGTAACTTTGTAATGTCACAACAAAGCATTTGTTGTGCCATCAGCGATGCCCCCAACACTAGATTTGGTGTTTACCGGAAATCTGCTACTGTATATTTTTATTCAATCATCCAAAAGTGGTCAACAAATGAAAGGGGAGGCTCAGAGTCTCCTCTCTTCTGATTGGCTCATAGACATGTTGTTAGCTTCAGAGAGAAGCCTGAGGGAGGAGGTGTAAAACGAGGTGCTTTTGGTGCTTTAAACACAATATAGATATCAACACTTCAAATAAAACTCAGCTCAGCTTGAGCTGCTTTGTAGTCACTTCTGCCTTTGTAGCCTGCGTGGCTCTATAAGACTTCAAAGTTTGGCTCACCTGACGAATGCAATTCACTTTCAAAGGGTCATAAACCTGAAATGTTGTTGAATTACAATGAAGCTCCTGGTCTACAGTCACGCCACTTATATCAATTACAAGTACACTTGCTAATCACATCACAGTAAAAACTGCATCATGCCAGCAACAGCCAAGCAAAAGCGATTCTGCTTTAAACCCACACATTCAATTCAAACTCATCATGGTGATGGATGAGGGCAGCTGAGTAGCCAGTAAAAAGTCCCACACTACTTCATCCTGTATAGCTTTGGAGCTATTTTTCTATGCCTCCATGTGAATGACATATTGTTTTCAGGTTGTCCACCCCATACTCATGGACAGGATATTATGAGAACAGAAGTTCAAATTTGGCACAAACATTAGGACTCAAGGATGAACAGATACAGTAAGATTTAGGGTGTCAAAGGTCAAGGGAGTGATGACCTCACAAGAAATTTGAGACCTCGCTTAGCATTAAGGCAAAATTACACACATTTTGGCCAGTATTTCATATGATTCTGGATTAACACTGCAAGGCGGGAATCATAGTTTTATCAGAAGAAAACGGTGCAGTCAGTAAGGTGGCATGTGGATTTTTCCTGTGACGGGTGCAGAGAGCGGGATAAAGAGATGATGGGTGGAGTGATTGAAGGTGGATTTAAATTCAAAGGAATAACCTTGAAATCAGCAAACGGCTCCTCATATATGGCAGGAGTAGAGACGGGCTCCTGCAGGGAGGGAAGCAGAGGAAAGAGCAGAAAGAGCATCTGAAGGTTAGAACAAGCTGAAGTGGATAGTGGACTAACAGAAAGAGGTCCTAACAGCAGAACTTGACTGGGGCCTGGAAATATGAGTCCAGCCCACAACTGATGTGCTGCTCAGTGAGAGTCAAGATCAGGATATGGCCCAAATTAGCTCAAAGTAGCAAAAGTAGCTCATAAATGAGTATTTTTAATGTGGTTATATTTGAATGTTTAGGTGAGAGATTCATCCAGACCCAATCTAAGCCCACTGGGCTTGTTGAGCCCCAGTCAGGTCCACATAGATTCAGGCTAGAATTTCAAGCACTACTCTATGGTAGTAACATACGTACAGTAGCATACAGCAGTACAGTCTAAAGGACAGAATAGAGGTGAGTTTACTGCAACAGAAACAACATATATAGCCTGGTTTATTTGTTAGAGTATAGTTAGAGAGGCAGGACAAAGAGAATCATGCAGTTTGTATGATGAGCAGGTTTTTCAGCATAGCAGCAGCCACTCTCTGAGTTGCAACACTACGCACCTTGAATTTCAACAGGAGGGTATTCAAATAATATTGTCGGATGTCCAATGAAAGGTGCACGGGTGCATTTCAAAGCCCGTCAAAATGACTGTGTGCGAGCGGGTCCACATGTTCAGAGAGGAGCACCTAATATTTTCCCACAATCCCCCCTGAGCTCAATCAGATCCTGATATGATTGTCACTCCACCGGTGAGGTGCGTTCGCAACAACTGAGAGCTACGCGACACCCCTCCTCATGCCTGTTTAATCCAATATATGCAAGAGCTCGACTCAGATGAAAAGGTGGGAAATGATGAAAGCTGTCATGTCTATTCACTTCAGATTCCTTTCATTCCAGTGCCAGAACGCGTGCAAGCCTCCTAATGATACCAACAGTGAAATGAAAGCAGCAAATCTGACTGTGTCAGGCACTGAGCTGTGGTGTCTCACTGCTCGCCCGCCAGCTGAGGTTTCACAGTTGGAAGAACCGGTGTGTTTTGTAACACCGTTTAACTTTCTATGCGGGTGGGGTCGGGAGAGAATAAATGTGTCTGATTTGTGATTTATTATCAACAAATCTGAGGGATCAAGCAACATTTTGTGAATACTGTGCATGTGAGTTCACCAGTGTGATGTTAGCTTTTTGTGTGCAAACCAATTCTATAGTCCATTTATCTCTAATTTTGGGGGAGGTAATAGCTGCGTGTAACAAAGTAATGGATGACAGTACATTTCACCCTCTCCTCCTCAAATGAGTGATTCAATTTGTCACATTAATAGGCAATAAATTGTTTTGTTTTGTGTTTCCAGTCTGAAAATGGCATGGAGACGTGCAAAAAATCATCAGAGCGATGATTATGTGCGAGCCTTTCTTTTCTTTGCCACACTGACAGAGGACAACATGAGCTGGAAGGAAATCTGTGGCTTGCATGTCAGAAAAGGCAAAGACCAACCAACAACAAACAAAACATGTGACATTGATTTTGTTTTTTTGTTTTTTTTTATCTCTCACAGCCAGTGGTGAGCTGTACAGATTTGCCAGACAAGTGTGGTGCATGTTGAGGACAATGTGAGGGGAGAGGAAATTATTGAGTTGCCACATGAGGAGATGTCCAAACTCTTTTTTTTTTTTCATTGATTTTTTTTTTCTTTTCTTTTTTTTTATTTTATTGCCACAAGACGGAGCTGAAGTACCGCTCCGCCTGCTCTTCACACAGGCACGAACAGGTAAGATGGATGGAGTGTTTCAAGTCACTGTAAAGGTATAGAAAAAAAGAAAAATGGCGTGCGAGTCTGTCTGAAGCTCATGCGATGCTTTACTTCCAATGACTGAATAGCAGATGCCAAGCAGAGTTACCGAGTGTCTCTTCTTGGCTGCGTCCAGGCTCGCCTCCCTGCCAGCATTCCGGCTGTTCCGCAGTATCAGTCCGGACTCCCTGGCCTTCTGCGTCTTCACTGGCGGGGCCGGGGGAGCCATTTTGGGAAGCGCTGAAATCTTTGAGCCGAACGACTGACTCTCCGTCGGTCCTCTGCTGGGCTGATAGCTGTCGTCGGGCTGATCTGTTTTGGCGCTTCCCTCCGTATCTGCCGGAAATGCCGAGTGGAAGGCCGGGACGTCGGTCCAGTTGAGGTCTGAGGATCCCTCCGGAGAGCCCACTGACCAGCGGTATTCTCTCCTGAGGACGCGGGCGGGCTCCTCCTGGCCCGTCCTGTCCCTTTCGTCCTTACAGGCTACGCTCTTTGATCGCTCTGGCTTGAGAGGAACAATCCTGGTGATCTCTGACTGGTAGGCGCCGCCTGACAGTCGGTGGAGAGACGTCCTCTGACCTCGTTCACCCATCAGACTCTCAATATCCTCCTGCCCGGAGCTGCTGATCTTCCTCTCGTGTGTCCTGACCTGTCGCAGTTTCACCTCTGCTAGCTCTTTGTTGTCGATAAGTCCCTTCCCTCGCACCTTCATCACACACTCTCCTTTAACACCTGCTAATGAACTATCATGCTCTATCTTTCCAGGTCCGTTCACTGAGCTTAAATCAATATCTGTCGTTCCGACCTGACTCACTTTTTTCTCTCCCTGCTCTGCGCCTTGAGTAAGGACCTCCCTGTTTTCACCTGTTGAGACTTCCTCCTGTTTGCTGTCTTTACAGACCCTGACAGACTGATCCTTTTCTGATCCCTGATCATCTTTCTTCGCCACCACCGGGGATGGTTCACAATGATTTCCTGTATCAAATATTTTCTCAGGACTAGTGTCCGAGTCTGAGCCCTCGTCGTCTTCTTCTTCCGTAGAATCGCTGCCTGCTTTCCTGTAGATGAGCTCTGCCGGCATTCCCAGGTTTAAGCTCTGTGGTCTCCTCTTTTTCCTCTGTTTTGAAGCCGGCCGCTCCTTTGTTTGGCGTGAGCCTGGGGCCACATCACTGTTTGCCTCTGGCTCTGAGGCGTGAGATGGTTTACTTTGAGATTTGTCTTGAAACAAATCTGTGTTCTCAGATAATTGAACCACAACAGAACTTTTGTCGGGCGGCCGAGATTCGGGGCACACATCTGCCGCATTGGACTGTTTTGTTGATGGAAATTCATCAATATGGCTTTTCATTTCTTTTCTGTCATACCCTGTTACCTCTTTATGTATCATCTTGGTAATATCTATCTCTTTTTCCAGCTCCTTTTTCTCCCACGAGGAGTCAGATGTGAGACATTTGTTCTCTTCTTCTGCCTTCCAGTCCTGGTCTTGTTGATAAGTTTCTTGTTTTTCAATCAATACCCATTCCTCAGAGCCCTACATGTTGGTATAGATTAAACACAGTTAGATATGCCAAGCATAGCTGCTGCAGATAATGAAATCTAGGCAATCATTTGAATCTCAGAAAGGGAATACATTTTAAAACTGGTACACAGACAGAGGTGTTTTGGTTCACATGCATCTATTATAGGAAGTAACTGTGCTAAATGTGGTTGTACTGTATTTTTCTTATAGATATACAAGTAGGCAGTGAATTTCACCAAACCACAATTGCTACAAATACCAAACTATAACATGAAAGAGGAGTAGTGAGAGATGTGCAACCTCGGGTGAAGTCACCACAGTCTTCTGGACGAAACCCTCAACAGACAGGCTGTTAACAGGGTCCTTTCCCACCGCTCGGCCCACCAACTGGGCGACACAAGGCAGAGGAGAGAGTTTAAAAGAGAAGGAAAGAAACAACTGTTAGAGAGACTGGAAATGAGGGAATGAATTAGTAAGACGCACGGCTTAATGCACAGGAAGAAAATGGGAAAGGAAGAAGATATTGGTGCCGACAGGACTTAGCAGAGTTATTCTGTGGAGTAGAAAACTTTTTTAATGAACTTCAACCTAAAAACATGGAATCCCGTGTACCTGACAACCACCGAACCCACAGAAGCCAAATCAGCAGGCATTTGCAATGCAAATATTCTTTTTCTGTTACTACATCAAAGAGCTGGATTCGTCTGAATCTCTCGGAAACAGCGAGGAGAACCAAGACTTTCCCCGCCGTCGTCTGCTGTCAGTCAAACTGAATAATGCCCCCGCCTCACCCCAGCCCACCCGCACCGTCCCCTCAATCTCTCCTGCCTGGAATGAGACACAGGAGAGACTGCATTTTCTGCTGCAGACGGCGCTTGACATTCTGTGGGCATCATCTGATCATCCCAGACAGCAGATGAGAGATCGTCTGAAGATGAGTCGGGTGCAGGCAAAGACGTGAACTGTCCTATCTGAGGACCACAATCTCTACTCAGTATTTTCAGTGGCCTCATTACCCCGAAAGAAAGAAAAAAAAATGCGATCAAAGCTCGAGAGGCTTCGTGATCTAGCATAAAGACAACCGTGTCACTGTGAGGCAATCAAGGAAGAAAAAAAAAGAGATAACTGATAATTATTTCTTGAGTGCCTCACATCGAGTAAATCTCAAAAAAACATCTTGAAACTAATCGCATCAAGATGCTTCCTTCTGTGCTCCCTGTCAATCATCTTGGAGTACTACTCTGAGATAATGTCAGAATTAATCTTGTGCACCAGAGACAGGCAGATGTGCACTTCATTACACACAAAAACGCCTCAAAATAAACTGCAGGTTCTTATGTTGCTTCCTGGGAGTGGTGATACTGTATCTTTGCACAGGAAACACCTGCTTATTGGAAAAATAAAATCATAAACATAACTTGCTTGACTAATCATGTTTGTTTGCTCTGTTTTTACAGTTGTGGCAGTGCAGTATGTCTTTAGACATGAAATATGAAATATGCACAGCACTGACGGCAGAACTTGTCAAAGAAGTGTCTCAGCGTTGGAGATATGTGCCCTGCTTCACCTCCAGTTAAGGGGGCGAAAACAGCCTGAAATATCAATGTCCTTTAATGGAATGTCAAGCATCAGAGATTTCTGGATTTGAGATATTGATCACAGCAGACCTTTAAATCTACAGACCGTCACCCCACCCACCCACCCTCCCCCCATGCGACTCCCCAGTGCTCCACACTCAGCCACACTCGGCCCCCACTCACAGCCTTCTTCTCCGGCGTGCCAGTCGGGGAGGTTGCAGACAGACGCTTCTCGCGGTTCATCAGCTTGCTGTTGGGCTCCCTCAGGGCTCTCTTCAGCTCATTGATGCTCGCCTGATGCTTCAGCAAGACGTCCTGAGACTTATCCAGAAACTGGAGGAGGGGGGAAACGTGAGGAGAAAAAGTGCGTGCATCAGCAGGACATCGACAATCTGTTTCATCAACACGTCACACGCTGTCATAACTGAACAAGATGGGAGATAATACAGCACACAGGCCTACACACAGGAGAGGATGGATCTGAACTGCTTGCACTAGTGATTGTATAAATCCCCCACCTGAGACCTGACCACACATTACCAGCGCTTCTCAGTGGGATTTTACAGGTGATGATGTAGCGACATGCTTCACTGAAGTAGCAGAAACAGTAAAAGTACTATAAAAAGGCGTTTCCACAACAGTCTGTACACAGGATGACATTTAAATTTTGAATATCACTGCCACTTCCTGAACACAAACCATTTAAAAGCTCATAATAACATTTGGCCACCGCCCAAAATAAATAATAAATCTACATGAGCGCTGCAGTCCAAACACAGAGTCAAATTTGTGGCTGATGAAAAATGAAGCTTAAAATATGTAGAGAATGTAATTAATTATTTCCTCATACATTATATATCACTTCACCCACTCGCATGTTAATTATCATGACTCACTCGCAGATATAACTACGCTCTGTGCAGCACTAGTTTAAACTTATAATGCTAAAGAACAACAGCATACAATTGAGTTAGTTGTCAATTTGCATGTAATTTGTTTCTGGACGGTCTCTGGTGGAAAGTGATTAAAAACATCCACTCAAGTACTGTCCTTAAGTTCAGTTTTGAGGTACTTGTAATTTTCCACTGTTCTTTATTGCTACACCACATGTGTCAAAGGGAAATGCTGCACTTTTTATTCAACTACATTCATCTGTCAGCTACAGTTTCTTCTTTTGGCTTTTGAAATGTGATTTCAATTCTGCATTATTCTTAATAATAATAATATTTGGTAGGGCACCTGCCCAATGTGTTGAGCTCACTGCAGGCCCCGGTTCGAATCCCGTGTCAAGCGGCCCTATCCTGCGTGTCATTCCCCCCCTCTCTGTCTCCCATTTCTTGTCTCTCTCTCAACTCTCCTGTCCATTAAAGGTGAAAAAGCGCCCAAAAATATACTTAAAAAAAATAAAAATAAATCTTAATATATTATTATTATTATTAGTATTTTTTCCAAAAGTTTAATAGTTAATTTCATATCAAATGTTGCTAAACCCTTATCCTATTGGTTCACAGGATTACGTGACATTTTCTGTTCACAAATCAGCAAGAAGAGCTGGAATGAAAGTAACAAAATGTCATGTGAAGTAATCTGTCGTACGTCAGTCATCTGTTTTTTAGTGTGTAGTTAATGGAGAAAATGGGTTTTCAGGGTCTTAAATTGAGGCAGCGACAAAGTGGTTGACCTAATCCATTTTAATGCACTGATAATGCTTTTTACCTTATCTGTGATTTTAGCTATATAAAATAATAAGCAACACATGTTTTAGCTTCACTGTTCTTGACATTTGCAGTAGTTTTTCTATGGTCTATTAGGATAATTTCATTTTACAAGCCTATCTTGATTCATTTACACCCACACAAAAGATAAAATAAAAATGTCTGGGTAGAACATCCACATTATAATAAAGTCTGAACTCTCACATTCTTCATTTCTGTGGTTTGGTCACAAACCCTCAGGTTATGTTGAATATTGCTTCTCAGTTATATTTTTCAACATCAAGTGGTACATGGAAGCTGGCTGAATGTTAACCAGAGGCAGACAGATTCAGATTCACACTGAGCATAATGTTTCTGTCACAGTTAACTTTGATACTTTGAGCACATTTTACTGGTACTTTTACTTGTAATTGGTTCTCCTTCCATAACTGGACAGAGCAGAATATTTCAGAACAGCGAAGAACATGTAACGATGCTTTATAGGCACTTAAAGAAGGGCATGGGTTCTTATCTACAACAGAGAGGCATTTCACTTGAGACTTTCAAAGCCAAACTTTAAAGTATTTTTGTGCTCATAGCTGCCAGATGTTTCGAATTCCTGTGACATTTCAAAAGGAGTATAAACTCATTCCTTGATCCAAGGCCGGCAAATCTCAGTCTGTAAAAACCTCTGAGGGCTACAGGTGCAGAGGAAGAGAAGGCACACCACCACAAAACTCCCAAGAGCCGAAGACAGGAACCTGTACCTCCTGTTTGTGCCGAGGAGTGGCCTCCTGGTCCAACTGAGAGAGCTGAGTTGGGGCAGGAGAAGGGGCGAGCATGAGAGGGGGTCGGAGTTTCAGAGAGTGCGGGAACAAGGTCAGATGCAGAGACAGGATGGTAGAAGGTACGTCAGTAAGGGAGGCAGGCAGACAGACAGCAAGGCTAGATTTGATACCATGCAGAGACAATTTGAAAACACATCCCAGTAGACAGTTTGGATAATGATATGACATGCAAATATGCTTCCAAAATAAACGTTGAGGTGTCCGTATTTCTAGGGCTTTAATAGGATTTCCCTCTCTATCATATAATGGAAAATAAGTCCAGTGGTGCAATGCAGCACAACTTTTTTTTAATGATGCCTGAGTTGACAGCCACAGTAAAAGACACAAACCCAGTAGACAAACAGAGAGAGTGAGAGACAAACAAAGAACAAAAGACGAAGAGACAAAGACAGGTATACAGAGAGACAGAGACCAAATCACCAGACACCAAATACCTCCTGTTTATTGTCAACTGGTGACCCAGCCTCCTCCTTATCGCCAGCAAGAGTAAAACAAAAAAACAAAACAACAACAAAAAAATAATGAAAAGCATGTTAGCAACCGAGGGCTCAGCTGGAGTTTGCATCTCTCAGCATAATGACAAAGGGTTAAAAATTGTAAAGCTGTTAGCTGGATTTATGAGCAGTGCAGTGTAAGCATGTAAGCCTGAGCGAAAAGGAGTGAAAGGAGAAGAGTTAGTAAATGCTAAATCCACCAAAGCCACCACAGCGTTATGCCCCTGTTGGATAAGCTTCAATTGTCCTGAGAAGCTTGCACTGCACCTATTTACATTAGCTCCCCTGCAAGTCCAGGATTTACCTGTACCAAGGTCAGAGTCATGTTCAAGTTGACTAAGCTTCTGTATATTTCAACTTTCTGTCATTTTAACAAATTTTAGCTCAATGGAAGGTCATCAAAAGACTGTTTTTCATGAGGAAAACTTCAGTACCATGATCTCTTTCTTCTTGCTTGGGGTGACGTTGCCGTCCTCGTCCTGGTCCTGCTCCAACTCCTGATCCCGCTCCTGGTCCTTGTCCTCCTCGTCCTGTTCCATACTGGGCTCCAGCTCAGTGTCCTGCTCGTCCACAGAGGGGCTGTGGAGGCGACGCTGTACACTCATGCTGCGGTGGGACATGCCATCGTGGTTCTCGCACATGGCTGAGACGGGCCGTGAGAACTCTGCAGGTAACAAGAGTTGAGTTACAATGAGTTTATCTGACGTGGGCTTTCATAGAGTTATAGTTTGACATTTTAGGATATAAAATTATTGTTTTTCTTATATGTTGGTTAGCTTAGCTTAATCATAGATAGCAGAAGTAGTGGGAAACTGCTTCTGTCAAAAGATAAAAACATAAATGTAGAAATGCATGTGCTGGACTCTTTCTTTGTCAGGAGCTATGACTTCTGCACCAATAAATAGTCAGCTAAGGTTTTGTAAACTACCCTATATTGGCGATCTATTCAAATAACCATTCAAAAAACCTGTAGACTTCAGAGCGAGGTAACCATGAGCGCTAAAATGCTTAATCCTTTTTTCCTTCATTAAACAAATGACTAGACATGTGAATTAGTCAGCTTTTGAGTTATTGGTGAATGGATGATTTACCTTCAGCCAAACCAAACCAGCTGATATCCCCTGCTTCCAGTCCTTTTGCCAAGCTAACCCAAGAGAAACATTTCCTGACTGCAACTAATTCTCTGTTTCTCAAAATGTCTAACTATTTTATTAAATGTCCTCCACGTCTCATAAATTTACTCTGGGCCCTCCAGTGCAGATCTGTCAGGGCAACACTCGCTCTCACCTCCATCCAAGCTCCTGGACAGCAGGTACCTCTTGCTGGTGGAGCGCTCAAAGTGTGGAGCCGGCCTGTCTATAAGTGCACTGGCCTGTCTGGTTTGAGCCTGCGTTCTTCCGCTGTATCGAAACTTTGAACCCATCACCAAGAAGCCCTTGGGTGGAGGCTCTGGAGATACCAGCCTGTGGAGACAGGAGTGGCAGTGTGAGCATGTAACAAAAAGCAGAAAGGCAAAAACAGCGGGGCGAACTCTCAGATTGGAACCAATTTCCATCATGATGCAATCAAGCTACCCTGAGGATGCGTCTTCTAGGCCTGATTGGTATTTGCTCCCAAAATAGGCCATCACATTGAAACCATATTTGATTTCATTGCCATAAGAATATGTTCATCAGTTAAAAGTGATGTCTACAATTTTACATAAATTTAAACCTTAATTATATTTTAAAAACGTTTTTTTAACTATCTGTATTGCTGCTTGGGTGAGTAGTATTAATAAACTTGATACAAACAAAACAAAATGCCACAGAACAGAGCAGTAAAAGACATGTGTCAACAGAGGTTGTTGTTGTTTCCAGCAGTGAGGCGGCTTGTGAAAAGACTAGCAGGCAGACAGTGGAGGGAGAGGAGAACGCCATGTGAGAAATGCAGCCGACGGAATAATTATACACCCAGTCTACATCCGGTGCGTCAGACAAATGCATGTTTAACAAAGGACTGTACAATTAACTGAGTGTGGTTACACCTGATGAAGGTGTGCACAGGGAAGTGTTTTGTTTAACTCGATAGGCATTGAAGGGAAAACCTTCCAGGCATGAGAGCAGATCGATTCTTACCGGAAGAAGGTGTGATGTTCGATGCAGACCTTCCACAGCCTCTTGGCAGCTCTGTGGTTTGGAAGCTTGAAACCGATTGTACTTTCAAACTGCTCGTACTAGAAGGAGAGAGAACAAAGAGATGAAGAGAGAGGTGTGAAAAGAAGGTGAGTGCACTGGGTACTTCTCACAGTGGACTAACATTTAGGGCAACCGAATACATTCATATAAATTGCATTAAATTCAATACATCTCACATCAATGTGACCACTGAACCTGGTCAATAAAGCAAATAAAACAGACTTTGCTTCGCTCTTGCAGAAACACAGCTGCAACAATATACATGTCAACACATAAACAAAGACATTCAGAACATCACAACATAGATTTTGCCAAGTAGACAAAAAGAGCAGATCAAGGCTGAGGAGGGATAACATCCAATATTCAGACACTAGGAGCAATTGGGAGGAAAACTATTTCATGGCTCTATATTTACACTCTTTATCCCTCTATTCTGGCTGCAGCTGCAGCAGCTCTGTTAAAGGGGCTCTTTATTTGGCCTGATCACAGGCTCACTGTGCGGCTCTGTCACTTGACTGGGTCTGGCCCAGACAGCCTGTCACACCGAGGCTCAGCAGGGAGGATAAGCTGCAGCTCTGCACAGCACAATGTGGAGGGTGAGAATATACAGTATATCCTGACTGTGCAGAGGAGCGAGGCTGGAGGTATGAAGCAGAGGATTTACAGCCTTCTGCTCCGTTTAACTGACCACATGTCCATTTCTGCAGCTGAGACAGAACATTAGCTTTTGTTATATTCAAATCATGAGGTCATGCTTTACCACTAACAGGTCTATAAATTTATAGCTGGAACCAGGAGATAGTCAGCATAGCATAAAAACAAGAATAGCTCCACAGGTAACAAAATATGCCTACTACCAAACATAACTCATTGATGAACATGTGTATTGTTGCTTATTTAAAGGTACATTGTGTAGGAATTACTCCCATCTAGCCTTGCGGTTGTATATCGCAAGCAACTCAATCGTATTTGTCATGCTGCATTCACGTGAAATTGGGCAGACGGCAGACATATGACAGCCGCTGCACGTAATGGCATAAACAAGCCTCTATGTAAACAAGTGGTCCGTCAGCACGAGGCAAAACAATACACGTGACAATATGTTGTCATGGCAATGTCGTATTCTTTACCCACGTTTTACTGGCTTTCTCTCGACTTCTGTGACTAAAATGACATCTGGTTTGTTACCGACGGTCATCTGCCTGACTGCACGTGAATGCAGCATCAGTGTAACGCTCCATTCCTCCTTTTCACAGACGCCACCTCGACCTGAGCCGACAGCTCCAGTGTCTCCGGTGAGTTTCCGTGGTTTCCTACCGTCACGCTGCCACTGAACATAAAAACATGGCGACACGACATGGCAGCCAGCAACGAGCTTACCCGGTCGATGTATATATGAATGATATGAACGGCAAATTCAGAGCTTACCGGAACACTTCAGTTTCTTGATGGGGGTGATTACTGATTAATGAAAAACATACTTTTGAACGAAATAATCGATTTTCGAGAATAGGTAACAGGAGAAGTTACACAATGTCCCTTTAAATACATAAGCAACAATACATTTTACATTTTGAGTGTCCATTTCTGAAAAAAACCTCAATGTAGTTTTCCATCCCTTCTGTCAGGCTTCAGGTCAGTGAGCCGATTACAAGAGAGGAGACTCTGAGCCTCTGACTGGCTGACTGTTTTTGAAATGAGCAGATAAAAATGTGCAACACATTTCAGGTAAAAGACTCAGAGACACAAAATTCTGAACTGCGGATCTAGGTGGGCGGGGCTTGGTTCTCGATTGTAATTCCCTGCAGTCGTCACTGTGAGGTTGCCAGGCAACCAGCGCAGACTCCAAGAAGCTGAAAACCCACAATTTGTTATTTCTACACTTCTAAGATAAGCTAACTGGCTGATCGCTGTAGCTCCATGTTTACTGTACAGACATGAGAGTGGGATCAATCTTCGAATCCAACTCTCGGCAAGACACCAAACAGAAACATTTACCGAGAACTTCAACTACCCCTTGAGATTTAGTATTTCAAGAAGAAAAGTCAAGTCGCAAGCAAAGATATCTTGACTTTCAGATAACACACATCTTTCAAACTCCACAACCACAATCTGCACCACAGGCTTCGTCTGGTGAAAATGTGCTCTACAAACTCAAGCTCAGATAACCTCAGTGACACCACTATCATCACCATCGCAATGATGATCCAGGTTATTTCCTCAGACCGGACAAAGCTCCTTGAACAGACAGCACTGAACAACAGCTGAGTTGAGTTGATGAGCAGCACTAACCATGACTAGTGGATTGATTTGAATGTGTGAAATGGACTTCAATTATCATGCACCACGTTGATTACCTCTCCAGGTCGTATCTTGATGTAAAAGTTGCTCCTCTTGTACGAGATCTTGAGGATCTTTGGCCAGGCAAAGCGGTTGATCCTCAGCCTGTCGCGGTAAATCAGCAGGCCGTTGGCACAGACACCCAGCATTATGTCAATCCCTTCAGAATCCTGCAGCGAACAAGGAGACGGCACGGAGGCGGAAAGGATCCATTAGCAGCACTGTGTGCATCCTTAAAAAAAAACCTACTGTAGCCTACTGTAGTGGAATTTATATCTCTATCTATACAGTAGGAAGAGCCAACCTTAGCATGATGAAGGTCCACACCATACATGGACAGTTTCTTTGCATTCTCCAAGAAGTTAATTTCAGCCTCCGCAGGAGTCATCCCCCTGTGGCAGAACGAGAAGAGTGCTATCAGTAACCAACATCAACAAGCCGTCTTAAACATTAAGTGCGTAATCCTGCACAGTGGGAGCAGAGTTATCTTAGTAATGTTATAATACTGTATATTCACTCCTGCATCCATTCCCCCCAAGCACTATTTGGTCATATGCCAAAAAGCAATGTCAAATCAAACTGTGGTGAAGAGTAGACCGTCTAACTGAGTAAGTATTCCCACACTGGCAACCCTGGCACTGTGTACATCTCAATGACAGATGGCGCGGTAAAGTGGCGGCATCTATCATCCATATGTATGATGGGGGTGTATCGACACAGCGAAAAAACTCATCAGCCCATCCCCCCCCAAGGAGATTTGTGGTCAGATGAAGGTCTGATTTAAACAACAATATGTCCGGTACTTGTAGTTTCGATGGAGCTCCATCACCCTCTCCTCCAGCTCGCGGGTCTGATTGGGGGCGAAGCGGAAATCGCTGACGTAGTCGGAGCCATGGTCGTCTTGGTCGTAGTCCCCCAGCTCGGCTTGAACCGAGTAGGAGCCCAAGAGGGCGTGAGTGACGAACGAGCACGGCAGCCGACCTGACAGCATGTCATCCCTCAGCTGCAGACACAGGTAGTATCTGTCAGATGAGACAAAAGGGGAGGAGGGGGTTGGCAGTCAAACAAGCCTGAGCCAAGGCGAGCTCCAACAAGTATTCAGCATAGTTAATCCATGGCATTTAGTAGCATTCCAGGTCTAATCCTCAAAAAGGAGAGAGGGATTTGGGTTGCTTTGACACCGGGGCAAATATGCCATGTAAATTGTTACAATACTTTCATGTAAACACTTATCTTTAAAAATGAAAGAGGCAAATCATCTGTGAAAGTGGCATGTGTTGGCAATTTCTGGTTTGATTAACCCTGAGGAACATCTGACAGCTCAGCCAGAGGAGCTACATCTGCTGATACAGTAAGACTGTGTCTGTCTGTGTGTATGTGCGTGTGTGTGTGTGTGTGTGTGTGTGTGTGTGTGTGTGTGTGTGTGTGTGTGTGTGTGTGTGTGTGTGTGTGTGTGTGTGTGTGTGTGTGTGTGTGTGTGTGTGTGTGTGTGTGTGTGTGCGTACCTGGTAATATCCTCAGTGAGCTGGGATGGATCTGGAGGGTAGAACTTGACTGCAAAGGCAAAGTGCCACTGAGAGCCTGAGGAGAGATGAAAGGTTGAACATCATGCTTATCTTTGGATAGATATAATTATAATCATATAATTATGTAATTGCAAGTCAATGATGAAATTGTATCCAGCAGGTTAACACATAACTTTGCATCAGTTCATATGCCAACAAATCTAATAACAACTTAACTAATTGAAATTTAAAATATTTATCATCTCAGCGACTTGGAAAAGACACTCACTGCGCATCTGCTTCTTGATCTCCTTGGAGGGGTCCAACCAGTTCTGAAAGACAGAAGGCAGTATTCACACAGGGCAGACTTGAAACATGGCTAATGCACATGCGGGGGGGTCACATTTTGCTCTAATTGCTGTGTTGTGCTCCTAATGAAAGCCTCTCCATATGGTTGAATAAAGAAACTGAGCCTGCGCCTGCTGAGCCGTTCAAACCGTGCTGAGGGTAGATTTAATTCAAGCATCTGTTTCTTCATTGTGTTGCAAAACCACCAGCAGGCACTTACCTAGCTAATCTCCGCAATATCTAAGAGCGCGATTAACCACTTCACCTGTGGGGGACCCGGCCCACCCCCCACTTCCACTTTTCTGATGTTTTTTGAGAGCATCTTATCGTTTGTGCGCTGGACACTGATTTTGTTGTAAGAGCAGCTGTAAATCATGTTGTTTGGAGGCTCAGTAACACACACACAGCGACAAAGAGGGTAGATATTTCCCTCTCGTATTCTTACCCTATTTCTATCATATTTCACAAGAGGACATTAATCATCCATTACCATCTCCCACTGCCTATTCATCTTCTAATTTGACCGCTGGTTCCCAATGATACTACAAATGCTCAGTTTTTTTTTTGTTGAGTTCCTCAGACGTCACAACCTCTGCCTGTCACTGTAAAGTAGCAACTGATTATTTTCTTTTCCAAAAGAAAAAAAGTACATTTGTTGCAATATTAGTCCATCATGGGTGAGGGATCCCTCCTCTGTTGCTCCCCCTGAGGTTTCTCCAATTATTTTGCCTATTACAGTAAGTCTTGGGAGTTTTTCCTCAGTCAATGTGAGGGTCTAAGGGCAGATGATGTTTAACAATGCTATGTAAAGCCCTTTGAGACAAACTGTTTGTAAAAATGGGCCATACAAATAAAATGACCTTGCCTTGCCAAATTAATCCAAATATTTGATACAGTCCAGGTCCCAAAATTAATTTATCGGTTGTCACTTTCTGTCTCCAGGTGTGATTGGATCAGATGTGACGAGGTCCAATCTCCCAGGACGATTGTGTTTGTGAGAGAGAGGCGATCAATGTTGCCGGCCGCAAATAAATCGATGTAATGTATCAAGTTTAAAAATATTTTTATTTTCATTATGAAAGAGTGGCAGAGAACATCAACACAAATATCATCATTAAAATTAATAAATGAATGTGGTAGCCTACATGTTGCCCACACCTTAGCTCACACCCGTGCTGTCCAATCGGGTGGCTCATCCAAGACACAGTCTTCGTTTGGTGTGTAACCATGTTAACCTTTGCTATCAAATCACAGCAGAGGAGATGAATGTCTTTGGTTCTGCAGATTTTGTTTGGTTTGAACTTGGTTTAAAACTAATGATCAAAACCACAAATGTCAATCTTATGGTGGTGCTAAAAGGGCTCAGCGAACACAATGGAGGTGAATGGTACTGGTCCCCTGTCCCTCATCAAACCCATCAAAAACACAATCCAACAAACCCAAAATATAGCGTGTTGAATGTGCAGGTCACAACTTCTCCACGAGAGTGTTTTGGAGTTGTTGGATTGTGTATTAGATGAGTTTGATGAGGGTTCAGGGGACCAGTACCATTCGCCTCCATTGCGTTCGCTGAGCAGCTCACGTCTCTGCCCCGCGGATCTCAAAACAACATGCACCAATATTTAATGGTAATGAACCTACTCCTATGACTATAGGGATTATGGCAATAGGCCAATTTGCCAAAAATGTTGAACTATCCCTTTAACGAAAGGTCATTCATTGAGAAGATGTGGAGACTTTGACCGGCTGGTGACGCTTCATAAAACAATCAGAGGATCACCGCAGTCAGTGTGTGTGTGTTGATGTCAGCAGCATGAGTTCCTTAGATATTTCATTAGGACCAAAAATGTCTTAGCAAGATTTTGTTACTCCTTCAGCCTCCTAAACAGCTTCATAACATTCTCATCATAGGTTCTCTGAATTCTACTGAATGGAGGAACAACCAATAATATTGTCTCATTTGATGTTATTATGATGTTGATGACGATGATGATAATGATGAACCTACCACACTAACACTATTCCAAAATATCCCTCAGTTGGGTTGAGATCTGTGAAGCCGGTGGGTTGCTTCAGTCTTGTTAAGAGCAAGTTTGTTCAGATAGACATATCAGTATCTGTATCTGTCTCCACATGCTCCTCTATAAATCAGCCGTGCATGTACAGTAATGAAAATATTTTTGCACTGAAACAAACAGAAAGGCCCTGTCTCAACACAAAAAAACCAACATCTTAATTCAGTTACTCCCTGCATGAAGTATCTACTTTGTAATGTTTACTCTTAATTGTTAATATTTTCCTTTTATTTGTCAATCACCTGTACATCTAATTAAAACACACGAGGGAAAAGACAAAGCAGGTTACTCACTTATAGTAATGGGAGTTAATGTATGTTGTTACTTTGATCCTTACACTTACAGTACACAAACATATAAGCAGGTGTTGAGGCATAGTTGTGTGCAGAGAGCTGACAGTGATGCTCACTAATCTGAATACCACACAGCAGCCGCTTATTAAAGCTGACAGTATTTTTGGCAGCTGGTATCACATCAGTTAGAGTGGAATTGGGGGTATGAAAAGTTGCTACAGCACAGTGCAATCTCATGGCCCTGTTGGGTAAACTGAAAGCAGCTTTGGCACTCTGAACTATGCCTTCACATGCACACACACACATACACATACGCATACAGGCACAAACACACATACTCCTAGCAGTGTTTAATCAGGCTGCTAAAGACTCTAATGAGCCGCAGGCATTTATCGTCCCCCTGAATCTATCTTGTATCAGCCAAGGCCAAAAGAGCACTCAATTAGGAAGGCGCTCTCTGCTGCTTTGCCTTCCTCTGCAGAAAAGCAGGAGGAACTTTTAATCACTGGCCGTTCACTGTTGCTTTTGCAATCTTGGTTCATAGAGAAATCACAGCGGATAAATGTTCTCCTGAAGAGGAAAGATATATCCCCATTTCCCCAACTGAGACAGAAAAAGGGCATCTGAAATGACATTTCAATTCTCAGGCTTGTTCGGTCTAGCAATCAGCAATGACCTCAGACAGTAGGCTCAAGCTGCGCTCTGATAAGCCTGTCTTTGATGAGCCTGACATATTGATCTAAGCTGTAGCTTCACCTACACATAGAGAGAGGAAAAAATATTTAAAGTTCAAGCCTGTTTATCTCCAAAATGCACCAGTTAACCAGTCCATATGGGCCCCAGATTACACTCAATCCAAACCCTTGGCTGACAGAGGCACATCAAGTCACAACATGTGACCTGACAAAGTGTGCACGAGCTGATGACGGCAACAGAAAATATGCTCCAGATGTTAAAAGAGACTTAGTCTTGTCATCTTTCCTATCTTCAAAAGGCAGGAGGCTCCTCTGTAGCGTGTTGTGAAACCACATACCTGCCCTCAGGGAGACTCACATCAATCAAAACCCAGAACACACATCCAGCAAAGAGCTCTACTGTGAGCCGGCAGCTACAACCCATCAGTTCAGTGTCAATCACTTGATTATATGATAATAAGTCTGGTCTGTGCACTTGACAACAAATCAACAAAGATCTTAGGGGAAAAAATATTTAGACATTCTATTTGAAATGAGCTGATTGCACTGTAATGTATGTACACAGTCATCAGGAGCAGAAATAATTAAACCTCAGAGGACAGAGTGAAATAAATAAATAAAATAAGGCAGAAAACAAAGAATTACAGTATTTCTGACTGATTAAAGTTAGACTAGGAAACACACTCTAAAAGGTAGGAGGCATATGGAGTCATTTCAGCAAACCTGTAGTGGTATCTATCTTTATCTACCCAGAATAGAGATACCTATTTCTGAACTGTTATCAGTTTTCATAAAGGACTATTTCTGTAGCAGAAAGTAGTTCAAGTAGCTCCAGTCAATAGTTACAAAGTCAGGTTCTGAACTGACCCCTGAGCATTTTGACTACAACCTAAGAAAATACCCTTTAGCCACATTGAGGCATTACATGAGCTGAAGAGTGTGGCTGACCTAATAGTTAAACCTTGCCTGTAGCTGTAGGCTAAAGGCAAAGGAATAGCCGTGGTTACGTAAGGACGGCATAAGGAGGCACTGGAGCCTTTCTGACCAAATGTTTCATCATCCATCCATCCATCCATCCATTGGTTATACTGCTTATCTGTGCATGGTCGAGGGGGGGCTGGAGCCTGTCTGGGTGGGATACACCCTGGACAGGTCACCAGTCCATCACAGGGTCTTCTCCTCATATATATATTCACATTTTCCTGTGGATCCTGTCTTCAGTCCACAGAGGTTTAATTCAACCAATGAGATTGTTTCTGCCTCTAGTACAGCTCCGACTCTCAGAAATATTTGTCCGACTAAATTTCATATGTACATCTTGCAAAGGGTAGATTAAGCATTTTTTCATCTTTTCTCCTACTGCACAAGTTTTTCAATTGCCTTTTGTCCAGGCCCAGACTGAGCATGGAAATTTCCATTTTCCATTCATCTTTGAATGATGGATTGTGCACCCCTGAGAGAGCCAGCCCAGCCAACAAGTGAGAGGAATACTGATTGTCCTGTGAGCAACGTGTTTATGCACTGAAATGTCCCAAAAGGATTTTTTTGTGGAGCACAATTCACTGACCTTCTGGGTGTCCGTGTCGGCAAAGGTCAGACCGAAGTAGTCCTTCTCCAGCAAGTTGAGGTGCTCACACACCATGTCCACCAGGGTTTGTCCTTTAGAGTGTTTCTGTGAAGACAAACATAAATAACACATCAGTGGTTAAAAGAAAAAGTCGGAAAAGGGGTCAAAGAAAGCAAAAGGAAGATTTTCTACTGAATTGTTTTATGCATGAGAGTCTCAGTTTTGTGTAGGAGAAATTTTGGCTCACCAATATCAGACCCTATTAGACAGCTGTTCTTGTCAAGATTGCTCTCCCATTCTATGCTTCAGAGCACAATACAACAGCTCAGCCATGTGGTGTTGTGCCACGGTCAGTGTGCATCAAACACTTGACAGTGAAAATGGACCATGAATTGCCAGAGAAGATTGGTCTTTGTATTGGGGCCGAACCTTCTCTGCTACAGACAGAGCATAACAGCAACATTTCCTCTGACAGTCAAGTTCATGTTTTCACATGTAGAGTGAGTTTGCTTTTTTGATTAGTTAACATCATGGTGCACAAAAATTCACTTCAACACCTTAAAACAAGATTTTGCAGAGATTGTTATCACAACATCTGTTACATGAGAGGAAACTGTTGTTAAGACATCTAATCTTTTATTTAGATTTAACATTACATACTTAGAACTTTTCCACATTAAAATGTCTGAAAATGACTTAAACTACAGTATGTTACCTATCACACCTCACTGATAAGATTAATGTTTCAGATGGTTTATATCCTATTGATAATGAGACATAACATTATGTCTTCCGTATTAAAAGTGCAAGACGCACTGCTGAGAATGTCTGCTGCTACTGGACAAATTTAAACTTTGACCCCATGGTGACACTAAAGGCAGGTGGGACACTAAAGTCTTTGAAATTCATCAAATTTCATGGTGTTCCATCCAATAACTAATGACATATGAAGGTTATAACACGTCTCTTTTGACCTTAACAGAGTTTTGATCTCAAACACGAACACTAACTAACTACTGTAAATTCCCTAGTATTTATTATCAAGTGAGATGGACACAGTGACTTCCACTAGTAGCCAAATTTCCTAAATTCAAGCACAAAAAAATGGCCACTCATGCAGTGTATGAAATATTGACACACAACATCAATTCATGCATGAGCTCATATGCCACTGTTCAATATTGCACAAGGAGAACGTATGTTAATATTTAGACCTGACTCTGAACCACACCCAGGGAGTATTAGACTTGTGGTGCTTCCTCCCCTGGAGCCTAGTGTAGGTGACAGGGAGATTGAATGAGGAGTTGCCAGGGAAACAGATGCAGGGTTACCCATCTGCTGTGTTGTTTATAATATCAACAAAAAGCTGTTTCACCTTCACTTAATTATACTGTATGTAATAATGGTGGCGCAACACTTAATAAACCCATATAACAGGTACAATTACATTACTCTACTGATGTACATTGGCTCCCTGTCAAGTTTCAGACTGATTCAATCATTTGATAATAATAATAATTTAATCCCAAGGTCAAGGCTGGGCACTAATTGTGGCCAGGAGTTTGCTATTAGACTTTAAACCATGTCAACTTTAATCATCAACCTGTTATTTTGCTCTCTCTATATTAATATTTTGAGCTAAACCTTATTTATCAAATGTGATATGCTATACAAATAATGGTATTGCTATCATATTATTACCATAGGCACATTAGTTGTGCACTCACACAAAAACTACTACTGTAGCCATTATCCATCGTACACGGAGTAAAACATAGTATCTTAATCTCTTAAATATCATCTGCTCAGCGGCAGTCTGGAAGCTGTCAAAATCGACTGAGTCAACGTGTTTTTTCATGTAAGATCATGATGTCATGTGACATTTTAACTAATATTGGCAGTTAACCTTGCTGTTGTAATGATCTGCCTCTGGCTTCACAATTTCTACTTCTGCCACTGTAAAGTAAAGAAGATTGGAAGACATCTCTAGATTGCTAATGCTTTATACAGCGGCTTCATAGGAAATGATTATTGTAGTTTAAAGACTTCAGTCAGATTCAGAGCAGAGTGAGCTCATCCCACAATGTCTAAGCTGAGCCCATGTTCCACATTAATATCACAGTGAGTGCAGACCACCTAGACCACTGGCTCTTAAACTGGGCCATCACATGATATGTAAGAGCCTCCTCTGCAATGACCTGAGCCTGCAGGTGAGTCAGTGTCACTGACTCTCTCTTGGGCCAGGGTGCCAAGTAGATTTGCTGCTTGAATGGCACAAAGGAATTGATCAACAATATCATCTTATCTTTATGGGCTTTAATGCATGACTGAATACATTCATTTTCATTTTGTTATTTTTGTTGAAGTAAAAAAAACCTTTGCGATCCAGGACTATCTGCAAAAAGCCCCTGAGGCCCGGGGCTGTGAGTTGATGTATTTTTTATTTACACAGTTTCCTCTTTTAAGTTGCCCCGGCTCTTTGCTCTCTTTGCTCTATTTTACAGTATGTGCTTTATTTTTCTGTGAAGCATTTTGTAACTTAGTAATGAAAAGTGCTATATGAACAAAGTTACAACAATCATCATTAATATATGACTATTGTAAGCTCTCTTCATGTCATTCAGCAACAGTATAAAGGAAGAGTGCCCTTCATGATATCAGCTGTACCCAGCAAAATTAAATGAACACACAGTATCAATGTGATGACTGAGGTGAGCCTGCCTATTTGCTCTCTGTTCTTGTAAAGTAAATATTTACCCGTACAACAATGATTCCAGTGTTGGGACCTTAAAACACCTCTCAAACCCCAAGACACACTCCCATGTTAAAAGACAGCTAACCAGCATGAAGCACTCAATTCTACCCAAAGTAGCTCTGCTCTACATTGACCCATCCAGTCAGGCAGATTACACCCCAGTGAGCAGAAGGGGAGGCCGGGTGAAACAAGCGGGTATAGGCATGGGGTCTCCCCTCCTGCTCGAGGACCACGGGGACGCTAA
Organism: Trachurus trachurus; assembly: GCF_905171665.1. Classification (NCBI taxonomy): domain Eukaryota; kingdom Metazoa; phylum Chordata; class Actinopteri; order Carangiformes; family Carangidae; genus Trachurus; species Trachurus trachurus. The sequence goes on from NC_139896.1 coordinate 14,787,786, forward strand.
AACCATGCATCCATGACAAGAGACTTAATTAACCCATGAATGCACCTCCTCCAGGGAGAGCACTCCCAAAGTGTGGCCTGTCTTCTTGCAATACTGTTATTACCAGTTCCTGAAGGCACGAGGGAGGCTCAGATATGGCAGGCATGAAGTTCCGCCCCAGCAATTACAGACAGGAAGCAGAAGCAGGCCCATCCATGACCTGGAGGTCTGAGGCTCTCACCACACTACAGCTACTTCAAAGAAGAAAAAAAACATGGATTGACAAGAGCCGGCTTTGTAAATCCCTCTCTGGCAATGACTGGCAGTGCTTCGAGGATAGGAGAATGTTCACGAAGAGCACTTAAGACACAAAAGCTTTCATAACCATAATGCAAACTATTATTGTGGTGAGGAAAAGGCCCAGAGGTATTTCAGAGTGTTTTTACAGCACTGATAGAGAGGTTGGTGCAAGCAAGGCTCTCCTGATATCCTTACCTCACTCACACTGGCACGTTAAAAGCAACCTAAACCCATCAACACACAGCCAGGGGCGGATGTAAAGAGTTAAATTCACTCTTGTCCCTGGAGCAAAACTTGTTTTGCTGTGAACTTGTACTTTTGCTACATGCAAAGTCAAATATGTCACAGTGTGAAAACAGAAGTCACACGATAAAGTTATTCACAATGTAAACAAATGAAAAGAGTCAAATCAGCAGCTGCAGCAGAGAAGGGGCTCGTGACTTAATGCACCATCTGGAAACCACGGCAACTGTCTCCAGTCAAACACACCTGCCGTGCTGTGTGGCCAACAGGTGCATGCTGAATCTGGCTAAAGCTAGTTATTTTGTCCATCTCATGAAAGTAGGCTGAATAACAGAAACACCTCACAGTACAATGCACTACATCCTCCAAAATGTTTAAATTAAAACCTTTGTGGCGGATGATTAATTGCAGATCTGTTTAGTCTCTAATAGTCTTTTAACACCTGCATATAGCCTTAAGACTGACTATGTAGCCTTTCTGCCTCAGCTTTTAAACTTTGTACTTTTATTTTACTCCACAGTTACACCGCCTACACAAGTTGTTTTACCTCTAGTCCTGACCAGATCACACACACAATGTTTCTTGCACCTGAGCATATACTGTATCCTACAGTAAGGGATGGCTCGTGATAATATTGCTCCTCTATTTTCTCCTTGGTTGCACCTGGCTTGCAACCATGTAATAGCTATAGATTTCCTAGCACTCACTTAGCAGGCTGGCTGGGGGCTTTTATTGAACAAAGGAGACTTCCTGTGACCAATCACTGGGGGCTTAGTATCATTTTTGACATTAATGCCAGAAGTAGAATCATTAGGATCATTACAAAAACAATACTATTATATATATACACAGTATATTTAATAGTTGTTTATAAAAAATATAGTAAAACCAACTCTTCAAACGATTCCACTGACTTTACACGAGAAGATCAATTCACTTCTTACAAGGTCACAACTTCATCCAAGTTGTATAATACACAGTATTCTGTGGCTCTATGAGCTTTTTCCCACATCTGAAAAATGATGCACTGTATGGTGATTATCTTATCTCAGATTGGTTTGAGAAATAAACTTATATTTGTAAAAGCAAGTTGAATTGTGGGAAATGTAGGATCAAGTGATTTTGCAGCTTGACCCAAACTATAATTTGAAGATAAGGACGTTTAGATTTTGACAATTTTTACCTAATCAATATAACTATTACTACAGCATTAATCATTCTTGTAATTGTCACTTGTAACAGTTTTAGAAGGCACCTGCAAACCGTGTTGTCCCTTTGACAGGGGTAACAATTTAGAAAACAATAACACCGTTCATTTAGAAAGGTGGCGGCCTATTTTCAAATGTTATATTTTATACTCAGTGCTAAAAAACATTTTAATTAAAATGTAGAAGCAGAGTGCTGGACTGTGACAAAGACTGGGTGACACCAATGGGCCCGAACAGAGCCCCATCTCAGGTACAGAATCAATGGTGTCTCTGTATCATGTCCTGGATCTGGGCTTGTAAATTCACAGTGAGAGGAATGTAAATACCTGAAAATATTTCTGCATAGTCATCTCCACTGTGGAGTAATTGCTTATGAATTCCTTCCACCACGATCCTGCCAAAGGTATTTTTGAAGGAGAAGATAGAAATATTCCACCAGATGTATACACTGCTGCTGTTGCTGGTCATCAAAGCCCCAGAACCTCAAACCACTTGTTTATCTGGGGCAATTGTCTTGAATCTGTTGTCTCTCTTATGCATGGCTTCAGTTTCCTTTTCCTGACAGTAGAGAATGTCCTGTTTCACACTGCTGGAGTAATGACAACTGATACTGTATCTTGTGTGGAATGAAGACTTTATACCGCACAATTTTTTGTGCCTGTGTGTGTATTACAAAAATGTGTAACATTTCTTTGGCTTTGGCTTTGCCCTCCTGGTGCGCTGTCAGCATGGTGCCCTCTCTTTTATCCGCTTTGCCTGTTTTATCCGCTCAGTGCAGCACCATACAACATACACAACTGCCCACAAAGGAAAATAATAACAAAGGAGAAAAAAAAGGGAAAAAAGGAGTTTTGCTTTTCATGTGTTTTTTCAAAGCGTGTTAAGGTTAAGGTTAATTCTACAAAGAAAATGTCTCCCCACCAATTGTTAAACCATTATGCATACCTCAATTTCTGCTTCAAACTCAGCGGAGTCAAGCAGGGTCACTTTGAAGGGGGCAGTTTTGAGTCGTTTGGAGCCTTTCTGTGGAGATTTGAGGTTCTTGTTGGGCGACGTCTTCTCAGACATTTCGTCTGTTTCTCTGTGGTCGTCTAGATGCTTCGAGTTCAGTTCCTATACACATATAGAAGAGACAAAGTAAGTCAAATGACACAGCTACGGAGCTCATCTGTCAAGTCTGAATGTACTTAAAATACTTGGAAGTATGAAAGCATTCAGTCCACCAGACAAATTTCATATTGTCTATATTCAGAAACTGAGCCTTAAAATGAGCTGTCTTGACTTCTGTGACCTTGTGATGTCACAACAAAGCAGCCAAGAAAGACTCAGATCCTTGCTTTTCATTGGCTCATATACTTCTGCTTCAAATTGCCAAACATCTGGCTCGCCAGATTGAATTATTAAATAGATAATTGTTGCCTCTCAAGTGTGAATGTGTGTGTGGCTGGCTGTTTGTCTCTACATGTCAGCCCTGAGCTAGACCGGCGAGCTGTCCCACACCCTGTGTCAGCTGGGATTGGCTCCTGTCTAGACAGATTTTGTCAGCATGACAGTGTCACAGCAGTGTAATCCATCATCCCACTTAGGACCATACTGACCTGTTTGGCCATCTTGCTATCTGAGGTGGACTCCTGCATGCCTGCTGCTACCCCCTGCTGCCCGGGAGCTCTCCTGTCTTGCTCTCTTCACCTCTGACTCGGGGCCTGCCTCTGTTGCTGCAACAAACTAACACCAACCTGAAAAGAGACAGAGCAAAGCAAAATCATGAGCAATATAATCCTTTTTTTTTTGACAGGTATGTTTTTTTTGTTTTGCAGCTTTGCAGCTCTGTACAGTCTGCCCTGCTTAGACCATCACTTCACTTCTTTGTTTACTGTACAATGTGCCACGCACGCTATGTGACAAATAAAACATTGAACTGCTTTTCAGTGGCAGCATCACCTACATCTGAAACACAAAATAAACGTATGTGATCATGTATTAATTCAAAATCAAATCATAAAACACAGTACCATGTAATTATATCAAATTACTCCTCATCCCTCAACATTAAGATGACAAGCGCCAAGATCACCTCCGTTACAAATTCTGCAAGCTTCAGCTTCTTGATGTAACACACACAGTTTCCACAGACATAATTCACCTTGCCATAAAGGACATTTACTTTAATTATAAATCCCTCACTTAGCTGGATAATAATCATCTATTTAAGCAAGACCGGCTCTGGCACTAAGATGATGATTACCCAAAGAAATGAGTTAGTGAATTAGGCCATGAGCTCAACCAACAGTGCTCATGGCTATCATTCCTATAATCATTAAGGTGTTCAACCCCAAAAAACTAAAATAATGTCTTAATACCATGAGCAGGTATATTTGTAATTGAGTGCATTTTGTAACTGTAAGTATATCACAGCATAAGATATAAGACAAAACAGTGTAGAGCAGGTGCTTCACCTGTTCCTACTTCCCTTTGCAAATTTCTACATTGTTCTGGAAACCAGCTGATACTTGTTGCTGTCAGTTGCAGCTTATACTGTAGTGTGGGTGGATGAAACACTATAGGGGGAAAACAGGCAGGTTTGATCAGCATAGGATCAACAGAAACATATCAAAGACATCTGAGGAAAATATTAAGCCCTTTTAACAAGGATTTAACAGTATTACTAGAAATCTTAGAAATCTTTTAGTTATTTTAAATCAAGTATAGATGGGAAATTTACTTGACTTGAGGGCTGCAAAAAGTGGTGGAAGAGGTACTCAGATATTTTTCTTAGTAAAGGTAACAACACCACAGTTTCTGAGTACTCTGTTGTTAATCTGTTAAAGCAGAAGTGAGTGATCCGGTCGTTTTCGCTAATGCTGCGTTCCAGGCAGGCTTTTGAAATCGTAAATTACAGCTTCAAGTCACAACTTACGACTTTGTAGCGTTCCAGGCAACCCACTCGTGTTTTTCCGACCTGTTTTACCGGTGAAAGTCACTATAACGGCCACTCGTAACTTCCGACCGGTGAACTCGTACCAGATCGAACTGGTACCACTTCACGGTCGGAAAAATACGAGTTTCCTTGAACGCACCATAACAGTCCTCGTCGCTACGTCACCACATTCACGGCGTTCCTTGGCTGCACACACAGCCCTGCATGCCGTTCTCTCTCCTCATTGGATAAAAACTGTAGGATACGATAAATGTTTTCTCCTCGGCTCAGAGCAGAGCAGAGGGACTGAGAGACCCGTGTTTCAGTCCAAACACTCTATGTAAGTGATTGCTGTCGGAAGATATAACTATTTAAGACTTATATTAACACAAATATATCACTCACTTCTGCTTTAATATACTCTAAAGATGATAAATAAAACTCACCATCAAAATGAATAATATGGAGTGGGCTTTTCAGCATCATGTACTATATGACATAATCACTTTAATGCTAGTAGCTGGTAGCTGGTAAATGTGAAGCTAATTTAAAGTACTTGATTTATTACCAAGTAGCTCATCCTGTAATTATCCTAATTTAAATGATCTTATAATTAAATTATTCTGTAATTTAATTTAATCTAAGTTTACTTCTTAGCTGGGAGCAGGCAATTTCTGGAAGACCTGGAATGTTAATTAGTGAGCCATGAGCTTCTAGTGTCCAAGAGGGTGTATTCACGGGGTATGAGTGTGAACATCCATGGTGTCAGCAACTGTCTGTGATCCCATCCACAAGGGAGTTTATGCCAGACTGTTACCCCCTGTTTTCTGAACTAACCATTTCCTGACTTCAGTTTTCTTTTTCTGTCAAACAGTTACTAAATAAATAGATGTATTGTAAAAATAAACTTCTGTAAAATAATATTAAAGTCAAAGACATTTATGTGTACTGAAAGTCAAAGACATTTATGTGTACTATTATGTTTCCACTAGCGGTAAAAATAGGTCTTTTTTTTATTGTTGTTGTTGTTTATGTTATTATGAAAGACTTGAGTTGTTACAGGAGGGGAACCTGTCAGGTTTTGTTTGCAGGAGCTGAGAAACCCCAACGCAGGAGAAGCATTTTGTTCACAGTGTAGATTTTTTTTTCTTGATAATTTATGATTTTCTCTGACAAGTCAAGTGTCAGAACTGCAGCTGTATATCTGATGTCTCAGAAACCTACGTGGGCTGCTGGCGTACTTTAATGTGCCTGATGCAAAGAAAATGAAAATCATTTTGTGTGCACCACAGTGTCATCCATCCGACAGCTCTTCCTCTCCCACACAATGGGCTTCTCGCTGTAAGATTTGTCGAACGTCAGACTAAAGTAGCGAATTAAAAAAAACAAGCCTCTTTCCTCTGCGAGTCTGAAGACACAAATCACTGACAGCAAAAAAAACTTCCCGCTGTGAAACTCTCACTGTTAAGTTGATGTCGCCCATCTTTGGCCACTTATCCAGCAGAGGCGGAAAAAAGAAGCTGCCCCTCAACCAGCTCTTTAAAGTACTCAGTTTCCTGTGGATGGATATTTTTGTTATCCAGGGGATATCTTCTACAATCACCAGAAATAAAAGATGCTCATGACCCTGGAACGTGTTCTTTCTTAACCTTTTCTAAAAGTAAGACACAGCACGTAATGTGTGAACATATCCTCAGTGGGCGCTGCTCAGCACAGCACATCCGAATAATGCCTGTGTATTATAGAGTTCCCTCGGGACCTTGTATATAATCCAGTCTCTATATGACCCTAGGAGTCTCTCTGCCGCAGATTACATCAACATAATGCACCTGGGGGCTGTAGGCGATCATGGCTGAACAACCGAGGCGAGGACACAACCGGTTCACACTGGTTCAGAGGAGAGGCTACACTCCTCCTCCTCCTCCTCCGCCCTCCCCAAGCTAGGGAAGGTCTTGACATATTGCATGTGGTTAAAGGAGTATGAAACCCACTGACTCCTCCTCACCCCTCACCCCTTCTCCTTTCCCTTTCTCTGCTGCGCTATCACAATTGCCTCATTACTTACAATCACAGTGATATGACAGAAATGAATTCCCCTTCTATGGGGACAAAAGGGAAGCGTGGAGTGGTTTGTCTGCTCAGGGCTTCATTTCCCCCCTCGCTGTCTGACGCAGCCGGGCACTGAGCTATAAGATGCTAAATCAATTTTCGCTCACTGGCTGAATTGTGGGTGTGACTGCCAAGTAAACCCTCTAATTGTAGAGGAAACACTCCGGCAGGGCTTATGGTGTTCTGATGGTGGAGGAATCCAGCATTTGGTGACGCCGAATCATTTCTGTTACTAGGATTTGCTTCCCAATTCGAATCAGTCAAGCTGAAAATAACGAGTATACCCCATGTGTGTGTTACAGGTGTGTGTTTTCTCATTTGTTCCAAGTCAACAGAAGCCCCCCCCCCCCCCCCCCCCCCCCCAATCTGGGCTACATAACATCCATCTGGGCTACATGACACTATTGTTTCAGATGTGTTGCATCCACAGAAACAAATTACCTGAAAACAGCTCCACCCCCAACATTTCTGCCCCCCCCCCCCCCCCCCCCCCCTTGGACATTTTCACTCTGTTTTGAACATATTAATGAGCAGACAGCCAACCATGACACATTTCCCAACCATACCCGAATCAATAGTTGCTGCTGCTCTGACGTGGTCATAACAGATTTTGATTCATGTCAGCCAATTATGACAAAAACCCCTTCGAGGACTCACATACATCAGCGCACATTTGAGAATACAAATTACATAATCCAAAGTTAGTTTGTGGAAAATGTGGTCCCTCATTGAGACGTCTTCTCATTACATCAGATAAATTGCCAAATTAACACAGATTGATGTTATAGAGCAAGGCAGTAGAGCCCTGCAAATGCATTAATTTCCTGTAACAGACCATTACCCACAATCGCCTCTGTCAGCCCGGCGACCGAGACCTCTGCAGAGAAGAAAGCACCTTAAAGAGCAGCATGCACGGCATGTTTCCTTTGTTGTACACAGTGTGCCGTTCTCTGACAACGTCTTGTGTTTGATATCTGCCATCAGTAATAATAATTCATCACAGAGGAAAGCACATTGTTTCCTTGGAGGGTTATGAAACACTACTCCTCCATAACAAGCGTAGCGTTGTCCCTTGTTCCCCCTGTCTCTTCCTCTTCATTCTCATCAGAGGTAAGCTTCTAAGTAAGGCAAGCAGAGGGAGAATGAGAGCGGGAGCACGCATGCCTGTGGAAGAGTACTGGCTCAGCTCCGAGATGCAGTTGCCATGGTAACAGCATAGAGTTTTTTTTCCACACTCGATCGTCTCTCTCTCTCTCTCTCTCTCTCTCACTCTTCCTCTCTCTGACAGTGACAGAGAAAACCGAGAGATGAGAGAAAAACAAGGAGTGAAAATGAGAGGCCAAATATAGCCAGAAAGACAGAGGGATCAAGGATAAACGGGAAAGATAAGAAACGACAAGGAGGAGGAAATAAGCTGGTGTGACATCGCTGCTCAGAGGAAATGTCGAGCATCCTCCCCTCCGGTAAGCGGTGTGGAGGAGCTGCACACAGGGACTGATAGCAAGGGATGCAGCCTGCTGCTGCTAGCAAACATAACCTGCTCTGCATCTGAGCCCTCACAGCGCACAGTCATCACTGTTTGGCCAATACACAACTCTAATCCCATTGAACAGTCCATGGCTCTGCTCTGTGGTCTTAATCACATTTATCCATTAGCATGCACTGGACGCACAATGCAGCCGAGTAATCATAAAGAGCACTGCACTGGCAAAAGGGAAAGATAGAAAACAATACAATCCATCCCCTTGTTTGCATTACTGCATATCAATCATAAATTATTATATCTAGTGTGTTTTCAAGGATAAATTTTGTTAGTTAGTTAGAGTAGAAGAATGGGTTCAACTGTTGCAACATGGTCACATGAATGAACGTACAGGCCTTCAGCTACAGCTGTCATCCATGACTGAGATGCATCATTGAATTTCCTTTTGGAAGAAAGTCACAGCTGCACTTCACATGCACTTCCATTATGGTGAATAATCATGTGCTGACCTTCCAGTGTAAGGTCAGATTCATGTTTGCAATTTAAGGTGAAGAAAAAGCACTTTGAATGGCTGTAAATTATCAAGCAAGTACAGTAGCTGTCCCTGCTGTTGCTTTGTGTTGATGTAGCCCATCAACCTTGTATGTGCGTAGTAGCCATCCTGCTAGCCTGTACGCCACAACACTACTATCCACAGCCCACCGAGAATAACCTCATCAAACAGCGAAGCAACCATGTTGTAACTGGAGAAGATAGTTAGAAATATGACTCAATGTTAGCTTTTGCTAAGTAGTGTGTTGTATAATCAGTGTGTGAAACTAATGTCGCTAACAGACCATTTCTGTCTGCTCTGCTTGTGAAGAGCTAAGAGGCTAATTTGCGCTATGAGAAGCTGCACATTTGCTAGCCACTGCATCCTGTGTGGCCAAGGCAGCAAATCTGTCTAAAAGCTAAAAAGAAGAAAAAAAACACATGCTGACATGCTCAAAACCTACATGAATATGCCAACATGGTTTTAATAACAATGAAATGTTGATATGGAATGTAAACCATGTTAACCATATCAGTTTAGCACATAGACTGTTGTTTGTGTCAGCTGAGGCATCTCATATTTAAGCACTACAGTACAGTTGAATGAATGAAGCAGCAAAAAGCAATCATTGTGCCATTCATTCTGAGGGTGACATGAACATCAGAGCCAAAGCAAATGGAAAATCAATCCAATAGAGATTGTCACTGAGAAAAATACCCCTCTACATCTCTCTCATATTAGCTCCAAGTGTTTTTACAACTCTAAAATATGATACCGGGGCTTTCTTCCAGATTCCGAGGTCACTGGTTCATCTTCTGTGAGGTGATGATGTTTGAACACCTCATCATGTTGTCAAAATTACTGGCTCTTCCAGAAAGCAGCAGCCCTTCACTGTGGCATGTTTCAGCCACACCGATCCAAAGCACACTGCTAAACGGTACGTGTCAGTGATAGTTCATACAATCACTCAGAGAGCATGATGGGAAGCTCAAGGACATTGCTCTCATTCACCAACTTTCGTACACTCTGACAACTAGTGTAACACTGATGATGGGAGCCACTCAAGCAGAGGAAGAAGTAAGTTTTTCCACTCTATTGTGTTCTCTTCCTGAGATGATGCCGCAACCTTAACACCTCTTGTAGGTGGAGTGTCCCCTTCACAATTTAGCTAAGTTTCCTCAGGGAGCTGCAGCTAATGGATGATGACAGATGAGAAAGACCAGTGGAAAGACTGAGGCTAAAGTAAGCACAGCTACAACAACTGCGTGACTCTTCAGGCTTCACATTCCTGCAGTATACGCCCGGAATCACCCCCTGAGAAAAAAATTGACTACAGAGGACCACATTTTCTCCACACGGCTGCTGTAATAACACGTGCTCCCTCTCAGCGGACTGGAACGCAAAGCAGCACAAAGTTTGGCACTTTGCTTAATTAAAGGTGCTTGCACTCAGATGTCTGTGAATATTCTCATTCATCCAGGTCATCGTTATCTCTTGCCAACAAATTGAATCGAAGGCAACTGGATTTGTATTTGGACAGGTGAATATCAGCATACACATGCACACACATTTGTGGATACTGTAGAGAGCAAAATTGCCAAGAGCCAGCAGCAGGCTTGGTATAATTTGCTGCAGAGACATCATCCTGTCACAGTGTATCTAATAGAAGCTGACCTTTCTCTTGCTGTGCCGGAGACCACTGGTGCATGCGCCGGGAGGGATGCCTCACCACTCACAGCTCTGTCCCTAAAGGTGCCAGACGCCCCATGCCACAGGGACAAATTCAAAGCTGTGTTGTTGTTTTTTTTAACCCCCCTTTCCTCTACTCCTCTCTCACAGCTGATACTGTGATAAATGAGCAGAAGCAGCATATCGAAAGAGGATAATAGCGGTTTGAGAGCGTGCTAACGGGAGTTTAGAGAGCTGTGGAAACAAGGACATGGGTGTGGGAGCACATGGGCGGTTTAAACAGGCAGCACCACAGACCTCCAGGGCAGGGAGACACATGGTGGCAAGACAAAGCTTGTTGGCCCTGTGAGTACTGTGCTAAAACTGTGCTAAATTGTAAGAAGCATAAACAAGACACACACACACACACACACATCTATGCTACTTAAAGGCACACTTCAATCGCCTCTCTTTTCCTTTGTCTCCTGTGAGAGTTCAGGCTACAGTTATCAAAGTTGCTTCCAAAAACAAGTCTTCCAGCCGTTTTTTGTTTCTTCTCACCGCCCACTTTATGTCTGCATAATTATTATTTTATGGCAAAAGCTCAAATTCTGCTCAATAAATGGGAACAAAAGTTGGAGGTATTATTATTTGTACTATATTTGCACATATTGTTTTTGCTTGGAACTCATTAAATGCATACAAATATGTTCGATATAAATTAGACACTTGCAGCCTCTTATGTGCCTCCTGTTTTATCAGCTGCTGTTAAAAAGTGTTAAGAAGGCCAGTGTGTAATTGTCTTGGTGTGAAGCCTCCGCTCAGCTACAGATAATGAGAGACTGTCACAATGGTTGCACTTCCCAAACCAGATTCTCCACCACTATAATCTTTTCAGCAACAAAATTATTTCCTGTAGCTAAGAACGACGATTACAGCTGTTTTTCCCCCCTTCTTTTTAATCGTTCGGATGACAAAAGACACAAAAACAGGTCGGTGCAGTTTAGATAATGTTGTCAGTTATTTCAACACATGGCTGTAATGGTTCTTACAAGCGTTTAGTAGAGAATTAATGGTAATTTGATCATAAAGATGAGCTCTGTTAAATGTTGACAGCATTAATATATAGCTTCTTAGCCTAAAGGCTGCCAGCTGGCTCCTTGATACACCAGATAAAGTCTCTTTTTACTTTGAGGCATATAGTTTCTATTCAGTCCACATTCAAACCTTTAACACAAGACACCTGAGCAGCTTGCAACTCACCAGTCATCCAGACAAGCTGCTGTTTGTTCTCCATTAGCCAAAGACGAGCTCGTCTCTGCCACCGCTCGAGTCACGCTGTCAATAAATCCACATCTCTCAAACAGAACGCGTCTGATGACCCAAAGTGCTTGAAGTTTTGCCTCAGCACAGCACACACAGTCTCACCCTCATTTTGCCTCCCCTTTTGAAGAGATGCACAAACACTCACTGAAACACACACACACACACACATCTTCCCACGCAACACAGTTTCCATTTGATTAAACTTTCCGCATCAGGTGAAGATGAATGTTCATTTATACAAAATCTGCTTTTACAATGTTTTTGGTTGTTGTTGCTTTGTTTACTGTGTACAGTTATTATGTTTACTTTTTCAGATACAGTATAAAGAAACTACCTGATTAGTTTGAAACAGACAATAATTTCAGGTAAATCATCTGCCAACAAAAGCCAACATTTTAGCCCCTTTCAAACCTGCACCCAAATTTCTGTGCATGTGTGCATCTAAACTTTATGGCAATGCAACAAATTATTAGCACAGCATTAACACTTTAGCTTAAGCTTTGATAGTCAAGACATATTTACTTACACATCTAGCATTCATGCAGCAACATTAGCATTCATTTGGAGCATATTTTTGTTTCAGTCTCTGTCTCTGTCTCTGTTTTGGTGCTTGGCAGCTAGCTACAGACTGTCCCTACACACAAAAAAAAGCTGCATGAGAGCTGTGAGTGAACCTAAAGCATAAAGTTGCAGGCCATAGATCCAAAACAATAATTGGATGGGGCACTAAAACACTTGAGAGCACCAAAGGTAAATGCTAGAGATAATAAATCTGTGGGTTCATAACACTTCATAACTACGAGGGACCACGACCGTTTTCACATTATACGTAATCATTTGACCTTTATATAGAGCTTTTGATGAGTGCCAGCTTCAACTGATAACACTCTAGTACCTTGATATCATCATTTTCCGACACACCTCTGCTGAGCAGCGATGGCTCTTTCTGAGAGTAGCCTAATATCTTATAACAAATATTTATGTTACCAACAGCAACTTCATGTCTGAATGACAAATAGCCAACACTTTAAAGACCCTTCAAATTAAAACTAAGTTTTTAACCAAATTACCACTATATCAGGAGTAAAATCAGCAATAAAAGCCATGACTACACGAGTATTTCCACCTTGAATGAGCAGGGAACCCATTAGAGTCTTGAAAACAAAAGATTCAGGCAGCCAGGTATTCATATGTCACAGACTTACAGTAAGGGACCAATCCAACCAACTTAATGTGGCAGACAAAATAAGCCTTGCCAGTGCAGAGAGAGTTTGCATTAGCAAAACCACTAACACCAGTTACAAGCATATAGCTTAAAAGGTGCTATAGGCACTTTGCGATGTTGACTTCAGTGATAACAGACTCCTTATGTGAGTCTGACTGATGATCACACATGTGGCTGTGGGCATGAGGCCTGACCCAGAACTCCCTAATGAGGAAATAAGTGCAGATTGAATTGGAGGTTTAAGTGACAGATGAAGCCATTAATGTTACATATTCCATGTCAATACTTAAAGTTTTGGCAAATCAACTGAGCTGGTGTAATCCATTTATTAGAATTATACATTTTTAATCGAAGCAATCAATAAAAGAGAACATGCAGCATGGTCATTCATTCATTCACGCCTTTAAACTGTTCAATCATATCTTTACTGTATAATTTGCATCTCTCCATAGCAGCTGCCTGAGTCCCTTGAGAAATCTAGTCCTTCAAACTGGGAGGTTGCAAGTCTTGCCTCATGACCCTGTTGTAAGCACTGCTACAATACCCGCTTTGTTTCCCACAGCGTTAGCTGGCTGGCGCAAGGCTCGGATTAGCTTTCGTTTTAGTGGATGTGTTGTGTACACTGCAGGATTCCTTTAAAATGTCCTCTACTCTAAATAAAAGCTCCATTTTGGACAATTTGCAATGCCAAAAAAAAAAAAAATCTACTCTGATGTTTTCTTCAGGATTTTTTTCACGGCTTGAAGGTCAATCAATGTCTGAACATCTAGTAGTAAGATGTCAGCGCTCCGTCTATCCAGCACAGGGAAGGTGACAGTGAGACCTTGTGTCAACGTGCATATGCATAATATTATGCTAATGGTCATGCTCAACTGCCTTTTGCAGGCGCGTGCCCTTGCGACAGAGTTCATCGGAAAGAGAAGAGCTGGCGTCCGTGGGAATAAATCCAGAGAGAACAACACAAGCCAAGAGCCTCAGTTATCTTTTGTACAGGAAGGACACCACTAACTGCCTCCTACTACTGAGCTCCCATTTATACACACAGCAGACACATCGAAGGTGGTTTTTCCAATTTCCTCTCGCCCTCAGAAGTCATATAGGACGCCATAAATCAACAGGAAAATGGTGGGTGTCAGGAGGCCTCACAGCAGGGCTCATCTCTTCACAGGCTGCCTTGAGTTACAGTCACACTTCTTCACTATATTTATCTCAGGAGATCGAGATGGATCAGCTGGCAATACAAAGGAGATAATGTTGGGATTCCCATGAGCACGCCTGAAGCGTTTCTCTTAAACAGTGTCACTGAATTTGTGATCGGTGCAGGATTCCAGGTACTTGTCAAAAGTGCATTTTATTCCACACAACACAGAATCTACAACAAAATCGTTCAATTCATTTCATGTTGAAATTTCTGAAATAATCTGAGATAACCCTTTAATTTACAGGCTGCTAATTATGTGATAATGTCAAGTAATTGCGTCATAATGCTTGCCTAGAAATAATGGTCAATTTCATAGTAATGTCGAGCAATATAGCCAAGAAATAACGATTGATTGCGTAAAAAAAAGCCCAGAAACAATTGATTGTAATTGACAATTGCAAATACTTAGTGGAGAAAAATTCTGGCCTTTCCCAAAAAATTCAAAGCATGAAAAGCGTGTGTAATCTTTTGCCTTTATGAAAAACATGACATTACTATGAAACTGGCCGTTACTTCTAGGCTATTTCTTGACATTACTATGCCATTAATTGTTATTTCTTGGCTATTTCTTGACATTATCACGTAATTAGTGGCCTATAAATGAAATGTGTCTTTTTTTGCATTAAAGGTATATTGTGTAGGAATTACTCCCATCTAGCATTGCGGTTGTATATTGCAAGCAACTCAATCGTATTTTTCATGCTGCATTCACGTGAAATTGGGCAGACCGCAGACGGACAACAGCCGCTGCACGTAACGGCATAAACAAGCCTTTATGTAAACAAGTGGTCCGTCAGCACGAGGCAAAACAATACACGGCACAACATGGCAGCCAGCACCGAGCTTGCCCGCTCGATGTACGTATATATGAATGTTATGAACGGCAAATTCAGAGCTTACCGGAACTCTTCAGTTTGTTGATGGGGGTGATTAGCCTACTGATTAATTACACAATGCCCCTTTAAATAGAAATATAAAAGCTGAACATATTATTTGTATACATCTTCCTGGTCTCAGTAAAAGAAAAAAAAAAGAAAAACTTATCAGAACAACTGCAGCGTCTCCAATGGAAACTTGAAGACGGTTTCTGGGCGCATGCTATTTCAGCACAAATGGACCTCCTGCTAGCTCCCAGTGGCAGCAGCCTCTGCCAGCTGAACACATCCTGCCACTGCCCTGCTAGCTAGAGCAGCACTCAGCCACTGCTGGCTAATGGACTGCTTAGAGTGAGAGGAGGAGGAAGAGTGAAGTGAATGTGGGCCCCCGTGCATCAGAATGGCTGGCGTGCTGCAGGTGCAGACTGTTGCCACACAAAGGCAGCTGCTGGAGCGCATGAGTCAGTGTGTAAGTGTTTGTTTGCTTCCCTGCTTTCCTCCCCACCTACCAACACACACACACACACATACACATACAGTACACACACAAGTTTTTCCATATTCCAAGGAGAGCGGGGCACACTCCAAAATATTTTGGCTACAGGCCGATTCACATTCTCCATGCCAGGATGCAGAAAATGAAGCCGTGGCATGGCTATCTAAGGCTCTTCCACATGCATGCAAAATACCGCAGTGCTACGACAGTGTGAGGAGAGGACACGCAGGGAAGAGGGGGGAGAGGAGACAACGTGTGCGGTGTCTCTGTAACAAATTACTGGACTGATCCACAACCGAGAGATTATTTCACACAAAACACAATGGCAACGGAGCCTGCAGCATCACCCACTGTCCCTGTCATGGCCCATTTGAAGCTCGTTCCCCCAAGTGCCCATGGGAGGAGGCGGCACAAGGCCACACCATATGGTATTCTGTGTGGTAGGACGCAACCCGCTACAGGAGAGCGGAGCTGTGAAAGGAAAGATCCTGTCCTGTTGGACTAATTAATGTCTCTATGATCAGGGAAGTTTGCTTCACAACAGAAGACCAGAGACCCATCGTCACACTGCAGACACGCCATGCAACTTCACATGTTGTACAGATGGCGGCTGATCTTGACTGCAGATGAAGACACAAGGTCTGGAAAGAGGCATGTTTGAGGCTATTCCATTTATCGCTCTTTATTCATTTCTCTGGTTCGCTCTGCTTCTCTACCAATGCCCTCAGTGATCTGATAGGCCCAGAATAATAAGCAGTTAGCGTGTTATCTGCTAACTGCTCCATTACAATACGCAGATAAAGCTGCAATGATCTCAGCAGGTGCCACCCAGCAGCGGCACTCCGTAATAACAGTGGAGGCCATCACAGTGACATGCAATTACCATGTGCTGAGGGTGAGACTTTAGCTTTAAATAATCATCACAGTGTCAACTCTATAAATTAGCTTCAGCACATTTAGCATTTATATTAAGGTTGTACTGATACGGTATTGAGTGGTGTTAGGCGGCTCTGTTATCAGCTGGACTTGTCATTTTCCCTGGCACTCACACGTATACAGACATACAAAGAAAAGGATATGATGGTTTTATGTCTTACATCACGTAGGCTAATAAAACCAACCAGAAATGACACTGACATTTGTTTATATTGGTTTTTCCAAAGAGCAAAAGAGTTCAGCCAGCAAACAGCACATATGATTTCTCTAAATTCAGTTTTTATTGCTATGCTGGTTCAAAAATAAACAAATCTAAAAATGTATCCATGTCTGGGTTTTGATGAAACTTTGCCATCTGAATGGTATTTTAAAAATACAGACACCATGGGCCCAATTTGTTTTCTAACAAAACTGCATGAATTGGCAGCTGCCACAAAAAAGGGAGTGTAAAATAGATGTGACTTGGGAGCTATGCACTGAATGAGTTAACTAAAAATACAAGAGTGAGACTAAATGACTAAAAAAGAAAATGGGCAAAAGCAATTAGCGACAGCACAATGTCTGAATATTTTATAAAAAGCAAACAAGCGGGGGAAAAGGAAGTTGTGGCCGCTCTTCATTAAAATTAAACTCGCATGGGACTTTCGGTGAACTGTGAAATCACTACAGGCTCTGATTGTGAGATAAGAGCGTTACAGTTTGCATTAGGCTACATTAAAATTTAGTGAGAGTTTGAAATGTCTCCACCCTGCACCTGCTCGCCTGTGAACTTGCTCTTTGAGCTGTGACAGCTACGGTGCCACTTGTTTATTTGTTTCTTATTTTTTATGTTATTAAAAAAACATCTCACTTTTCTTCTGCAGTATCAAATAACTTCATCTTCCAAAAT
Organism: Trachurus trachurus; assembly: GCF_905171665.1. Lineage (NCBI taxonomy): Eukaryota > Metazoa > Chordata > Actinopteri > Carangiformes > Carangidae > Trachurus > Trachurus trachurus. The sequence continues at coordinate 14,805,173 of NC_139896.1, forward strand.
CATTTTTCTCTTATTTAATAATTGTGGCAGAGTTTATTATTCCAGTGGTCACTTCGGATAACGATAAGCATGAGGGATTCACAGGAAGTGTACAGTGATGACAGACATGACAGTGTTCGACTGACCACCCTCAGGAAACACAATGATTTTGGTATCTGACTAACTATTAATATAACAGGGGTTTGTTAAAGTTGCTACACCAGTTGTCCTGTGTTGAATCTCTGTTAGAGTAGCTGCTCAATGGGCGTTTGCTGCAGTCTTAAACCGCCTTGGTGCTACCACAGTAACCACAGGTGTTGCCAAATGAACAAGGTTATGTAGGAGGTAACCGAGGGACACCTATAATAAACCAATGGGCCTACAGGTTGGAACACAGTATTGGCTTTTCTCATTTTCCCAAGCAGGAGTTGTTTATTTCTGAGCTGAACTTGTTTTAACAAATCTTGTTTACTGTCAGTGGGCTACTGTACAGTAATCATTCATTTCCTTAAGAAATGAGCAGGAAATACTGCAGAATATATCCTAAATACATATGGTCATTGTGACTTTCAACTTAAAAATATAGTTATTGGGGGGAAAAAAAGCATATGATCTATTTTTCAGCTGAATCGTGCATCGTGCATAGCAGCAACCAACCTTTCAAATCAAAACACTTACAGTATACATACAGTATAAGACTTGATTGAACAAATGGCAGTGTTGTTCAAACAAATTCATGACATTAAAAGACTGATTGGTTGTAAGTTTTTGTGGCTAAAGAATAGTGAAAAGCAGACAAACATCCAACATAAAATAGAATAAAATCAGAGTAGAAACAGGTTGCAGACTTTAATTCTGATCGCGGATTGCCATACTGAGTAGTCCTACATTCAATTCAAACCTTTTTCAATATGTGGTTGTTTTACCCTCCTGATGTTTCACCCAACTTTCCATGCAGCACCACGTCTCCATTGCCAACGCTTCAAATCCCAATGAAGCAAGACACAGCTGCCCAACATGAAAGACCACTATCATCTCCACGTTCTGCTGTGTGAGTTACAGAGAGTCAAGTCAAAACCAGAAGCTGAATCCAGAGAAGAATCAAACATTATCTAGTAGCATATCGTTGAACAACCAATACATCTGAGCTCTGTTCATAGTGCAGCAGATTAATTGCATATTTCAAGAGAATCGTTCACTTTGGTATAAAAGCATGAAATTTGGCACAGATACTCTCTAAGGGTCACTTTTTGGGAAAAAAGATGTTGGCCGCAAAAATTTTAAATGGCGGCCATTTTTTCAAGATGTTCTGTATTTAGTCTAGTAGGAAGAGGGGGGTATCATGTATCCCCTGAAAATATACTTTAAAACAGTGTTTCTACATTGGAAAAAATGTGTAGAAAATGATGAGCTATGTTAAAAAGTTGTCAGAATGTCCTATGTATCATTTTTATGCAAATTAGTGCCGCCATTATCGAAAAAACCTAATTTCACTATATCTCAGCCAATATTGCAGATAAGTGAACAAATAAGGTGTCTACACCCATGTTTTGAGGGTCAGAGATCATAATAAAACTATTCATAAAGTGATCACATGTTGGTGCCATGCTAGTAAGCAAACCTAACCCTTTTACCAATTACAAGATGCCAATATTGGAGATACAAAATAAGGTGTCTAGACAGAGGTTGTTGTGTGTTTAACCAAGGTTTATTTGGATCAAACATCATAATAGAACTCTTGTTGATGTGACCACTCTTCTCTTTCCCATGCCAGATAAACAGTCAAGTAAATGGTTCTCCACTATGCATCACTCATCATCGTTTTCACTGAAATCATCAGAGTTAAACTCATCCTCTCCTTCCTCTTTCTCCTCCTCTTCCTGTTCATGCTCTCCAGTGTCATGGGGATCAACCAGTGAAATTGGTAGGATAGGACCACAGAACCACAACACTCAACACTCCTTCATCAGTCTTCATCCATCCCTGCCCCTCATCATAGGGTTTTGGTTTTTCCAGAATCGGTTCATCAGCTTGCTCCAACTGCCTCAGCATCTCAGGCTTGACACTCTAGCAGTCACTGAGTTGACTGAATACGTGAAACCTGGGATTCTTCTTCAAGGGCCCCACCTTCCTTCTCCCTTTGATGGCACTGGTACAGTCTTCTCCACTGATATGAACACATAGAACCCAAGAAGAGTGGCGCGGTAGTCTTCTCCCAGGGATTCTGCAAGCTCAGAGATGTTGAGAAGTTGTTGGTGTTGGGTTAAAGAAGCTTCCTGGATCTTCACACTGTAGGGGTCTGATGAAGTCAGCTTTAGCAGCCTTGCCCACAGCTTCTGCTCGTACTGTAACACATCCATCTCAACATCAGTGGGGACAGATGCACCGGAAGCCAGGCAGTAGTAGTACTGCAGAATCCCTAGGAGAAGACCACCGCACCACTCTTCTTGGGTTCTATGTGTTCAGTGGAGAAGACTGCACCATCAAAGGGAGAAGGAAGGCGGGGCCCTTGAAGAAGAATCCCAGGTTTCATGTATTCAGTCAGTGACTGCTAGAGTGTCAAGCCTGAGATGCTGAGGCAGTTGGAGCAATTCACCTGTCTGATGTCTGGACAGAGTTGTGAGTCTTCAGTGGATGTTGTCCGTGCCAAGTTGCTACGCAACATGGTAGGGGAGGACAAGAAACTCACTTGCAAGTCTAAGGTTGACCTGGCTCGCCTTCCTCCATGCCACTCTGCTCAGAAGCCACATGCCCGACGTGTGAACTACCGTGTCCGTGTCCGTGTCCGTGCCTTGTACAAGCGAGCTGATGAACCTATTCTGGAAAAACCAAAACCCTATGATTAGGGGCAGGGGTGGATGAAGACTGATGAAGGAGCGGTCCGATCCTACCAATTTCACTGGTTGATCCCCATGACACTGGAAAGCATGAACAGGACGAGGAGGAGAAAGAGGACCATTTACTTGACTGTTTATCTGGCATGGGAAAGAGAAGAGTGGTCACATCAACAAGAGTTCTATTATGATCTTTGATCCAAATAAACCCTGGTTAAACACACAACAACCTCTGTCTAGACACCTTATTTGGTATCTCCAATATTGGCGTCTTGTAATTGGTAGGTTTGCTTACTGGCATGGCACCAACATGTGATCACTTTATGAATAGTTTTATTATGACCTCTGACCCTCAAAACATGGGTATAGACACCTTATTTGTTCACTTATCTGCAATATTGGCTGAGATATAGTGAAATTAGGTTTTTTCGATAATGGCGGCACTAATTTGCATAAAAATGATACATGGGACATTCTGACAACTTTTTAACATAGCTCATCATTTTCTACACATTTTTTCCAATGTAGAAACACTGTTTTAAAGTATATTTTCAGGGGATACATGATACCCCCCTCTTCCTACTAGACTAAATACAGAACATCTTGAAAAAATGGCCGCCATTTTGAATTTTTGCGTGGCCAACATCTTTTTCTCAAAAAGTGACCCTTAGAGAGTATCTCTGCCAAATTTCATGCTTTTATACCAAAGTGAACGATTGTCTCACTAATCTGCTGCACTATCACAGGCTCCACAAGATCAAATGGCAAACAGATAAATGTGTGCTTCCAAAACTGCGTGTGTAGAGTGTTTGTTTGCTCTTTGTGGTATGATACTTGCCACAGCACACTCTCGGCTGCCATCGATCAGTCCTCCTCAAAGTGTCCTCTGCTGCTTGTCCTTAAAAAGCAACAGGGAGGGACGGTTCAGGACAGCCTGCAGCCCTGTTCAACATCTGTGGCACAATCTGCCAGCGGGGCCTCAGCATTTATGCCACAAGGTTACACAGAAACACGGTGAAGTCAGAGGACAGGAGCCACATTAACAGTGAGACGTAGACCGTCTCGTGTCCGTCCATCTTTGGGCATTAGATGATGATGTGGACTTTAAGGATGGATTCTAACATTTAGGAATCATAATCAACAGTGGACTTATTGACATCAGCCACTTTCAGCAGACATGGTATTGGAATACATTATTTCAAAGGACACAACAGAGTTTGGGATATTAGTTGGCTATTAGCTGTTAATCCTACTGTAAAGCTACTTCAAAAGTCAGCTCATAATCTAGTTAGCTTTTGACTAATTGACTAAAATGTCAACAGCAATGACACAAGACAAGAAAAATTGGAAAAATCCTCATTTTTGAGAAAAAGTCAAAAAGCAAATGTTTAATATTTTTGCTTGATAGATGAATTAATTATTTGATAAGAAGAAATGTCATCCAGTTAATTCTCTCTAGCTGCAGGCAGAGAGCAGATGAGGTTCTGTTGTGTCTCACAGCTGACTAAACCGCATATTGGATGATTTCCTCAACGCTGCCTCAAGAGGTGAAAAACAATGGATATTGTATAAAAGGAAGAGAAGCCCAGAGCCTTTTCCACATTTCATTTAAGGTTTTTCCTTGCATTTCCTTTTTTCTTTGTATGTTAAGTTTTTTTGTTTGTTTGTTTGTTTGTTTCACCACTGAAAAAGTGAAAAACCCAATTGAAGATGAGATTGACTTTAACATTCATTTACTTTCTTCTGCAAATATACAGCTTGGTTATAACAGAGAGAAAGACTGAGGCTGTCTCCTCTAATTCAAAGAAAACCCACAGCGCTGCACTCAAAGCTTGATGAAGAAGGAAGCGGAACTCTCACTTTAGACCCTACAGTAATAAAGTCTAAAATGCTTTGGTCTCCAGGAAATCATATAACTAACTTGTTTACATCATGAAAAACAGAATTCAAGTGTCTCAGTGTATTGATCATTTCAAGTCTATTTATTAGAAGACAAATTCTTCAGGAAATCAGTCCCTTACAGTTTTCATCTTGCATGTTAAAGCAGTATTCGTCAGGACTGTGTCAAATGTGTGCAGTACAAGAGACGTGTGGCTCCTGCTGGGCACCAGAGAAGAGGAAAAGGGCCCAGCAGTGCTGCTGTTATGACAGTGAAAAAGTGTTTTTACTCCTTCCTGTAAAACACAAGCTGCTGCAGTTTCAAGATTTAAGATTTTCACATCTCGGCTTGAGATTTACAACCACACTGACTTCAGAGCAGGTTCAATCTCACACACTGGACTGGAGAAAGCTGTGTTAAACTGAAAGTCCGATGTTGAACAAATAGAAAGCCAGTTCAGGACAGAGTCAAATCAGTCTGATATTTGGAATGTGAAACAGTACTGCTATCAAAGTCAGTACCTCGCAGTCACTTTGATCAGAGATGAAAGCTAATAATTACGAGGGTTAGTCTTTTCAGTATGATAGATAGAAAAATCAAAGTAGAGAGAAACACACAGGACTCCAGGGAGCCTTGTTTTAAATGTGTTAGATGGGAAACACAACATGCATAGAAAAGCTGCTGAGGCAAAGATGTTTCTTCATGTTCAGCTACTTTTGAATCTAACTCTTACAAAACATCAGCATTTTGACATTCTGGTCTGATATTATCCAGTTTAAAACATTTATTTTTTCTTCTAGAAAGATTTTTGAAAGGTTCACACCAATTTCACCTGCTGCAAATTAACCACATCGATGTGCTCACACTGCAGAATCGATCGAGCTTAACATTTCGGCTGGCATCTGAATCTTATTTTGTTTCACTTGTAACCAGAGGCGAGGCATTCTTGAGTCCATAAATACAATAGGATTGCAGCGTGAGATGATGCTCATGCGGCGGTCCTGAGCGAGAGAGAGAGAGGGAGGGAGGGAGGCATCCTTGGGCAAGCTGTGAGACATTTACTAAGAGAAGTGATTCTGCATTTATTGACTTTTATGATCTGCAGTGCTAGATGTTCGCACAGCAAACGCCACGGCCTGACAAGTTAAGATGGAACGGTTAGAACTCCACTAAAATCACATCCCTAACCCTTTATGAAGGATTTTTTTCAGAATTGCCTTTAGTCTCTTTCTTGCATTTACCAGCTAGAAAGCCCCGAGCATACTTTTTCTAAAGCGCCAGCCAGCCTCTTTCAAAATAATTGTGTCCTATTCAGGCCATATTTCACTCTCCTACCGCCACGTGGTGTCATACATAGGAAGAAGCGCTCCATTGTGCCACAGTTTACAGTCTCAGGAGGAGAAAAACAACATTCCAAGTGTAAACCCGCAGGGAGAAATAATCCATGGGCTGACACAGTTATGCAACGTGAAGTTACTCCAGAATTTGACTTGAGTTCACACTGGGACACCCAAACTCCTCACTGCCTCCATGAACATGAATTCCTACGAGGAAATTACACAGGGGAAATGTTTACACACACACACACACACACACACACAATGCAATTAGGTTCTGAGGCTATATTTTAAGTTTGGAAAACAATCACACACACAAATCAGTGCAGGGACTCACATCTGAACTGACATGACCTTGTTACTGCAGATTACAGACAAAGACAAACGTGCGCGCACACACAAACACACATCAGCTACTGCATTGTGTTTATATGACGGCACACGTGCTCATCCACTCTCTGCTTTCCTCCCACTAAGGGCAGGCCAAGAGCCACTGCGGCACAGGAAACTTACTGCATCAGTGTGCATCTGTGGTGTGTGCACGTGTGTGTGTGCGTGCGTGTGTGTGAGAGGTGGGTGGAGGTGTGTGCTTCTTGTCAAGCGGCCCTGTCTGCCTTCATGATGCACACTGCAATGAGTGACACATTCTGTATGAAAGCCAATGATGAAAAAAAAAAAGCACAGCATATAAAACTTGTCATAATGTGCAGATAAACAAGGTGAAGTAGAGACAGGTTATGATATTTCATACAAGTGCCAACTGTGGTGTAGACTGATCTGGAGCTCAGTAATGTGCAGGAAACATCTTATCGCAATTTGTATGACCAAGTTCGCAATTTGAGAAGCTAAATTTGAATAGATGAAACTCCAGGCTTGTCCTGGTGCATATGAACAATTTAAAACCACAAGCTTATCTCATTCCACGTGAAAAGAATTGTGTAAAACAGCGCCATCTTTACTAGTTATTACTTACATTTTTCACAGTTACGATTTCTGCAGGAAGTATTATTGCTCACCTTGAATAAGAAGTTCCAGAGTTACAAAGGGGGTAGGATGAGGGTCATCAGAAAAACATGCTTTAGATACTTTTAAAAACAGCCTTGGTTTAAGCGTACAAGTGATTTAACCTCCCATGAACCCTGCACTTTCCTTTGGTACTATAGATTATTTCAGCCACTGAACTACTGCACATGTACAAACAGTTGTAACTGCAAGTCAGCTGAATGAATCAAGGATTGTAATACAGCGTGTGTAGTGTATAAGAAATGTTTATTATAAGGGAGGCTAACCAGGGCTAGAATGATCAAAAGAAAGAAAGAAAGAAAACACTCAATGCAGATCATCTGGCAGACAGCTGATCCTGTGAGTAAAGGTTTCTACACCTTCTTGGTGGGAGCTGTGATAAAATAAGACATCACACAACATAAAAACGGCAGAAATTCTCAAGTCAGCGAAAAGTCTGAACAAACTTTTGAACATGCACCTTGAGGGTAGAGACAAAATACAATAATATAAAGCAAAGGTAACTTTTTATTCTAGGGGTACAACATAAAAGATGTGGTAGTTATTATCCCACACAGCTCTGTGGAGAAAAAGTCTAAAATACGCAGTCTGTGCTGTTGTCTACTGAAGCCAAAAATCACGCTCTGTTCAATTAGGCTGAAGGTGGGAGGCTGTCTCTAATTCACCACAAACCGTGCCCTTGGCTAACATCTTAGCCTGACATCAGTGTGTGCGTGTGGGTGTGTGTGTGTGCATGTGTGTGGCTCAACCTGTTCTTCCTCTGCTCTGTTTGTCACCTCAGAGACCCTCACGGATCAATAGCAGAAAGCATTACACATAATCTCCTGTTTAATATGCTTGTCCTGAGCCCCGGGTATAATTGTAACCGTTAGTAAAAACCTGCCAGTTATAAAATCTATCACTCTGTGCTAAACAAGGACTGACCTGGAACCTGAGTAGATGAATAATTGAGGAGGGAGAGGAGGGTCTGAGTGCCGCAAGCACCCTACCCATAATTCCTCTCGATCACCAAAAGCTGTAAATTATCTACAGGAATACTCAGCGGCGCAAGAAGCTACTTATCATGTGATGCGACTTGTCGATGTTCAATTCCCTTATGTGCATGGCAATGTTCTACATTCATACTGATGTTTGTCTCTGTTTATTAGGAGCTATCAGTGGATTTTCAGATAAGGAGCGTCTTTGCCGGTTATGGTTTCCCCCCTTATTCCCGAATGCACCCTCCTGAATAATGCATCTCTCCACTAAAAGGCAAATTCTGCGTCCTCCTTAAGAGATGAAGAGTCACCCTGTGACACCTTTAAAGAATGCTACAAGGGGAAATATGCATCTAATTCCAGTAGAAGGGTTTCTCTTTGCACTCCTTTTTACAAAACTTTGAGTCTGCCTTAAAATGAAAGCCAAATAAAAATGTCAAAGTTCCCTGATTATTTGAATGTCGCCTTGGTTGGATCTATTAGACTTAGAGGATGCAAACCATACCAGATATGTAACTAACTGTCAGCAGCGGGTTGAAAGAAACATGCAGGGAGCAACAGCAGCCACATTTCTAAAGCACATGTGTAAACATGCATCTCATATTGTTCTTTGGTCTCAAAGTAACACAACAAGGACCCAATATCAAGCTCTGAGGTTTCACTTTCTTATCAGTCACATATTATAAGGAAATCATACGTGGTTGATGAATTGGAACCCATTGAGAAAAACAACCTTTGAGATCCCAGGCTGTGATTAAATGTGTTGCTAGTGACTCATTAAAAATCAAGTCATTTCTCACTTTTAAGTCAGCAGGCTTTCAGCTATGAATAATATGAAGTAATTCATTAAGGTTAATAAACTATCAAATCTCTACATGCCATAATAAAGTCATAATAGATGATCAGATTTTCTCACTTGCCAATGAGACATTGCCCGTTTTAATAAATGATATGTCTGCAACTAAATATTTAATATGCTAAATGTCAGTGATATTTTTCTAAATCACAATCAACCAACTTCTGTCATAACTCTAAAAAAAAAAAGTCTAAAAATGGATTGTTGGTCAAAAGCCCTGGAGTAGTTTTCTATAAGGTCAGAGGTCAAACAGCCCATCGGAGGAACATGCCAAATGTACTGTCAAACGAAACCCATAACTTGACTAACTTGACTAACTTGTGAACTTGGCGTAAACAAGCTTTTGGATGCTGCCAACACTGACTTCATCGCTAGATAACGATATGTGCAGAAAGCTGGTGATGATACTCTTTGACTGTAGCGCTCGCTGCCATGTCTTCCACAAGAGGCATATGGCTGTGGAACTGAAGATTCACTGCAGTGGCTGCCAAGGCTGACAGCTGTCCATGTCCACATACAAGGAGATAGACACATGTGCTACAGATTTAACAACAGAAAGCATCTTCATGCTGATATTTGATGTTCACATAGGTACATGTACACGAGACAAAATTAATTTGCAGCAAATAGATCAACCAGTCAGAGCTGTTTATCACATTTTTGACATCTTCAGTACCAGCCCCTCCTACACTACATCCTCAGTGGATGTTTTCCACATAGATGAACTAAAAATCTAGGCTACTTCCAGAAAGTTTTCAAATCTATCTGGAGTTTACATGACTTACTACACTTTATGAATATTACACCACGGGGTCTGCTAGATCAGTATTCATCACAGTCAGCCCTCACCACAGAAGCAGCAGGCAGGACATCAGCGCACAAAAGGCGACTGTAAATCAGCTCAGCATAGTAGATGGAGAAGAGGCGGCGGCACAGCAAAACAAAAACACCTTTCAATTCTCTCCGTCTAACTTTCATGGGAGAGCTGGCAGCCTGCCGCCTTGAAATAAGAGAGGCTGAATGTGCTGACCCAGCACTCTGTAGGTAAACGGTTATCTGTCCTGTCAGCCTCGCCTGTGGAGGGGACTGAATGCTAGGAGACACTCTGGCTCTTTCACACACACACATAAGCACACACTCCTTTTCAGACAAAACAATGCTAAATACCCCCCCCTAAGGACCCCCTTGTAAAAGAGATTCTGAATCTCAATGGGATTATTCCTGGTTAAATAAAGGTTAAAAAAAAAAAAATATATATATATATATATATATATATATATATATATATGGTTCCTGAGTGTTTGTTGTGAATCAGTGAGGGCGGCTGGAAGAATTTTTTTTGCCCAGGCTCTTCTCCGACCACTGTCTGCCACAGAGCTGAGAAACAGTCGAAGCTGCATTACTGTTATATAAATTAGGGTCAGACCAATACAACAGTATGAGAAATAGAATTGAACACTTCTTATGTGTTTCATTTGAAGTGTTAGGCCATAAGAGGATATATGGGTCGTTTAAAAACCAAGACCATATAAATGTAGTTTCATATCTCCTCTCTCAGGCGTCTTTCTGGAGCTTTAGTAACAACAGGCAGGTCAGTGGGCCAATCAGAAGAGGGCAGACTCTGAGCCTATCTTTTTAAAGGGTAAAGCATATTTCAGGTTAACACTCGGAGAAACCAAACCTTGTAGGCTACTGTAAGTCCTGATGACTTGTTTCTAAGGCTCAGTCAGTGTCTGAATACAGACTACCATCTACTATCTATCTATTTAATCAATCTTCACTCACATCCTCAAACCATTAACTCATGATTATACTGAGATATGTTATTACAATGGGCAAATTGCAGTTCGACGGGATAAATAGTAGCCAACACATTCTAAAAAACAAAAATGACAGTATTATTAGTTTTAGTGACCCATGATGCTCTGGAATTCTGTTTTCCAGTTGGTGTTTTTCACAGTAGGCAAGAATAGGAGTCTGCAGTAAACACAGAAACGCAGTTGTGCAATAACCAGAATTTCAATACTACTTACATAACCATGTGAAAAACCTTAATGCAATATTGACTTTCATTTAATATGCTAACAAAAGGTGCTCTGCTGCAGACTTAGGCTTCATTTCAGAGTCACATCCACAGGCCTCAGGGTGAATATGCACAAACTGGAATAGTTAAAGAAGATGTCCGTCAGGATCTGGACAGAGGACAAGGAGTTCCCTACAAAGTGTACAGAAGCAAGGAGCTGAAAACATGTAATCAATAACTGCCCAGCAAATATCCTACTAAATACCAGTTCAAAGCTGGTTGGAGAGCTGGCATAAAGAAAAGCATTGAGCAATTTCATTTAAAGAAGCTATGACAGCAAAGAACCAGCTGAACTGAGAAATGGATCGGTTGAATTGCAGCTGTCATCTTGTCATATAATTTATTCACTCCCGCTGGCACAAATGTCAACAACCAGTCCTTTACAGCATAGATACAGAGGATGCTATAGCTCCAAAATACTCTGAAGTCTGCACTGAAATCAACTGAAAAGGCCTTGAATCCTCTCTGAAAGTACAGCCAATACATTTCCCACAAGAGTTTAGGTCCTCAGTGGAAACTTTAAATATTCAAATGCACTTATTGGTAACATTTACATTGAGAGGTCTGTAGGATCATGATGAGGCTACTATTATCACAGTTATTTAAAGCAGCACTAATGTGTGTTAAGTACATTTGTTGCCCTTTTTGAGACATATTTGAAGCATTAATAGCATTTATTTTCAATTAATGTTTCTGGTTATGTCAGAAATGTCTAACAACCAAAAAGCCCAATATTCCCTCTTCTCCAGTTCTGTATTAGTTGCTAGCATCTCCAATAAATTAACATGCTAACTTTGTGTGTCTTAGTGCTAAGCAGGTATACTAATTTGTTCATCAGGGCATCTTAGCTGAAACACTCCAAGTCTCTGTTGTGTCTAAAAATATTTTTAAGCCTTTAAAACCAAAACAGTCTGTTAGAAGACTCCACTGAGCACAACAACAGAGTTGAGTAACAGCGTGTGGTTTGGTGTGTTTGTCACAGTGAGCGACCTCTTTCAACAGTTATTTTCCCCGTTGTTTAAATATAATATTGGTTGTTGTGGCTTAGGGGTTGGAACGAAACCATATATTTAAGTCAGTTAGCAAATGGTTATGTGGTAATGTGGTGAGAACCCAGCTCAAATTGTGAGCTGTTGCAACATTAGCCTAAACAGGCTAACGTTAGCCTTTGTGAATGTTGTGTGCAGAGTGTTGCTGTAGGAGATCACAGGTGTCCTAGTTACAAACAGTAGGTAACAGTACTTTTTCAGGACATGAACATGTCAGTGAACATGTTAATAAAGTAAACAAGTAAAACGACCTCATCCTAAACTCACTGTGTAGCCTACATCCAGATGTCTGTTCTTGAGCCGCTGAGAAAAGATGGAGGAGGTGTTTCCATTTGAAATGCTCTGTAGCACTGTTAACGTTCTGGCTTTTGATCATCTACAATTTGTCCCTGATCACGTTAAATGCAAACTCTCAATGTACACTAGTCTTTGTCTGTGTGTTTCCCACAAGTCACAGTGCACACTTACTGTTTACCCTGACTGCCTTCTTCTCTTTGAGCTTGATGTCAGACTAGAACACCTGTTGGGTGATCATACTGCCTTTGTCAATCGCTGAAGAACCAAGTCTCCTATTCTTGTGAAATAAACACCTACATTCACCACCTAAGATACTTCAGAGAAACAAGTACTAGAATTTTTTCACTGAGGCATCAGTTCTCGTGAAATCCCTCGTGTAACTTTAATTTAATTGTCTGAATGAGCTGTCACATTCATTTATGGTGGCTCCTGCTGGCTCACTACATCAGAGCTCGTCCAAGCCTCATTGCTTTATTTCTTGCTCGCTGCCTCCAATATATCCCTTAAGAAACTTAAATGGGAGACATTACATAGAGTCCAAAACACTGCTAAAGTTTGAGGCACTAAAAATTAAATGAGTTTGTTTAGGTGCAGTTAACAGGGTACAACCTAATCAGATCAGTTTTTGGTGTCATCACCTTTTGCTATACAAAAGAGCACCAGATCTCAATAAACTTGTTGCACAATTTTGGTTGTTCCAATCAATTTGAAGAATTTCCAACAGCTCTTGTATTATGTGGATTCGGGCAGTTTCAGTGTCTTCTGTCACTTCATGTGATGACTGACTGCAAGATGCCAAGATCAGAGCTCGGTGGAAGCCAAACCATCTGCTGCATGATGCTCCTTGTTCATCTTGACACTGAGCATTATAGTTCTCTATCACTCTGGCTGCATGGTCACAGTTGTTGTCAGTCATGCATGCTCCTCACTGGTGGTATTGATGAGTGATCAAACGCAAGTATTTCTCAAGTCCATGTTAATCCTCATATAACCAAAGGAATCATTGTAATTCCTGCAGCAGCAGCATCAAATTTATGGTGCAGTATTTCCCTGGTTTTTCATAGAAAAACTTTTTTTTTCTCATTTTGTCACTGGCAAGATGATGCTATTACATCTTTTTGCATCATCCCTGTCATCTTTAAGGCATGGAAATTGAATTATACTATACTAACTCTCCATATTGGTGCTGTGGTTATCTGTTAGAAGGCCCTGGAGAAACTCGCAGCCCTGTGTCTGTGTGGTATTGGCATGATCAGTGAGTCTATATGTATTTCCCCTGGTTGGCCTGGGTTCCTCCCACGCCATCAGTCATGCATGCATGGTATAAAAACCATTGCCAATGCTGTTGGCTTAGAGGCGCTGAATAGGATGTCCTCCCATGGCACTGGAGAATAGTTGACCTTTGATCCTATGAAGTTAGGTTAGCTCAAATGCTGAGGATGAATTCACCCAGTGACCAAAAAGAATCGGCAAATAACATCAGCTGTAAGCATTCAGCCTGTTCTGATCATAATAAACATCTCCAACATAAAATTTGACACTCCAGACAATCTGATGGAGTTTTAGGTTTTGACTCGAAGCCTGCACACCGCTGGCTGTTGATGAAACATTGTAACAACCTTGAGAGGGTGGTTTAAATTGAGATTCAATCAAATCACTATGAAGGATGACTCCGTGGCAGACACCTGTGATTGATGTCATTTGATAAAAAGCTTCGCTCTCAATCTGACATTGATCTTCGCTGTGTTTCCTGGCCTTGACTTACTGCTTAAGTCTGTTCAGCTGGGTAAACAAAAGAGATGGCTAATAACCTGTCGCCCTGTATAATCAATGTTCCCGGAGAGTCTGGCCAGGATGCCCACATCACATCAATAAAACGAGTCACAGAAGGTTGTACGGGCGACCAAGGTGCAATTCTGCTCAGAGGGCATGAAGTGGAAAGTCAGGGTGAGAGAGGGATGATTACTGAGAGATAAGAGAAACAAAAAGTGGCTGAAGAACTTTCAAGACAAGTGTAACTGACCTGGTTCCCTTTAAACAGATTACAATTTGTTGCATCTTGTTTTTAAACTTTCATCTTCAGCCAAGAATAGAAAACACTTTAAAAGTACCGTTACACTCATGAAGGGGCTGATTAGAATTTGGTGGTCAAATGTCAAAGTGACCTTACAAAGATGTTTTTGTGTGACTCACAAATCTATACACTAATTATAACAAATTTAACGGAATTGTTTTTATTTTAACTCAGGAAAGGGAGACAGTATTTCCTATAACTTGGTAGAGGCAAGTGGCAGCCAAGCTGTACTGTAATTCGAGTTTGTCCTCTAAATGAAAATGCATAACAGAAGGATAAGACATAATTACATAAATATTTACATTACAGTTAATGGAATGCCTTTTTTTTAAGTTTTGAAAATAACCTTTTGTTGTACGTTACCATTGCCTTGATTCACACATTATAATGTTTTATATATTATGCAGTTAAACTGTAATCACACATATTCACCTATAAACTGCACCTTTGCAAAGATTAGTTTCAAGGTTTTAAGAATCCTCTCTGGATCATTCATCTGAAAAACACTACTTACCAGAAAAATCTACTTTTTTACACATCTATTATTTAAACTTGATCTGTCATGTTCAGACACAATCACCATACTGTCAGTCTCCCCTCCTGTTTAAACTCTAATAGGCCAAATACTTGTGATACATGTAGCAAGACAGCGTTGATATTGCACAGTGTGGCAGGAAGACTCACAGTCTGTCAGGGTCTGTCAAGTTCAACTTCAGTCATTTTTTCTCCAAAACCTGACAGAGATTATGTATTTCTACACACAGGATTAAAGGTATAAGATGGTGAATTAATGGAACATCACTTGACTTTGGAGGATTTTATGTCCTGCAAGACTGAAAAGTATCACACTACTAAGAAGAGGGTTTGCTTTAGTGAGAACAGATTTATGAGACTTTAAAAAGAAATCTTTTGGCTTTGTGCATAGATGATCATGCATGTGACAGGCACTGTATGTGTGCCAAGTGAACACTTTTTATTTTTACACTGATACACAAAGCTTGTATGTGCCACTGCTGGCACTGGGGTTTTCAAAAGATCACTTATCCTTTTTTTTTTTTTTTTTTAAAGCAATGTTTTTGAATGAATCTGAAGGTGAAGCAGTCTAATTTCTCAGACTTTTCCTAGAATTTCTGAAGTAAGAAATGTATGTGGATTAGACAAATAGTTAATCAGTTGGGGCTACTAGTAGGATGCTGCCCCTTTATAACTTATCATTTGAACGACAACATTTAATGTGCCGCAGCCAATGTACTTTCCTTCTCCGCACATAAAATATTCACACAGGCAACAAACCCACACTGGACAGAAGTTGTTGATAAATGGATAATAACCCCAAACCATAAAATATGAAGAACGTGGAAGTATAATAAACATGAATAATGAACGTGCGCACGATGAGCAATGATAAAGGAATAAATGATGTACATGAGCCAACACAGACACGTGGACGCCCAACTGAGCTCATTCATTTTTCATTACACAAACTCAACAGTAGGCTACACTGCATTGACACTGGTGAAATGTCACATAATCCAGTCACCCACAGCAGACCATTTAATGTTGTGTTTGTTCACCAGTTTAAATAAAATCCAAACGACAGGATGTTGCCAGGACAAGTGGTCATTTTAATTATCAGCCAAAGGCTACGTTGAGTCCTTCCAAGTCCCAGACAACAAAAATAACAGTTACTGTGGAAACAAAACACAGATTGGCATTCAACAGAGGGAAATCTTGTCCCACTGAGGCAAAGACGATTGATTTACTTCAGTGTTGTGTGGGTAATAAAGCATACTACAAAATAAGAATGTGAGAGGAATTGACCCTTCGCCAACTCCTCCCACAAACGGCTATTGTCCAATCCTACGTTAGTAACCGTAACTATGGCCTGGCAAGCTTTCGGCAGTTGAGTCATTACGTTTGCTTTTGTGGATACATTTTGAGAGCAATATAGAGATGAGAGTTCAGATACGAGCGGACTTTTTTTTCGACTTGAGCAAGTGTAAATATGGGGATAACCATATGTTCACATCCAAAATGACAGCTGTACTTTTAGGGCTTTTACCTGGGCTGTTAGGCGAGGGATCCTCCAGGCAGGGACTGCTTTCACTGACTGATACAGCGGTGGGAGAGAAAAAAACAGCAGCGAAAGCTGTATGTGGTTCACAATCGCCCAAAAACTTGCAGTTTGACAACCAGTGAGATGACCTAAGTCTTCGTGGGTTGATAGACGGTAAAATTACCAGCCCTTACTGCTGCTCTGTACATTGTCCAGTCATGTCGTTGAACAGATGTTTTATCCTCCTGCGCGAGTCACGTCACTGAAAACTCTGAATGATCTTTGTGACTTCTTCTCTCTATTATCTCAGAACAGTTTATCCAGAAATTTGCTGATATTTCCTTTGAAATCGATACCAAATATTGCCAGGAGCATGGCTGGGAGTGAAAGCTTGCCCAGCGTAGCAACAGTAACCAAGGGGGCGGGGCTTACGCGAAGGGTCAATTGGTTTTCCAAGGACAGAAATTATGAAAATTAAAACAAAACTGATTGCTTTTAAATTCTTCTCGTCTCTTCATTCAGATAGCCTATTGGGCATTGAGCGACTGTGGTAACATTGAGTTTTTCTTAAAGACACCATTACAGTGGAGACAAATGTGATTCCAAATTTGGCACCACACCACAACTGTGCCTGCGTTTTCTACATGTTACAAACACACAACAGCCTGGGTCAGATTGTCTGGTATCTGAGGCTCAGTACACTTGTGTGGGCAGCTCTAGGGTGGGGTGGGCTGGATAGGGCTGTAGTTCCACCAAGAATGACAACAGCTGCACCAAAGCCACACCAAGAAATTACCAGATGCCTGACAAACATTCCTGTCTGATTTCCCTTAATATGGCGGCTGTTCTTCCATTCCACAGTTGATCTCGTCTGAATGCCTCATCCCCAAACCCCCATACGCTAGAATCACCCTGAGGCAAATTTTCATTGCTCATGTTTGCTTAAAAGGCCTAAAATCGATATTTTTAGATTAATAATGGATCAAACTACTGTTTGTAATGGGAATGTAAGAGGGGAACCAACAGAGATTTATCACCATGCTCTGCCGGTTAGCATCCTTTAACCCATTGTTTATCCTTTAGTGCATTGATTTGATCTTATTGCTGTTGTTGCACAGCAGATAGATAAAAACAAAAAATTAACAGCAACCAAGTGGTGAAAACAGTGGAAGATTTAGCAGCTAAATGAGGCTAAGCTAAATTCCCTAAGGTGTTGAAGGAGGCAAATTCAGACAAAAAGGAGAATGATGGACACTATTGCTTTCTTTTTATGAAGGTAAAATGTGTAAAACACACACACCATGCCATAAACGAAGTATATGTGGCACTATACAGAGACACTATATTCATTTTGATTTGAGTCTATATTTTCCAGACCTAAAGGAACAGGCTAGTCTGACACATGAACCAACATGTAACAAAAATCACATTGCCATCATTTATAGCATAAAAGAAATATGAAAATAATCATTTGAACTGAAATTGTGAGTACTACCGCATTTGCAATCTAATTTTATAGTACATTGTTCAGCCCTAATGGACCCTTGCTACCAGAATGATTTAAAGAAAATGGATTGCTGACTGGACTGCAACAGTGGGGCCAGCCCTATAATTGCAAATATCGTTGATTAACTGACTGATTGATCGACTGACTGATGATATTTCCACCCCTGGTCAACAGAGTGCCAAGCTGCAGTTCCACATTGCCACATAAATTATCAAAGTAGTTAGACTTGAATCGAATAAAAGGCTGTCACATTCTGGAGTTGGAAGTAAACAGGCTAAACTATTGTGGATCCCAGACAGAGGCTGTGCTTTGTGAAAGAGGCAAAATAATAAATATAGTCTTGCTCAGGGCAGAAACCCTGTTGGCTCACCTTGTGTGCCATTTGGGCCCAGTCCTTGCCCTGGTAGCCCATTTCCATTCTGGCCTGTGGCCCTGTTGTTACATGTCCTTGCTTTCTCTCTCCCCAATTTTCCCATTTCCCTCTCATTATGAGAAGGGCCTGCAAGGCAAGAGCCGGTAGAATTACTTGAAAATAAAGATATCCTGCTATTGTTAGTGTTGTGAAAAAAGATTTTGTTTTTTGCCCAAAACTGTACATATTAGGAGATGGTGGGGGGCTTGTTGCCTTCCCTAAACCTATTCAACAGTGGATACAGACTGCAATTATGATTGGTCGACAGATTATTTTGAGGAACTGGAAAGAATCTGGAGAGCCTCCGTTCCAGGCATGGATGGTAGAACTGGGAAAAATAGCAGCATATGAAAAAATGACACACAGGATACAAGATGAAATGGAACTGTACCATTTGAAATGGGGGAAATATCTGGAGTATATGAATGACACAAAATGAATTTAGCATTATTTTGTTGTATATTTTTTGATTATGTATTTACCTATTTATTTTCATCAATTTTCTTGCCACCTTTATTTAATTTTATTATCATAAGTTATTTTTTGAATGGAGTTTGTTTATTTTATTTTAACCTTATCACCATTATTTATTTTTTGCATGGATGTGTGTCTATACATCTATACATTTATATATATATTTTTATTATTACATAGAAATGCTTCTCCTTTTATTTTCTCTCTCTTTTCTTGTCTTCTTCTTTTTCTTTCTTTCTCTATTTATATGCCTCAAGCCATGTGGTATTTATGTAGGTAGAGGCGTATGCGACCAATGTGTTAGTGGGACGGCTCCTCGGGGCGGGTGGGTGGGAGGGAGGGACAGGGGTGGGTTGTTTTTCTTTTTATGATTATCTTTGTGTGTGTGAATGATGTTTGTCACTTGTTTTGTTATTATTATGAATGAGAATGTTGGAAAATAAAAAAATATAAATATAAAAAAAAGAAAATAAAGATATCCTGAATCTTCTAACTTTCGACTGATTGATCATTTAGTGACCATAAGGCGGTCCAGCAGCCATATACCAGGTTATGGTCTTGTTTTCTCATCCCCACTTCGTTAAAAGATCAACCAGAGAAAAATGGAAAAGTGGAAGCAAGCATCAAGAAAGGGAATCAGAACAGCCAGAGAGCAGCACTGACATACTGCATTAGCTCCTCTGCTCCTCTGGTGTTACCAATGAATAATTAAGTTCCCATGTAGCACTAGCAAGGAAAAATATGTATATGTACAAGCTCACATAGTTGCAGAAGCCAGTTTTTCCAAGGAAGATTCTTTGCTTCTGAAGAGTAGGTCAGCGAAAACTCTACTGTATCCACAACAAAACAAAAACTGGCAAAAAATCAGATGAATATCTTCATATCACCAGACAAACAGGCAAGAGGGAGTTGGAGTTGCAAAACATTTTGTTTTCATTAAATTTTCAACTTGAATTAGATGTAGAATTAAACGTAAAACTACTGTAGTCTCACAACTGCTCTGTCAGCATGGTTTGGCTGCATTTACCCAGGTATTCAAGTGAGACATCAGCCATATCAATACCAGCTCCACCTCCACCTGCTCCACTTCTGCATCTCCATTAGTCTCTCTTTCTTACATTATCCTTTCCTTCCTAAGCTAGGTAATCTTAAAACAAATCCCATCGCCAAAGAAGGACCACTGTTCTCTCTCTCACACAGAGATTGGGCTTAGAGCGCAGTCCCAGGCACTGACTGTGTAATGAGCTGCTGCCTTAATAAATTAAGAGCTAAATACACACAGGTTGCAGTGTTGTGAATTGAATAAAATGCGTTGCACAAATTTGCATGTCCTTTTATATTAATCAATCTGGCCTGAGGAGGAATTATCTAATGAGATCTTTTCAATTTGATGACAGAAAGTAGTGACTCTATGACACAAACTATACAGTGGTTAGGTCTGTGAGAGGGGATAATGTGTGGACACTGGTCTGCAGCAAGTGCAGCAGTGGCTAGTTTCCTGGAGGGTTGGGAGCTTGTAGCTGAGAGTCCGGGACAATGAACTCCAGTTACATGGGAGCAGCTCCATTAACCCTGAACGTCATCACTGCAGGTTGTGAACCAAAAATGAGCAGCCAGTAGCACTAGACAGCAGGACATTGGAGGGTTTATAGTATGGGAGTCAAAGACAAGCTCACAATACAAGATGATTGTAGTCAGACTAGACTGAATGTTCTTTTGGTAGTCAGATTGCTCCTCGTTCTCCGAAACAGTGTCTATTTCTAGTCTGATGATTGAATGTGAATATGAATTAGGATTACATAAACATTGATCCTTGAAAAGTGGGACTTGAAATCCATCGCTTTACTCAGCATCACCAATCATACGCTTTCTTTTTTTATGCTTCATGACAAAGGGAAACTAAATACTTCAAAGTAAGAGGGATTTCGATAATAAGTGAGAAAAGTATGAAATATTTAAAAACTTGAATGTGATAAATGTGAATTATGAATATGGTTATCAGACTGTGCGTTGAGGGATTAACAGACGGCACAAAGCAGCACAGAGATATGAGTGACGATCGTCCTGACCGGCTCCACCCATCCATGTGCATTTGTTATTGTGTTCATGGGGCCGTATTGTTGCAGCGAGGGTGTAGCCTATTGATCGCAGTGAAATGTCAGATGTGTCATAGAAGACAGTGCTTAAGTCATCTAATTTGCTTTGCTTATTTATCCTTTTGAAAATTGTGATGGCAGCATGCAGCCCATGTTGGCAGAGGAGGCGGACGGAGAAGCAGCTGCACAAAGCCTGCAGATTACCGACTAGATCACTGAGTAACCAAACCTGTCACATTAATCAGGTGTTTTAAAGACTTAAGTCCTCATTTCAGTGAAACACAGAAGTAGCTGGCAGTGCTGTTCAACCTGTTAAAACATCAACTGGACACTGTTCATACTAAACAGCTACAGCCAAGAGCCAGTGAGATTAGCTGAAACAGGAGGAAACAGGCTGGTTCTTTCTGAAGTTGTGAAATCTACCTATCAGCATCTCCACAGCTGAACATTGAGTGGGTGGAGGTGACAGTCACTAGACAAGAGCTTTAGCCATCATTGCATTCACAAGACAAGAGGTGCTAATACTGTACATGTTTTCAAGGCAGAATGAAGGCTGCACTGACAGGATGCACCGGGGCTAGCTGTTAAACTTCAGTAGATGTGATAGAAACAAGGGGTATCACTGGTGTCGCTTTCTAAAACTGAAGACAACCCTTGGTGAGTTAAGAAATTAAAAATGATGCTGAAGTTGCAGTGTTTCATTTCCAATGGAAGGCAACAACTGTTAGCTAGTTCAGCCCTTTGAAGTATTGATTTGAAGCTAAGCTAACTGGCTTCGTGTTCATGTTTCTCCAACAGAGACAAGAGTAGTAGGCCCTATTAATGTTTTCCTTTAAGTAGTAAAGTTTGCATCAAAGTGTAGCACAACTTCTAACCAAATTTCCAGTTAATTTTCATAATAAAAAAAATACCACTTAAAATGCTTTCAGTAGCCTATGCAGACAAGTTGAGCACAAAGTGATAAACAGTTGGTGACAAAAACCAACATTTTATTTTATCTCTCCAGATGATGATGTTCAACAGTAACATGTAAAAACAACATCAGATATTTCACGCGTCAAACTACACACAAACCGGGTGGAGACTTGGGGCTGACGAGCCATAGCATCTAACAACGGTGTTTAGGGGACATCTGTTATAGCTACCAAAATAACATTTTACCCCTTTAAGTTACATGAGCCTCTTAATGCAGATCAGTCACACACCGCACCGCCCACCAGCTGATGTAGCTACATCCTCAACCTGGGGGAAACTCTGCTCTACACAAACTAAAAGTAGAACAAACCTGTTTCAGCACCTGAAACTAACGCAGGCAGTGAAACAGGAGTAACGCCAGCTCCCGCGCAGATTACAAAACCACTTTTAGCTGCGTAATTATTATCCATTGTCACCACATATGACGAGACATGTTATTATTGTTGTCTGTTGATATTTTATAGGCATACATGCAGTTTTAATTGGGAGAAAACCAAATTATATTTTGTCATAAGTTCATGTATAATACAAAAATAAAAAAACAATTCAAATTGAAAGATGATAAGCAGTGATGACCCTGAGTCTTAACAGTTAGTGACCAGAGACAAGCTTCCATCCTTAAACATGGTCTATCCCTCTATAAACAAACATTAGCCTGCACTGCCTTGGTTGAGTGTGGAAGAAGCAGTTCAGAGGAAAATGGCAAATTAAACGAAAATACTTGATTTAGGGTTGTTGCACTGTTTTCTTTCTCCCAATCCAGCCCCAAGAAGACATTCAAAGTAAACCCTGCCCTGTGGGAGAGAGTCATTCTATTTTTTTGGGATGAATTTCACACATGATTTGTTTTCTTTGTGTACAATTAAAGCACGGGGTGTGCAGATATGCTGCTAAAAAGCACAACTGGCTGCTCCCAAGGAACAACAAGAATATATATAATCCCAGCAATGTTGTGACGGTGCACCATTTCACTCCCACATCTTCCTATCTATTACACAACATGTGTCAATGAAAGCCACTTTGCGAGGGACGGTTATGGTGAGATCCAACTCTCTCTTACTGTAGAGGAAATAAATGAGAATAGATACAGTGATGCATTTTGAGGCTTTCATTGTTCATTAGTTTTAATTTCCAACAACAGTCTTTGCTCATTTTGTTATAGAAATAGAAATTCTAAAAAAAAAGAAAAAAAAAAAGACCATGAACCTCTGTAAAAATGATCACATTATCTTCTGAAAAACACTTGATGCTCTTTCCTTGACTTGATCTTTACACCATTAAGTCCAGATGATTATGAAAGCATTTAATATTACCATCCAGTGCTTGTAATGTGTTTCTCTCTCTCTAATCACATCAAAAAAGAGCTGAAAGTGTGGCATAATCTCCATACAATCAACTAATCAGTGCCATTAAATGGTATCAATGTGTTCATACTTCAAGAGATTTTAATGGAGCTTGTTCCCAATTGTGGTTCCTGATACAGTCCTGAAGTGTACTCGAGGACACAGCGTGGGTGGTGTAAAACTCCCTTGCTGATTATTTCCCACTGTTGAATCAGAATTATGATGACATTTAAAAAAAAAAAAAAAAAAAAAAAAACTTCATTACAGTGCCGCCCCATTCTCCCTAAAAACTTTTTAATATCTACAAACCACATCAATCCACAATTGTTGCATCAGGCACCGCGTCAATCAACATTTACTCTAACGCAAAATACACATGAACCAGCTCGTGAAAACAGCTTCCTTTAAAAACACGGTGAATTGTAAAAAATCTTGTGTTCTGTCTGTAAAAAAAAAAAATACAGAAAGCATGTCTTCTCCTTTTGCCTGATGTATTTTTGACTTTATTAAATCCATCCAACCAAATCCATTTAATCCTACATTTAAAACATGGGCTACATTGTTTTTTTGCATGCATTGTTAAAAAACACTTCATTTTAGAAAATCAAGATTGGAGTTTTGTGTATTTTTAAACTGATGACAACATCTACTGCAACATCAGGAAATATGTTTAGCCTAGTCTTAGACAGGTGTCTCTAGTCCTCATTTTGTAGCTACATTACAGTTACTTATGATAATTGAGTAATGCCTTTCTCCCCTAGCTCCTTATCCTCTGTGAGTTATTTGCCTGCAGTGATGACATCTCAGTGAGGTCACCTGAGTGGACTACTTTTGGCATTTCCTCCCTCTTCACTCTGCCAAGGTCATGTGTGTTTAAGGCTTTCACTTTAATCAAACTATTAACTTTTGTCTAGTCCAGGAGCTGTGGGATTTGTACTCTCTGTCCACACGTGAACTGACCGCTGACCAGTTCACCAGAGCACTAAGAGCAGATCATAAGAGACTGAAAAAGGCATTTCACCCACAGCACACACACAGAGAAAGAGAGAAGCAGTGGGCATACATCCAGTCCCCTGCTCAACTCTACTGTTTGTATAGAGCCATTCATCTCCTTATTAGGATCAGTGCTGGGCCTGAAAGGAAGCTACAGGAGCTCTCTGTGTTATTGGTGTCAGTGTCAGAGGATTTGTAAAGATGCTGAACAAGGAGCTCAGTATTTGTTTAAGTATAGACAGGGACAACCACAGACAGTCTGAGGCTGAAAAGGCATGTCGATAGCACTCAGCAGCATTTTCAACTTGTCTTTGCAAATTTTCTGAGCAGAATCGGTCACTTGCCAAGCAATACTTCTATGTGGACAGAGTGTGGTTTGCTAAATGGCAGCTGAAAGCCAACACCAAGCATCCTAATCTGTGGACTGCACTGTTTTGGCGGGACCTAGTGCAGTTGGACGAAAAGTATCTGCTGAGAACGGAGCATGAAAACGGCTACCAGAGGGACATCGATCATGGCCTGAATTATGAAGGAGCTTCGCATTATCGCTGCCAATGTGAAAACAAAAAAAAGAAGACAAAATATCTAAGCATGACGGACAATCTATGACTGATCAGTCCAGGCGGGGTAAAAACATTTTATGCCAGCCAATGAAAAAAGATGCTCTACAAACCACAGCGCAATTAGAGAAAAGCCTGCAGTAAAAAAAACAAAGAAGCCGACTATCTCTGAGGGAGCCGCTGATGCCAAAACAATGAGTGGTTTCCGTCAGTGAGGAGTGGCCTCACAAGTCTTTCGAGTGCAGCTGGGGAAGAGAAGTGAAAGTGTTCAAAGTGTGCGGGCCGTGCGAACAACACAAACATGAGTGATCTAAAAACAAACTCACAGAAGTTTCAGTCAGGAGCGGACCACCCTTAAATACAAACTACATTAGACTTCTGCTACAAACCACTGATGCTTTGCTGAACACCAGAACTGGGATTTGTCTTTGCTCTGGGTTTATTTATTTATTTATTGACAGATGCTCCCAACAAGGTTATGTACTGTAACAAAGCTGCAGAAACATCAGTGTATGGTTTAATAGAGCACCTGTCCTGATTCTAAATCAAATGTTTTATTAATGAGGTGAGAGGAAAAAGGCAGCAAGGGGAAGAACAACAAGAGTACGCAGCTCATTCAGCTATGACGGACATAATATACATGCAGTGGAAGATTATAATATACTATAATAATAATAAACATGGTTAAAAATAGGGAACTAACCTTCATGAAATAAAAGCATGTAACCAGATCTCCTCCTCAAGTAGCTGCCTTTTTTATTTGCCTTCTCAACACATCTTACAAACCATTAGGGCCGAGTACGCCCTTCAAATCAATATCATGATTATTTCAAACTTTTACCTCCATTACTGTTAATGAACCACTGGGATTGGGGCGTGGACACTTCATATTTCCTGATATGATTGGGTTCCTAGTGATTTGACAAATTAGTGGTGCTTCCTTTGGTCACCGTCCATGTTGCATTAACATTGAAAACAAAACCTGAGTGGAGGTCAGACATGAATGTGGCAAAAGTGATGCGCTATTAAATTAAATCATATTAGTGAGTACATAGCCTGAGGCTCAATGTTTGAACTCCTATCATCCATATCACCAGCTTCATTTGGATTGGACACAGACAATAGCATTAGTAGAATGTGATGAAGATATGCAAGTGAGAACAAGGTATTTTTATTTTTAAAGGGACAGGTCACGAGTCACCACTACACACAGTGGAGAAATATTAACTGGATTAATCACTATAAGCAGGATGAAGTCATTCAGAAGTTCTAAATGTACCTAAAGGAAGTATTCAATTTCTAAAGTCAGAGTGTTTTATTATCTGTGTGAGTGAAGGATTGGACTTTATACACTGAAAGCAGTGTGAATGAATGTCTATCAACTGAATGGGCTAAATTAAGCTAAAGCACAAAGAATTTCATCACAGCCCTCAGTTGTATCCCTCCTTAGCAACAGATGGAGTTTGTCCTAGAAGTGTCCTTTGGATTTTCCTGAGCGCCTTAAGAAAAGGAGGAAAATCTCCTGAAGAAGTCTTTCATTGTGTGTGTGTGTGTGTGTGCAGTGCAGTTGAATCTTCACCAGGCAGCAAACAAAGCATCAAGCAAGTTGGTGAAACAAACCAAAAAGCATGAGACACACTGTAAACACACAAGACACGTGTCACGTGCTGCCACAGATTATAAGTCAGGAACAAACACACACACCTTGTGTGAGTGTACAGAGTGTGAAGCAATGACTGCGGCTGTGCCTGGATCTGCCCTTCCAACCTGTCTGACCAGTTTAGAAGCCACACGACAGGCCCAAAGGGACTGGGAGTAGATTGTGTACGTGCTCCTCTGCAGACCACTGCAACAAACAACCGATCACGACCCTCCCCACAAAAGCATTTTCTCTCCATCAAACAGACGACCAGCTGGAGCCCGCAAGCAGACTACAGCCAGTTGCCTCCACGGCCGTTTGGTGAACAATCATCTCTCGGCCTAATTACGTCTGAAATATCATGTAGAGGTCAAGAGTCTACCCACCTTCCTCAGCGGAGCTGCATATCTCATTAACCACACGGCAGCAGCAACCATTTTTAATCACACAACAATTACCATGGGGCCATCATCCTGAAAATTCAGTTTCACTTCACCTGCGACTTCATCGAAAACACTTTGGTAATCAACTAAGGAATTTACTCTGCAGCAGCAGCTGAGCATAGGATTGTTGTGAATTTGTACTTTTTTGTGAGTCTAATCTCTCCTAATCCTCCTTTTTAGGTCTTGTTTTATGTATTTATAAATCATTTGCACTGAGATCGACCTCCGTACGCATTTTTCCACAATTCGCCAGCTTTCTACAATATGAGCGAATCAGCCAGTCGCATACTCTAAGCATTAGGGAAATGGACAGAAACCAACAATGGAATTAGCCTTTCCCTACAACTGTTAAATGCAGAGGCTAATTAATGATTGCTTAGGGTGAAGTGGCCAGAATAAAACAATAGCTGCTGACTTGGTTTGTTGGGAGAGGCCAAAAAGGCTGGAGAAAAAAGATTTCCAAGGCAGGCCCGGGTGAGGCAGGAAAAACAAGCTGGAGAGAAGTGGCAACCGTTCCATTTCCCCACATGAGCCAACTTTGCCTGAAATGTAAATTACGTTTTACTGTGGGGAGGAAAAAAACAAAAACAAGCAGCATTATGGGTATCATTGCACCAGATCAAAGCCAGACAACAACATGATGAGTCTCATCCTTCAGAGGCAAGGGATTTGTTCAAAGAAGGCAGAAGAAGTGGAGAGGGAAGAAACGAGGAAGACGGGTGTAGGTATGCAGGGTGGGGGGGCAAAAAAAAAAAAAAAGGAGAACCTGCTGACTCACTGTAATCATCAGGCTGAGGCAGGCTGCTGAGCTGCTGCTCAGGGTAAAGCTCTCTACCTCCCCTTCAGAAGGACAAAGTGATGCTTCCCATCAACTGCGAAGAGCTGTATGGCTGAGGGAGGGGGAATAAAGTGGTGAAATAAAACTGTCTCATGGTATGAAATAGCTTCTCTTTCTCTCTTCTCACACTCGAGTACAGGCAGAATGATGCAATCTGAGGAAGGCAATAAATTGCACAAAGCTGTGTGAGTAAAAAAAAACAAAAAAAAACAAAGCTAAAAATAAAGCCCTGATCACACAGACAGCAACAGGATTGCAACTGGTTCGGGAAGAGACCCTCCATAGGACAGGGGGAAGAAGGGGCAGATAAGTGCGGACCCAGCCGCTGGACACGCCATTAAAGATCACGCAGCGAAGCAATATGATGCTCAAGTCTGCACCATAACAAGATTTTGACAGGACTGCAGTGGCTGCAGCATCCTGATGAGGCTTAATTCAATTCCCATAAAACAAAAGCACACAGCCACTGTGAGAACTATTGTGGGACTGAGCTGTTGTAATGTTGTGTTATCCTCTTTTGGTTATTCCAAACAAAGCTGATAAAAGAGCATGTAAAACAGAATAAGATTAGGTCTCTGTTGGGCTAACAAACACAAAGCTGCAGTGCATTGTACCACTGTCTACAGCAATTACAGCTATATCAGCCAACAATCAATAACACAGTGCTGCTTGTGAGATATCAGGCGCTGGGTATGAGTTACATGGTTTGTAAACAATCTTGTATTTACTATGGAAAGTTGTAAATATTCATCTAATATGGGTAAAAACCTGTTTTTTCATCAATGGTTTTCCAAAACCAGTACATTTATTAAGACCAGTACTGAAGACTCCTTTCAATGTTGGCTTTGAGGATGGAGTTAAAATAAAAATTCAAGTCCCAAATGTGAGTTTTCCATATCGTTTGATTTTAAAAGTAGGTCGAACTTCTATATTAATAAGGACAAAGTACCGAAGTGCTCAGTTCACAGAGAAATGTAAACAAACTGAGAAACTGAGCCCTGTAACTTTGTGATGTCACAATGCAGTCACTACTTGGAACCACTATCCAGACTTGCAATATCATTATGGACTTGAAAATAAGATGTACGGTTCTCAAGCAGCTATAGTCTGAGGAAGTGACAATGATGATGTCTGCTTGAGTTTGGCTTGAGGCTTCTTATATTTCACTTGCAAACTGGGGGAATGAAATTTTAAAGACAAGGTCCTTTAATAGACAGGAAAGGTCAAACAACTGAGTTGCAATAAGGGAAATGTGAGAGCCAGGGGTTCTGACGCTTTACTTTTTGTAAAAGTATCAGTCATGATGTGTTAGCCTTTGCAGCACCGGTTTTGATCGTGCTTTTTTAGGATTTATGCCTCTCGTACATCCAACTTTAAGGTCATACAGCAGTGAATCAGTGAAGTAGCCCTTTAGGATTTCAGTCACAGTTAATCTGGAAAGACCTGTGGTTACTGTTGGTAACAATAAGTGTGTTTTAATAGAACGGCACATGAATCTGCAGCTGGGGTAAAGACACACCAGTACAGTGGGCTCATTGTGTCGTATTTCTCCGAAAGAGAAGACCAAAGAGGACAGTTAACATGTTGGCCTTAATAGTGGTCGATTGTTGTCTTCCACGTTATGTAAAATAAGCTCCAGCATGCTATTTAAATGCTGCACAGGAAAGGTACTGCCATTACCAGTAAAATATAACCACATAAAAAATACAGAATGATTCAGAATGCAAATGAAACTAATGGTTACTGCTGAGAAACCATTGCCTACAAATATTATTCAGATGGGAGTTGATATACAGTAATAGCGAGCAGTAAGGATTGTATTCAGAGTTAAAAATGGGTTTAAAACAATGTTGAGTCATTGGGGTTTGGAGAAAGTGAATGCATTGTATTAGGGAAGGTCCTCATAATTACCGAAGAACAAATGTGCTGTTTTTCATACGTCTGTGATTGGTCACTGGAGTTCAGCAGGCAGGAAGAGACGTGACCGCACTCACCAAGCTACAAAAACATGGCGGGTAAGACAACATTCAACTGGGACAGCAACTTTGACAGCCAAGTGCAGGACATACACACACACGGTACTTGTTGCATGGCTTTATAATATCAGGGTAACACCCACACAATTATGCAGCACATTTTGCCAGTGCCATGATCTAAAGTACGTATAAAACACACTATACCCACTTGAAAATATACCTCTGTGAGACTGTTTCATACAAATAAACCATTAAGTGCTCTCTTTTTCCAGTGGAGAAGTCAATATAAATGGCTGAGTTAACCTACAAGTGCAAGGAATCATTGCGTCCAATGAGACACGCAGAGGAGAGAAGAGCTGCTCAGCCTCATACATGCTCATTTGAATTGCAAATGGTGGCAGGCAGCATGCTGGGCTGTGAAATCCCAGCAGCACCCTCAAGCATCTGAACTCACGCACATACGCACTAGCAGCGAGACTTTGTGTACACATATACACCACAGTAAAAAAAAAAAAGAAAGAAAAGAAAGAAAAGAAGCAAGATACAGCAGAGTACAGAATATTTGAGTTTGACTCACTTCAATGTGCCTGAACTCGATATGATCAGAAATTCATGTCGAAACAGTGACGAGCAAACAGTGCAGAAACTGATGCGGGTGCTGAGGTGAGGTAATGGCTCCCAGTTCAGTTGGTTAAGAGGGAGAGGAAGCATCAGGTGAGAGGAAGGCTGGCTGGCTGGCTGGCAGGCTGGCTGACTAGGCGAGGCTAACGCAGCAGGCACAGAAGTGTGTCCGACGTCAACGACGTGGACGCTGTGTGACAGCTGGTCTGGCTGTGTGTGCAGCCCGGAGGAACTGTGTGACGGAGTATCTCAAGCCCACCTGTACGGCGACAGGGAGCGGGCCAGAACACTGCGGAGGAGCTGGGACATGACAAACTGATACAATAAGAAATGTGATATAATGAGCTCTGAATCAGAAGACCTAGTGGTGATACTACTTCATATGACCTCCTGGATATCATTTTTTGCTATTCTAGATTCCATTCCATTTAATGTAGAAATACAACCACAGAGAAAAATCCCAGTGAAGCATCCGAAACATTCCTCTTCACTACTGTATGTAATTCCACAAAACCAGTGAAAGCCAAGGGAGGGGGCAAAGGTGAGTATTTCCATACATGGACCTGTCTGAGCATGTAGTAGGAGAGAATGGGTAAACTGCTGCTTCTCCTCTGCACAGTATCCAACTGAAGTCTTGGTATTTCACACCATTTACACATCACTGACACATTCATGTATTCTGCACGTGGAGGGGAACACCGAAGTGCCAAAATATACAAAACTACAAATCCACGTGTTTGTTTTAAAAGCAAAACTCAGCCACTTTAGGGTGGTGTTGATGAGAGAGGGTGCGACAATGGTCACATTGTGTAAGTCACTCAGTGGTGAGTGTATGTGTGCATCTGTCAGTGTTTGCTGTTATTGCGTAATTATAGGATGGGTGTGTTGGGAGAATATGGCAACTTGAGCCAATAGCAGATCCAGATCTCCCTGACAGGCTGAGACACAAACAGAAACAAAACACACACACACACAACAGCTGATTCCTGAAGAAGCACAAGCACAACTCTGTAGGACGTGGGACATAAAAAAAAAATCAAAGTCAAGGCTGGAGCTGTACTGTAGGTGGTGAGAACAGAACAGCATGTCAGGGGGCATCATGTGGAGGTTTTACCGCCTGGCTGCAGGTTTGCAGGTCTGATGTGAACAGCTGACTGAGCCAGTTGGCGCAAAGCGAGGCTGCAACTTGCTCCTGCTTCAGTCCCACAATATTATTCATACGGTAGAGGACGGCAAGCAAGTGGGCAAAGTCCAATGCGCGTTATAAAATGATGGTGTATTAGCCTATAGTGGACAGCTGCAGCTTGAACACAAGCATTCTCGTTGCAGCAGATAAAAAGCACAAGGACAATATAGAGAATCTACACAGATCGCTGACGAATTACGTGCTTTAAAAAAAAAAAACCAAATAAAGGGACACATAGCCGGGAAAGATCACGGGAAGCGTTGAAGCTCGACATTCAACAAATCGCTTAAAGACAACACACACAACCGACACAGTGCTACATGAGCAAACTGGCAGAGGAGAGAGAAAATAGGAAAATATTTCAACATACCCTCCTGTCAGACAGACATCCAGGGGAGGACCATGGATGGAGGACCACGGACCACGCACCACGGGAGAGGAGGAGGGGGGGCAGGGTGGGGGGAGGTCAGTCCTGCTCCTGCCGCCGCTCCGCGTTTATTCCCCGGGTTTAAGGGAAAGGGAGTGTGTCGGTGTTTTGCCGGTTAGAAGCCTAATGAGAGAAGGAGGAGGAGGAGAGAGAGAGAAAGAGGGAGGGACACTGTCAGATGCAAGGAGGCAGGAGGGAGGAACACACACACACACACACGCACGCACGCTCGCACATGCATAACGCGCGCGCATATACCCACGCAGTCAGTGTTCAAGAGGGAATGCGTAAAACCAAAAACCAAAAAAAAAACCTCCCTCTGTCAACAAGTACTCACATCTAAATAAACATGCGGGGGGAAAAAATGCCAACAAGGAAGGTGACATAAGCCCGTGTTGTTTCCACATCAGCTGCAGTCATCCACGTGTCAGAGATTCCTGTCATGATCAGGCAACAACAGGGGGGCGTACGATGTGTTTGGGATGTTGGAGAGCGAGTGGAGATGGTTCCTCTCTCTCTCTCTCTCTCTCTCTCTCTCTCTCTCTCTCTCTCTCTCTCTCTCTCTCTCTCGTGCTTTTAATTAAATATTTAACGACCCCAGCAACTCCACATCAGAGGAGTTGCTGTTATTTCCCCCAGTGTCGTCAGGATGGCACCACAACCCCTTTGATTTCATCACTTGTAGTCCACGGCCAACAACAGCGCAGCCTTAACTCCCTCACCTTAGCACACAGAGATGATGGGATTATATTAGCTCAAAGGGCAGCTCACCCCGGAGCCACCCACTGTTGTAAACAAAACAAACAAAAAAAAGAAAAACGTAATGGGAAGTCGCGCGTGCAGGCAGTAAATGCGGAGGTATCAGTTCCCTATCGTGCCTGTTAAATTAACAAGGTATTTTGGGAAGGCAAGATGAGTTTGATATAATTAATCACTGATCAGGAGGGTTCTGTTGCTGATTTAATTAATTGTTGTCAGTCCCTTGGAAAAGCAGGGTTATAATTATGTGTTGTGAGTATAAATATTGCAGCAACACAATAGCCTAATATTACCCAAAGCCTTTATACAAACATACATGGTCAACAACAGCTCACTTGGTTTGTAAGCCAACAGAGGATGAATCCATCAGAACTACAGGGGACAAAAGCCCCAGTTATCCCTATGTGTTCATTTAAAATATGATTTTACTGTATTTGGGGAAGATGTGGGACGGTTAAGTTAAAGATACTTTATTAATCCTTTGCCTTTGTGTGTGTGTGTGTGTGTGTTATGGGCACTGACGTGCATTGAACTCTTACCATGTCCTACAGCCTACACATTAGCATTGGCCAACTATAGGCTGCCAATCTGTCTACTGGTGGTGACTGAAATAAGGTATGTGGTTTACATGAGTTCATCACGTTTCTTGACTCTATGACATAAAATATGTCAGTAAATACACCATCTTGATTTTTTAAAAACAGTTTTACATCATAAAAACGTGGATGGTGCTAAATAAATGTCATTAACACGCTATACCACCGAATCCTATTGTAGCCTATTCATGTTGAGTCACACAAACATCAAAGTTGGCCTACTTCATTGACTAAACCTTATAGGCCTAAGTTTTCCCTTGGTAAGAGACTTGGATATGGCATAGTGGCTAATTTAGTTAGCCTTGAGTGTCTTTAAGCAGTGATCAGGAGCAAGTAGTAGTAGAGGTTACTTTTTTCTAACTCAACATACACAGATCTTTTTCACTTTCAAACCCAGAGACTTCAGCCACACATCAGGACATTTATCCGATTTCGTGTCCCTCTGGAGCCACAAAAGGCTTTATACAACTTTTTTTTAATGCTGTAGTTATGTCCAAGACCTTTTAGGAGACTTCATTGTGCAAAGTCAGTGCAGTTCTGTTACTGAATACACAATTTAGTTATTGATCGTCTTTTTTTTTTAGTATGGTGCTTCGTATATTTCTAAATTCTTGTGTTTAAAAGCAGCTATAATCAACTTGTGAGGTGCCACTTGTGTTGACCCCACACTGTAACAACCCACAGCCAACTTTAAGGTAGTGTTTGATATTTCAAATGTGTTTGTGTCTTTTGCTGCTGGATGAGGAGTGTCTTCTTTTTTGGGGGGTTTGAATGGCAAGATATTATTTCAGTTACCTCAGTTACTGTAAGTTGGATCAATGTCCTGCCTGTGCTGTAAGGCTGTAAGGGATCAGGCTAACTCATTACGTTACTGTAATGTGATTTTTCCAGTCATTAGGTTAACGCATTAAGGTTAATGTTCATGTCGGCCCTGTGATAGACTGGCGATCTGTCCAGTGTAAACCCGGCCCTCACCCAATGTCAGCAGCTCTTGCCCAACCCCCACCCCCCTTCCCTGCTGCTACCATATGGGGATAAGTGAAACTAATGGATGGATAAGTGGCATAAAGAATTACAGTGAGACATTACATTATACTCCCTCCCCATCATGCTTTGTTACATCCACAGCTGGGGAGTCTGCCTTATTGTCTTCACACAAATCTGATAGATGGCTGACAAAGTGTCTCAGCGTTCACTGGAGACGCTGATGGAGAACATGATAGCTTATGTTAGTACAAGATCTGGAGGTGTAAGCAAGCAGGAGAAAATGGGTTCCTAGTACCTCATTTGTTTTTAAACCACTTGGTTTATGCAGGAACAAGGAGATAATGGGGGCAACCACTATTCCGACATCCCCCCAGTCCGACAAAGGTCTCTAATTGTTTAAATGGCAACACTTAATTTTCTATCAAATATCCCATCATTCCGACAATTCTTGCCTCCTATGGTCGAAATGACGGTATTTTGTTTTGTTTTTTTAAACTTCCTGCCTTTCCGACAATTCCTTCAATAGCGTATTTTTTTCCAATAAGGTTTTGCACTGGTTGGGCTTAGGCAATGATGAAAGGAGTTGGTTAAGTTGTATTTAGTAAAAGGATCAGGTAGAGGCTAGACAGGCCAAATAGATAGAGAGAGTCCAGAAGTAGAGAGTCCAGATAAGTAGGAGGGAGTCACCTGTTGAGTAACGCACATTTCCTATTGAAAGCCTTGTCAGAAGGGTGGGACGATGGCATGTTGGAATAGCGGAGTGGTGGTATGTCGGAATGGTGGGATGTCGGAATGACAGCATGTAACCCTACGCTTAAGGGTGTGAACTCTGCAGCTCTAGGACTAGCTTGGAGAAGGGGCTAACTACGTACCTTTACTGATGACTCAGGATCATTACTCCAAACCAAAGGTCAGCTTGTTCAGCATCTTTGGGTTTTCTGTTGTTATGTTTGACATATGTGACATGTGGGTTGTGAAAGCATTAGTGTCAATTACAAGCACCTTCAAGGCAGCTGAACTGACTAACAACAGAAATGCAACTCACTCATTTTAATCATTCTAGTCTAGTGGGTGCAAGGAACAGGCAGGTTAAGATCTTTAAGAAAAACACAACATTGTGGAGGCCTGTAGTCAACCCAACTGAACACCCACTCAGTGAACTCTCTGTTCTGAAGCATCTGCATTATTGTGTTTGTTTCATATTTATTCAGGTTTTACCTTAAATCTGAAGATGTATTTTCCCTCTCCAGGGATTCAACATTTTCACTGTATTTTTAATAAGTTGCCCAGATCATGTTCGAGCATCATTTCACCGCATCTTTTTAGCCCGCGAGTCATCAAGGTGTTGCACTTTTGAAAACATATTGTGTATGGAAAAGATCTGAGGTTGCTGCTTTATGGATGTCAAGTGCTACTTGGGTGTAACTTGGTGTTTGACACTTGTGTTGCTGATAGAATTTCCGCCTCAAGGACATACACAAGAATTTTCAAAAGCTGTGTGTTTATTGGATATATTCCTGTTTTGCTCTGACTATTTGTTTAAGCCAACAGGGCCAGTGAACAAAATGCATAATAGTTTACTTTCCAACAGAAAGAAAAATATTTCAAGTGTTTACCCACTGAGCTATGCTTTTATAAGCTCTTCTTAATGCGCTTGTACATTATTCAAATTGCAGGTGGAGAAATCAATAAGAACTCCCTCAAAGCCAATCTACTCAATAATGAAGTGCCTCTGTCGTGTTCTGCAGGAAACAACATTGCAGGCGAGTCATGATGTGACACGATGACAAAACCTTGGAGGTAAGTGAAGCAGACAGACACACTGATGTTAAATAAATGCATGAAGCACAGTCATAATGCACAGTCATGGGCAATCAGACATCAAAATGTAAAGAAGCCCAAGCTGTGTGCACAATTTAATTAGCCAAACCACACAGAGACATGACTCAAATTTCTCTTTTACTGGATGCGTCCTGGATGCTGTCTGAAATGTGAGGTTACAGATCTACTGCTTTTCATCTAAAATGTCTAAAGGGGAATTTCTCTCTTATGATGGAGCTGTCAAAATGTTATCTCCCCTTGTGTAATACTGCATTATATGAACATAAACTTATACATTACATTACATACATTAATAATTCAACTGTATATTTCCATGACTACATCTTGACATTTACTGTTACGTAACAACACTTAGTGCTCCTCCAGACTAAATAAAAACATGCTAAGTGAATGCTTGTTGTGCTTATTGTGCCCTTAGTACAGGATATTGTTTGTCAGCTATTGCCCAATAACATGAACGTCTGTGAATTTCTGCTCTTTTCTTACATTATTGAATTTAGTTTTAATATGTGTGACTGAATTGCTTGTGTGTGTTTGCATTAGCAACATAACACAAATAAAGTATTTTGAACTGAGCACATACAAAAAAGGTTTTGTTTGACTGACAATCCAGGTAAAATTCCTGGTGCAGACGATTTGGTGCTTTTGGCCCAGTAAACAAAAACAAACTCAATAGGATCATCAACATGGCTGGGAAGATAGTTGGCCATCAACAAAGACCACTAGACAGCCTCTATAACACTGCTGCACAAAGGAAAGCCCTGTCGATAATCAGAGATGAGACTCACCCACTACACAGTGAATTTGAACTACTCCGAAGAAAAAGATCTAAAAGGGCTCCTTTATCCCCAATGCCATTTCCATAATGAACAAGACACAGTAAAGGGGATCTTGAAGTGCAGATGTTACCTGCATGTATTTTTATTATGTGATCATTGTTGACTTGTTTTGTCTTATGTAAGTCTTGCTGGCAAGCGTCTGTGTTCTTTTTACGTAAGTAAGACCAAAGATGAATTTCCTGTCTTGGCGGGACAATACAGTTTTTCTATTCTATTCTATTCTATTCTATTCTATTCTATTCATCTCAGTGTAGGTCAAGTGTCACTGCACCTTCTTTTCTACCACATGGTGGCCCCAATGTGGAAAATTTCAAAATCAATTTTTAGTGGCTTTAGAGTCTGAAGTGAAGAACACCTCAACTTTTTATACCTTCCCGTAAGCCACCCCACCAGAGGTCAAGGATGAAACAGGTTGGCAACACTCAACAAGAAAGACAGCGAAACGCTAATCTTAGCTTGTCCCAGCCTACTACAATCATGAAGCACATAAACACCTCAGAAACCCACAGAGATGGTGATCAGCATTGGCTAAAAGACACACACATCTGTGGCATAATGACAGTGGAGTATAAACTGTGTATTGAAGGACATCAGGATTTTACTGGCTTCAGGCAAACACTCCCTTGGCCCAAAAGTGAATGCATTGTGGACAATAAACAGTTGGTACTACAACAAATCCAGGGTTACACCTCATCTACTCTGTTATTTCACATTAAATCAATCTCAGCTCAGCTCCAGGGCAGATTGGGCCAGTGTTTCCCCAAATCAGAGCTGATGGAAAATCTATGGGAGATCCTTAAGAAAGGCTTTTTTATAATTCTTCTGGTAACTGCATATTAGCTGCAGGTTGCTAATCAAAGACAGCATGTGTACTCAGTGTGAAGAGCAAGAATGCTGCATGTTTCTGGGATGTGCTGCTTCCAGCGGTGGTATTAAATGGGACAGAGCATCATAATTATTTCATTCACTTCTTTACCCTTCCCACCTGCACAGTTTTCTATCCCGACACAAACTGGGAGGAAGGTAACAAGACACAAGTACATATTTTGCCACCTGACGAACACAAAGAGGAAGATCCTTACTTGAAGAACACCACTGAGTCTTCAGTCTGACTTCAGAGCATCTAAAGCACAAAATGTGCTTTAAGGTGGCTGGCAAACTGAAAGTATGAATTGTAGGAGCTGAGACAGTCTAAGTGGATCATTTTCATAAAAACATACTATACTTCCATTTAATTGGACTTTGGGGAGATAAAAGGTTGCTCAATTTTATATAACCATTCAGTTCAGTCTTTTTCCATTTCAGGAGAATTCATTGTAAAGCATTTGGTGATCTTCAAGTCGACAGGCACCACCCAGAATATGTAAAGTGTTAGGACCAAAACTTTTTTCAAAAATCCTACAACCACAGACAAAAACAAAAACAAATAGCTGTGAGTGCCTGCACGTCCACAACCCTCTTCACAAGTTGTGGATAAAGGTTTTGCCAATATGCCGCTGGTCAGATGGAGCCAGTGAAGTAGCTACTGCACACTGAACCTATTAGCCCATGATGCATATTGATTTAGAATGAACCAGAACAGTTACATAGGCCCACATGGTGAGACATGTATGATACTTGGAAGCTCACTTACTCATCCTATTGTGAGTTAATGCTGGAAATGTAGGCTATTTCTGTAATGGTAAAATGCTTGAACATATTTTAATAAAGCTGCTGAGACTTAAGATTTTCAGATCAAAACATTTGATGTTCTCTTGAAGTCAAGCTTGACTTTTCATTTCCCTGACAACAAACAGACTGAGGCTACTTTAGTGGGTCAATGTTGAACTAGCAGGACCAGCAGACAGATAACAGATAATGCTCCAGATTATCAGATTTGGAAGTAAAGGACTGTGCTGTGGTTGCTGAAAATAAAAACAACTAAAACATAGCTACAAGACAAATACTCTGGCAAACCAGCGCTGTGTACACTCATTTATTTCTCCCTACTCATACAGTAGAGGATTATGAGTTCACTGGTAAATTGAAAACACTTTTTTCAGACGCTACTCTGCAGTGCAGTTAATAACGTGATAACGACGCATAATTAAAACATTTGCAGATCAATGCAGACATGATCATAGATCCATGACTGCAATGCATTATGGTATATTACTTATCTTTATTATTATTACTTATCGGTTGTACACTAGCCACTTTTTAATGCTGCATCGTGGAATATTGTGAGTCCACTATTACTCACTACACATTTGAACAACACTACAAAATGGCGTATAGTCACTATAGCCGAGTCCAATA
Organism: Trachurus trachurus; assembly: GCF_905171665.1. Lineage (NCBI taxonomy): Eukaryota > Metazoa > Chordata > Actinopteri > Carangiformes > Carangidae > Trachurus > Trachurus trachurus. Next base: position 14,844,428 of record NC_139896.1, read on the forward strand.
TTGTGACTAGTAATACATCCATGCTAGTGAGCCAGTCTGTTTTTAGATGTCACAAAACTGTTTCTATTACCAAAAATGCTGAAATCTCAGCAACATTTTTGCTTAAATTAGGTGCTTAGTGGTTGACATTAGATTAGGTTTTAGTCACCACCTGAGATATTAGCCTATATTTAGATATAGCCTACTTAAGATATTCAGGGCCTAAGCCTACAACCTAGCGAAGCTGTTGCCATGACAGCCTTGTCAACCTAGCTAGCTAGGTTAATAACTAGCAACATAGCAAGGGTAAGTTTTCACTTAGCTAGTCAGTTGACAGCTTATGAAAATATGAGATGTTAGTGTCCATCTTTACGTACAGCTGCAGCTCTTGACTTGAACGCTGTAGCCACAGAGGCTTACTAGTTTAATCTGGAAACATCATTAGGTAGTTGAAATGAGATGGGACATGACACCACCACTGTCATAAAAGGGATCCACTAAGAAGTAAAAGTGTCATTGTGGAAAATACATGATAGGAATAAAAACACTCTCAGAAAATGCAGTTATTGCATTGAAAATGATGAATCATGAAATAACTTTCTTTTAGAGTTTCAATAATTTTGGTAGGCGTAGTTGCCTTGTTTAAACATTTAATAGCTACACTGTCCTTGTGTGATTTTTAATATTTAACACCCTAAGATAGTCTTACACCTCTTACACCTCCTGAGAGTGAAGGGCATGGGGATAGCCTATTTGTTGAATATTATGACCACCCGATGGAGGCAAAATATAATAATACCGATAAGCATTCAAATTTTTCTGTTGCACAAAGTCACCACTTCTCATTGTCCCTGAGGGCAAATTTGATTTACTTTTTATTAGGTGCAGCGCTCACACAGGCCAGGAATTATCTCTAGATCTTATCGTGCTGTGCACTTGAGCCACCACACCTCCTTGGAACAACATCACCATGTTTGCACAGTAACTACTTAATTGTGCAAAATACTCATAGCCTAAACTCTAAAGCTTAATTCTGACCAGCACCTGGGAAAATATCCCAAATTTTCTAGGCTATTATTCTCACTGTTACCATTAAGTACTCAACCCATCTGTTTATGCAAAACAGTCACATACAAAACAATTTTCCTCCCTACGTGACAAAGTCTGGCGTGAAATGATAAAGTGAGCCTGTCCAAGTGATTTACAGTGTTTTTGAAAAGACTCAGAGGAGAGCTGCAGCATCCTGTCTCTTCTCTGTCTGATCCGTTCTCCCCACCGTGCCCCCCTGCTATCTGTTGGCCAGAACACAGCCATTTCCTTCTCTTCATTTGTTCCACCACATGACCTTTTCTGTGGCAGTGGGAGGTTACTGTGGCTAAAACGCAAACTTAAAAGGTTGAATTTCAAGTGCAATCTCTGCTAGTTGAAAATGAAGGAATAACAAAGAGGCTATGAATGGGATGAAATGTCATTAAATTGTCTTTATTTGTCAAGAATCATTTTGTGGATGCTTCCATGCATATTTAAATGGTTTCAAACATCCAACAAATGAAGGTGACACCCATACATTGTCAAAAATGATTGAAGGCATGACATTAGAACAAATGAGGCTTTTGTGCCCTTCATAGGAAGCCCTTGACTGAAAAGAAAAACAACACTGCACAGTGCATTCTCTGTGTTTCATTGATAATAAAAAAAAAATATCTTGTAGAATTTCTTGACAGACCTAGAATTCAGAAATGAACATAAGTCCTTGGCATAGCTCGTAACTACTGGAGCGTCATTCATCTTTGCTCAATTAACCAGGCATCACTGATGCTATGTTTATTTTGGTGGCAGAATTGTCTGCGTTTTTATTTCTGTGCCATCTGCAGATTTACCATGTGCATATCTATGCAGCACTGTGGGGTCAGGAGGGAACTCGCCTGTCAAGCTCCACCATGCATATGTGTCTAGACAGCTCCACTGACTGCAGACGGCAGCGCAGCTCCCTTGCAGCTGCAAAGGAAACCAGCTGAGGCATCCTCAACCTCGTGACCCGTGCTCACATCTGGTCATCACAACAACAACAACAACAGCCCGCTGACACTGACTACAACAACATCTTCACTCTCTAGAGACATCATGAGGCATGAGAAGGTCTTTGTAGGATTAAATTTATCACAGATAGAGGAAGGTCTGACAGAAAAGCAGAACAAGCGGAACTTATCAACAGCAGAGTAAACAAACAAATATATACAAGTGATGCATAAAGCTATATCATAACAAAAAGTTATCATTGCCCTAGAGCTCCCAGCTCTCTCAAACAATAACAAAGATAACTGCTCAGCTGTTGTATTACAGACTAAACAACATATTTAATTATGAGAGAGAGTCAGAAATGCTCTTTATATTGTGCATTACTCAAATACTGAACAATTCAGTCATCCCCCCTCATTTTTTTCTCCATAAAAGTGTAATTGAATCAAAATTGATTGATTCAAGTGCCATGAATTTGACTATTTTACCTAGCTTGTCCCCAGTATCATCAGTCCTCTAAATAATGGTGTATATACATTTATAACTTATGGCAAGATTCTGCACACTCAATCATTTTAACATTTTAGAGTTTACTCATCTTTCCTCTTGAAGATGATCACCCTCCATTCAAGACAAATCTCTCCAGAACTGACTATTAAAATTGGCTTACTACTTTGAAAGGCAACTTCAGATGGGGACAATTGTATTGAATTGTACTAGAATTGTACTAAAACCTGAAAGTGCAGGGGCTTTAATTAGATATCCATTAAAAGTTTTTCACCAACCAAATCCATAAATTTTAACTCAATGGAGTCGACATGCAGGGAGCAGAATAGGAAATTAGAACCACACAAAGGCCGAGAATTATAGACGCCAAATGTGTCCGGATTTTTTCTCAAAGAGAGGTGACTTGGATTGACAGCTCTAATGATCACTCTGCTGATAAATGATGCAGTGGTTAATTCTTGCATTTCTGTTCCCTATGTCAGATTATACTGGATTATTTAAGGATGTGCTTGTTTCTATGTTTTATGTTATTGAAATATATTTTCCTGTATGTTATGAGTCAGTCTGGTGGGATGTACGGTAGAGTGGTTGCTAGGGACTCACTGACATACACGTGAGAAGGGGGCGTGGTGTTGGGGGATTCTCAAAATTGGTAGCAGCTGCTCCCGAGGAGGAAGTCGGGATTTTGGGCCGGAAGGAGGAAGAAGGCGGAGGCCCACGAGGGAGACGCCACAGGGAAAAGGTGACTCAACGACACCGAGAAGACTGAAGCGACATCCACCACACCGCCACTTGTTTTGCTTTTTGACCCACACTTAATGAACTTCAACAACTAAACAAAGAGCGGGCTGTCCGAGAAACCGAAGTCAAAGGAGACGGGCGGAGCCGACCTATGGACAGGGCGCTCACAGCTAACCTGGGTGAGTTTCCCACAGCACACGACCCCCCTCCAGATAGGAAACGAATGCACTCACCCAGGGAAATAACTTCACTTACAAGTCGATGCATCACGCAGGGACTGGTAGGTTTATGTTAGGTGCTGGGCTAACCTTTGGGAGGGGGTTTTTGATTAGGTAGAGCCGAGGCGAGCCTAGCACCGTAACACTGTAGGTTAACTATGTGAATCTAAGAAACCTGCGTGGTTTGAGACATTTTACTATTTGTTGTAAATAAAAATAGATTCAGTCTCATTCAGATTGTGTTGTCCAGTAGCTACTTATGTTTTCTCTTTAACACAGCTGAAAGTCTATTCAATTGTAAATATTTTATCATTTACATATTAGTGTGATGTATTAAATTTATGAGGTTCGTGTTTTGGAAACTTGGTTGTGCTTTATTCATCTTATCTTAACTAGGGGATGCTGGGATACCTGTATTCAGTTCCTGTTTTGAGTAAAAAGGTGAACATGCAGCAAGTGTGAATGTCTAAAGTGTGTGTTATTTAGTGAAATACGCCACAATTAGGAAGAGTGATGCATGGCCTTAAAATCGCTCCTTGTGGATCGCAACATATGATCTCATAAGATGCCATTCACATTAACAATTTTCCTCACAAGTGAATGATTTACTCTTTAAACCAAATTGTATTTATCTTTAATTAGTTCTTTGAAATGATCATCATTGTAATCGTCAGAAAATTCATTTCAAGTGACAACAGCCAGGCACTGTCAAAGATAATGTGAGTGATCAACAAAGTGCACTCTGCTGAGAAACTGTTTGTATGCATGGGTAACTGCTTTCTGTTCAGTTTGAGGAGACTGTCTACCCTGAGTGTGAGTGGCTGATGGATGAAAATTAATGGTCTGATGATTCATCTATTGGCAAAAACCTCAAAAGCATCAGTCCTCAATAAGTGCGAACACACCCTGCTGCACACAAGCTCAGATGAACTATGTGTCATTTGGGGACTGCTCTGTGTTTTTGCTCCCCCAGATGCTGACTCATGCCAGGATCTCAATGGTAATTTCGAATGTAATAGATGTTATAATTATCCTGGTTTAAAGTTTATTAGCAGTGTTCTCGTTTGATCACCATGGTCACATGTAGGCTGCTCTCTTACACGAAGGGAAGAGCCATTTCATTATCTGAAAACTAATTTAATTCCAGCCCTCTCATGATTTACAGTTTTGTTCAAGTTTCTGTTCCTAACACTATTTTCAAAAATAGTTTCTGACATTTTATGACCTTTGTTTTAGCTACATTAGTTTTTCTGTCCACCTTACAAATCCATGCATCACTTTCTTTTTTAACTCTATTTTATCCCAAAACTCCTAAAAGGGAAATATCTTACCTCTGTGTGGTTTATTGGGTGGACTAATACGTGATCCTTTTTCTGGTCTGTGATCTAGGGAAAAAATACTGACTCACTTTGACAACTTTAATTTTGGTTTGAAGTTTTCTCTAATGCTGAGGTTTTCAACATGGGAGGTGGGCCACAGGGGGGCTCCATACAGTTTCAGGGGATGCTCATTAAATGGAATGGTTACTAGCTAATACTTTAGTTCTTCACAGTTTTTACCACTTTGTGCTCTGACCAACAGTGTCAAAAACTAAAAAGCTTTAGGCCAGACCTCTTCTATGTGTTTGGTTTAGTCTCATGTTATGTCATCCAGTAGTTTCAGGCTATCTCTGACTCTATGAGATTAAATGATATGATGATCATCTGATGCAGGAATTGAGCAAAACAAAGCTCCAATGACTCACTCAACATCTCTTTGAGGCTCATCAATATTACACACCACTACTACACATAATATTACAAACTGGAAACTCAAAAGCTGAATTCGCAAACCACAGCACCTTGTAACATTTCACCTTTATTTGAAGGGATAGCAGACGCAGAGGAGTTAGATTTGATCTCAGACAAGGAAACAAGGAATATCTTTTGTTTACATCTACAATGAGTCAGCACCGTTTTTAAAAAAAAGTTTCTACCCCATTGCACAACAACTGGAGATAAATAACACATTGCAGAGTATCTAAAATCAAAGATCAAAAGCCATACGTGTCTTACCATGGACTCTAAAGGCCCTAATGTGTGTGCTATTGAGCATAAAGCCCTGCGGTCACAGGAAAGCCCCTGATCTGCCTCCCATTCTGCAAAAACTCAAACAGATTTCAGAGATCATTGCACTTTAAAACACACAATAAATGGATGAAAGAACCCTGCAAAACCCTGGATACAAAAGAACATCTCCCACCCTCCCTCACGCTGCTTCACTGGGCTCATGGAGCAGCCTTTGTAGAAACAGAGATCCATAAGTCAAACACCAGTTAGAAAGCCATGCGACTCATGAACTGACACGTCATTTGCTCTCTCACCCTCCAAACTCTGCTCGCTCCTCTCAAAAAATGGTCATCTTCGATTTTAAAGCACACTTACACACATTTTAAAATGATATATAACAATGCATTTCCATTTCCAGTGCAGTCATCTATGGAAATAATTTTACAGCTTGCAGTGTTTTGGCCATAGAGGAAGACCAGTAGAGTATGGAGTAGAAGGCATGGATGGGTGCCCGGGTCCCACAGCTGCATGGTGCTGGGGCACAGACAGCCCTTCTCTCTGGGGCACATTACTCCTTTTATGCCCAACACACTGATGCATTGATCTGAGATCCCTCATCTCCGCTGCACCAACACAGCTCAGGTCAGCACAGACTCCAGCAGGGCTCACTGGACACAATATCTGACAACATCTCACATTCATGTTCTTCTAGCAGCCCTGTCAAAGCACAAGTTTAAACTAAGTTATCACTGTAACGTTTCCTCCTTTCTTCACTTAAAGATATTTTAATATGCACAAATGAGGGGAACATTAAGCTAAATGCTAATTTGGGTTACTGATGATTAGTTACCATGAAAAACATCAAAACACCACTGAATGTGACGGTATGATGATGCTGCCTATTGTGCTTTTTCTAAGATGTTCAGACTAAACAAAAAGCAAATGTCCATATTTATTCATAAAAACTTGACCTCTTGAGTGTTTTTGCTGTGCAACGTTATTCAACTCAAAACTCATCCATTACAGATGTACTGTAGCAAGTTGTTTTCTTGTCTATAACATCTATTGCACGTCTGTCCGTCCTGGGTGAGGGATCCCTCCTCTGTTGCTCACCCTGAGGTTTCTCCGATTTTTCCCTGTTAAAAGGGTTTTCTATAGAGTTTTTCCTCAGTCGATGTGAGGGTCTAAGGGCAGAGGATGTTGTTATGATGCCATGTAAAACCCTTTGAGACAAACTATTTGTAAAAACGGGCTATACAAATAAAATTACCTTGCCTTGCCTTGCCAACATACAGTATGCAGACAGTGTGGAGCCAAACAGTTGGATATAACAATGTGATTGTGCCGTTTTATATCTGCAACTATCAGTTATAAGGTGTCCATATCACATTTTAGGATGCCCAGGTCAATGTTGTGTTTGTTTGCTTCACTGTCTCCAAGTAAATTGAGATATTTTCTTTGTCAAATACAGATGTGCAGCTGAATCTGGCCCAGAGTTTAGTTACATTAAAGTGATTGTAAACAGGAATTTTTTTAGAACAGTTTCACAAATTGTTTTCACTGCCCACAAGTAGTCCAAAAATCCATTTAGAGTAAAATGATCCTGTTTTGAGTTTGTTTTTCTTTTCTCTTATTCTCCTCATCTTTGGATATTTATGAAGTGAAGAGACACAGACTCAGGATAAGCATTTAAAGTAGATGCTCAAGTTGACATTCACGAGATGTCTCATGTTTATTTACATTGTTTGCATTGACTTCTTCTAACATAAGCTAACCTTAGCCAGGGTAACTTTGTTGTAAGAACATGAAAGTACAATTTCTACTTTCAAAAGTGACATAGTTTCAATGTCAAAAAGAAAGAGTCACTATTTACATCTCTCAGGGCCCCATGCAGACACAGACCATTCAGCTGAGGCCCTGCCTCTGTCCCAATAAACACCAGCACACTCTGCAAAATTAACTAAGGTGACACGGTTTGCAACCTTGTCAAACACATAAGAAATAAAAATTATTATTTACAACAGTCTTCCAGAAAATCTATGTTAATTGATGTCTGTTTATAGGTCTTTGTAAAAGTTTATATGCCAAACTATCAAATTTGAAAGTTAGTCAATTCTCCACAGGGCAGGGTTAGCGCAAACTGTTTCCGATTAAAAAAAAAAAATCAATCCACCCCCCCGCCTGTCTTTCTTTCGTTATGTCTCTCTATGAGTGGTCAGCTATTACTCTGCGGGCCCAGAGCTGGCTGATTGATATTCACGGCACTTCTCCGCTGGCTGATACACTGACCGGTTTACAACCTCAGTGGGAGGAAGTCTGTCAATACAAGGCCGGGACTCTTTTATGATTCTGCAAAGTAACTTTTGCTATTCCACTATTTACCACCCTGCATTAGCCAGCACTAACGCCCGAGTGTTTAGAACCAGCGAGCTTTGATTTAGCTCGGCAACAACTGAAACTTCCATTTCGTCTTAAACTAATGAAGCTGTCATCTACTCACATTTAGTTAATTCGGATTTACAGACACTGCCAAGAGAAAAACATCAACAGAGGATTTGTCTTAGTTTCATGCTGATGTGACAGAAGTGATATAAGATATGAACTCAATTACATAGATAGAGCATATCCTGATCCACATACTGTATGTGAACGAAAGACTTAGAAGAAGCACAACCTAAAAAAAAGGTAGCTGAATTATTACAGGAACCGATGTAGCATCTAGATCAGTGGTTCCTAAACTGGGTGACTTTTGGACAGGTGAAGGGTGACCAGTATATTCCCATATCACCATATGAAAGGACATACCATTTCATTTCATTTTCAAATGCTTAAAAACAAAGAAGAAACACTGTGATAATAAAACTTGAACATGCAATGATGCTGCAGCTAGTGACGACGGCTCAAGGTTGGCATAGTAACACAACACACAAAAGTCAAAAGTAATGAGAATGTCAATAATGGGATTTGTCACTATAAACAGAACCCAGGCAGATGCTGATACATCTCATTCCTGAACAATATCCGAGACAACAAAATAACTGCACTGTGAGAATTTACTGATCTTTATGGAGAGCGGAAGCTACACAGCCACACCTGAATGACTAATTTGCCAAATGGGAAAAATGGTTGAGAGGTGCAAGTTGGACTCACAGCAGTTTGGATAACGCATTCATTGGTTTAACCCTTGTGTGGTGTTCATATTTTGGTTACTCAGCCAGTGTTCGTGGGTCTGGTGGACCCGCTACATTTTTGGGTCTCCAAATCAACACAATCAAACAATTTTATGTTAAAATACTCAACAGATGTTTACTTCATCCTAATTACAAGCCATATGAACAGCATATATGGTTAATATTTGCCCTTTACCTTTGTTAGATCACATTTATGAATTAATATGCTACTCGTTTTTTGTTAGTTTTTTTAATAAAATGTAATAAAAATAGAAAATCAGTTATAATCAAGATATTTAAATCAACAAATTTACAAATGAAGCAAGATTTTTCATAACTATTGATTTTGAACTTCATTAGAAATGTTAGCTATTCAGGCCAGTTGACATAACTGAAGCTGAACACATACAGTAACCATCAGCCCCATTGAACACATTGCCATTTCACACCAGCCCATACAACACATGAGGGCTGCCCCTCATGTGTTTTATAGAGAGTTTTGTGTGGTTTTTGTCACTGTCAGACTCTGAATCTTCAGAATTGTGGTCCTCACATTCTGAAACCTCTTCTTCATCATCAGAAGCTTGTCTCTTCCAAAATCAATTGCAAGGCCCTCTCAGCATACTCTTTTGGCCGTCTTGATCAGTAGTGATCAATTGGGGCGGGAGTGGCTCAGGCCGTAGAGCGGGTCATCCAGAGGGTTGCTCTGTCCTAGTCGCTGTCGTAGTGTCCTTGGGCAAGACACCTTACCCACCTTGCCCCGTGTGAATGTGTTTGAACGTGTATGAATGATCATGGTGGTGGTCAAAGGGGCTGTTTGGCGCGAAATGGCAGCCACACTTCCGTCAGTCTGCCCCAGGGCAGCTGTGGCTACAGACGTAGCTCACCACCATGTGAATGTGTATAAAATAAATAATGGTTTCTGTAAAGTGCTTTGGGTGCCATGAAAGCGATATAGAAATCCAAGCAATTATTAGTATTATTTGATAAGGAACCACCCTGGCAAAGGTGTGTCCCGCCCCCAATTTGTAGGTGGGACAGAGTATGAGTGCTTGAATTTTGCAACGGAGACACACACGCACATACACACACACACTCACACATACACACACACACACACACACACACACACACACACACACACACACACACACACACACACACACACACACACACACACACACACACACACACACACACACACACACACACACACACACACACTATCAGCACCCCCAGACAGGAGGAAGACATAGTGAAGGTACACAGGACCTACACTTTCCATGCTAATATTAGCCCCGGGTCCAGTGGACCCGAACACCCTGTATGTAATATAAACGTGTAGGGGGGGTCTACAGTGTGCGGTCATTGAAAATGTGTTCTGATATATGTTCTTCACAGAAAATGAGCCAAGGCCAGTGAATCTGAGTTTGAAAAAATAATGTATCATTTCATTTTTCTTTTGATAAAAAATGAAAACGGGTCCCACAGACCCGAACACCACACAAGGGTTAAGACCAAAGACCTGCAAAACCTAATACAGGGTTGTTCTTGCAGCTAGTTCTAAATCATTTGCATGTAAACACACTAAAGTGAGCTGGTGAAGGTGACATATCCTACATAATGAAAAAAGCACATTAATATCATTAGTATTAGCATTAATTGGTGACGGAACAAGATCCAGCACCTTGCCGTTCGGGACCAATACCTATTTGATTGGATCCTGAACCTCAATCATCTGTCAATCAAAATCTGTAAATAAACTGCGTCATCTCATTGTATCTGTTTTGTTTCTTTTGTTTTTAAGTTACTCATATAGTAGATCACCTGTTCGCCTACTTTGGATGCATTTTAATCTCCTCATGGACAAATTAACCACTGCCGGTGGCTCGTTGCCGTTGTAAACCTTTCGAGGGAATGCGTAGCTGTGCAATTCACCACTATTCATTTCATTTGCGTAACTTTGTTTATCTTCCTGCTTCGTTCTTCTGGGCAGAGTCAACAATGGCAACTGAAGTGGAAAGAGTGTTTTTGTAGTTGAATATGATTTGATGTGGAACAATTTGCTAAACAGTAGGCCTATAGTGTGAAGGAGAAACCGGGAAAGCTAAATGCCAGAAATGACATTCTGAGAGGACCAATCGTAGCCCTTGCAGTCTGCGACGCCTTGTCCCATAATTAGATGTTTTTGGAGGTGCACATCAGGCGACGGCGTAGGGGTTCGCAGTGCCACAGCAGACTCTGCCAGGGGCCACTGGACGCAGAAGCATACATCAAGCTTTTAGTTTTGAATACACTGACATTATTAGGTCTCCTTAGACTCTATACTGACAAAAGTGTTCCAAATGTGTTTAGGCTAATCATTAATAAAAGATCTTCAATACAAAGACATGACAAATCTAAAAAAAAAGATAGCCTAGAACAGCCCCACACTGATGTAAAAACTGTCCCTCTGATATCTTTAGGAGTTAAGTCATCAAAGACCTGGGCGGTGCTCAGAGTACACTCTGTGCGTTTTACTGATGCCTCACTGGATCGTTTCAGGAGGATACAGATGAAATGAATTCCCACAGCCATTTGGAGCCATTACCATGCAAGGTTACCAAAGGAGACGTGCCACTAGCAACGGCACATTTAACCATTTCCCAGCGCGCACCTCCCCTCTCGACTGCACGTCACACAACTCATCACACAGTGGAGTTAAATGAAACCGTGTGATCTGTCAGTTTCACCGGCTGCTATGTTAATGATGATACACAAACAGTTTATGAGAGACGATCACGTGCCACATTCCTGCAGTGAATAACATGTTATACTGATCACACCCTCAAATTCTAACTGGTGACCTGAGACAATTTGATACAGGCTGCCGTTGCTAATAGAAAATAATGTTTCTTGCTGATTTAACATGAATGACAGGATATCTTTGAAGCTCTTCCACCCTCAGGGAAAGTGAAAAGATCTTCCCCACAGTGTGACCACAAGGTGCTCAGGCCATCTGTGTCATACTACTAGCCTACTATGCCATAATAAAACTATTTTTTTTTTAATTTAAAAAAATATATTTTCATTTAAAGCTCTACTGCAGAAGAACTGTCTGTTTGTTTGTTTTTTTGTTTGTTTTTAGTAAAAGCCAGGACAAGACTTACCTTTGTTCAGTCCCTTGCTTGGCTATTCTGTCTTCTTCTCTTGCTCCGACAACATCTTCTTTGGTCTCTTCTGGTGACTCTGCAATGACAAACATACTGAGAATAGTGATCTAGCTAGGTGAGAGCGGTATTGATCTGGATGTTGGTGTGGCATGTTGCCATAGAGCAATTTGTGTTCTTGTGAGAGGAAGCCAGGGAGGCAACCGAAGCTACATAGTGCAACACCAGGCCAGCAGGGGGGCGCTATGTCAATGGACGTGGGACATTTTACCTGTTAAAATTCAATGAAACATCAAAATGATTTTTAAACATTTAGACATTTAAAACAAACACATTTTAACATTAAGTGACATAGCATTGCTTTAATTAGTTCTCATGAAATGCAGTCAATTCTACAATGTATTGTTTTGACATACTGATTGAATGTTTTCAGCATCTGAATATTTATTCCCCTGCCCATCACATGGGTAGAGTTTGTAAGCAGTCTGACTTTTGCATTTAGTCTATGTTCAACTCAGCTATATTTATGACAGACTATGTTTCAGTATTAGAAATTAATTTGTCACTGAATCAATAAAATACTTTGCCTATTCTTTGTGACCTCAGCAGCTCCAGTCCACTCCTGTCACCCAGTCATTCAGTGTAATCAAAGGTTAGATTGTAGTGCTGATTATTATTATTACCACCTTGAAGGTCTTACTGTGCAGTGGTTCATAATTAAGTTCAAAAACAGAATAATGATGTGAGACAAAATGTATCACCATGAAATAAGGAATTAGCTAAACATTAAACTTATTATTGCCAAATTGTTGGTTATTTTGTATTTTAGTTCAACAATTCTAAATCAAAAATGTTTTTTCCCCATCAAAGTCTGTTTATTTCACAACACAATTTTATTTCATGAAGTCACTTATCACGGCAAAGTCTTTATCTGTCAGTTACCACAAACAGACAGGGCTTTTTGATCTCCATACAAATTAAATGAGAACATCCATGGTGCAGACAGAATACAGATTTTATTCCAATGCCAAACTGCAACTCAACTGAAACTGGGGTTTTAGAAATCCTTCAATTCAAAAACAAATATTCAATTATTCAGCAATACTGGGAAAAGAGTAATAATTTACAGGTGAACACTAATGTGTTCCTTTGGAGTAAAAAAAAAATGTACCTAAAGACATTGGAAAGCTTTTCTTAATGAAAAGCAAGTGTTTATCTAATAGAAACAGGATGCTGTTCAAGGGGCCTTCTCTCTGCTGAGTCAAGCTGCAGATCTAAGCTGTTGCAGTGCTGCTGCTGCTGCTGCTGCTGCTGCTGCTGCTACTGTTCAAGCTGATGTGACGTCCTGTATTTGCACCTTGACACAACTTGAGGCCATGCTGCTTTTTGGCCTCAGGGGGGCAGAAGTGCACCACATCGCCACGTGTTAAACATGCTAAACAGTCACTTCATGTGGCTTTAAGGTGTGTTTGTACCAAATTTTAAATCAGAACATAATTGCAGTAGTTTTCTTTTTTATATAGGATTTGGACCAATATTATAGATTAGCTTCTTATCTGCTTTAAAAAAAACTGTGTTTTACACACACCTGTCAATTCACTGACAAAATATTTAAAAGGTCAAGTTGAATTGTTTGAGTCTTTGGCTACTACAAACTTCAGTCTGTCAGGTTTACTCAAACTCACTGATAACAACACAAATAGAAAAAAAAGGGGCTGTTTGTTGTAGGTCTAAGTTTGTGGAGCCTGGAGGCAAAGCAGGGGTGAACTCAACGGTAACACTGAACTCTCACTGAACTCCTCCTCAGACTGCACTTGCCTCTTCTGTAGTGAACTGCAGAGCATCTCCAGCCCATTTCATCACCCACAGGTGCACAGAATGCTTTTGTGTGCGTCGACAGCCACGAGGATTTCACAATGCTGCTGCGTGTCCAAAGGGCCTCAACGAGTCAGAGGAGATCTGAGATACAGTGTGTTTGGTTGGTTTTTTTTTTTTTCATTTGTTTTCTTTACCGTATAACTCAAAATTCACATAAGCAGCTAAATAATATCATGCAGGACAGTAAATTTATCTACTGTATTTGAGGTGCACACATTTACGTAATTATCCTTGTCCGTTTCAATATACTGGATTCACAAATTTGAGGCAATTAATTAGTTTTCTTTGAGTTACCACCTCCTGGGGGGCTGCTGCTGGAGTTTCCATGTCAGCATCAAAAGGAGTCCCAGCTCCATCAGACCTGTTTAACTGGTGCTGGTTAATTGGACTGCACCGTGTTCCTCCAGCACCATGGGAGGTTGGAAGGGTTTTTAGTTTTTTAGTTAGTTAGTTTTTTGGGTTGTTGTTTTTTTTTGCTATTAATACTTTGACAGTTTTGATTAATTTCAGTGGGGTTTTTTTCACAGTTAGCACTTTGCAGACATGTTTAGTGGGTATGACAATATTCAAAAGTTAAGTATTTGGGTAATGTTCTGCAGTTGCACCGGAGGGGTAAATCATAATGAGTGAAAAGGTGACAAAGATGCACAAGGAGGCGGGGGTTACATACATTTCCTTCACAACCATTACATCTACAAGGTAATTCAAATTATGCCTGTGTTGTGAGTGAGACTGACATTTGCCCTCCTCAAGCAGCATAATGAAGCAACTGTAACAAGTTTTCCATTTAACTGAAGACAGTGAGAAATTAAAGGAAAACCCTGAAGAACGAGCGGAGAGCAGAATTGCACCGCCCCCGTCTGTAGGGCAGGAGGGGTCAATGATGCTTTGACCAGCATGACAATGATGTGAATCACATGCTGTGGCCTTCACAGTCACCAGATTTCAAGACAGTGGAACTTTTGAGATTTTGGACTGATGTGCTAGAAATGAAGGATGAAGGACGTGAAAATGAAGGAATATCTGTATAACATTCATCACTGCAGCCGGGTTTATGGAGACGGAAGAATCAATGCCGTAGAGCATTGAAGCTGGGCCCACAAGGGTGGTGGCCCAACAAGACACTTTACATTGATTTGTCCTTAACTGTCTCACATATCTGTGCATCAGAATAAAAAATGGATCCATTTTAACTTTGTTTTGAGAATGATACAAAAGTTATAACAGAGCAAAACGTTATCAGTTATGGGCTTATTTGTGTCTTATTTGTCCTATTGCTTTGACTCCATTTATTGTTTTTATATGTTCTAGGCTACTGATGTTGATTTGAGATGTCCTGCAATTTTATGATGCTCACGAGAGCTCTTCTTTTCTCTTACTGTGGTAGAATATCTGTGTTTGTGATACCTAGTTTCATTTTATTCATAAACCACATCGGCAATTAAGTTTACTATTATCACTATTATCATTATGGGTTGTAATTCTAGTGGTTATGGTACACACTCTACCAGGGGAGCCACCTGGACATCACAAGACGTCCATTTTATTTCATCCATGCATTGTCTATACCTCCAGAATGGATGCTCTCTACCTTTCGTGTCACTCTGAAAAACAACCTCGCAAGATCGGGGCCGCAGCTCTCGTCTCTGCACACGGCGACACAAACATTCCCCGTAACCCGTAGGCTACTCTCTTGTTTATGGCAGATTAAATTTCTCAAATATACACATCGTAACATTGCATATGATATATAATGTTATCTACCACTCTATCGATTGCTTTCTCGTCAGCTTCATATTGCACATGGTCAAGAGGAGGGTTAGCAAAATAGCGGAAAAGCGACTGGACATTATGGACTTGATATTAAGTTGACTATGACTCAATGTGTGTTGTAATGGTTGGAAAAATGGTAATGTAACTATGTTAGTAACAGAGTTATACATTCCTACCTTCTCTGAGAGGAAACATAATTTGATTGACAGACTTCATGTAGTATGTATAGCTCATCGTCAGCAATTAGGAGTTTCACACTAAAGGCATGTTACACAATACCCTTACATTAAAAACAGCTATGTTCAATTACAACCATTTGTCCACGATTTCAAGAGGCTGTGTTTCACTACAGGCTATATAAGACTTTTTATGACAGTGTGGTCTCTGCAGAGGAAAACCAAGAATAGAAACCTATGGCAGAGTTATGCTGAGGACGATGTTACGTCATAAGACTCTTTGAATGAATGAATAGCATTAATAGTCCAGCGCTTGCAGGTATACAAAACAGCTGCAGGAGAGAAGGAAGGCTTTCAATCAGCCCACTTTTGTGCTCACACAGTTGTGAGAAGAGATAAAGTGAGTGGTACTGTGTGGGTTTGGGTTGAGTCGTGCAGCATCTTTAAAAGAAAAAAAAAATGGCAGGAATAACAACAGTTGCTAGGCTTTCATACAGAAATGACGCTAATTAATTCCACAAAATAAAAGCACAAGGCCTATCTCAGTGGGACAGAGACACTCTCCACCTTCCCTCCGCTGAGATACAATAAACTTAGTCGTCCCTCAGAAACCGCTGTTGCTTTTGTTTTGTTAGCGACTTGAAACACACTGCAATTACTGAAAGGCATTTTCATAGACAACACAGCACATACACAGTGTATGATCGGCTAAACCCTGAAGTCAGACCATGGAGTTTGTTCTAAATGAGCTCAATTTGGCCTCTATTGAGCAGGTTAGCACAGCATTGTATCACACAGTAGAATTGAACAATTGATTTGAAATTCTCTCATGAAACATGAAATGTCTCCACGGTTAGTTATTAGCTTATGAGTTGATTTCTGCTGCAGGTAGGCACTGTTAGCAGCATCGAGAGGAGCAATTATTTGAGCAAAACTAGTAGAACAGACTTAATTAGAGGGAGTAGAAAGAAAACCGAAAAGAAGGAGAAGGGACCATTAACAGTGGATGGATGCTGAAATAGTGTCAAATGGCCTTCCTAGTCAGAGTGTGACATGTTCCCAACACGTAGACAGACCTCTGTGTACAAATGACACACAGTAAATGCTGATGTAACGCTGTGTAAAACACAGTAATCGTGTTTAACTTCTGCTATCTGTGTTTACCGATATGGTTCACAGTGCACAGGGCGTTTTAGTGAGTGAAAGTGTTTACAGTTTTGCAAAAAAAAAAAAAAAAAAGGTGATAAGAGATCTGCCACTAGAAATTCAGAAAAACTGTAAAAGAGAACCAATCACACCAATCAAACCACAGACTAAGGACAACCATGAGTGCACCACACAGAGATCATATAACTGGAGGTTAGCATCCACCTAGTTCCCTCAATAAAAAGTCGATGAGATTTTTTATTTGGCTTTTGCACTGCTGCAGAAAATGAGCTCCATGACAAACAAGTTTATGATCCTTACAAGTTTTGCTCAGTGCAATAAGCTTCACTCATGAACACCACTTCATGATTTTGTTATGTCTAAATACCAGAATGCTATAGGCTATAAAAAAAAAGTGTTAATCTCTTTCTCCAGAGTTGGTGATAGTTTCACCAGTTTCCAAAAGCACAAGAGTGTTGATTGAGTAGTGATATTGTAATCCCATTACGGTAGATTGCAGCTGTTCTGGGACATTAACAAATAACAACGGTCAATTTATTCATGAAACAGGATGTGGCTTTGGTTGAAGTACAGATTTAAAAAAAAAAAAAATGCAGTGACAGAAATGTGATGGTTTCTTCTTTTATCATGAATTGGCTGATCGAAATGTACTCAATCTGATATTTGATATAGGCCTACTATCAGAGCTCAATAGTACACACTTTTTTCAAAACCTGTTGTTCCTCTCTTATGCTTGTAAAAAATGTTTTAAAAGCATGCATCAAATTTGTTAAAATGTACTGTATTCATGTTGGTTTTATGCCAATCGAAATGCACCTTTAACAGAAAACATACTGTAACAGCTTTTGTTAGAAACAACAAGGAATTAAAATTGTACAATATCATTGAGTTCTGTGATATTGTAATCCCATCAGATTGCAGCCATTCAGTAACATTGACAAATAACAACTGTCAACTCACTTTTGAAACGGGATGTGGATTAAAACTACAGGGACAGGGATTTCTGTGGTTTCTTTTTTTTCATTGGTCCATCACAATTTTCAAAATCTGATATTTCACAATTGAGTTGCATGATATGCAAAAAAATACACAAAATGTTGATTTGACTTAAACTGAAAAAAACACCAACTTTTATCAAAAAAACCAAAACTTGCTGTACCTGCGATTTGGATATTGCACTTAGCCAAACTGCAATTTCACTTACATTACAATTAATTCTCCAGCCCTATTTAATAAAGTGCCAGCTGGGAGCTGCCTTGATTGACAAAGATAATTTAGCCGTTTTCAAGAATAATTTCCCCATTTTTGAGTTTAGTTCCTTACGAAAGACCAAACTGGAAATTCATATAAGGAACTAGGAAGGAGGTCAGCAACAGCACAACATGAGACGAATATGCAAAGACAAATAACAGTTTCTAAACACACCAAGCATCTAAAAACCGTTTCAGCTTCAGCCTTTGTTGATTTACACATAAAGAATCTTCCAAAGTGTTTATAGGAGGAGGAGGAGGAGTGAGAAGTGAGGCATTCAGTTGACGAAATCAAGTCAAAGTCAAATACTAAATTTGCCGATTGCTGCTATCAGGGAGAGTCCCCTTGCCCAG
This sequence comes from Trachurus trachurus, assembly GCF_905171665.1. Lineage (NCBI taxonomy): Eukaryota > Metazoa > Chordata > Actinopteri > Carangiformes > Carangidae > Trachurus > Trachurus trachurus. Next base: position 14,862,857 of record NC_139896.1, read on the forward strand.
TTCAGTTCCTGATTGGGTAAGTGAATTAGAGGCCATGTGCCTCTGTTCCTCTTTCTCTCTGCCTTATTAGCAGACACTGACACATCAGCAGAGAGCGTCCGGTCCTGACAAGCTGCTGCTCAGGTAAGAAAGGGTGTATATTCACTCTGTGGAGTCAGGCTAACAGATGTTTTTGCGATTTTGTGATCTGTGATCTGCTGTCGTCAAAGTTTGATGTTTACAACATATGTAGACTGCAGGATTAAACAGTCCTGAAGTTTTGAGTCTGACTTGTTGAGCCAGAGGGTTGGGCTTCTCACCCTCTGTTTCAGTTGCAGTGGATGTATGGATAAGCTTTATTTGCATGAGCTGAGGGAGAAAGCAGTGAAATTTTGCAAACACAAAAAAAGCTAGTTTATTGAATCGACTTTGGGTATTATACGTTGTGTAAATTGTGACAGAATGCTCCAACAGAGATAAGACAGATTCATTAAGGCACTCGCTTTTAACAGCTAATATTCTATGCATTGTCAGTGTCATATTATATATTTAGATGTGATATAGCTACCTATATGAGAAGCTGATGTTTTTGATGCATGTAGTCTGAGATGGGCCCGGGTGTTTTTTTTTGGTTTTCTCTCTTTGATAAGCAGCTGTCTTACTCAATTTTTACACACAGTTATGCTGAGAAGATAACATGACCTATATCTAAAATACAGAAAAGTAAACACTTTGACCTCGGCTACATCTCTGACCCACTTAGAAACTGCCTTAAGAGAGCTGCTGCCCACTGTTAGTCACATGTCATAGATTCTACTCATAATAGTTACTATTCAATTTTGCTGTGGGCTGTGCAATGTATACTAAAGATGACCAGCAACAAAAGAAATAAAAGAGGATACGACAGAGTAGAAGTGGTTTGATTTGAGCATGTGACAGCTGAGTTAAAGACATAGCATATGTTAACACTTTAATATCACACTGGTGTCTTATAATATAAATCAGTTGAATGAGATAAAATGAATTAACAGATTTAAGTTAACCGAGTTACTTGAAGAGCATTGTCCAACCTTTAACATTTTCAAAAATGCACGCTTAATATAAACCCATATAAACATGGCGGACTTTGCTTTTAGTCTCAGCCTAATTTAATAAAGCTTTCCTCCTTATCAGGGTCATGTGACAGTCAGTTCTTTCACAGGCTTCAGCTGAAGCAGGATCCCCATCCCAAAGGAGTGGTGGAAAATTTCTGAAATACTTTGGTCCATTGCTGTATAATACTTCTGCACATCCACTTAAACTGGATTTGAATTCAGGACTTGAACTTGCTTTGAAGTATTTATACATTGTTGTACTTGTATTTAGTTTAGTAAACAAAAACAAAAAACTATCAGACTATTACCCCCACTACTGACTGAAGAACTTCACAGTTTATTTAAATAATTATATATATGCGGTTGATGGTGTAGATTATCTGTAGCATGGAGAATAGTAAATGTTGGCATCACTTCAAACAGACACAGCAGTGCTTTTAGATGCCCCTGGCAAAAGTAATAAATGTTATGACATACGCATTTCAGCAAAGAATAAGGAAGTGGGCAACTTGTAATAAAAAGTGACACTTCCTCTAAATGAGGAAGTTTAATTTACTGCACTAGAGGCGCTCCTCGCAGAAAGGCAAACCTATTAACCACATAAAAGCAGAAACCATACCTAATCCATGGGGCCAGGTTCATAAAAAAAAAGAAAAAAAAGGCGAGACTGCTGCTGCTGACCATTTCATTCTTTTTCTTTATCTTACAACAGTCAAGATGTCTCTGTGCTGTTGGCTCATTCTGGTGGTGCTCATCTCTACAACCACAGGCAAAAACCCTGGAGTAAAGGTCAAACTGACAGAAAAAGGCCTTGAATATGGTAAGGGTTGTTGCAGGCCTTTCCTCTCCCAGTTGGCCTGTCTATAAATTGCCTCAAATCTCTGATCTGAATTCTTCTGGTTTTGTCAGGCAGACAACTGGGCATGGCCTCCATCGAGCAGAAACTCAAAAGCGTCAAAATCCCGGACATGTCAGGAAAACAGAAAGTGTCTCCCATCGGCAAAGTCAAGTACAGTTTGTCAAAGTAAGACAGCTCTATTTTCAGATCTCTGATGATTTTGATGGTGAAGACTATGTTTTTTTAACCAAACTTTTTCTTTACTCCAGTATCAAAATGGTGAGCGTGAGACTACCACAGTCTGCACTGGCTCTTGTCCCTGGGACTGGCGTCAGACTGTCCATTGGTAATGCCAACCTCAGTCTGCGTGGAAACTGGAGGGTCAAGTATCTCAGAATAATGTGAGTAAAAAAAAAAAAAACCCTCCTCACTGTGAATTTAAATTCATTTTGTGATATTTCTGCTGCAGCTGTGCCTCCCTTCTTTCTCCACAGAAAGGACAGCGGCTCATTTGATTTGAATGTGAATGGACTCACGATCGGCACGAGCATTGACATCAAGAGTGATGCGACAGGCCGACCCACAGTCAGTGCTGTCAACTGCGTAGCCAATGTCGGCAGCGTGAGCGTCAAATTCCATGGGGGAGCCAGGTAAAATAAGCCCTGCAGTGCATTTTACAGTACATTTGAATCCATGTGAGGAAATTTAAGTGTCAGCTTGCCATATTGATGTGCTGTGCACTTCCCTGATGTCTGTGGTTGTCATTTCTTTCAGCTGGTTGTACAATCTCTTCAAAAAATACATTAACAGAGCTCTGCAAAACACACTGCAGAAACAGGTAAGGGGAACTGGCCTTATGTCCATTGTTTTGATGACCACCCAAACCCCTGTGGGCATCTTATTTCACCACTAGGGGTCCTCCTAGAGACTGTTAAAACACAGGGTGGCCTTGAGCTTATTATGAATGGCATCATGATTCATGACTGAACATCCTAAGCATGTCTAGTGAGAATTAATGAAAAAATACAAATCTTGGTATTGAAAAGTGATACACCAGCAAAATGTAATTGAAGTAAACTCAAACTCAAACGGCTGCTCCTGTGCATAAGTAATAATCAGACTGATACTACCGATGCATGCCTGTAAGCTGCATGGACTGATACAGAGTTTCTCTCTTCTTTGTTGTTGCAGATGTGCCCTCTGGTGGCTAACGCAATATCTGATCTGAACCCTCAGCTGAAAACTCTCAATGGTAAAAAGTCTATGTAAAAACAACATCCATAAAATATATCTAGCTGTTTCAGATGCACTGAATGTGTGAGTGACTTTCTGCTTCATTGCAGTTCTGGCCAAGGTGGACAAGTTTGCAGAGATTGAATACTCCATGGTGGCATCGCCCACAGTTTCAAAGACATCTATAGATTTGAGCTTGAAGGTAAAGAGTTTTGCTTTTCGATGCTTCTGCTTTTTCTTATACTTTTTGAATCTGAAAGTTAAATGTGATTGTTCATTTTTGCTTTTGTCTCCTCATCTTCTGTCCTTCAGGGTGAATTTTACAACATTGGGAGCCATCAGGAGCCTCCGTTCACCCCCGCGCCCTTTTCCCTGCCGCCTCAGATCAACAACATGTTGTACATTGGCATGTCCACCTTCACTATCAACTCCGCAGGCTTTGTCTACAACAGAGCGGGAGTCCTCAGCCTGAACATCACAGACGATATGGTCAGTGTTGTGGGAAGCTGCCTCTTACTTTACAATGGAAGAGGTTGAATAACAGCAAAGCTACCGTAGGGAGGGGGAGAAAGCAAGTTTTCTTAACAAAAGGCATTTTTTTCACTCCACTACGTAGAGAAAATCAAGTTTATGAAAATGATCATGTTCAAATAAAAAAACTCCCAACTATGGCTTTTGTACACGCAGCGTCATGAATGAACATGTCTGAACATGTCTTGACAGTGGTCAGGGTGAAAGAAAAATAGGGACAGGGTGGTCAAAGGGAGTTCAATTACAAACTGTGTAAAAATGTAAATTTAGCTACACTACTAATTTAGTAGTGTATGTAGTTAACAGCTCCCCAACATGAGCAGCACCCTCTTGATTTCTTACTAAATCTACTTTCCTGACCTCCATCCTTTTCCCACTCTTTCACAACAGATCCCGAAAAGCTCTCCCATCCGACTCAACACCAGGACGTTTGGGACCTTCATCCCACAGGTGACTACACATTCCAGTGACCAGACATGTAGGAAACAACACCTTCACTGGCAATATGTCATCTCACCTCAGCTCTCTTTGTATTTTCAGATTGCCAGACAATTCCCAGGTCTGATGGTGAAACTGCTGGTGAAGACGACCAAAACCCCCGGCATCAGCTTCCAACCCAACAACATGACGGTTCAGACCGTTGGCACGGTGACGGCCTTCGCTATCCAACCCAACGGCACACTCAGCCCTCTCTTTGTCCTTAACTTGGTGGGTTGAACAGCTGGCACGATGACAAATGTGTGTGTGATTTAAAGAAAAACACTGACACTTACTCACCATTATTTATCTCACATTACAGGACACCAGTGTCAGCGCCAGAGTGTTCGTCAGTGGAATGAGGCTGGCTGGAGCCGTCTCGCTCAACAAGTGAGTTACTTAAAAATCAGGACTTATTCTCAGAGGAGAAAAATGGGGCCAAAAGGTCCCTGTAGAGACGAACATGGCGGTCTAATTTTGTCTCATTTGCACAGGATTGGGCTGACCCTGGCGACAAGTTACGTGGGAGAGTTTCAGGTGAGAGATGCATATTTAACAAGAGTCCCATTGTGCACCGTCGCTACCAGCTACCACAAACTAACCCCGGTCCTCACCTCCAGGTCAGATCCCTTGACAGCATCCTGCAAATGGTCCTCAGAGTGGTCGTCATACCTCAGCTGAATGGTGAGTTTCTAGCTTGTACTAGGTGCTATTATCAATGCTCAGGCTGTTGCATGCAGATCAGCTCTGAGTTCAGGGGTCATTTTTTAATTTCAAATCCAACATCTACCAATTACCTTTTTTTTCCCCAGCAGACTATACCAGTCCGTCCAAACCCCTCTTGTCTGAGGTCCAATTCCTTTAGTTTTCAATGCTTTCATTTGAATTGGGGGTTACATCAAATGGCATTTAACACTCTTCATTATAAAGTTACAACATTTTACTCTTTCTAGCATCACAGCTCCAGAGATGACAATGTCAGTTAGTCCAGCACTTTGTAAAAATGTCATGGCATGCATAACATTTCTGTTCAAATGTGAAATTATGTGTCCCAATGTCTCTGGTGATTCGCTAAAATGTGCAATGTACTCATTTGTGTTATCAATCCCACAAAATTAATATCATTATAATGGCTGCCATATTGAATTTCTGTGATTATTTCATGTAAATGTGTTCATTTTGCTCCACAGTTCAACTTGCAAAGGGATACCCACTTCCTGCGATTGGAAAGATGAAGCTTGTGAACACTCAGCTTCAGGTCCTGAAGGTTAGAGACGTAGATTTTCTTTGTAAATGTGGCTCGATAAAACAGGAAACACCTTCAACATTTAACTGGTTAACTGAATTCATAATCTCAGAGCTGTTATTTACTGCTGTTGCTTTGCTTTATTTTTCTCCAGGACTACATGCTGATTGGGACAGATGTTCAGTTTACACCTTAAACCTCCCTGCAGTGAAGCACAATCACAGCAGGAGTGCAGAACTTATCAGAAATTGAGTAATGTGCAAGTATTAGTTCTTCTCCAAGCCTGAAATGTGCACAGCTCCAGTTTGCATTTGGATCTCACCTCAGATTCAAGTCATTTTTGTGTATTTTATATTTTGCATTTTTCTTTTAAATTTGAACTGTGTGCAGCTTTTCTACATATAAAATGTAGATGAGAGCAGTGAACCTCTCCACGAGGGTTATACTGCAGCCCTGTCATAACAGGCGACAGTCTGCAGGATGGGGGTTTGCTGCTGTCACCATAATCATCTTTTTTGAAATAACGTGCTCCTTCCAAAGCAGATCACAGCACTTTCTGCTGCTGACTTTAGGCAAATTCTTTCCCAAAGTTTTCCGACTTTGCAGCTCACGCAGCGATTGTACACAAATGTGCTGACCCAGTGACATTTTTAAACCAGTTTGAAAAATCTCCATGACATCACTCAGGCACCATCCACGGCAAAAACAGACAACATCGTTTTAATTTGAATCCAAATAGGTCTCAGTATCTTAAACAGTAATATGTACAAACAGATAGTTGGTACCGGCGGTATAAATAACACGTTGCAGTTTTTTGCGGCCTTTAAAAGCAGCCTCCGTGTGTCTTCAGAGTCAGACAAGAGAAGAAGAATGAAGAGTAAGAGTTTGTTTTCCTGTGGTGTCACCTGTGTTCATCAATGGCAGGTTTCGATCATGCTGCTGTCCGAGGTCACGTGTTTGTCGGCCTAGTGGCGTGTGGGCGGAGTCTCGTCGCGCTTCACTGAGCTTCTCAGGGAGCTGTGAGCGAGGGCTCGACCTCTCAGGCTCTGGGAGTTTGCCGACGATATCTGCAATAAAGAAACGAGACATCAAACAATCAAAGACTGAATGATGAAATCTCTGAAAGCAGTATGTAACGCCTTCATTGTGCAACTGTGATGATTGTTGAAATGAAACCGTCCGGCTGCGAGTGTCAGAAAACACTTTCTTTTCATGCTGTAATCTTTTATCTTGCCCTTTGAATTTAAACATGAGTTTTATATGACTTTATTAAAAGGCATGCCCATATGTGAACATCTGGACATTTTTATTTCTAGGAATAAAGATATTTCCAAACTTGTCATATCTATCTCATACTGATATCTGGCAGTATTTTCACATTCGTAAAGTGTGACAACAACATATTAACATAAACATACACTAATCAGCCATAGGATTAAAAAAAGGTGATGAGCTTTAATGTTGTGACTGATTTGTGAACCATTAAGCTGTTGTAAAAAACAAATGAAGGTAAAAAAAATCAAATTACTAATGATTTAGAACTATTTTTTAAAAAAAAGCCATGGATACAGACCAATCATCTAACATATTAAGACCAGTCACCTGTTTTAATGTTAAAACATGTGCTGCTATTTTGGTGATGTAATTATCTATTGAGAGTTGAATGCTGTGTGTGTGGGTGCATTGGATCAGATTCAATTAACAGTGACGAAACAAACCAACGACTGTCATTAGATTCTGATTCATATGTTCCTGAATCCTGATTGGAGCACACAACAATGACATCACTTGTTTGTACCGAGCCAGGTGAAATAACCAATGATGTTCCCACTTTGTCAGAAAATAAGTGTTAAAAATCTTTGTTTTCCCACAGTCTGCGCTGTTTCAAAACAACCTAAAAATGTCTTTGACATTTCAGGACAGCAACTGCTTTGTCCTTCACCACTAATTATCTGTGACAATTTTATATCTATCAATGATATCAAAACAAGAATATTAAAAAAAAAAAAAAAAAAATCAGTATGAACCAAGCCCCACCTTCACCAGCACATAGTCTCCTGGGTCGATCGGTGCCGTCGTGGATCCTGCGGACTGAACAGCAACGTCTTCCTTGGGGAAAATCACTTTCATGTTGCCATCAGTTCTCCCACACAGGTCCTTGGCTGATCTCTTGCTTTCCTGCATCAAAATGACACCCAGAGATGAGTGGTGTTGCCTGGTAACACGTAACGGTGACACAGTGAAGTGGCACAGGGTGACAACTTTTATTCTTCTGCTCCTGTTTAGGGATGACAAATAGCTGCAATATTCTTTTGTCCAACTAGCACGTTAGATGTATTCAAGAGTGACCATAACACTGCTGATAAGTCACCACTGAGCTATGTGTGCTGGTCATGAGCACGGTACTCACTCCCTCCACCAGGATGAGTTGTGTGCTGCCGATGAGAGCAGCGTTCACCCTGGCAGCCTCCTCCCTGAACACACCGATACACTCCTCCAGCCTCCGCCGTTTCACCTCTGCTGGCACGTCATCCTGTAGCCGATGGTAGGCGTGGGTTTTCTGGGTAAACATGAGGGAAAATGGGGTTTTTAATTTTAAACTTGGTACAACACATTTCTAATGAAACGTACATGCACGCTAAAGAACCAACAAGAGCTCACCTTCCTCATACTGTAGGCGAAAAGGAAACCCACGTTGTAGCCCACCTCTCTGATCAGAGACAGAGTCTGATGGTGGTCGTCCTCCGTCTCACTGCAGAAGCCTGAGATGAAGTCGCTGCTGAGGCTCACCCCTGATACATAGACACAAATGATGTTAAACGCACACAGGTTGAAGGTGTTTTTGTTCACTTTAATGTTTATGGACCAGTCCATCTGCAGTGTGCAAGTGGATTTGTCACTTCCTTTTAAAGGGATAGTTCAACATTTTGGCAAATTGGCCCATTGCCATAATCCCTATAGTCATAGCAGTAGGTTCGTTACCTTTATTTGTCGGTGTAAGCTATTTTTAGAACGGAGGAGCGGAGCGGCAGGCTGTTCAGAGCTACGCTATGGAGGCTAATGGAATTTCTTGGTTTCCCTCATCAAACTCATCAAATACAAAATCCCAAAACTCCAAAACGCTTTCGTGGACAAGTTGTGACCTGCACAATCACCACGCTATGAGATAATAATGGAACGTTACAAAACGGAGCCGTTTTCGAGGTAAATACAGGGTAAATACAGAGACTGCTTGCTGAAAAACTGTCCCTGAACGCAACGCGCATCAGCGGTTTTGCATGAATTTACCTCTAAAACAACTCTGTCTCGTAACGTTCTATTATTATCTCATAGCGTGGTGATTGTGCAGCTCACAACTTGTCCACGACAGCCTTTTGGAGTTTTGGGATTTTGTATTTGATGAGTTTGATGAGGGAAACCAAGAAATTCCATTAGCCTCCATAGCGTAGCTCTGAGCAGCCTGCCGCTCCGCTCCTCCGTTCTAAAAATAGCTTACACCGACAAATAAAGGTAACGAACCTACTGCTATGACTATAGGGATTATGGCAATGGGCCAATTTGCCAAAATGTTGAACTATCCCTTTAAGCATTTGGGATGAGGTTTTGAATTTTGAACATTATCTTGTCCCCAGTTAGTTGGTCTGTCAGCTGCCAGCAGAAATCTTTAATTGCAAAATACTTTTCAATATTAAAAGGTATTTGATAGGCCTGAATAGAGCTGTGGCATTGGTGTTGTAAGATAAAGGAGGGGTCTTTTCAGGGAGCTGTAGCATATGTCATTGAGTATTCCTGGGTAATACAAGGATCGCAGTTTCAATAGTCAACCCAAACACAAATCAGCTGCATTTTCAATATACAGATATGTTTCCATATCTGCACTGGCTTTTCAGTCATGTAACCTTAGTGTGGTTGAGGGCAACTCATGTAGTTATGTACAGATTACTCACTATGTACGATTGCAAGACAGCTGGAATGTTATCATTCAGAATGATAATAATGAAAAACCTAATTACCATGACCCACCTGGGATGATTTTCTTAATGTTCTGCACAAGATCAAGGTAAGCCTCTCTTGTATAACTGTAATTTTTGAGAAAAGAAAAACACATTCAGAACACTTTCAAATAAGCCCTAACAATCTGCTTTGTACACTGGTTAGTCTCTTACCCACGGTGCATTGCTTTCAGGACCTGGCTACTCCCGCTCTGAGCTGGAAGGTGAATCTGGTTACAGATGTTCCTTCGCTCTGCAATCAGATGCAAAACCTGTGAACACAGAGTCGCCAGCCAAGTCAATATGGGACTTTTGTGCATGTAATACTTTGTTCAACATTTACGTATATCTGTCACCTGGGAGATTGAAAATCAACACTTAACACAGATTGTGTAACTTTGAGTATGATGTGTTTTCAGTAGCTGCTCTGTTGACAGAATTTAAATAGTACCTCGTCAGGAAAATCTTTGGGGTGAGGGGAAGTGAATCTTATCCTCATGTCGGGATCGATGCGTGACACTCGGTCCAGCAGGTCAGAGAAGCGCAGACCTCCCTGTTTGGTACGGTAAACTGTCTTAAAGCCCCGGCTGAGCTGGGTCGGGTCTGAGCTGCAGAACTGTTCTGCTGACGTGTCTCTGTAGCTGTTCACGTTCTGACCCAGCAACGTCACCTCCTTCACACCCTGAGGAAAACATCCACCACACAGAAACCAGTCAGAGAGCCTGCAAACTACTACCTCTGTGATGTTCCTATTCATTTTAACACTGAATTCACTGAGGTTAAGCTAAAGGGTCATTTCTGCCAGAAGCAGCTGTTCAGACAAAATTTTATTTCAGAGGACAATGAATTTCAAATAACTATTTTGTATGCGTTGATTAGAAAAAATACTGTTGTCAAACAAAAACAACATCCCTCAGGCATAAGAATAGCTAAGCTGCCATCTAGTCCTCATACTGCTGACATGAAAATGACATTGACATACACATTGAGCCTGTAACTTGCCTGGTCAGAGAGCATACGAACTTCCTCGAGAATGGAGCTTACAGGTCGACTCCTCTCTCTGCCCCGTGTGAAGGGAACAATGCAGTAACTGCACATGTTGTCACAGCCTCGCATGATGGAGCTGCCGGGGCAGAAGAGACATAAAATCATCAAAGTCACAGTGTTGCTGCAGAAAATGAAACAAACAGGAGGCGGTGTGGGGGAGAGGAGGACAGATAACACCCTCAGAGAGTTACAGGGATGTAACATATCCATACTCACACAAAGGCACTGTTTCCCTGAGGAGCATGGTGTACAGGCATGACGTCGGCGTAGGTCTCCTCTAACGACAGCAGCACGTTGCTCGCCTGCTGACCTCCGTCAGCCACGGTCAAGAGGCGGGGAAGGTCGCGGTAGGCGTCCGGTCCAGCGAGGACATCGACCAGCTTCTCCCGCTCCAGCAGCTCCGTCTTTAGCCTCTCTGCCATGCAACCTGCAGAGATGCACCGTTCATATTTCTTAGAGGCTTTCAACTTTAAGACGTTCACATGCATGTGCGTTATTGAACACACTAACCTAAAATCCCGATTTTCATTGGCGTGCTTGTCTTCAGCCGTTTTCTTTTCATCGCTGTTAGTTGCTGTAGTCTGTTCCAGATTGTTTGTTCGGCCTTTTCTCTGTGAGGAGACAAGTGTGGGCCATTTATCATTGTTCATTAGATTGAAAGATGGTCAGTCATTATTCCTTCGTTCATCATTCTTACCTGATGGAGCATGTAACCAAAAGGACAACGTCAGCCTACAAGCACAAAAACATTTTAATTCAACAGCACTGACATAATTCATATCCATAATGGTAAAATAAAGACAGAGCTTAGTTGTACCTCATTCAAGTCAACTGTGCGTAGATATCCCTTCCCCTGAAGTATGGACCAGGCTATCTCTGTGTCATTTACATTCATTTGGCATCCATAGGTTTCAAAATACACTGGAGCAAAAACACACAAGAAAAAAAGAAACACCAGCTCAGAATTTCCACTTGAATATAATGAACTTTGTCAATATTTTTCAATCCCCCACTAACCTTTCCTTGAATTCCCCATGTCCAAGTCCTCAGAGAGGTATCCATGTCTGTCTGAGGACTCTTCATCTGCCACAGGAGTCTTAATGACTGAAACCCCTTTGATGAAATCCTGAAAGCTCGGACCAGAGGACAACTGAGTCTTGAATTTGTCCACATTTGTTGTTGTTGTTGTTGTTGTTGTGCTCCTCTGTCTTGCAGGGACACCGACGTTAGCAACATTTGAACAATGTCTGAGCTGGACACACCTGACAGGTATCCAGTGTTGATGGAGAGTAAACAAGGGTTTTAAAGTCCTGAACATTTCCATGTTGACGTAAATGTAGCAACAAGAGCAAAGACTGGACGGAGGCTCTACCTGGGCGACCTAATGGGGTTACTTACTATAGCGCTACGTCGTTACTGACATTTTGTCCTGTGTTTTTCTTTTCTTTTCTTAATAAGTTACTGCATGTGAACGAGCTACACGCGCTAAATGTCATCCACGCACTGTTCAAATGGGGCAGAAGATGTTTTAAAATCAAGAGCAATATCTCCGCATTCAAACGTAACGCTACACAAACCCGGAAATAAATCAACACTCAACGTCTTTCTTTGCATCAGCAATAATGTGGCTTAAACATGGAAGAAAATGTGTTTTTTGTGTGTTTCAGAGATAAAATAAACGTAGTGTCGTTTTCGGAAACTATTCGGTATCCTAATTCAGACTATTTACCTCTAACCTACCCCATTAAATCGTTGAAAAAGCATCCTTTGGGGGCTTTGTGGAAACCTACTCCGCGAAAATGAAAGTTAGCGACAGGGAATCATCTTGCATCCCGACTTGTCCGCTAGCATTTGTTGCCCCCTGGTACGTCAAACTTCACCGTCCGTCTACAAAAAAAGAAAGCCCTGAGTGGAAACAAGGTTCCGGGTGCCGCAAGCTTCCAAATGACCCTAATAGCAAAGTCCTAAAAACGTCTCTGGTAATAGCCACAATATGAATGAATCTCTACTGGTGAGACCACACCAATCCTAATGTATCCTAATGTCTTTTCAGAGGAAACGCTTGGCATAAACCCTTGATACAGCGCAACTTGTTTCCTTGAAACACATAACTGTTGTTTTTTTTAATGGTTTGTGAGCCATTGATTTAAATATAATGTTTTGTTTTTCAAAGCAGCAATAAGCTGTGTCATTTCATACTATAGGCCTAGTTCTTTTTTGTATAGCCTAATATTCTAAATGTGTTTTTGTGTGATTGTTTTTGTTTTTCTCACCAGACTTCATTGGACAAAATTCTGTGAAATGATGGTCTATAATGCATTCACATTTTCCTCCATAAGTTTATTTCTAGGAAGGATTTCAATAATAGATAGATGAATAAAACAGTATCATGACTGTGATGGCTCATAACAGTATCATGACTTTCATTCTAAAAACTGTAAACTACAAAAATCATACCACACACTATGTAGGCTATTTGTTAATACCCATTTCTTGATTTTCTGTTTTATATTGTGAAATATTACTGTATCTCACTACAACATATTTGGCATCTCTGTATCTAATTGTGGTCATGCCAATAAAGCAAAATATAGTAATTTGAGAAAATAAGAGAGAGGGAGCATGCAGATGGCTCAGCACAACAGGAGAGAGAGAAAGAGAGAGGGAGGGAGAGATTATGTGTAATGTGGGAGTGACTGGAAGCTACAGGTTCAGTATAAACTGACCATGGATGCAGGGATAACACACAGTACTGTTCCAGCATCTCTTTTGTCCAGTCTTTCCTGGCAGTCAGCGATGATGTGAGAGGAGGGCACTGAATAAAGAGGAACTGCAGGGCATTCACATAAAATATTAAGGTAATCTGATGGCACACTACAAATGTGTTGTGTAAATGTGTATAAATGTTATATCTGTGCTTTGATCATTTTAAACATTTTAAATTCAGTGATGACATTTTCCATCACAGCAAACATCTGTGCCTGCTGCAACTTCGGTGCCTTCTGCAGAGCCACAAAGCTGCTTGAGAGGAAACTGTGGTTTCAGCGTTTTTTCTAATGTAATTTCTACTCCTGTCGTTTATTCTAGCCGTCCATTCTTCTCCAGAACTAGCTGTGATGATGGAGAAAGCTGCACTGCTCCTGTTTTGTTGCCTGGTCATGTCTTTATCGGGCTCCCCGCTCTACCCATCCATCTACCCATCCATTAGGTAGGTCCTGACTGATTTACTGGAATTCTTCACACCTTTGTTAATTTCAATTATCACAGTTTTTTATGAGTTTTTTTTTTTTTTTAAGTTATTCAAATCTTTTACAATTGCTTTTCTCGGCTGTTGAGATTTGTAAACGCCTACCAATGAGAATGAAATACTTAAAAGTGTGAAAGATTATTACTTGAAAAAAGTATTTTTTTAAATGAAATTAAAATACTGCTCTAAATGCACTCATGGATTATTTGCATCTTTAAATGCTGCTGTGCTGTGCTTATGGCACAGTGTATGTATAGCTTTTACCAAGTGAAATGAAAATAAATAAATAAATTCAGCAAAATTATATACAAAAGATGAATATGTAGCAAGGCAGAGACTTATAGCCTACTCAAGGCTGAAAATGAATGACCTGATCCCAGCGTCAGGGCTGAAACGACTTGTTCATACACCATGTACGTACATGGTGTATGACGTTTTCAATCTTACACAGGCGCCTCTTCGTGTACCAAGTGTGCTCTCTGTACTTCTTATGCCAACAGGGGTCAAGGTGTGTGGATTAGTCACATTAGTGTTACATTTACACAGCAGCTTAATCAGTCACAGCGCCCTGTGTCAAAGCAGCAGAATGTCATTTTACAGGATCAGGAGCATTTTGCACTCACACTGTGGATATTGTATTCTAAAGTACGCCTCCGTAATCAGACCTCTATAATCAAATCAGTTCCTTTTTATTATAAGTGAATACATACTGTATATAGTCCTATTGTGTTGTATGGTACAGGGTGTGTGTGTGTTTAGTTAATGTTGATATTTCTCAGGTTTGGTCAGAGGGACACATCCATTCTGATGACATCTTCTATAAATAATCCAGCAGAGAAGCTGCGGGATGACACAAGTCCTCCCAGGGAGCGAGCAGAGTTACGGTCAGTATGTTAATATGGACTGAGTGGCCGATGTAAAACATGGCTTAAAGGCTCGTTTGACCTAAATTACATTAAAAAAAACACATGTCTTATGTTTCTCATTTGTAGTTTCTACCGCTGGAATACAGACACATTTGTTTGTTTTTTGTGTGCTATCTGCCTCTAACTCTTCAGCATGCACCCAGCACAATACAGGACAGGTGGATGATATTTCTGATTATGGTGCACGCAGCATTTATATTTAACTGAATAGCCTTTATGCACAGCTCCACTACTTCCTGGACTTTAGCCAGCTCCTTTATTTCCTGTCTTACATTATTGGACAAACTGATTAATCCAGGTGTGTCTGACCATTGTTGTGAGGTCAGACACACCTGGATTAATCAGTTTGTCCAATAATGTAAGACAGGAAATAAAGGAGCTGGCTAAAGTCCAGGAAGTAGTGGAGCTGTGCATAAAGCCAATTCAGCAGCAGCATTTCCTTACATGTCTCAGATACTGAGATACTGCAGTTATTATCATTATTATTGTTAGTAGTAGAAGTCGTAAAAGTAGAAGTAGAAGATTCTTTATTTTATTTTATTTTTTTACTATATTTATTAGACCCTTGATCCCACTATACTTCTCGGTATTTTACACTATTTTATTGTTATGTTATTCTTTCTATTGTATGTATCAGCTGCTCGAACCAATTGCCCCTGGTGGGATTAATAAAGTTGTATTGATTGATTGACTGCTTGAGAAATAGCAGTGGTATTAGTAGTGGTTATAGCAGTATTGTAGTAGTAGTAGATTATATATACTATTTCAAAGTAGTGCCAAAGAAAGGACCTTTAAGTTGGACAGTATGCAGTGGATATGTTGTTGCTTCACAACATTTTACTATATTTTTTTCTGTGAACTGTTCAAGCGTGCTGTGGTGTAAAAGCAGAACCTCTGAGACCTGTCCACTTTCTGATTTTAGCTTGGGACGTCATGCTGACGCCATCTTTACAAACAGTTACAGGAAAGTCCTGGGCCAAATCTCTGCCAGGAAGTTCCTTCAGACAATCATGGGCAAACGGCTGGGGTAGGTGGTTACAAGAGGAATGATATCACTCAAATAAATTCAAATCCAACTGGAAACAGACAGAGAAAAGGTGGTGTGTGTTTTTTTTTCCCATAGTGATGAAAGTGAGAGCTACATGAAGCGTCAGTCAGGTATCTATGAAGGGACCTATAAAGAAGATCTGACATCCATTCAAAGCAATCGGAGATACAGAGTGCAAGGGGATGCCATGGAGCCCAGGTAAATCAATACCATCAATCAACCATAAACACATTATACACATAATAATTATTATGACATGTAGGTCTGTCATTAATCTGAGTCCTTCCTTTTTACAGACTGCTGAGTTGAGAACTGCAGTATGGACGGATCTGCCAGTCCTCAACTATCACTGCACCTCTCACAACCATCTCTCTTCTTTTTTTTTTCTTTTTTTTTTTTACACCTCCTTCAACCCATTCATTCACAAATGCAAATGATACTGTCATTTTTCATGCCCATTAAAAGCTGTGAGGAAAACCTGCAACTCAGCTCATGACTGTGGGGGAAGAAATGGCACAGAGGAACGTTTCAATTGTGTAATCTGAAATAGCAATAAAGAATAATAATTAAAGAAATCTCAAAACCTATCTCAGAACCAGTGTGGTCCTGTTGAACCAGGGAGTGGTAGAAACACAAAGTAAAATGTAGGATGAAATTTTTTTTTTTTGAGGGGTTGTGATGAGTTTTCCATGTTTATGCTTCTTAATTTCAGAAGGAAATATTGCACTTTTTATTCCTCTTCATGTATTTGACAGCTATAGTTCATTTGTCTGATTAGGGTTTTGTATTTAAGACAGGAGCAAATCAAATTGCTATAGTCTGCAGCCTTAAAAACATGTACTAATTAAAAAACAAAGATTCATTGACTAATATCAGGCGAACAAATGTTTTTAAAGTCAGCTCCTCCTTAACCAGCAACATTAAATTTCTGTACTGATTGCATCGGTTATAATTATCCAATAATACATGTAATAATGTCACTCCACATAATGAGCACTTGATATTTTTATAGCAGCTACACATGTTTGTTTACACTCCAGTTGCCTGATTCGACCTCCTCTCAGGAACACGCAGGCACTTACACAACGAGCTCGATCCACATTGCTCACTCTGCAGTTATAGCTGTGCGTCACCTTTAAAGGCTGGAAGAAGCCCTTATAGAGCTTCTTCAATGCAGATCGATCAACAGGTGAAAAAATTAGCATCACTAACGTCTGTGTTCCTCTCAGGGTGTTTCAGGATGCTGCTTCACTGCTGTGATTTGACATTTAAATTGAATGAAACCGTCATTATGATACTAATTACATCTAATCTGTGCTTTTTTTATGTTATGGGGATTGCAAATGTCTGGTCTGTGTAGTTACATTGAGAAATAACATATTTTTGCTCTTATAAATTAACAGGTACATTCATAAATAATAAAAAGTGGTTAAATTACAAATCTGTTCACTCTTTGTTACCATCCTCCACCACTGCTTGGTAAAAACACACCATGGGAAAGTTAAGCATAGCATAACAAATTTCTGTTACTGCTGCTTTTTACATAAAATTTTATTATAAATCTATTGTCTATCGTCAAGTCTCCCACTACTTTTTGTTTTCCACTCGTCCGTCACAATTTATTTAAGAAGTATGTTCTATAGGTTTCGATTTTCTGTTTCTACACAAAGACACAAAGCTGGATTCACCTCAATTTCTTTATTTCCTCTTTCTTCTTCATTACAAAAACATCACATCCGCAAATTGCCCGTATTTAATTATTAACATTTTTTTCTGGGGTACGCATACTCTGTATCAAATGGGAGACGACCGCTTCTCCAACACATCTGACGCAAACAGGCAAACACGCTGGCACATTTAGTGATGAAGTGTCAGTGCTCCTGCCAGTGGTGTTTTACCATGAGACATGTTGACTCAGAAGTACAGTCAGGAGGTGAAATGGGCACAGAGCGACAACAAAGAGGAATGTACAAAAAAAAAAGAAAAGAAAAGACGCACAAATGACCCAAACTCCATCAAGAAAACCAACAAATAAAAATTCCAGCTCACTCAGAAAACACTGGCATGTTGGACAGTAAGAAAACAAATCTCACAGGAAGATGAAGTGCAACAATCAGTAGCTTCACAGCTCTCGGTGAATCAGAGAATCTGTTTATCCTCATGCACGCTGTCATGTCTCAATTTCTTCCATTTGGCAACACAGACAAACTGCATGTTTAAACCGTTAATTGAACTGCCACGCTGTGTTTAAAGTCCAATTTTGTTGAATGACTCGTTGGAAATAAGAATTTAAAAAAAAAGATCTTCGTCAGTGTCTTCTTTTAGTTTTTTCTTGCCTTTATTTTTTTTCGATTCTGTGGGAGAGAGGGAGAGCGGATATTAGTTGTCAACATTATAAACTTTCCAGGCTTTACTAAACATCTGATCACTGACAAGTCATGTAAAGGGTTAATTCATGCATTCTGATGTGCAATTTCCCACCAAAAAACAAAACCAAAACACACTGCAATTTGGCAACAGACAAATGTCCAAGTTTCAAACAACACATTCTTTGATTTAATGAACACAAAACAACATGTCACTCAAACGTGATGATGGCACAACCACAACCACGAGTGTCAAAACCACAGTGGAAGGGCGATCAAGGTGCTGGTTATGGCTTATGGTCGTTATGATCATGGATGATAAAAAGGCAAACAAAAGGGGAGGGGAGGGGCGGGGTAGGTGGGTGGGGTAAGTAAAAGTACACTCTGGAGTTCAAATGAGTGAGCACCACACTAGCCATGCACACTGCCAGCCAGTATGGAGATGCACCATGGATGCCCTTACTTCAGCCTGGATGCACGGCCGAGTCATTTGTTACAAAAGGGGGGGCTTTATCGTAGGCTCCTATACTTTGCCAACCTACTACTTTGCTCAGCAGCAATCCTGAAAGAGGAGTAAAGAGACAGCGAGGTGTGGATAGGGGGGTTAAAACGAGACAGAGACCAGCAGGAGAGAAGAAGAAGAAGAAGAAGTCCTGACTGGAAAAAAAATGACATTTGTGAAAAATCAGTAATTGCAATATCTTACTGGTTTAAAAGGGGTTAAATGGGCCGTGGTAAGAGCAAGAAGTAAAAGTGAACAATTACAGAGTGACGTCTTGAGTCAGTGAAACAAGCTACAAATTGCTCATTCTCGCCCTTGGAGGGCTCTACATGTCGCTGGTGTGAAGAAATGGCCCACTCAGATCATCACTCACGCAGATTTTTGCCGCCACGCTTCTCTCTCGGCCCAAGTAGGCACAAGATCTCCTCTGGGGAGAGAGCCCGCCATTTAAAATCAGCCTCTGGGGACCAGCAGAGAGGCTAGAGATACAGAACAAGCACCGAAGGGCCTCAAAAAGACCCCGGTCCTCGTTGTCTAAAAGAGGCTAGGCTTCCTCTCTAAGATTAAGGACCCTCTAGGAACCATTTGTGCCAGGCACCATCGGGAGACGTACCTCTTCACTGCTTTCTGCGCCAGCATGCGGTTCCCGGCGAGGAAAGTTACACCACCAATAATCGCCAGGTACTTCAGGGTCTGGAACATGTTCAGGTGGGTCCAGTAGACGTACATCAGGCCCAGCAAGGCTGAAATGAAACAACAGTGTAGACCTGACATTAGCATCCAGACATCCCAGCTGCACCATCTTAAATAAACCGTCGTTTTAACCATTTAATAGAACACAGTGGTTCGCCAAGTGGATGCACCAACTCTCTTCAACGGAAAGATTAAAATCCGTTTTACCTTGTACAAATGAATAACACAAAAGGTGACATTTACATTTTACTTTCACTTTTTGACTGTTTTTAGACTTAAAAAAACATAAAAAGGATAAAACAAGATCATATAAGTCAAGGTTAAAACTTTAGTTCCGCTGTCTGGCACAGCCAAGACGGCAACTCATTCGCAGGTACACAGCACTTAGAAATAACAATTATCAGAGAAAATTTTTCACAGTTCACAGACTATCTGTGTAGAATTTGTGACATAAAGTGCAAAATGAAACAAGACAAAACAACAACGGAGGGAACTGAAATTTAAAAATTCTGGAGATGGGAAATTTGATGTATTGATAAAAGTACTGTAGTTTAAACCAGCTTAGTTCATAAACCATGATGAACATGAATCATGTGGGTTATGTGGCCAGTGAAGACAGCTCTGTGAAGATCAATCAGACTGTGACATTCATGAAACATAGAAATCTTGTATTTTCAACCTATTTTCAAAGTCTGTCTTCACAGGTCAAGTTTTGTGCCCTTTTTACTGTATCATCCTAATGCTACTTCAGTGGCATCTGGTTAAAAAAAAGACATTTACGCCAATGAACCAACGCCTAAAAACATGAGAGAGTCGTGCAAGGAGATGAAAATTGACAAGTACACCAGTATTTTACATGCATGAGTTTATGTGTGGAGCTTCATTTCTCCGTTTAATGTCAGTCAGAACAGCAATTCACTTCTCGTCAGGAACAACAGCAGACGGAGAGGTTGCAGAACAAACTGTACCTGTGATAAATATTTCATTTTAAAGACGGGGACTAACCTGCGTGTCCCACATGGAACAGAATGGTGCTGGGAGAGAAGCTGAAGTTGGAGATGTTTGCTCCGAGCTTAAACCACTAAAGAGGAGAGGGGGAATAAAAGACAATGTGATTTTCATCCCCTTCAAGAGCTGCAAACAAAAGGGCTGAAAAATTGTTTACAGCCTGGCACACAATGCACTGAACCACTGTAACAATAACTATTACTCAGAACTGCAAATGCCAGGGAAAAAATGCCTCATAGCTTTTGTGATTTCAAATTAAAACAAGCATAATATTCAGGCACTACTGGAGCCTCATTCACCACATATGAAGCCTTCCTGCTGAAGAGCTTTTCTGGAGAATAAAAACTAGACCACAATGTGTATACAACAACAATAACAAAGCTGAATGCTCTAGTGTTGATTAATAATGAATGTAGGTTGGCTTTTAGGTGTGCCCTTAACCAGGATAAAATGATTGATTCTAAATTATTTCCAGACATGTTGCTCTGCAAGTTCAACTGGCAGCAAAAAAATAAAAATGGGGGAAAACAGTAAGCAATCTGAAGAAGGATTGTAATATTACCAGGATGAGCAGGAGCAGGAAGGGAGACAGGATGAGCGCGGTGAAGGTGTTGGACACCACAGTTGGAGGCTTCTTCTCTGGTTCCCTGAATAAGTGCTGCAGAGAAGAGATTTTTCACCATCAACTACCAGTTTATATTCAGTCATCATGCAATAAAATGATAACCCAAAACTAAACTAAAATAAACTAAAAAAAATCTTACCTGGATCTGTGGTTTGGGTACATATAGGGTCTTGGGCGTAATGGTGGCTGGGGCCTCTTCATCCACAAACTTCAGAACAACGTCAGCCTTTCAAAAGCATCACAACGTTTTAGATTTTGGAGTTTAATATTGACCATTAATCTTCCCAGTAAATTATCCTCATCATCACCACCATCAGGTCCCAACAGATACTCACCACATTCCATAAGATGGGATTCTCCAGGGTAGCGTCCCCGACAATTAGGTGGAGGGAATAGGTGCCAGAGATGGAGTCAAACTCTGATTTCCGCTCGGCTGTGTCCAACTCGAACTTGTACAGATTCTTGTTGTCGGGTTCGGCCACAAACACAACTTCCTGGCCGGTTTTCTGATTGTGCAGCCGGACGAAAGTCTGTGACGAGACAAGAGAGCATGAAAAGGTCTTTAATCTTTAGACAGTACTGAGAGCTCCATTTGTCTGACCCCTAACAGTGGCTGGTTGTTTTCATGAGACTTTGGCTAATCGCATAATGTCACTGTGGATGGTCACATAAGTGTTTCTGAAAGCAGATGAAGTCAGCATCAATGCGTAGACTTTTACACACACACACCACTCTGATTACATACCTGGTGAGGAGTAAGCTCCACTCCGGTGTTAACGTCAACCAGCTGGAAGGCCATAGCGAAGTTCTGGTGGCTGTCTGCGGTGAAGGAGCTCTTGGCCTTGGAGGGGTAGTCCACTCTGTGTCATTAGAGAAATAATAATGATAACATTTACTATCCCACTGTCATGTCACTGAGGTTCAGAGGGAGGGAATTCACCTGTCAAACTTAAATGCTCACCTTGTTGTCTTTGTGCCGATGCTCTGGTCCTTGTCCACCACAGACAGGTCCATGTTAGTAACAGACACCTCAGTGGACACCTTCACTTTAAGCTACAGGTGGACAGAGTCAGAACACAAGTCAGTGTATGTGAGCATTTAAACGTTTTGTATCACTTTGCTTGTCATATATAGAAATCTCTTTATATCTATAAAGTATTCAACATAATACTTAATAGATGTAGGCCTATATCATTGATGTCTTATGTTTGTTTCCAGTTCCATTTTGATTCTGAGTTTCCCTCCTAGGGATTAATAAAGTATTTTCTATTCTATTTTATGTAAATCTTAAAGCAGAAGTGAGTGATCCGGTCGTTTTCGCTAATGCTGCGTTCCAGGCAGGCTTTTGAAATCGTAAATTACAGCTTCAAGTCACAACTTACGACTTTGTAGCGTTCCAGGCAACCCACTCGTGTTTTTCCGACCTGTTTTACCGGTGAAAGTCACTATAACGGCCACTCGTAACTTCCGACCGGTGAACTCGTACCAGATCGAACTGGTACCACTTCACGGTCGGAAAAATACGAGTTTCCTTGAACGCACCATAACAGTCCTCGTCGCTACGTCACCACATTCACGGCGTTCCTTGGCTGCACACACAGCCCTGCATGCCGTTCTCTCTCCTCATTGGATAAAAACTGTAGGATACGATAAATGTTTTCTCTTCGGCTCAGAGCAGAGCAGAGTGACTGACAGACCCGTGGTTCGGTCCAAACACTCTATGTAAGTGATTGCTGTCGGAAGATATAACTATTTAAGACTTATATTAACACAAATATATCACTCACTTCTGCTTTAAGGACAACAAAGTTCTGTCTTCTCCTTCTACCAATATCGTATTTGTATAATCACATTTAAATGCTACTTAACTATTGAGTAGCCTCAGTAAACTCTGTGTAATGAAAGGTCAGAACTGGGTATCCTAAAGACAAATTCTCTTGAATTACATCTATATAAAAACTATAGCAGATTTGAGTAACTTAACTTAATTAGAAATCTCACATCTTAGGTATGATTTACCTGTACTACGGTTTATTTGCTCTTGGGTGAGACTTCCAGCCATAGCGGACTTGAAATGTATTATTATTCAGTGTTTTGTAAAGTTCTTCCATAGCCTAGTTATTACATTACACAACTGTACCAGCTATATTGAGAATACAAAAATACATGGAATGGCCCTTTAACGTAAGTACGTGACTATGTAACCTGAACGCTACTTTTGCTTATTCAAGTGAAAAATCATAAATATAACAAAAGTCACCTCAACGTGGTTGGCAACGAGCCGGCTGTCTCCAGCCACAGCAATGGTAAACTGGTAATATCCACTGGCAGGCTGGTTGGACATGAAGTTCAGCTCAAAGACACCACTGAAAAAGAGAAGGAAAAAAAAGAACAATACATCATATGTTGTTCTCATAATTAATCAATACAAAAATTAATTCATATACAAATCAATGCAGGTGCGTACGGTAAAGAAATGCATGTATCTTCCAGCTGGTTGCATAATTTTTGAAATAGTGTGAAATCTGGGCAGATAATGTAAAGCTAAAACTTTTCTCTCCAACAGCACATACTCATTAAGTGTGAAGGGTGCTTGGCTGAGGATGACGCTCTTGGAGGCCACAGCCTGCGCAGACTCCACCAGCACGTTGGCTGTGGCCAGAGGTTGAGACATGACATCAGTAACGAGGAGCTGTTAACCAAACAGATAAGACAGTGTCACTACATCGTGATTAAAAACCCAGACAGAGGACTTGTGGCTCAGTTGAGATCAAATTGAGATCTATACCTGCAGGCTTGGCTGGCTGTGGGACACTGTGGCTGGGCCCTGTGCACTCACAATGACCGGCACATGGAAGCGGTTGTTAGAAAGAGCGGCGGCGGCACATGCCACACTGAAGGCCTCGGCCAAAGAGTCCCAGGACTTCTTGCTGAAGATGGAATTGACCAGCTGGATGACCTGGTCCTGTGGGGAGAACATAATAATCCATTGGTTTCATTCAGAGACTTAAATAAATGCATGAAGAGAAATGATAAAACCTGAAATAACACCAGGGGGGCAAATACCATACCTCCTTGAGAGGAGGCTCCATGTCCATATGATCTGACAGGGAATAAGCAGCAGTCACAAACATGGCAGTTGCCTCAAGTCCCTCTTCAAACTGGAGGTAGATGCCACCGAGGTCGTCCAAACGAGCTGTCAGATCCTGAAAAAGGAAAAAAAAAAGTTTTTATATATGTATATTAAACTGTTATTCTGCTGAAACAACCACGTTGTGCAGAATTAAAGCTCAGTGAGTTGTAGTCAGACTCAGAGAACGGTGACACAGCACCACCTGTTGGAAGTTGAAAGCTCACCTCAATTTCCTCCAGTATTCCTCCGAGCTCTGCCTGCTGGGAGAGGTGAGCTGCTGTCTGCAGAGCTAAGTTGATCCTGTCCAAAGAGAAGATATGGTTCTTGTAAATTAAATTGTTCAGACAATGTTCTCACAGACGCTGCATCATGCACCCTCTGATAACCCTTTAAAACCAACACGTCACTTACGCCATAACATTGTCCTCCTTGTTGATCCGAGCCGTCAGGGCACCTACAACTTCCTGGGACGCCAGAGGAAGTCCCAAAGAGCTGAGCGCGCTCACAGCTCGATGGATCTGAGTCATGGTGGAGTCTTCGCTAACCGCTGCCAGAAGGATGTCCCGGGTTTCATTGGACACAGGGATCTATGGAGTGGACATAAAACCTCATGTTATATTATTCAATTATAAGATCACTTTTTAATGCCAATGTACATGTCAAACTATTTATCTCTGACAATTATTCTATTTTCCATCATTATAATCAGATGAGGGAATATTTACAGCACTTTTTGATTGATTGATTGTTTTTATTTCGTATGAATGACATACATACATATGTACATACGAAACGGATAGGTAAGAAGCCAAAGGCTTATGAGGAACCTACCCTCTCTGACCATAGAGGAACCAAAAACAGACAAATAAGAGGATTTTTTTTTATTTTGTTTTTAATTTTTTTGGAAGATTAGCTGACTTTTGTAAATGTATTATTCTATATTGTCCTATTGCACCACACATGTCTATTACAGCAATGTGTTACATGGTTAATAGTAGAGGGACATTTGCATACCTCACATCCTGAAATGGCCTGACTGGTCTCAGCGGCAAAGAAGACAGAGTCAACACTAGTGGGATCGAGCTGGGACTTGAGGAACTGACATACTTGCTGCAAACAGAAACACATTTAAACAAAACATTTAGACATTTATGTAGCCTATTAGTCCGGTATTGTACATCAAGCTCAATGAAAGTAATGGAGTGATTAATTTTTTTCTTTAATTCTTACTTTGTGATCCGGCACAGCAGCTCCAAGCTTGGTCAGACCCACAACAGAGTAGTAGGCGGACTCCAGGTCGGTGAACGGCTGGCTCAGGAGGTTCTGCAGCCGGGACACATCGGGCAAGGAGAGGTGGTGGGACGGTGTGAGCGCCTGAGCTCCAGCAAGAGCCAGGCTGAGGAGGAGGAAGCAGCCGAGCAGCCCTGCGGAGCGGACACGGAGCGGGCAAATAAAATAAAGGTTAACGGCCAGGTCCCATCGTGTATTATTTACAACAACTACAGCGAGTAGATTAAACACAATACATTTCTACAACACACTATCTCCTGAAAGGACATCTATTCATTCATTCATTGAGATAACGCTCTCTTGGTCATTGCAGGTTTAGCTAAGAAGCGAGCAAGCTAACATCAGGAGGAAGCAGCACATACATGCACCGCGCGGCTTTTCCCCCAACTAATTAATAACACCGGTAGTTCAATAACTGCATACACAATGTACATCAACATGTGAAACAAGCGTATTTAACATTATATTCAATTTAAATGATTCAATTCACTCACTAGACCGGTCCATGTCTTGCAGTCTAATGCAGCGTCACCAAAACCGACGATCACTTCCGGTGTCTGGGAGTGAGCTGTCAGCAGAGGTAAAGTATCCGGTGCTAGAGGCTACATTTCAAAATAAAAGCACAAGGCGGGTCTTTTCTCTTTACTTACACGTTGACATAAATCGGTATATGATAATGAAAGAATAATAATAATATACATATATATTTGTAGGTATATCTATCGCCTTCTGTCCTAATATTAAAACAGCAGCATGAGTTTGGTCAATCTTGACATTCCTAAATTATCTGTGTTGAGCACACACCATTTAATTAGACAATTTGAACCTGTTCAAAGCCCAAGTGGTTGAGGTAGATGACTTCCCACCCTTTGGCTGGTTCTGCTTGAGGTTTCTGTCTCTTAAAGGGACATTTATCCTCTTTGCTGGGAATTGTTGGGTGAATAATGAAGACAAGGTAAAGTGTCTTGAGATAGCTTGTGTTGTGAATTGGTGCTATATGAATAAAAACTTAATTTGACTTTACTTAACCACAAATGATGGATTTACACAACACAACAATACATAGTAACATAATCAGGACACAACTGTATACTGGAAATAGGATTTGTTTTATTAAACTTCTGAACAAAATGTTGTATGTTAAAGTAAAAACATACAACATCAAATATTTACAAGCAGTGCCAAATAACATAATACCATTATCACCAAAGGTGGGTATAGTATCCATACCTCTATTACATCTCGACTAGCTGATTATTGCATAAAAAACAACTTCCCCAGTTGTATTTATCACTTTGTTGGATCTTCTTACGTTGTGAATCACTGTGATGTGTGCTACAATCACTATTACATTTTTAACAGATGTCAAATTTTCCACTAATAAGGTCCTGACGTATAATGTATTGAGATCTATGACATAAATCTACACATACGCTAAACAGATCTTACAAGACAATGTTCACATAACATTTTCAACATATATCACACATCTCTAAATGCATTACTGATCACCCTGCCTGAATTTACCCCATAATCAAAACTACAATATGTCCATCCATTGGCTATACCGCGTATGATGCCCTACAACAGTTTGTCATATTAACAAATATAGATATGGAGGTTCAACCTGAGTATTTGTACTCTTGAAAACTTTAAAACACTGTTAAATTACAGACACATTATGCAATGTAAAACCCAAGTCTTTTCAGATAGCAATAGAACATAGCCGTGATTTTTCAATTTTACATTCATTGTTCTTTTCCAACATGTTTAAGTAACAATACAATGAAATGACAAAGTCATTGGACTGAGACTAAATCTAAAAGCACCATTCTCTCTCAAAATATTGACAGAGCTATATACTGTAAAGGTTTTGCTTGCTAGTGACTTGTTCAAAAAAACCGCTAAACCTAAATGACAGTACAACAGCAGAAAGGCAAAGACAGCAACAGCAACTTTGCTTTGTGCATGTGTAACATGTTGGTGAGTAGATGAGCGAATCCTCAGGACAGAATCAGAGCCCGATTGGGTGCGTGGGATTTTAGTGCGCGAAGGTAACGTCTAGCTTTCTCTGTCATTATGAGCTGGTCTTTCGTTTGTCCACATACAACCGTCTCCCATTCTTTTGACATCTGAAAGGAGAAAAAAAAAACATGTTGCAGTCAAATTAGACCAATGTAGAAAGGCTGTGTAAAATACTTTCCCGCTGATGAGAACTATCCTTGTAAGGTAAAAAAAAAAAAAAAAAAAAGGAGCTTACTGGAGCTGGGGGTGCTGAGCTGGGAAATATGGCGCTGTCACTGGGCCCCAAAAGGAAGCCCTGATCCAAAATATTTTCATGCCGCTTGCTGTAAAAGGATGAGGAGCTCAGAGACTCTACAACAGGTTCTTCCTGTGATGAAAACAGCAAAGAGGACAAAAAGCCAGGAATTACAATGACAGCAAATCTACAAACAGGCTAACAACGCATTCAAACACTTTGAATTTTTTTTTTTTTTTTTACCTTGATGCTGTGTTTAGCCTCAGTCTTCATGGATTTGCGTTTGGATGTAGCCTGACAGTCCATGACATCTAGGGCCAACGATTTCCTCACTTTCTTCATGGGAGCGCGATGCTGAGAAATAGATAAAAACAAAACGATAAGCACCAGGATCAGCTTCAGATACAACAATGATGACAAAGAAGAAAAATATGTCATCAGTAACAAATAAAAGCAAGCTGGTCATTTCATTTCATTATTACAGTTTTGGTGCGGAAACTAAAAACGACACTCACTAAGATCACTTACTATCAGGAGCATTCTGAATGCATGAATAAGCATTCTGCTTATTCATGTTAGGTGTTCATGTTCAAAGTCATTCAATCAGCCAATCAAGTGGCACATTTGGATGTGGTAGAATAGGATAATGGCAGCTTGGATTTGAAGCTGACAAAACTGCAGACAATGACACAATCAACATGGAGTAAATTCGCCGTGTAAAAGTAGTGTTTCCAGAATTGCATCGGGAAGTCTCGTCTAGTGTTAGCAGCATTAGTTTAAAACATTGTTGAGAGGCAGTGGCAGGAGCAGCTGGTTGTGGGAAAGGAATGAACAAGAGTTTTCACACAGAGTCACTCCTGTGAAGATCCCTGCTGACCAACAATGGACGACTTGTCACTGTAATGCGTCACTCCAAGGTGTGAATTTGTCAACAAGAAGCAGCGTGGAACTAGGCAAACAGCATGTCCACTGTGTTCCCAGGCAGTCAGGGACAAACATTTGACCCGCTGTTGCTCCAGTAGCTTCTGTATTTCAATTTTATGTCTCACTCAAGGTTTTGGTCAGTGTTTTTTTCCAAGGAAAAACTGTATGTAATCACCAATTACTTACTTTTCTACCACTACAACACTTGTGATTAGCATAAAAAAACTGTGATTTATTTGTCAGCGTTCAAAACACAGCTGATTTCATCCAGTTCTTCTGCACCACACACAAAATGTAATCTTTCAAACTTTTTCTATTTTGCTAAAATAACAACTTTTGCATTACACCCTGCTTCATTCTACCGAATCACTGCTCAGCTGGTTATGCTGCTTTTTGGTTCTTTACATCATTACAAATGTTGCCATGTTTTCTTAATTCCACTTTCTTTTCAGCAGTGTACGATCCAACCCCTAATAATAATGTGAACAGTTAAGCAAGTGGAAGATTAAATGATCTCCAAAAGGCATAAAGTAAAACATAAAACACTCTTTTGCAATATTTTAAGCAATATCAGTGTATTATTTTTGTTTTCTACAATTTTAGAGTGAAAAGGAGAAACAAAGCAGCACCCTGCAAAAACATGGGAAACCCAGGAGACTTGAGCTCTCAGATAATTTTGACCAAGGTATCAGATAGTTTCAAAAGGGTGGGGGTGGGGGGGGGGGGCATATATACCACTGTATATTTCAGTAAATGCATTGGCTGTCCTTGTGGCATGAAATACCAAAGATGTAAAAGATTAAAATTGACCCATAGTTACCAATGTTTTGCGCCGTTGCTCAGGCGGAGTCGTGCGACTGACTAAGTCAATTCCACCGTCTCTGAGGATGACCTCGTTTATGTCGTCTTCAAGGTTTGGAGTCTGAGGCTAAGATAATGCAGCAGAAAACGGTTTGAATGCAGTGTTGATTAAAGTGAGCTCACTAAAAATCACAGACAGATGCTCACCAGAGGCTGTAGAGGCCCGTACTTCTCCATGGCATTTTTGAAAGGCGTTGGGGTTCGCGGTGTCGTGCAGAGCTCGGATTTGTGGTTGGGTGTGACGAATCTACATTGAAAACAAAATACGAAATATAAGCAGTGAGACTCAAAATCAAAACATATATCATATATATAAAATGTGACCACTTATCATCAGATTTTAGAGCACGTACGCTGAGTTCTCCTTCTGAGTGAGGGGGGTCTTATCCCGCTGTAGCGGTGTAGTGACAAGAGCTTTCTGGCTGCACACAGGCGTGGACGTGAGGGAGGGGTTCTCCAGGTCGTGAGTGTCCTGCTTGGTCCACATGTTGAGGAACTGAAACAACATATCAGATAGAAGATCACATCATGCAACAGTACAAGCAACATCAGAGTTATTTTCTACTACAGTATTATAGTTTGAGCTTACTTGAGATGGAGAGAAGGGCAGAATTTTAACGGGAGTGCTCTTAGGAGTCATGGAGTTATTGGTGTCGGGCGACAAGGTAATGCGTCTCCGGCCTTTGCGGTTCAGTATGGAGGGCGGTGTGACCCCACCAGGAGAGATGGGGATGAGTTCCCCCTTGCTGCTTTTACTCAACTCCTGCAAGGCACTGCCCTCCAGGCGAAACTGGTGGCGCTCTGGACTGGGACTCTCCTCAGGCAGGTCAAAGGCCGCGAGGTTGCACCAGCCATCCAGGTCCTGATAGCAAACAACAAGACATCTTACTCTATAAGTCCATATCATGAATTTACAATATACTTCACTTCATATGTACAGTCACTGTTCTCTAAAGGGGTAGATGGCAAAATATATGTGGCGTTTTAGAATCAATGCAAGGTTTATGTCTGTTTTATGAATACAGAAAAAAATATATGAATATAAAAAACTGAAATTAGTATTTATTTAAACTCAGTTATATCTTCTGTTATCAATAAACACAAGTATTAGCTGAAAAGACAGCCAAAGGAGGTATATCTGTTATTGCACTTCATGCTATGCTGTGACAAGTGCATCTGTTGTCCAAGGTGGGAAACGTATATATTCTACCATGCCATTTTACAAGATGTTGTGAAAATACAAAAGACAGGACATTGTTGTTCCGCCTTTACAGCAGAAGATGTCACTGAGACAGACTGATGGAACAGAAGCCCATGCTGTTGGGTTGGATGTCACACCCAGTGGGGTTTAAAAATCACATACGGGGCGCAAGTATGCCAACTTCTTAATGACAACATACTGGCATCTCTGTATTGTTCTGAGGATACGTACCCCATCCACCATGTCCAACACTTCCTTCAGTCCTGGCCCATTAGGGGACAGGAAGCCGTTGCTGTCCACCACCCAGTTGGTACACTGCATTTCTCCTGAGGCGTCTGCTTCAGTCTTGGGGCTTAAACTGTCCTTTGGAGAAAGGGCAGCTTTTGATGCCCCTGCTTTGCTGGGGGTGGCTTTAACAGAGGTGGATACTGGAGCTTCCTGAAACTAGTGGAAGAAAACAGAAGACATTTAACAAAACTGATGCTATAAACATGATTACTAATGAGTAATGGAGATGTTCTATGAGTAAACGCATAACATGTCCGCTGACATTTAAAACCACCATAAGTATGTCATTTTTCATATGAATACAATAGGTCACTTACTGAGAGATGTGCTTTCTGCTCTTGCTCGTTGTCTGCACCATCTTGAGAAGAACTGGGCATCTGTGTATCAGAAAACTGAATTTTCAATACATTTCATCTGATTAAATGTTTCAATAATCAGGGGGATATCAAGGGAAGCTAGCCCACCTGTAGATCTTTATTTACATGGGCAAGCAGCTCCTCGAGTTCATCTGGCCTAAAGACCTCCCCAGCATAAAAACCCATTTCCAGCTTGCGCTTGATAGTTGAATTCCAGTGATTCTTCACAGCATTGTCTGTCCTGTAACATGAACCCAGTAAAGAGGGCAGAGCATTATTACGCACATCAACAAATGTCGGCAATATATTCTCCTGAACTGAGCATTTTCTAGCTCCTGGGTGATTGTTTACCTTCCAGGGAGCAGCTTGGCAATCTCAGCCCAGCGGTTTCCAAGCAGGCAGTGAGCTTTGTAGATGACCAGATCCTCATCTGCCGTCCACGATGACTTCTTCACACTGGGATTGAGGTGGTTGTGCCAGCGTTCCCTGCACTGCTTCCCCAGTCTGCCTTTCAGATGCTTGGCCACCATAGCCCACTGCTTGTTGCCGTAGAGGTTTACAAGCTCTATAACCTGAGAAATGAGGGATGCGCATCTGAATTACAACTCATTCTTATAAAATGACACTAGATATGTATACTGCATTTCTGGCTTAGTAGTCACCTACCTTCTCATCCTCTTCTTTTGTCCAAGGACCCTTTACCAATTCTGGATCCAAGACCTTAAACCAGCGGTGTTGACACTGGTGTTCACTGTGATTCTAAGCAAAAATAAATAAAACAAGTGTCAGGCGCCTTAAAACACTCAATAGGATCTCCCAGTGTGGGCTGCTGTTTACTATAAACAACTCCCCCAAAAAAGTTAATCAAACTCACTGGTATGTAGCTGGCAACACATTTCCAATCATTTGGTCCCATTTTTTGAACCAGAGCCTTGAGCTTGTCATCCTGTAAACACAAACAGATGGCCGTGTTTAGTCCCCTGTCCCTACACAGTCACTATTTACTTTGACGGGTTCAAGCCGCATCGAGACAACATGCAAATCGCCGAGGGACAAGGGGTCAATAATCACCTCTTCTTGAGTCCATTTCACCTTCACTTTTCCACCATCCTTCGGCTCTGCCACATCTGAATCAGTGTCCTGAAGCATTGCCTCCTCTCCATCCTCACTAAGAAACAAATCACTGTGTTGAGTAAAAGCTGACAGTGGAAGTAGAAACTAGCCACTGGCCCGCCCGCCCTTGTGCTGCGGCGAGGACAACTTGATTATCAGGTTTATTTTTAGGTTAGCAGGGGCTTCGTGTCCATATAACACGGTCAGAAAACTGTTTGACACAGTTAAAGCACAAGCACAAAGTCAAAGGTACAGATTAAGGCGATTAACAGCAACATTTCTTGGGTTTAATATAGTGACTGTCCGGGAAAAGGGCGGCATATACCGTAAAGTATGTCCGTAAATGACTCATAAGTTCAGGCCAAATTACAATCTATTTACCTCGATAACCGAATATAACTTGGACTTAGATATATTAAATGCTACCATTAAATCCGCCAGTGAAACTAAGTACTGCTGTCTAAAATGAATTCAGAAAACAAAGATGAACATCTTACCCGCGCGGCCACCAAGACATTTCCCTCTGTTTCTGTTGTTTACGCTGCGATGGTGATATGTCCTGCTGCCTTTGCACGTCATGTGCATAAACATACGATGTTATATTGTAGTACTCCGCGTGTTTTGGTGTCTTTTTAAGCCGGTCTGCGGTAGCGATGGAGGCTCGTTGTTGCTGTGTTGAGTGGTAATATTACAGCCTGTTTCGACCAGCTTGAGCGGGGCGCCCGGGTTGTCCGCGCTCCTGGATTTCTATCTCGCGCCCTTCTCTGGCGTAGAAACCGGATAGTGACGTAGCTGCGCAGTAGTTGTGCGCACACGGACAAGCGAGCTTCCGCCTACATCCTTCAAAATAAGAGCTGACGTGAACGAACATAACCGTATTTAAAAAAAAAAAAAAAAACTATTTGGGGTACGTCTGCCATCAAATGCTAAATCTTATCATATATATTGTTATGTAGACTCCTTATATAAAATTAGTTCCCACAGATAAGTCAGTCTTATTGTTACACATACAATTTCATTACATTATAAATGATAAACTCTCCACCATTACAGTTTTATCAAAATCCCTTTTGCAACGTTGTTAAGCTGCCTAATACTGTATGTCTCAAGACTAGGTAGTGCACATCTCCACTTTAGTGTGCACTATCACGATGGATACACAATGTTAGTCAGTATAAAATGTATTTATGGAAACTAGTAATATAGCTGTACAAGCTTTGAATATTTGACATATTTTGTTGTAATGTCACGCAAACGTAGGCTTTGAAACACATAATGTAAATTACACCCTGACTCCATATATGAATAACAACAATCATAGCTGAAATGTGTCTGCACCTGATTTGCTGGAGAGGTGCTCCGCCCCCTTTAGACTGATGACTTGCTCTGCCTCCACCTGGGTCAATTAGCATGCAGCTTCAATAGTTTAAAACCCACCTGGCAGTCAAGCTGACGCTCAGGCCCAGGGAAACAATGGAGAGATCTATTGTCTTAAAAGGTAAGAAAACTTGTTTTATACTAAAAATTAATTAATTAAAATCTGAACACATTACATAATTCTAAGTGTTGTCCAATGTTTTACATCCTAGATATGAAGAGCTTTGAGTGTTTGTCTCCATCTGAGCTTGACAAGAAGTTTTTTGGGGAACAGAGTTTGCTGTCTGCATTGTCACTGGAACGATTCTCCACATCAAGAGTGTCAAATGAGACGGCAGCTGATGTATCCGATGCCAAACTGTCCACCCTGGCCTTGTGTTCCCTGTCTTCAGATCCCATTTCCTCTCCTCGGACCATTTCAACGAACAGCTTGAACAATCCAGAGGCTGACAATTGTCACCTGACGGTTCCTTTACCAGGAAAGTCGTCTACTCCCTACATGTTGCAGCACAAGCAAGAAAAGGTTGTGTGTTCTGACCAGTCGTTCAGTGAGTTCACCACCACTCAAATATCGTGGGACGTCTCTTTGATTAAATCAGAGAGCAACAGCCCCAAACCCTGCACTGAGTCCAGCGCTCTGGAGTCAACTTGGAGTCCAAAACCCCAGTCTACGAAACATTCACTGGCTGAAGTTTCTACCTGATAATGCTTTTGGGACTGTTCCCCTTACACAACCTGAACATTGAGAAAACCCACAAGTCTGGAAGGAAAATCACCCTACTGTGTCTGCCTCTGCACTTACCATGGATCAAGGTCAAATCAAAGTGGCTCTTAAAATGCAGGATGATTACATAAACGGTAAGATGCTTGTTTTGTTTTTTTAATATTGAACATTTACCCCATGGCAATGCTGAAAATCCACGCTGTAGCACTTCATTTTTTTCTTTTTCTTTTACAGGATCCATGTGTGAGAGGCCCAAAACAACATTTTTAAAGATTTTGGTGTTTAAATAAATGTGACTTTATTTGTATAAGTATTTTTTTTATATACATTTTTCCACAATAAAATACAAAATTGGTATAAAAGACTTTATATAATTTTCTAATGCAAGTATCATGTTGCTATTGAGTCCACAACTACTGTTACAGTCTCTTCACCTCCTTTTTACTAGATATACTCGCATCAGCTTGGTGATAAAGTATATTGAAAAGGCAAAGTTGAATGTCAAAGAAGTTACTTCAGTCCAGTCACAATGGTGTGAATCCTGCCTCGGTGTCGATATCATGTTCCTGCAATGAATTTGTTTTAGACAACTCATTGATCGCATAAAGTTACTTGTCAGAAATTTTAACAGTTCTCTCACCTGATTGAGTTTCTTGAACTCTACAACCTGGAAGAAAATGTGTTCCAAGATGTGTTTGGCGTCCCTCTGATCTTTATCCAATTTTGGAGTCACGCCCAGAATTTCGCCACATTTTCGCACATAGAATTCAAGATCATCGTCTGTACCTGTGTGAGATAAAAATATATCTTTAACTTCTGATATGTCACATCTTGCCACTTAATTTGTCTAAATTGGTACTAAACTTACATTTATTGGTGAGCTGTGCCAAGCGCACTTTCTCAGAGGAGAATGTTTCATCTAGATCAAACAGGTCCAGCATCGGTGGAGGTAAATCGCTTAAGACGGGTGGAAAGACCTAAGAAGAGGAAGGGGAACTTAAGATTTTTGTTTTCTAGACGTGATTTTATACACAGTATATGGAAACATTAGCTGGAACAGGATTGAAACTTACAGCAGGTTGAAGCTGAGGCAGAGGGGTCTCAAACTGTGGTGTGATGAGCTGCAGTGGCTCCTCTTTGACATTAAGCTGTTTGTAAGCACTGCAGGCAACAGAATATATTTAGACATGCAGAAAAGGCAAAGCTGTAATGGTGGGTTAATAGTCTGAAGTACATTTTTAGCATTTTCACCTGAAGACTTGCGGCAAAGTGTCAGTTGACAAATTGAACAAGGACATGTCAAAGAGGGAGGTGAAGTCCCTGGGGTTCTCGTCACCCTCCTGTAAGCACACTCTGAGCTGTTCTGACAAGCATCCTGTGTCTGGCAACATGGTGTAATCTGTTATCTAAGGAACAAAAGGGCACAATTTACATCAGCTAATTTACAAGACAATATTAGCGATGCCGTTCTCTCATCAAGTATACTTCCTAACCTCTGGGTCCTCTGCGTCAATCTGGTTCAGCTGAATATTATCCGTCATGAGCCACTGGAGCACAACGTCCTGGAAATGAAAAAGTACAACTAATTTCTATACAAAAACAGGCTCAACAAATTCCACAGTACAAGAGGACACTCCTGCAGTAAAGAAATATTTACTTGTAAACTGGACTCACCATGATTTTACTGTTCTCTTCTTTGTCTATGTACTGGTCACTGAACATGTGACAAGAGCCCAGTACGGCCAGTTTTCCAGCCTCCTGCATAAGACCGAAGATCCTTCAACATCATCTCACATGAATACATTAAATAACACGCTGAGAACAATTATGTGAAATATTTAATCCTTCTGACCTTTCCTTGATAGAAGGCCAGGACCGGCCTGTTGAGTGGGAAGCAGACTGATCCAGTTGAAAGAACAGCCACAGCTGGCTTCATCACACTCAGTGTGGCACCGTATGGGTACACAAATGTGAGAGCCCTGCAGAAATAGACCAAAATGGTTGCATTCAAAACAATCTCCTCAATCGTTAAATTATTGGTGTGTTTAATGTAAAAGACATTTATATAAGGCCAAAAAACTTACTGTGCATTGTTTCCAACGTTTTCATCTTCAATCATTCCTGTGACCACTTTGCCAGCAGCACGACTGATCTCTCTAGACAAAAAGGCAGACAACCTTCTACCCTTAGTGCATTGGTGTTTCAACAAAATCATGTTAGAGAAGCACAACTACATTTGAATAGGTAATATAGTTAATGTGTTCTGTATGGATTTACTGGAATATACAAAAATATTTTTGCCTTAAAGTTTTACGTGACACAACCACAAACCTGTTCAGCACACCATTGGAAACAAGTGCCTCCTTGGGATGGAAGTATTTGTAATACACGTTCCTCACAACAGCATCTGCAGCAGTGATGAAGAGAAAGATAATGGATTTGTAATAAAAAAAAAAAATACAGTAGATGATTGATTATCAGTTAAATGATGTAATGTTCAATATGCACCATTGTTAACCATAATTCCAAACTCCTCCAAAAGAAAGTTGATGTTGGTGTCATATTTAACTTCTCCCCCTTCTCCAAGCATGACCAGGACGTTTCCTCCTCCATCCAGGTAGTGTTTGAGAACCTCCAGCTGGGATAAGATGGGACAGCAGAGTCAACACATGCTTGTGTGAAAACTTAAACAGCATCTGGCAAATTTTTAAGCCTTTTATTACATAACATCAATAGGCAACTACATAAAATAAACAGTTTAAGCTGGAGAGTATACAGTATCTTGCCCTCATACATCACCTCTGATGCTGTGAACTTCTCCCTTGGGCCGGCAGTTATCCATAACTTGACACCCTTCAGTTTCTCCACAGACAGCTCTTCTTTTATACTATGGGGCATAGTTTAAAAGAAACAATGATTAGCAAATTGTGTACTTTCCTAAAAGCACAGCAAATGCTAAAAGAAAAGCTATCAAGGTTACTTTTCCCACTTCATCACCTTACCTTTGGATTTTCAATTGAGCCCTTAATCTCTTCTGCATAGATTTGTATCCATTGTTTGTGGTAAAAAGTTCCCTTTTGGAAGCATTGAAGACCACAGAATTGTGCGATTCCCTCTCCATAATTTACTAGATCTGTTGACGCTTTTATGTATCCATACACCTAGAAACAGGTTTAACTCAGAGTTAGATTGAGCTTAGCTATGAATCACCATTCAGACATTGTTACTATATTAACGAGCTGAATGAAGTACGTACAATAATTCCTGTAAATAATTATATTTCATCAAACTGCAAAGAGACAGTCATAGCCAGGGCTTGTTAGCAAACACAGCTAAGAAACTAGCGATGTTGTGTATTAGCCGTGTAGCTAATACCTTGACGCCGTTCCTTTATAATAGCATCCGGTGCTAACGCCGTTCCTCTCCGTTTGTTTGATTACAGAGAGATAAGATAAGATAAATACTCGCATATGACGCCTGTTTCCACCTGTGAGGCTACGTTACATGATGTTATTGTTGGCCAAGTTACCGAAGCTCAACTGCAGTGCTCCCCTAGAAGTGATGCATTATGGGAGAGAGCAGTAACTAGGGGCGCTTACTACATAGCAACCAGGCAGCGAGCGCAGCGGTGTGTCGGTGAAGGTATGAACGTCTCTGGTAGGCTTTTATAACCTAAAATGTAACTGAATGTCTTTTTTTCCAGAGATTTTCAGAGTGTTAATCAACACTTAATTTACTGTATGTTTCCAAAACTGCTACAAGTACAGTATACTGTTTCTATGATATAAAACTACATCACTTTTCAAAGTTTAATAATCAGTTCTCTTAACGCTAAATAAGTAACTGTTAAGCTAACACATTACTGTGGTACAGTGGTAGATTTAGAGACCAAACAATTACATGATAAAAGTATAATGTATGTTGTATGTATGTTTTTATTTTACCATTTGAGTGATAAAAGAAAAACTAGTTGTCTTTATATTTTTGCAAATGTTGTTGAAAAAAGATTAAGATTTTGGATTTTCATTTCATTTCGTGTTATTTTATTCCAATAATATTAGAAATAAATGCTGCAGATTGCTTCAAAATGTCATTCCTACTGGAGTAAGATTGGGGATTTTATAAGGCAAACAGGTAAAAACAATCATCACAGAACATGCAAACTGTGAATTAGCTATTATCAAAATATGAAGCAACACCTGACCCTGCTTCCAACTGCTGAACTCAAAGTGTTTATTCAAAACAAGAGAAATAGGCTACTGTTCCCACAGAGTAACAATGTCAGTAATACCCCTTTCACAGTTTTCTGATCATCATAAAAACTAAAAGGCAATAAAATATAGATTTAATGACCTCCCAAATTTGTTCCAAAAGGTACAAATCATTTTTGATCTGTAAACATCTCAAAACACATCGAACACACAGGCCTGGGATACACACTGTCTTGACATTTTGGTCAGTACATAGTTACAGAAAGAGGCACACCAGGATCAAGAGCGAGACCTGGAGCGAGACACAGAGTGCTTGGCTGGGGACTTGGACAGCTGATGGTCCCTGTGGAGTGGAGATTTTGAGGCGTGTTTTTCGTTTCTACTCTCTGAATGGGAACGCGAGCGGCTTCGAGACTTCTTGCTGTGGGATTTCTCCTTGGAACGACTTCGGGATTCACGTTCTGTCTTGACTTTGGATCTGCTCTTGGAGCGCGACTTGCGAGTGTCTGAGCGAGAGCGGGACTTTTTGCTCTTAGAGGGACTGTGCAATTTGCGAGTGTGTGAGCGAGACTTCTCTGGAGATTTAGAGTGACTGGACTTCCTCTTTGACCTCGAGTGTGATTTACGCCCTGACCTGGAGTGAGACCTGCGCTTGCTGCGAGACTGAGAACTGTGAAAGAAAGAAATTTTTAAAAAACAATTACATTATTAAATGCTATATAATCTACTATACTATATCTTTAACAAATTAAGCAAATTATTGTTAAATTATAAATTATGTAATCATCTCTCCAGGCAATGTTTAGGCCACATTGATTGTGTGAGCCCAGTGCTGGACTCACCGTGAACAAGATCTGGAACGGCTGTGGGAACTCCTGCTTCTACGGCTGCGGCTGTGAGAGCGCCGTCTGCTACGAGACCTGTGGGTTCACCGTGACAACCTTAGATGTAAAAGGTGAAGAAGAAAACAAACCAAAGAAAACAAAGAGCCTACACTGGCACTCAAAGGTATCATCAGGGATCATATCTGACTTCATTCACCTGGATCTGCTGCCAGAATAAGAGCGCCTGCGCCGTGGTTTGTCTTCCACCAGACGGATCTTCCTCCCATTGACATCAGTCCCATCGAGCTTCTCTAAAGCTCGTTTCATATCTGAACGGGACCGAAATTCGATGACGCCCTCGTTGGCACGGCCTTTATGAGCATCGGCATAGGTTACTTCACCTGCTTGCCTCATAAAATCCTGCGAAAAAACCAAAGCATCAGATGAACACGCTACAAGAGACCAAATAAAGTGAATATGAATTGTTGCTACCTATTTCACACACATCTAGGTTCTATTGATGTTCTAGGGTTTCCACTCTTTTCTTGAAATCATTTTCCAGGACATTTTGAGCTGCTACAGACATGTTATTATATTATGCCATACACTAGGCTAATACATCCCTCATCATTCAAGTCTTCTTTTCAACAGTTGTACCCTATTTTGTACATTTAACCAGTTTATTTCTGTTTCTTCCTCTCTCACCCCAAAAAGTCGGATTTAAAGATGTGCAGTCTATGCCTCTAACTTATCTATGAAATAAGACTACATGCTTAAATTTATCATAGGACAATGCAAACATTTGTTTTGGTTTTTTAAACCACACCCATTACATAATAATTTTCCAGGACATTTGACGCATGGGAAAACTGTCTACTGGCCACTATTAAAGTGCTACATATAGACAGAGCAGTTACGTATTGGATTTACAAACCAGTCTGAGGAGGATCAGCTTTAATTTTCAGTGTTTGAGGCAAACTATTTGTAAAAATGAGAAATACAAATACACTTGCCTTGCCTTGTTCACCCA
This sequence comes from Trachurus trachurus, assembly GCF_905171665.1. NCBI lineage: Eukaryota > Metazoa > Chordata > Actinopteri > Carangiformes > Carangidae > Trachurus > Trachurus trachurus. The sequence continues at coordinate 14,903,301 of NC_139896.1, forward strand.
TATCAGTTGTCAGTCCCAGCTGACATTGGGTGTGGGTGGGGTACACCCAGGATTGATCACCAGTCTATACACTGTCATTCAAACCTTTAGAGTCACCACTTAACCTCATATGCATGTCTTTGGAGAGTTGGTGAGAGCCAGATAACCCAGAGAGAACCCAAACAATAGCGCTAACGGCTGCACTGTGCCACGAAATGTAACTATTTCATATAGACAGTCACTCAATTTTAGTACCCACATGAATTTACTAGTATCTACATTTATCTTGGAGTCTGTATTCTGATCAGTTGTGGATCACCTCTCACCTTGAGGTCCTGCCAGCTGCACCTACTGGACAGGTTCTCCACAATGAGGCGGTGTTCAGTGCGTACAGGCGGCCCGTACTTGTCCCTGCCGGTGCGATTCCAGTTGCTGTAGCCACTACCTTCGAAGAGGACAGGGAGAAAAACATTTAAGTCACCAAATTCTGGAAAGGCAAGGGCTCCAAACTGCCTGAGCCTCTTATTTTCATTGACTAATAGACTGCTACCAACTGTCAAACCCTGTCAACTTTCAGAGGCATAACACAATTAATTAAGGATGGTTTTTTAGTCCACCTCCTCTGGACCCAGGGCCCTGTTGAGTTTCAATACAGTTATGGAGTTAGGGATCATTTAAACTGGGCATGCCCTGTGGACCAGGATTAAAAACAATTTTAGACAGCATTCTTCTTGATTTTCTTAAAAAGATTAATACATGTGACCACAGCTTAAAATGTACTTACATAAATTTAACAGAAATAAATGTAGGAACCAAAAAACAACTCGTAGTTGTGTGGTCTCCCCTACTTTTAAGTATGATCATATGGGCTACTTTTGTCAGTGCCATTGATTGGTGCAGGATGCTACCGTCCCTGTTGTAAAATGTGACAGTTTAAGTGTCAAGATTGAAAACTGAATTTTTGTTTTACTCCCAAACAGCTGAGGAGCCAGAAAACATGAAGTTCCATTTGTAATGTAAGAAGACAAAGATGACACCTACCAAAAACTCTCTGATTTACTACAGAGCACTGGAAGCCGAATCAATGGCTGAATCATGTGTTGGCTTGGTCCTCTGCAATATGTCTTGCAACAGTAAAACCAACAGGATTCCTCACCATCACCCTGGTCTATTGGAAAAGGATGCTGTCATCATGGCTTCCGGTTATGTCAACCAATGGTCAAATGGCAAAGGTCACACACACATTGTAAGGGGAAAGCCCAGGCCAAACGGGTCAGGCAGTCATCTTTACCCTCAATGGACTCGGACTCAGCCCGCAGTGGACTCTTTCAAATTAAAACATTAAGCACTTTGTTAATGTTGACTTCAAACAGAATACATTGTAGCTTCAAATGTCTTACCTTCTCTTTAATCACTGTTGTTAATAATGGGATTTTAACTCACATCTCTTTCATTTTATTAGCCTAAGTCTTTGCTTCTACCTTTTCTACCTGCTGTCAGGCACAGTGTCAGACCTATTAGATGGCTGTAGGCATGTGAAATAATGACTACCAAAGATTATACAGTATACTGAAAACAGGTTTCTAATACCCACAATGTGAGGTGGGATATGTCACATGAATACTGATACCTTCATTTTGTATGGAAAGTCAGTGAGGACCAATGTTATGTTGCACTAGTGAAGAGAGACTAATTAGACCCCAACTTTCTCATATACCTAGATGTGCTGAACTTACTGCGCCCTCCATAGCCGTATCCATCCCTCCTCGGTCCACGGGCATGTTCAATGATGACACGTTCTCCGCACAGCTCCTTGCCGTTCAGTTCATACACAGCATCATCAGCATCGCGCATGTCCTCAAACTCTACAAAGCCGTACCTGTGTGACATCAGTGTGCAAGATTCAAAGCAGGAAATTGTCATTATTTTTCATGATTCACTTCACATTCAGTCACTATCAGATCCATACAATGTCTAAAGTAAAAACAAATGACTATCACATATTAATGTCACCAACCTTATATCGATGAGCCAAAGCGTCACAAAGGAATAGCTTAACATTTGCCAAATTGGCCTATTGCCAGTAGGTCCATTACCTTTAATTATCGGTGCATGTTTGTTTTGTGATCCACGGGGCAGAGACAAACCTTGCTCAGCGAACACAATGGAGGTGAATGGTACAAGGTCCCCTGCCCTGTCCCTAATCAAGCCCATCAAATACACAATCCAACAATGACAAAACGCTCACGTGGACAAGTTGTGACCTGCACATTCACCACGCTATGAAATAATCATGTTTATTTATTTACCCTTGAAACAAATACTCGGAACAAAGTGCTTTTGAAATCACTTCGCCCAGCAGCCATGGAATCTGGAATACAGTTCCGGCTACGCATTTGCCTCGAAAACAACTCTGTCTCGTAATGTTAGATCATTATTTCATAGCATGGTGAATGTGCATGTCACAACTTCTCCATGAGAGCATTTGGAGATGTTGGATTGTGTTTTTGATTAAAGCAGAAGTAAGTGATATATTTGTGTTAATATAAGTCTTAAATAGTTATATCTTCTGACAGCAATCACTTACATAGAGTGTTTGGACCGAAACACGGGTCTGTCAGTCACTCTGCTCTGCTCTGAGCCGAGGAGAAAACATTTATCGTATCCTACAGTTTTTATCCAATGAGGAGAGAGAACGGCATGCAGGGCTGTGTGTGCAGCCAAGGGACGCCATGAATGTGGTGACGTAGGGACGAGGACTGTTATGGTGCGTTCAAGGAAACTCGTAACTCGTGTTTTTCCGACCTGTGAAGTCGTACCAGTTCGATCTGGTTCGAGTTCACGGGTCGGAAGTTACGAGTGGGCATTATAGTGCACTTTCACAGGTAAAACAGGTCGGAAAAACACGAGTGGGTTGCCTGAAACGCTACAAAGTCGTAAGTTGTGACTTGAAGCTGTAATTTACGGTTTCAAAAGCCTACCTGGAACGCAGCATTAGCCAAAACGACCGGATCGCTTACTTCTGCTTTAATTTAAAGAGACAAGGGACCTGTAGGCCATTCACCTCCATTGTGTTTGCTGAGCAGCTTCCATCTCGGCCCTTCGGATCTCAAAACAACATACACCGATAATCAAAGGTAATGAACCTACCCTATTTGCCAAAATGTTGAACTATCCCTTTAAGAAGTTATTTAAAATAAAAAAAAAAAAAAAAAAAAAAAAACTAGCAATAGCCTATTAGTTTCTATATTTATTTCAGTGAAACCAATTCCCAAGTGATTTAACATCATTATTATTTATGGGCAACAAAGTAATTGTGCAACACTGCTATCTGGTAACATTAATTTAATCAAGGACAAAGTCACGTTATCATTTGCAAAGAATGTGAATGTAAAGTTTTCAAACATGACAGTTTTCGTGGGACACTGACGTCACAGCTGCGTGGTGCTGAACGAGATGCACGTGACAGTTTTGGTTTGTTTACATGTTGTGATCCTCAGTCTGAGATCGAATCGAAATGTAAATAATACATTCGCTCATAATTTACAGATAATCGGCTCATTATGATCCAGATGCGTTGGCCACACAGCTGCATTCTTGTAAACATTAGCGACACTAGCTTTGTTTACAGTTCTGTCACCTTAGTCACCTTATCGTTAGCTAACAAACACTAACAAGCCGTTTTGCTGATTTCTTTTCTTCCATTGCGTTCATAGTAAAAAGAAACCAGAGGCTGTCATCTTGCCATTTCATGTTTTTTTCTTCCTTTATTGAGACATTAGGACCTCACCTCAGGACTAACGTTGAATGAAGATGAGCTAACCTAGCTAATACAGATGATAAGGTGATCTTACCCATTTTTCAGGTCGATCTCTAATAATTTACCATAACCGCTAAAAAATCTTTGAATGTCTTTCTCTCGTACATGATAGCTAAGCTTGCCGACATATACCCGCGGCATCGCCGATTTAATGTCACAGTTTAGCTCTACAAGTTACAATGCACTTGGTGATGGGACCATAGACTGTAAAAGGATGGGACAGACAGACAGGCCTGGGAGACGCTCAGGCTGCTCCGTTTCCGGCCCGGGAACCTTCAGAATAAAAGTGTCATGTCCAAAACAAAAAAATATAATTTTGAACACGGAAAATGCACAGTTGTATGTAAATGTAATCTTCTTTACCTATGTATTGTCCTCGCACAGTTATATAATCTTCAGATCAAGCCATTCAACCATAAAGTATGCATGATGTATTCAGCAAATCTGTCATGTTTTTTTTTTTTTTTTTAAACCCACAGACCATAGACATTAGTTGCAGGTGGAACTGTCTGTCTATCTTTGTCATGTCATGCTCCACAGTAATGTCACTTTGTATCTTCAGGATCAGGCTGTACATTTCCCTGATTCCCCTGCTCTTTAATGATTGCACTTCACAATTCCTTTCCTGCTTGTTCAGAATAACGCTACTTCTGTCACTCCCCAATGATAAAATCAGACCATCCCTTCTGTTCCTACTTTCCTGTTACCCCATTCAAAGGCTTTACACTTTTTAAGAAAATCCACATGGCAGCTGTTGGTAGATCATTGTGATAGAATAGCACACAAATAACATAAGGCTCTGTTTTCAGTGTAAGGCTGTTTTTCCTCAACTTACTACTGTGGCCTTAGTAGTGGTAGACTTTATTATTAGACTCCAGGTCCATTTTAAAATAAAGAAAGAAACAATCAAACACAAATAATATCGAATCGACTTGAACATTACAAGCTGATTACTGATATAATGTCAGTGTTGTTTGAGTGATGCCTGAAAAAACAACTCCCATGCTTTGTATTTCTTCTTTTTTTAATTTATAACTGGAGCATGAAAGATTATCCAACTTAGTAGAATCCATTTTCTTTTTTGCCTCATCTAACAAATGACACACATGCATCCATTACCATAGAATTCTTGATTATTGGAGATTAAATTAAATTTAGCATCTTCTTATAAATAAAAAGACAGAAAATAATAAAGTTATGTCTATATATACAAATGTATTATGAATTAATTTACACATAATTAAGACAGGTTAAAAAAATGTTATAGGGAATGTGGGGATAGGAATGTAAGGAAAGTGCTTATAGTTTGCTGGGCACAGCCACAGGTGACACTCGCAGGACTCCCTCCTGGGAGCATGAGGCAGCCAGCACCCCATCTCTCCTCCACAGGCGCCCTTGAACCAGTCCCCGACTGCTCCCTAAGGGACACAATACAAACCTTGTTAGACAAATGCAGGATGGACTGAATGAGCCACAACAGACCACAAATTCTATATATTGAAAAATATTCAGATTTTGGTCATTTTGAAGCAAGTCAAGCAGCCTTCAGTATTTTTTTTTCTTCTTAATTAACTGAATCAAACAATACTGGACCTTTCAGCATGATACATACTGAATATTTGAGAATACAAAAGCAATCTGATAACAGTATAACCAGTTAAATAGCAGATAGTAGTTATTTTAGAATATAACAATATTTACGACCCCCATTATTTTTATGATGTGCACACACAACAAATGAAATCCAGCAGACTGCAAATGAACCACATACTGACCTGCCCATGGGCTCTCGCACTCATACAACATCCACTCGTCAGTGCGGAAAGTGGAGTGAAACCACATGGCGTGGTCCAGAGAGGCGGAGAACTTGGCTTTGTAGTTGGGATAAGGCAACAGCGCAGTGCCCAGCAATGCAAAGTCTGAGACGTATGCAGCGACACAGCAATGCAGCTTCATGTTGCCTTCACCTGCACAGACACACAGACAATATGCATCAACAAACTTGGCTTAAAACGTATTATGTATCTCATGTTTTGCAAACAGTTTGGGTTGCTGATCTCCATATACACTGTGCCTCATCACAGACAACAAGACTCCTCGTTGCATGGTAAAAGTAGGGCAGTCATCCTTAACAAATACAGGGGGGAACAGCAGTGTATATAATTTATTTAGCTCTACTTCAAAAACTAATGGTTATCTCTGCTCTCTGAATACATTTACAGCACTCGCACAACTCATCACACATCATTTTGACTTAAGCTGTACCTCTTGTTCACAAATACCTTGGGAAAAATGGTTTCAAACACTACAGATGGAGTGAGCCCCAAAAGGTAAGTTACACTCTTATTTCATTCTAACTTTTAAAAGGTGGCATCTATGTATCTGTAACCACATTTGCATTTTTTAATTAGAAAATGTGTAATTTATCTTCTTTGTATCCATTTTAATTGCCTCTTGTGTGTCCCTGTCAATGCATAAATTATATGTGTGTGAATTGCATGTGCAGGTCTCTTGCAAAATGAGACAACCGGTTTAAAACAAGGATTTACTACTGATGAAAGATATTTTTGATGTGTCAATAAAACTGTTTTTAACCAAATGCTCACAACCTCTCAGTTTACACAGACCGAGAACTTATAATAATTAATAATTACACCCTTATGCAGTGTAGTCTCACCTGCCTCCGTATACTATAGTGTAGCCTTTCTCAAAGTGGGTGCCGCAGCACACTGGGGTGCCGTCTGACTGCGTCTGGGGTGCCGTGAAAAAAATACCTCTTCTGACATTTCATAGAATACATTCTTTTTACATATATGCAAAGGGGCCATGTCCACCGGACACCCTTTTAGCGCTCTGGGTGTCTACTTTCCATTCAGATCCTTTGGAGCTCGGCGCTCACACTTCTCAGCGCCCTCGCCGGAAAAAAAAGCTCTCTGCGCTTCCTTTTTTTTGTCGCAGCGCTCAGAGTTGAAATATGTTCACCTTTTGGAACAGTGCCGAGCTTGTCAAGCCGCTCGGAAGTGAGACGGCTAGTTTTGTAACCTGGTAACGGCAGCGTTCTGAGAGAGAGAGAGAGAGAGAGAGAGAGAGAGAGAGAGAGAGAGAGAGAGAGAGAGAGAGAGAGAGAGAGAGACAGAGAGACAGAGAGAGAGAGAGAGAGAGACCACTCCAAAAGCTCGTTTGGTGGACACGGCCGTTGGTCACGGGCGCTCAGAGCAGTCACACCCCCCCCTCTCTCCAGTGGATCTGTGTCCGCTCTGTTCCAACTGCGTTTGGTGCGTTTGATGTATAAAAACACTCTGCAGTGCACACGGTGGAAATTCTCTGATTGTTCACAACGGAGTCAGAACGGAGCGGAGACGCCGGTGGATATTCATTTGAGCGCGTGCCTGCGCGCTGCGCGCATGTAGACCTTTCTCTCTTCCTCTCACATTGTGGATTATTGTGCATGTGTGTGCATATGTAGGCTACAGAGGCACCTATGCACCCTGCATTTACAGTTTGTATTATGCTCTGTTAAATAATACTGTCCCATCTACATAAACAGGACTACATTTAGGCTATGCAGTGTCATTTTGAATTATATTTTACACAGGGGTGCCGTGAGATTTTATGCACTTTTGAAAGGTGCCGTGACTGAAAAAATATTGAGAAACGCTGCTATAGTGTATATGTGCAAAGCGTGGGGTGAATAAGTATGAGCATTTTACCAATATATCCTCGCGCTCGCACCCAGAACAGCTTCTTTGGCTCTGCACCAGCAAGTCTGTAGAAGTGTGGTGGGTGGACTGGCTTTATCTCAATGGGGACCTCATTAGCCAGCAGTTTATTAAGGCCTTGCTTTGACTTCTCTGCCAGGTCTGGTTTACTGTAAAAAAACAAAAGAGACATACGGATCATCTGCAGGGTAATTAATGAACTTGTATAGCAAATGCAGTTATATAATAGAGCATGACTCAGCATGTTTAGTAGGACTGCTCCAGATTGCCTGGTTTTAGATTCCAATGAGCGGCAAACAGAAGAGCATAGATTACAAAGTATGTATGTTATGTTTTTTTTGTCCTCTGTTTTTCCAAGCATTGCATTTGATTAGTGTTCATTTTCAAAACCATTGTAGGGCCCGGTCCACAGAAATCTGTGGATGTAGCCTACTCTGATTTCATATCTCGATTACAATTGGAGTCAGTTTTTACATCATCTATTAAAAATGCAACAGTCGCAGTCTCAGTACTGACTTGGAAAAAGATCCAGTCAAAATCATAATATTTCAATTATCATCCTCTAATGTACTTTGAGCTGCTTCCTGCACCAAATATTAAGTTCCCTATTGATGTTCCTCTGATAGTAATACAATACAATACAAGGGGTTTTAAAAAAATGCACTCAAATTAAAGTCATAAAATTGCACTAGGGCACAGAAAGGTTTTACAACACTCTTGTGATCTCATTCAAAGATTTCTGCTCTTTGAATGATTAATGAAGAAAATGATGCAGTTTTTATACTTCACCACACTTTCACATCTGCTTCTTTAAAGAGAACAAACAGAATGCTGGCACTCATGGATAAATAGTCTTCTCCATATTTAGCTCCACACCAGAAATATTAGCATCTTGGAGTTGTGCATGCTGCTACAGTCGACTGCATCTGCATATTTCCATTCATTTCACCGCTTATATGTACATCTCCTCAGGCCTGTGGATTATTCACAGTAAATGAGACTCAGATGTTGGAAGGAAACACTATGAGTTTATTATAATGTAATTGTCAAGCACCACTCATAAAATCCCCTTCACTTCTATTTAACAAAAGTCAGTTTAGATTGTGTGAGTGTATGTTTTTTGCCTATATTTTTCCACAGTTAACTTGCATTTGTTACTCTACCTGAGATAAAGATGAATAAGCTCCTCCGCAGTGAGGAGGTCTTCAGGCGGAGGGACCACCGGCATGGTGAACTGGTGCTGCAGGGGGCTCGGCTGCAGCATGTGGAAGGATGCTTGGCATATCAGTATAGGCTGTCCATGCTGGATGGCCCTCACAGAGCGCACTGTGAAACTGCGGCCATCTCTTATGCGGTCCACTTGGTAGAGCACTGGAACCTTAGGATCCCCTGAAAAACAACACAAAACACATGTGTGGAAAAACAGTACATGGGAGTTTCTGTGGGCTGATTCCTGCATTATCCACTTAATTATGATGTTGATCGCTTTGAAACAGTTGTGGTCCATTGTTCAGTTCATTCTGTAGAAAGGTGGTTCACCTTACCTGCTCTTACGAAGTAGCAATGAAGAGAATGGGCGTAGAGATTATCGCTGACAGATTTGGCTGCGGCCACAAGGGCCTGACCGACTATTTGGCCCCCAAACAACCGTTGAGTTCGAGGCACCCAGTGATGTGTTCCTCTGAGAAAAATAAAAATAAAACAGCTGAAATATACAGTTACCAGTTTATTATAACCATAGACTAAAACACACAGCAGAACTGAACACTCTTGCAATTAGCCTTCTTATGGAAATAAAATGTTAGGTTGTGTTGACACTGTGCTACAGAGGTTTATTGGACTGTGGTTTGTGATGCTGTAGTGTAGCCTATCACTGTGTTGCATCATACAGAGAGATGTTTTAACATCTCTTATTTTAATGCAACACTGCAGCAGGATGAAACATGGTGAACTGCATTGGGGAAATGAATACTCTCTATTTAGGAATAACCTCCGACAAGAGACATCCGCATTTATGTTTATCAGTCGTATATTACAACTTAATCAACGCCCTGACAGGGAGGCGACACTCCCAATGAATACAACATTTATTTATTTTGGCTCAAGTAAAGCGACAAAGTTCAGACAGCTACCTGTACAGGTCTACGTCGAGCTTCTCTAAGTTTAAAACACTAGTGGCGAGGATGCTTTTGAGGTCCTGGTTAAACTGAGCCTCCGGTTTCTCCGAGCTTTCACCGTCAGCTGATTTCGGTAGCTCTGAGCCTCCTGGCGGGTCACAGTTTTGGGTTGAGCCGGTGGCGCCACAGTCACCGTTCACTTGCTCGTCCGCCATGTTTGTTTGGCAACATCTTCTTCTCCTGGACGTCGCGGCGGCAGACTGGACGCAGCAGGAGCGTGTTGCCGCCCTCCACAGGTCAGATGTGGACCTTCACTTTAATGGAGACAGTCTGTGAAAACTGCTTTGCTAAGTATGGATTTCAGTGAATTAAATCGCGCCTCATCTCTGTCACTTGTGTTTGTAAGATGTTGATTTATTTATTTGTTATAGTGGCTGCAGTGGATCTGTGGTGACACAGTCTCTCGACGGCTGTGCCTTTTATCTTGCACCATATCTAAGGCAGATGATCATTCTGTGTTTAAACTATCATAATAGCTAAATGTCTCTCTCTCAGTTCCCCAGTCAGATCAGACTATATGAAATGACATAAGACATTGTCAGGAGCCTATAACCTGTAGCCTTTCAGGTGGCATTTCAGAATAGCTATAGGTTCGAACAATGCTTTTCCCGTGTCACTATTAGCCTATGCCTATGATTATGATCTGTATTTCAACTAGGCCTATTGATAGGGTGCCAACATCAGCAAACAGCCTAAAATAGCCTACCACTTTATTAAAAATATCATTTAACATCACATTAAATCAAGCAGGACTTATATATTTCCCAGAGGGGTGTCATTTCCTCTCCCACCTACTCATTTCTTAATCCAGTTCAATATCCTGCCTCACACCCTAGGGCCAGGCTCATACAGCTTTTTTAAACTAAGCTTTATGTCATGTCTTTCTCACATAGGCCTTACTCCCAAAACTGATTCTGTGTTTGCTAAAGCTTTCCAGTTCCACAACTAACATTGATACAGAGTAGCCTAAGTAGTGGATTGTGCAACAGTGTATGGGACATATAATAGCCTATACAGCTATTTCTCTGAGCATTTGCATTGGAATAACTATGTGTTATTATGATGGTAAATGTCCATGTCCCAGTTTTGTATTTATTATTAGTAGCCTAGGCTATCTCCTCTAATATCAGATCATAAATATGCTGAAATGCTGGACAATCTAAATGGCCCCTTGGACTTGCATCTCTTTCTTTTTGAATGTATTTATGTATTTACCTTTATCTAACCAGGATAATGACTCACTGAGATTAAAAACTCTTTGACAAGAGTGTCCTGAGCAAGAAAACAGCAGCACAATGACATGACGATTGCAGCCATTTACGTTCACACTAAAAACATAATAATAATATAATAAATAAATAATATAATAAAATAAAAAAATACAGAGAAACGCAATTAATGTAAAAACATCTACAAGCATCCACACAGCCATCTACATCCCCATTTACAATTCCACCATTGACCAGCTACATCAATTCCAGGTCCTTTTGCAAGTCATTCTAGGCAGTAGGAGCAGCATATTTTTTCCCCAGCTCAATCTGACCTTGGGAACCGATAACGTTTGACAAGTCTTGTGATCAGAGATTATACTTAGCCTACTGGAGTTTTTCCACAAGAAGTATATTTGTAAATATAAGGGACAGAAGAAGAAGAAGCAGGCCCAAGAAACATTTATAAATGAAAACATAGCCTACCATTGATTTAGTCTTGTTGTGAACAAATCAGGCCAACTAACACAAGCATGTAATTAACAATGGTGGGTAAATGCTTTGTAATTTGTAATAAACCACAAAGCACCATAGTAAACAGTATCAAGGGCATAAACTACATTCTCCATAATTGAGCACAGACATAACAGGTAGCAGCCACAATTTAATCCTGAAATACTGAAAACCCCAGTTTTAGTTGTATACCGGCTATTGACCTTGAGAAGTGGTGATTTCAGGGAGGTCCAGTGGTTTTGACTTTGTATTTGAACCATATCATCTGCATAAAAACGGAAATTGGCATTGGAAATGTTTTGGGTGATGTGATTTATATTGAATACTGTTAATGAATTGCTGAAGTTCCTACAAAAAAAATGGTATAACGTTCATTTTTCAAGGATAAATGGACGTTTTATATATGTATATTCAATGGTTTGACCAGTTTTCTGCCACTCTGTGTCGGTGTTAAAAAAAAATGTCAGTGGGGTTAGGCACAATCTCTAGACTATACCAAGTTAAGATGTTAAAATAGCTTTATAATTTTTTACAGATGGGATTCATCAGAGGTAAGTATGTTTTAGTCTTGTACAGAACTATTAAGCCTTTTGACTGAAGCAACTTCTGTAGAAAGTGGTTCCAGTTTTAGTTTCATGTAACTTAAGCTTTGCATAATTCAGTATACAAGTACGCTCACCCAGCCACGGATTTGATACAGAAAGAACAGTGGACAGCCATATGTAGCTTAATGTGGGACAACAGAGTTGTGCAGAGATTTTCTCTGATGTAACACACCAGGGGTAGTGTACAAAAGAAAGTAACAATCTATTGCCTGATATTTTTTTGGTAAAACTCTCAGTTTATTCACATACTCATATTTCAATAGTTACATTAAAACTATGAGAAGGTCAGTCGTCGAAATAAAACAAGAATAACACCTTAATTCCTTGTCGTCATTCAACTTGTTTTTTGCTTTCAAAGGGTTAAGAAAGCCTTCTTCTTGTCATTTCAGAGACACAATATAGTGAAGAAAAAACGTATAGGCATTGAATCCACATTAAAATAACCAGCAAACATGGCACAGTCACAGAAAATGTTTGGCTTTAAAATGAATCAAGCACTCCATTGATCTGTATAGGTCCAAAAAAACAGAAAAGAAAAAAAAAGTGTCCCAGGAGAAAGTCCCAGCCACAGATCAAGCTTTTAATCTATTTAGCATGGACTCACAGGATCCAATCTACCATTTACCCAGTCTTTCAAATCTAGAGCTTTATCTGTTTTCCAATACCGCAGAATAATTCTGGAGGCTGTAATAGGACCCACTATAATAATTGAAAATGCACATTTTGATACAGCACATTTGGAGTTATACATAATGGAATATTATTATATCTTTTTTTGATTTAGCTGATTTTCATTTGGCTTCAATGGGGACGATGACATCATCTCACTGTCCAATCTACCCTATCTTCCTGTTGCTTTCCATTATTAGGCCCATTTAGCATTTAAAATTACAGATAATATAGGTTCAGGTAGTAGCCTATTATAATTAATTCCTGCTCTTTAGGAAAACACAGTTTGCTTATTTAATCCTTGTTGTATCCAAAGCAGAGAGGGAAAAATCAAATACGTTTCCAGCTTATTCAGTATGCCCCAGCTCAATGAATGATAATGAAGGTAGACAACATTACGCCAGGCTTCAGACCTTGCTCCTCCACTGCATCACTGAATAGAATGCAAAAACCACCTGCATGTCTATAAATCATTAATGGCTTAGCCTCCAGATACATCTCCCACATTTTGTAAGATGTAAAACCTCTGCCTGCTAAGTCATGTGGAAGTAGTCTGCAGTTAGTTGCTGAGTCATTGCATGGAAACTGCTGAACTCGGGATGAATCAAACCTCACACAAACAGGAAAACATTTTTTGAATTGGGGCCCAATTCCTTATTACTACCTCTGTATTCAAAGACCAATAAATGTAACTATTTGAATGTGTGTCTATAAAATGTTGAAGTTAAAACTTACCTCACTCCACAGCAGCGCTTCAATTTCAATATCAACAAAACTTACTAACTTAAAAATCTAGTTTATGCTCACACTAACACAAATAGTACTTATAGCTTAACACGCAAACTCTTCCAAAAAATATGTCCAGTTAGTCCAATTTAAAATAGAAAAGATGAGTTTGCCTTAAACAAGTATGGTGATAAAATGGGTCTCTTTCCTTTTCAGTCCTAACAGTGAATCCTGTTGCTGCCAAGTGGGTTCACAGAGATACTAGCGTGCTGGTCTCACTGAATTTGTTAACAGCCGCCCCTCAAAGTGGAAATCTTCCACATAAGGTATAAGAGACCTGTGCGTGATGATGTCCGGGGGCTAAACAAAGGTATCTGGTGGCAGGGCTGTGTCAGCACCACAGAGGACACTGGTTGGACACTGTTCAGGAAATGAGTAATCGATAACAGACTGTCGAACATGGAGGATTCAGATGCCAGGACTGTGGTCACCCATAGGATGTCAGCGTCAACTGTGAAGGTAAATGTGCACATCTGCCTTTTGCTTTTCTTTGCATCTGGTTTAAACACATCCCCCTGGTCTGGTCACCTGGCAGCCACTGACCGTCCCTGCTACCCAGTGCATGATAGTGCTGTATTAAAGCTGGAATTTGTATTTTCTGTGCATTGTGTGTGATTGTTTATTGCTCTGTAGAGGTAACTAAAAGTGTGTGCACTTTAGTTTTTGTTCAACTCAGTGTCTGAATTCAGAAACTCCTCTTTCTGTCATTTCCCTCCGGTCTCTCTCCTTTTCTCGTCTCCGTATATTTATGAAAAGATTTTTTTTTTTTTTTTTTACAGTGAAAATTCTTTCTGCTGCTGCTACCCGGTGCAGATACACACCCTGTTGTGTTTTTGTATGTCTTTGGCTGAACTAACTCTAAAATTCACTTTATTCTGTCTGAACACACTGCAAGTGTCAAGATAGTTTCCTCTGTGTTGTTCCATATTTTTGTATACAATAACAGCATTATACGGTATTTACTTTTTATTACTGTTTTACTGTGGGCCTTCAGGGCAAAGCACACACAAGAGAGGAAACACAAACATTCAAGGAAATACCAAAAAAATAAAAAAAAAAATACAAAGACACTCAGATGTTTTGTACATTTTTGGATAGGGAGAACTCTTCAATGTTTGTGCTTTGTCCTGTGCTACTGTAGACCACAATTTTTAGTTTATGTGACAAATGTCAGCCATGTCTTTTCTTATCACAGACGTGGTTAGATGGTTTGAGAGAAAGGGCCTGAAGGTGTAGGCTACATTACTGGATAATATATTATAGGCTACATAGCAGGTATTGAATACCTGTCTTTATGTGTCATTCTCTCTTTAGCATGACGTCACAGGATCAGATGCCAAAACCACCATCACACACATTCTTCTGCACGACTCTCCTTCTGTGAGTGTGAGTGGTTTTAGAGGTCTGCTGCATCACTCACTCTCCATGCAATACCTTATTTATATGTCTCTCCTGATCGTGGTAGTCAGTCAAAGGCCTGTAGACGGTAAGCTTGTATAAACTGTGTAATTCCTAAAGACTCCATCTGACACGTTTGCCCAGTGTCCTTCTGACCCGATGTTTGTCAGTGGTTGAGAACGACCCTGTCTCTCCGTTCTCTCCGCTCCCCACAGTGTCAAAGCACACACCTTCTGGCAGACTAAGCCTGAGTGACAAGAGCTGCTACCAATGTGCTTCAGTGAGTCAGACACTAATACTCTGACTTAATGGACAGAATCAATCAAGGATCAATGCTTCGCAGACAAACACTGGACGAAGACCTCTAATCATGCTGCTTTCTCTGATCTCACAAGTTTGCAGGAGGAAGACACCTCGCTCTGTTTACTGGATAGATCCCCCCCAAATCACTACTATTTATAAAGTATGGAAACAACAACTATGTTTTCTTTTCCTTTAATCAAACTCTTCAGGGGAGAAGTAATCTGTCAATGGAGTGAGATGTTTAAACACATTTTATACAATACAATTTACTATAGGCTGCGCTCAGTGCTGGCTCTTTTTTAGCTTCTTGGTAGCAGCACTTTTGATCAGATTTTTGAGCTTTATTGAAATTAAACATTAGTTTACATATACATTAACAGATGAAATGTGTGTGAAATATGTCTCTGCTTGTCAGAAATGAAGTGATGGATAAACAGTGAATTGCTCAGCTACCCTTTTACTCTGTGTTGTGATGAGAATGACGCACATGGGGGCTAATTTAATTTATATAGCTGCCATTTTATCATCTTAACAGGACATGTGTTGGTCAGTCACACAGCTGATCACTCTCACACAGTAAAAAAGGAAGCTATTTAAAGCACAGAGGCTTGTGAGCTATAGCGCAATGTGCTGTTATTTGAACATTTCAACAACCCACTCATAACTCTTCTCATTAACATTCCCATAAATTACAGTGCACACGTGTTCATATGGTGGACATAGGGACATTAATGCACAACATCTGTCACTGCGCCGTGCTCCGCATTTCTCTCCCAGGGCAGCTCTTTAGTGTGTCTCAAAGCTGCCACTGGTATTTATCTACCATCTCTAAGAGAGAGCACTCCTGAGCCAATAATCCTGCACACACATGGATATCAAATTATGGCAATTATGTGGAATGACACCATAAACACTCAACATCAGTAAAGATGATTATATTTTGATCAAAAACTCTACTTTATCTAAATAGTTTAATAAATGTGTTATTCATCCATACATCCATCATGGCTCCATATAGCATCATGTAAGTTTTATGCTGACCGGGCCAACCCTCCATGTGGACTAACACGAATATTGCTTTTACCTGACATTAGGTTTGATACCCTCATTCTCTGTTTTTGTTTTTTTGTTTTTTAACCTCAGGGCCTCACCAACATACTGAATTCATTTCAATCTTTATACATTTGCAAATTAACAATTAGATCCAGTTACAGCTGTATCTTTGATGGGGATTTCCTACAATTAAATTTGTCTTGGAGGTGTTTCAACTCTCATTCACGTATTATCAATTTGTGCTTCCCTTGACTTTAACTTGAACACAACTATAAACCTGAACAATTGATCCTAAGACCTCATCCCATCACAGACACCATAGCACTACAGGAAATACTATGACAACACAGTGTCAATCACTGTTTCAAAGGGGAGAGCCCCAAACCCAAACCACTGACCAAACTCTTATTTTCTTAAACAACTGGCTTCATATAACACCATCAGACCTTCCGATGGTAAGGCTGCAGTTTTGAAGACTCCTT
Organism: Trachurus trachurus; assembly: GCF_905171665.1. Classification (NCBI taxonomy): domain Eukaryota; kingdom Metazoa; phylum Chordata; class Actinopteri; order Carangiformes; family Carangidae; genus Trachurus; species Trachurus trachurus. The sequence goes on from NC_139896.1 coordinate 14,920,013, forward strand.
GTGCAGGCTGGTTGATTATTTCTGACTTTGTCAGATGAGCAGACAGATCAGTGAACAGATAGTAGCCACATCTACTTGTAGGCCTAAATCCTTTATTCAATAGATGTAGATGACTCAGCCCAGTGGGAAAATGCCATTACAGTAACAGTGAGTCCCCATTTTCTCAAAAGGAACATGAATCCAATGCTGCCTTCAGGGGCTGTAGGATATATCATACTAATAGTTGCAGTATACACCGAAACGGTTCAAACTGACTAAATAGGGTAGTGCTACAACTATGATTATCGTCATTATGGATTAATCTGCTGATTATTTATTTATCACTCTATTTGTGGATTGGTTTGTATTACTGTATGTGAGTTAACCCCATTCACAATTACCCAGAGCTCAAAACAAAACCTTCAACTGTATTTTGTCAGTCTGAACATCATGCAATTTTCCGTTTACTGCAATTTCATAAAAGGTTAAAGGTGTACAGAAATGGCCGTTTGTCCTGTTTGTCGCGCCGAGTTGTCACGAGCTGCAACACGAGTTTACCCGAGTAAGGAAAACGAATTTGATTGGTCGTTATCGAGCAGGCGGGATATTCAAAGCTTGGGGCGAGCCCGAGCTCCGTGTGTGTGTGCGTGTCTCAGACGTTTGAATGACGGATGATGGATCCAATATCAGTGGCTGGTGAATCGTGTACAGGCTGACGTATAATCCGTGCGCCTGCATTATCCAATGCGAAAAAAAAAACACACTTTACTCAAAAATAGAATTTTGTACAAAGTTTGGCCTACATCGTCTGATAGATGAGTTATTACACTAATTTTATGACCCAGAGTGGGCTTAAATTCAATTTTCTTTTCTGTACACCTTTAAGTATAGTTAGAAAACTGAAAATATGAAACACCCAGAGGGAATTTCTTTAGAATTGACACAAACATTCACCTGGCCTTAAAGATAAACTGATTTGAATTTGGTGGCCAGAGGTCAAAGATCACAGTCAGTGTCACCTCACGTTATGCCCAACCTGCCTCAAGATTTATTAAACAGGAATAAAAATTAATGTCAGAATGACATAGGCTAATATTATGCAGCATGACAAACAGATTTTAAGTAGCTACAGCGTGACTTGAAAGAGTGAGGAGGTAGGCTTAATTCTATAGGTTTAAAAAAAAAAAAAAAGGTATAACAGTGTAACATGAGGAAATCAAGTCAAAAGTAGCTCTGTATTACATGCGTTATGAATCTGAAGCACTTCTGCAGAATTTTGGTGTTTGAAAACCAGAGATGCCAAGTCGATTCTAGAGCTTTGAAATTGGGGTTTTACGAGCTGCACTTGAAGGCGGCATGATGCTGCGCGCGTAATGGATTTCCCCAGCACTGCTGCTTATCGGGGACCAGGAGCTGCAGCTGCAGCAGTCCAGCCACATTAACTCTGCTCCACCACTTGATGCTGGTGACCTTGTCTGACGGTGGTTACGCCTTTCAGTCCTGCATTTGTGCTTCTCTGTTCACCATGGCATCATCGGACGGGCTGGACGAGGACTGCGTGTTGCAGCGCGGAAGATCTCAGAGTGACCCGAGCAGCATCACCGAGGTCCGCCTGGGTGAAGCGCACAGAGCAGGTAAGAGGAGAAGAGAGGAGAGGAGAGGAGAGGTGGGGGCCTTAACGCATGTTGGACATCTGTCATCTGCTCAGTGTTGTGCTTTTGACAGGTGTCCGCGGGAGAGACACATCCCGGTTTGGGGGCTCGCCTGCAGCCCATCACGCCGATAACAGACGCGGTCATCCCATTGCATTTGTATGCAACAAACGTAGGTTGTGTTGTAAACGTGCGTCATTTACTACCTCCTATATATACCCACTTCTGTGCTGTGTGGTGCTGTGCAGTGCTTTAGGCCCGGCATGTTAAATTGGTCTAATGATAATGTAATTTACAATGACAAAAAATGAATCAGAGACATATAGGCAATAATCATGCAACATATGAGATGTTGTCCAACTGGTGTCATACCACTTTTACAACACATTCATTTGATCTCAAAAGCAACATACACTAATTTGCTTGTTTTTTTTACCCATATGCTCAAGAGCCCATCAACCTGTCCCCCAGCCCATTTTATTCCCCTTCTGTGATTGACACACAAACATGGTTGTTGCAGTTGATGCCATTAATATGCACAGCAAAATGAATGCGTAGCCTAAGTGTTTTTTTTATAGCCTAATGCATGTCTTTTTACATTTGTGATTTTTTTTTTTTTTTTGCAGTGTAGAACTTGCCATCACACATGAACTGCAGTATGTCGAGCTGGAGCTGATGAGAGTGCTGGTTGTGTATTTGGCTGTTTCCATGGTGATCCAAATGGCAGAAGGCAGCACTTGGCTCTCCAACTGTGAGCCGACATGGTGTTTGTCTGCTGCGCTCACTGGTTGTTTTCTGTTTTGTTTCTTATTCTTTTTCTTTTTTTTCCCCCTTACACTCGGTGATCTACAGCAGCCGGCCATTCAAAGTGAAATGTCACTTAGTCTGTGAATCGTGTTTATTTGCGAGATGGGACACGCATTTCCACTGGGAACTGCCGGGGGGCTGGCGTTCACTGCTGCTTGAGAGCTACCAGGTAGCAGCAGTCACACAGGATGGGCTTTTGAACAGCAGATCAATATGAAAACATGATACATCAGTCAGTTTAAGTTGCAGGTCCTTGACGTTGCTGTTTGACATCCATCATCACCCACATACTGTAGATTCAACTGGTTACACAGCAGTGGCAGCAGGGAAGTCATGAACTGAGCAGCTGTTGTATCTACACAAATAAGGGGTTCAGTTACTGAATCACAGTCTGATATGTTTGAGGGTTGCGGTATAATGTGAGACAGCACATACATACTGTAGCCTACACATTCGTTTTCACTTGTGTGTGTGTGTGTGTGTGTGTTACAGTCTGAACGTCAGACCTTTTCACAGGGCCGGCTATCTTTAGATACGAGGGGCCACAGCAACACTGCGAAGGATCTTCAAGTTCTCTTGCCAACGGCAGACTATATCGTTGCGTTACTGCCCTCAGTTTCTAGTTCTTGTCACGTTGTCCTGGTGGTTGTTATGGTTACGTAATAGCTTTTTGGTGTACGTGCAACTCTTGAGACCACGCTGGCAGGATGCAGTTCATTAGCATCTTGAACTTAATGTCGTATTCAACAAAATCTAAAAGTCTTGCAGCAGATTTCACCAAAGCTGACGTTTCCTGTGCAGCGTCATGCAGATAGATAGGGCCTGCATGGGCAATGCAGCAGTGAAAACCCGCCTGCTTTCCCCCACCTCTCCATCCTCTCTGCTCGGTGCTAACCCTTTCCTAGCCTTGGCACCCCTACTGCGGCTTTGATCCAGGCACTTGAGGAAACCATCTCCATTAAAGGGGAGAAAAGTAGGAGTGACAGATCTCTGATGGTAGCGTTATCATGGGACCCAGCTGGGCAGTGTCATACTGAATCAGCTGCACTGTACACTTGACCTGATAAACTGTACAAACGATTTCTTCTCCCATTCTGATGTTTTGATAATGATGCAGGGAGAAAAATTAAGGATTTTCTTTATGGAACGTGGTCACGGCCAAAACAGAAATCACTTGTCAAATCATCTGACAAGTGCCAAGATTTAGCTCTCACTTAATGCTTGCAAATCAGATTCTCATGCTGCTCATTTGGATGCCATAAAAAGCAACACAGGGCACAGAGGACTCTGATTTAACCTGAATACATGTTTCACAGAACTTATCGCACGACAGCCTAGTCATCAGTGCGGTGCTCTATACCGCCTGACAGAAGACGGGGAGAACAAAACGCTGTGCTGTGGATTAAAATCTCTCTACACTGGGGTTTTTTGCAGTTGGTTTTTCATTCTGAGCCGGTGATGAAGCCACCTTGTTGAGCAGCATATACAGATTACATCACCAGCTCTGATCAAGAAGATACAGAGCAAGAAGTGCAGCCAGAATATTGTTGCCTAAAGGTGGAATTCATGCTGCAGTGAAATTTTGGCATAAGCAGTAGCTGGAAAACCGGATATTTGTTACTTTCATGAGGAGAAATACTGAGTGTACAATGTGACAGTGAATGTCTGCGGACAGAACAGGAGCCTTAGTTTTTTCTGTTAAGCAGAAAGTACGAGCTGAAGTTTGAAAATTTGAGTAAAGTGGGTGCATCCATGTTACTTTACGCACCTACCAATTAATGGGCTCTGCTTCTCATCTACTCAGCTGTAATCATGGTAGTGTTTTGTAATCCGTCCAAGTAGGCTACAGTCTTGGATGTGCTCTAAAACGGCTGTAATCAATATTTTTTAGATCAACAATGAATTACAACTTGTAACATAAATGTCTCTTTCCGTCAGGTCTACAGAGCATTATAGAAGATTTAAACACTCACTCACTGTTATGAGTGAAATTGTCCACTAATGCAATTAGTAAACAGAGCTAGCCATTGAGCTGTTAGCATCTAAAAGTTATCAAAAGAGACTAAAGGATAATTTTATGACATTATAGTAGGGTTATATACTTTTATGATTGACATCTGTAGTATTTGAGCCCCTTAGACTTTAGACTTTTATTTATTGTTATAGTTGTTGTAGTTTGGCATGCAGAAATGAGACAGTGAACATGAAGACACCTGTATCTGCTTTAACAAGAATTATGAAATATGCATGATAAGTATAGTGACACCTCCAGGGCTGAAAACTGCAGTTTCTTGAATGGCCACGTGAGGCTGGCTGAGTCAGTCCTCATAGACTTCAATATTAAATGTCAAACTTTACAGCAGAACTACAGGGCAGCCGGGATAAAAAAATCTTTAGCTATAGCTCATTTCCAGGGCATTCATTTTCATTACCACCCATTTAGATTTATTAAGGATTAAAGTTATGACAGTCACTGCCAAGATGGTGACAGTGGAGCAGCCCACTCTGAGCTTCAAAACTTTTCTTCAGTATGGGTGATGTCACGGAGGCTGTTGTCATCTTTTTTTGTAGTCTGTGGTGCATGCCCATTTTGCAATCAATATGGTATCTTATATGTGCAGAGATTGTCGAGTTTTGAAATGAAGAAAGGTAGCCAGAAACATGAATGGATGCTATTCCTGTCTAAATAAGCAACTGCTTGTAAGTTAGCAAATCGATTAGTGGTGTGTTGTTTAACAACTCATTATTAGTGGCCAAATGGAACTAAATAATTCAACTAGGGCAATTTAAGTTTATTACAAGCAGTTTTGCATTATAACATTACGTACATTCAGCAGATTAACTGTGAGGATCTGGTAGTTACACAGGTTAGTCAAGCTTATGGAGGAGGGGGAGTAGTATCATTAATATCATGAAACATCCTGGTTCAACCTTGACCTACTGGAGTGATACTGTTGTGTGAATGAGAGAGTACAGCAGCATTACAAGTGCACTCAAATTCACTTGTCCTAATAAAGTGCTTCAGAGGGACTGGCTTGTTTACAAGCTGAATGGTCATCTCACTGCTCATGTTTTTGTCCATGATCAATAGAGGTGGTATCCATAACAATACAAGCAACACTTACGTGAAATGAAATATTCAAAAACGAATAGCGTGTTTTTATGTCCTTCACAATTAAACACACATACTAATAAGAGACAAGAAGTGAAGCTGACTGATTATGCAGTGTTATGGTCTCAGCATCAAACTGCAGCCGTCTTTTCGTAATGAACACTTACAGAAATGATGGAGGGGCCTTGTCAGTCCCTGGCGTTACAGGAGTCTCTTCTTTTGCTCCCCTCATCTCCCTATTTGAGCTGGTGCTGTTGTGCTAATCTGACATGCTGCTCTAACATCAAAGGCTTCTCCCTGGACTCCTCCAACTCCCCCCCTCCTCCCCTCCTCCCACGCCTCCCCGCCCCACCCCACCCACACTTCTCAGCTACTGACGAGCGCCTCAGTTTAGTCCTCACATTCAGTCAGAGGACGTGGGGTGGGGGGCGCTGATGAGGAGATTAGGATTTCTTTTATCTGAATCAGGGCATCTCATGTTTTATTAATCAAGAAGCCTATACATAAACCAGTGTGTCTCATTCCAAATTCAGAGCTGTTATTGAACGGAGAGAATAGCGAACCTGGCACCTGGCAGCTTCACTCCTACATGCACGTTCATGTAAGTGAGGAGGAACATGTGGTGAATCTCCTCACAGCCACGACTCGAGTCATTTCACAGCGACTGCAGTTAGAGGTGAGATGGGATAAAAGTGACAAAAACCTGCTAAGCGCTGTCACTATCATTGGTTTCTTGAGATTTACCCTGGGATATTACTCAAAAAATACAGAACATCTATGGCCCCCAGGTCTCTGAACTCATATTAAAAGAGAAAGGTGCTTAGGCATAAGTTTGTCACTTCCTTTACTGTCCCTGTGAGATGTATCACCTCCTTTTTCACAACAAGAGTATGAACAAATAGGTTAACTGAGCTCTTTTTCCCTAAACAATAAGGAAATAAGATGTAACCTCTGTAACAAGACTGTAACCAGAGTTTACTGTCTTGCTAGGAACTGTCTAATATCCTTTCTATGCCAAAATTAGCAGGTGTATTGGGGGTTTTAAATGTAGGTAAACCCACTAAAATAACCCCTTTTAACACTGCCAGGCCTAGTTTGCCTTTCTGTTCAGAGAGGACACACACACACACACACACACACACACACACACACAGCACCCAGAGCAATGTCACACGCACTTGCAGAGAACACAGAAAGATAGAGTGAACGGCTGGCTGCTGTGCAAATTAGTAACATGGATATGACATGTCTCATCTCAAGGTTGGTGCTCCAGTAAAGTGTCAGAGAAGCCTATATATGGGAGACAATTTGGTTGGTGATTGTGTGTTTTTGAAACTTACTTGGAGGCTGCAGCTCACTTTTTTTGCATAGGATTTGAGAACAATATGCATTAGGAACACAGAAATCCACGGATGTTGTTAATGAAAGTGATGCACCTCATGCCTGCTCCTTTCCTATATAGACTTGAAGGCCATGTATTCATAGACAGGAGGTTTGCAGTTGAACCATCTTAAAATACCAAGCAGGGATGACTCTAGAGAAATGCTGAAGGGCATCTTAGACACCTGCATCTAAATGCTACAAAGTGGGGTCAAGAGCAGTTGAACGGTGAAACAGTGGGTGAAATTGCCACAAGAGGGCTCTACTTGGCAGATGGCTATATTTTGCATAAATGAGGTAAGCAGTCACTGTCAGGACGAGTCCAAGCACTGCAGTCACCTGACATCTCCCAAAGAATAGGGACAAATGGTTTGTCCAAGGTCGTGCTGCATATAGAGTGGACAGACACTCACTCAGGATTACGCAGCACCATACTGCAAGGTTTAAGAGGACGAAGAGAATTAGACTTGAAGTAAGATGCACTAAGTATTCACTGCATCTTCACTCCTCCTATTGTGAGCTAGAGTGAAATCATTGAGGCAGTTTTTGAAGTCTTTTGAAATTCAATCAGAGATGGTTAGAACAAAAAAAAAACTCCACATCGACTAAACCGCCAAACTTCGTGTCCCACTGTGGTTTATTTTTAGAGCTGATGCAACTCCTTATCGTTTTTTTTCTTTCTCATGCCTGTTTCTGAAGTGGAACATCTGAAAGCAATGATGAAGGATTTAGTATGGACAGCGTTGGCATGATTAATGTGGAGCACTGCAGAAGTGTTTGGACTTTAATCTAGGACAATAAACGAAAATGTGATTTTGCTGAGACGCTTAATAGGTTGTTCCCTCCGTGAGTTTTATCCTACCCCTGAGTCTTTGGTGCAGCATTGATTCTTTTTTTTACGAGCCGGCCAAGACTCCATTGTACAGTGGCTAATTCAGAAGTACCTTTTGTGCCAACTCATCACTCATGCCCTTACAGTACGCACTATGCGGAGACGTCCCCGGGTCCCTCTGACTACAGGGCCCCGAGGAGCAGCACAGCAGGCACGACGAAGCATGACGTCATCCTCACTTGTGCTGGAAGGACATAAACACACCATGTAGACTCACAGTGTAGATACAAGGCCCCCCAACCAAACAAAACAGCATCACATGGCAATCACATCACATTTATTCATTTAAACAGGGAACAACATCAAGTTTGAATATCTACTTATCTTTTGTGATGTCACCTGAGTCATCAGTTAGGGCTGAAGGCTGCAAGTTGATTAGTGGGAAGGAGAGCTTTTATATTTGAACTTTACCTAAAACAGCAAAATTTAATGTTTGTGATGTTCAGCCTAAGGATTAGAGTCAGCATAAATAAACCATTAGCAGGGAATATGTGTGTATCTGTAAAAGATTACCTCATGACCTCTGTGTCTGAGTAACCCTGCCACTGTATCTATGCAAAGATGCTTTGATTATGAATGGTATTCTCAGAGCTGACCTTCATCCTTAAACCTGCATTATTTTGATGCTTTCTGACCAGTTTTGGGCTCTAACATCAGGCTTTTGTCAGAAATGGTAATGGGTGCTGTGATATGAATGTGTGCGTGTTGTTTTACTTTCATTTACAAGAGTGAACTGGTGTGAAGAAGCTAAAGAGGAAAACTTTCTGCAGAGACTGCAGCTCCCTTTGCCACAAACCTTTGTAAACTTATCACTACAGCCTGCGACAGCAGCCTCACCCACTCAGCATCGCTACTTGCAGCAGAGGGAGGACGGAGATGACCGTTCATGACCTTTATCTGTGTCCTTCACTCAAGAAAACTGTATACATCAATATTTGTTTATGTATCAACAACACCAATTTTCCATATATCTTGGAGGCCTAGTACCATGGTTTTCAGTGTTTTTTTTTTTCTTTTTAACTTTGATGCTTGAAAACCCTAACCCTGCTGAATGACCTTCTAATATAAACAATGGGATCGTACAGGAACACAACAGTATAGACAGTACACACAATTTTTGTTATTCACAGTGAGAGATCTCACTGTTTCTTTTCAAGATCAAAAATCTGAGAAACAGTAAAAATGTTCAGATGATGCCAGCCAGCTACTAGGCTGCTGCCAAAGCTTCTTCAAAATGATACCGTTTTTTATATATTTTTATTTATTTATTTTATTTAGCTTTTGAGTGATTTGTCCATCTGCCTGAAGCAAGAGCGCATTGTCTGGTATCACAGGATGTAATTACCATCAAAGCAGTAACATGCATTTATGTGCAAATTGTGTTTCAAGGCAGGTTTTCCCCTTTAAGAGTGCAGAGAAAATGTGAATACAGATATTTTTGTCTCAATGCACAGACTTGATTGAAAAGCAGCAGGATTGGTGAAGCTGTACTACCCCCACCCCTGATACACACAAACAAACACACACACGTACACTGTCTCCCCTCCCCCAATAACTCAACAATCTGGGAGCTCTTAACAACACAGAGAAGGACTTAAAAAATTGATGCTTCTCTGTGTTGAAGTTCTCATCAGTACAGATGAAATTAAAAAACAAAGAGGTGCCCAAAAAGATGAATAGCTTGTGTGTACTGATCTGCGTGCAACATACTGTTTTCCATCCCAACAGCTTTGCCTTTACGCTCCAGTGTGCTGTCTTTGTCCATCATATGTACTTGAGCAAGTACACAAATGGATGTAGTTCTGCATGTGCATGTGTACCTTTTTCTGTTTTGCATCCTCACAGGGTTTAATATACTGGGATTGTAGTCTCATATTTGAGTGCATGGTGCATGCATGCTCCTGAGGGTGGCTCTAATGTGCTTTATTCAAGAAAGGAAGAGCGTTTACTACGTGTGCAGCAGAGGCTGAGATCTACCCGGCGACTGGGTCAGGCGGTGTTGGGGCGGGGGAAGCGACTTGACTTAAGCTGTCAGCCATTTACACATAATGTATCTTTTATGAATGTTTCATGTGCTGACCTAATTCCTTTCAGAGCCAAGTAAAAGCAATATGTTGCACATGAGAACACAGCACAGCATCCAGCTGATCCTTTTGACATCCTCATCCCGCAACAAGGGGGACAGGAGGGGTCGGGCAAGTGGACACAGCTAGCTGTGATATGATCACTTGGATGCCCTGGAAAGGCAGGAACAGAGGCTCTAGACCACCCCAGCACAGTTATTTTTCAGCTGTTTGTTTTTTGCAAAATCTACTCTGCATCCCACAGAGATGGCAAGTGGAAGCAGCCCAGTGAGGGCTTTGTTACAAAAAAGAGATACTTTGCTCTCGGTGGCACATGTAATTAAAAACAACTGCTAAAGCCCAGAGTAGGAATGGAGAGACTAATCACTCCGACTGATGTGAATCTCTTAGCAGTGTATGGGAGGGGGCGGTTGGGGCGGTTGAGGGGGGGTGGCAAGCAGCTGCAAAAATCAGTCTGCTGAAACTGGGTGCTGGATTTGAATATGTGCATTTCAATCCAGAATTAAACCCTAACAAGTAAAAATTACAGCATCTAATCACCACCGAGCTGCTGTTCCGACGTGACCCCAGCTAAACCCTTGGTACATGAGGAATTTAAAAATAGGAAAGTTAGAGGGAACACAAGCCTGTGTTGTTATTAAGAGCTGGGGCATGCTGGAAAAATTATACCATTCATGTGCACATACAACCTATGTTTATCTGACTAAGACCTCCAGCTGCCGTGTGAATTATGAGTCTTATCGACCAGGGATAAAGGTGGAAGCTTCATGGGGAGGATATAGGGGTTGGCAATATTGATCTGTTGGATAATTGTTCCATCGCTTCGGTCCAGTCAAACCCAAACCTTTACTTGTTAAATCATAAAACTTTCTGTGAGGATGTCAAACTGACTGGAGGTCATCCATTCTGTAGGTGAGCTAGCATTACTAAGCGGTACTAGTTGACGACATGCCTAGAGTGTCAGATATTGTTGGGAGTCCCGGTGACTTTACGATAACGAGCTATGATGTTGTTAATCTGCAACCAATCAGTGCTCTTCTCGGGAGAACACAAGTTTTTTTCCCCCATCAAACCTTTTGTTCCCCAGCTCAGTGGAGGAGATTGTTGTAATTGCAATGGTGGGTTTCCGAGTGACGTTCCCTGTTTCATTTAACACTGTTAAAAAACAAAATAATGACTATGGCCGAAGATATTTGACATTGAAGATTTGTCGGGTGAGAAGGTGAAAGGTGGTTTGTAATATTTTGTAAAGATAGGAGGGAGTGACGCGTGGAAAAAAAAGCATAAACTTGTTGGCTGTCTTTTTCATGTACGTCAGAGCTCCAACTGCATCTTTGAACGGCACTTCAGAGTGTTTTTGTGTTGTTCCTTCCTTTCAGTCTGAATGTAAACTTAAAGATAACTCCATCAATCAAACAAAATCAATAAAGTATCCTCCTTCTCAGTCTGACCAAAGGAACCGAGCCTCCTCCCAACCTTGAAGCATCCTCTTCAGAGGAATCCCTGAGACTACTTTGTTTGCAGCTCACACACTCTAACGCAGGCAAGGCTGTGTCTTCCCCCACTGCTACAGTCCCCTATTTGTCACTGTGACACTGCATTGGCTCGCAGGCAGTGCAGGCTATGACTGTACCTGATGAATGATTCAGCAGATTTAAAGGGGAACAGTACAGGAGCGGAGCAGCGGCAGGATTTATGAACATAAAATATGTGTTTTATTTTCAATGTTCAACATGTTGATCCCACTGACACATGCTGTATTTGATGATGCATCATGTGCCAAATGTGACATAGTACAGAGTACTTGTTAAACTCATACATCACAATATGTCTCACAGTAAAAGAAAATGAATTAAATATTTATCATTAGTAATAGTGTTTTGTCAATCTTAACATTGCATCATTTCATTAATAACTGACCTCTGATTCAGTTACTATGTGACTAATCTGTGAAACACAGACCTTTTCCCATCGCTGGCAGTGCGATTGCTTTGCTGTTGGGGTTTGCAATCAATCGTAAAGTGCTTTGGTGCAAATTATCCCACAAATGGACACTCCATAACTGCAGGTTTGAGCAGTTATACTGCTGATGTACAGCATGTTTCTCCATTTCCTTGTTCTCCCCTGAGACTGCACAGCACTCACATACTCTCCCCCCACTTACAAACACACACTCACGCACATCATACACACATAGGCACATGCATGCGCATATTCGCTTCCACCACCCATTACGAACTGTGTTTCACCAGTATCAAACCTGCAATGACCTCGTATTTCAGAGATTTTATACATTTTGGGTTCTTCAAAGGCAGAGCTGTTCAGGAAGCAGTAATAATCTCAATAATTCACTTGAAGCCTGTGTGACTGATAAAATCTGAATTTATTAAAGCCAGACCTAGAAAATAATGAAATGGCTAGTTAGTTAGTTTTTAGTTTAGTTTAGTTTTTCCTATTTTGATAATTATTCATTCATTAATGGGTTTTTTTTTATGCCTTCAAACGGTGTGCATATCTCCTCATTCTTAAACTTTATTACTGTAATAATATCACTATAAATGAAAAGTCAGCTAACACCAAACTAACATTTGCCAGATGGGTTACATTTATGCAAAATCTCTTATTAGGCATGTTTCATGTTGATATATTAACAAACAGTCATTTTGATTGTTTTCTACCCTGCATGCATGCCCTCATGGATGATGTTGCTTGGAAACTCATCCAGCCTGGATTTTATTCAGCTTTAACTGCCACTGATGGTGTCCAGCTATGTTGACTCACCTGTTGTGTGTGTGTGTGTTTTGGTTGATACTGTAGCTGTCTGCAATTTCTCATGTGTCAGGCCCAGTGCTACAGACTGGGATAAAGGTTTTATAGTCACCCTGAGATGAGCCGTCAACACACACAACACAAACAGCAGGAGAAGCACAGGTGTAACATGAAGGACTCAGTCCCATGGAGTGCCTCAGTAATCATGCCTGTGAGCCAACATGCACAAAACCTCACTGAGGAACTCATACATTAATGTGAATTTAAAGAGACCCCGAGGAGTTTGCTTTTGGTTATAAAAGAGTCTCATATTAAAGCAGAAGTAAGCGATCCGGTCGTTTTGGCTAATGCTGCGTTCCAGGCAGGCTTTTGAAACCGTAAATTACAGCTTCAAGTCACAACTCACGACTTTGTAGCGTTCCAGGCAACCCACTCGTGTTTCTCCGACCTGTTTTACCTGTGAAAGTCACTATAACTGCCACTCGTAACTTCCGACCCGTGAACTCGTACCAGATCGAACTGGTACGACTTCACAGGTCGGAAAAACACGAGTTACGAGTTTCCTTGAACGCACCATAACAGTCCTCGTCCCTACGTCACCACATTCACGGCGTCCCTTGGCTGCACACACAGCCCTGCATGCCGTTCTCTCTCCTCATTGGATAAAAACTGTAGGATACGATAAATGTTTTCTCCTCGGCTCAGAGCAGAGCAGAGTGACTGACAGACCCGTGTTTCAGACCAAACACTCTATGTAAGTGATTGCTGTCGGAAGATATAACTATTTAAGACTTATATTAACACAAATATATCACTTACTTCTGCTTTAATGTGGATGAATCTACGTTACCCACACTTGTTAATGGGCCCATCGTCGGCTCGCCCAGCATTTCCTACTTTCAGTTTCCCAGACGCTGCCCGGTGGATCATGGATCATGGATCATGGATCACCGTTTATGGTCAGAACTACGACGGTATCTGATCGTCTTCGAACCTCCGACTTTAATTCTTGATTAATGAAAACATTATTGGCAAATGCTTTCGCTTTCGTCCGTCTTGCGCCGGTCCAAGAATTTCACCGTGCCTGTGGAGGCTCATGGGAAATGTAGTGTGAAAACACTTTGCTTCCAAAACTCCTCGTAGTCCCTTTAATTACATTATTTATTTATTTATTTTTCTGTAAATTTGCTGTTAACATTAAAAGTAAAAAACTATGGCAATCTGGCTTCAAAACTGCCCTTGATAAATACTTCCCATATGACCATTCAATAGGAATACAGTACAACAGTCGCTTGAGATTCCTTCATCTTCAAGGTTGGGGGCATGTTTCACTTTTTTATTAACTGGTCAAAATTTGTGTGCACTACCTTTTGGCACACCATCCATGCTCGGCCATATAAATGAAGACTTGTAAATATTGAATGAGATTCATGTTCTTTGAGTAGCCCACGCTACCAGTTATAGGCTATTCTTTGTTTACTGCTTATGTATCCCTGAGGAGAAATCTTGCCACTGACTTTTATCATCTCTGATGTAACTCAGCCCTTCTTGCTTTTAATGTATGAGCAGCCCTCTAGAAAATCGATCTGAAAGAAACCACAGAGTTTGTTTACACACCAAGTGATTTATTCATAATTAATTTCACCTAAGGACTGTATAAGTAGATACAAAGAAAACAGGTTTAGTAAGGGCAGCTAAAAAGCGTGTTTTTAATAAAAAAACATAAAACAGAAACAACAACGTTGTACCTGTAATGAAAAATGTAAGGCATATTTAAAGCAGTAGGCTATTTCTTTATTATTGCTTTGGGATTTGTGGTACAGTGTATGTGCTGGTATTTACTGAACAGGCACTTTACAGTAACAAGAGTGCATATATTTCTTCTTTTATCACCGGCTGTATTTTTCTGAGTAGCAGCCTGTTATTTTTTATTTTTATGCTTTCTGATGCTTTTAGCCTTGTTACAAGGATGACAATGTTGTCTGTTGTTCAGTTCACCACCTCCAGACTGAAACATCTCAACACTTTTGGATAATCATTTTACAACAATAATGTAAAGATTTTTGACTTTTAGTGAAATATGCGGTCAGCTATTGGATGGATTCCAATGACATTTTGTTCACACATTCATGTTTCCTTATAGCCTAGAGGTTTTACAGCTCCGGCGATCCTCTTACGTTTCACCCAGCAGGCCATCAGGGCAACATGTTAACAAATCTGATACTTTATTTTAGGATCCTTCACCTACTGATAGATATTCCCTCATCAGTGTCGTAGTTTGTGTTCTATGCTATTGAACAGATATTAGCATACTAACATCTGTTGAACTAGGATGCATGGTTACTGTGACAAACATTATCAATGTGAGCTTAGCATTTAGCACTAAGCCAGCGCCATAGAGTCCCACAGATCTGTTAGTGTAGCTGTGTCGTCTTATCTTGTTACACTGGGAAGCTACAAACTCATAAACCGAAGAAGTTACTCAAACATAACTCTAACCTGTACCTCATTGACGCAGCAGTGCAATGTCTGTACATCATGCAGTCTAATACAATAGCATTATAGCCTACTGCCATTATGACATGAAGGTTATGTTATGCTGTTGAGCTGAATTTATTAGGCTATTACTGTTGGCTACTGATAATCAAAATTATATTGATAAAACTGTTTGAGACCGGTTTCCTCAAATGTGAGGATTTGCATTGTCATCCTTGTCTCATCATGTGCTTTATGTTTGATGTGTTTTTACACTTATCTTTTCTCATGTGATATGTTTTTATGTGTTTTATGTTTTATATTTATCGTAGCCTACATTGTGTAGAATTATTTCAATGACAATAAAGGCAATTGCAATCTCAATCATGTGACAGTAAATTGAATAAGTTAGTTTTTGGACCATTGGTAAAAACAAACAAACAAACAAACAAAAAACAGTGACAGACATTTTCACATTTAGCCTAATTAGGCTACTCAAATTTAAAAGAATGATGGGCATAGTGCAAATTATTAGGCTATTTCTAACTGTTGATTGAATTACACTGAGATGTATTTTTAAATATTTTTTCTACCCTATAAATAAGGGCCAGCCCCTATTTCTTTATGGCTTTGTGACATAGCCTATTGCAGGGCTTTTAAGTCTAAATGCATGAGCAATTAAACAAAGTCAAATTGAATTTAGCAATCAGCATTGACCCAAATATAGAAACAATAAAGCAGTTCATTATTTTTGATTGACAGAAATGTTCGTGTGCGTGTGTGAAGGCTACTGTAGCTACTATGTTTTGCAGCAGAAGATGTGCCAGTGTATTTGCCCTCCTCCTCCTCCCATGCGGAGGGGCGGGGTTCACATGGCACATCAATATTAGCAGCTAGCTGCAGATGTAACCCGCTCCTTTACTGACACTTCAGTTCCTGCTCACTAAAGACTCTCTTCTGGCGCTGTTCAGCCACAGTTTCTGACCCCTGCTGCTTGGACGAGCTATCGTTACATAGCGGGGTTTCTTTTCCCCTAAACTCACCGCGGCTGCGAAGTCCTCTGGTTGTTGTGTTGTGAGAGCTGAGTCGGCTCAGTAGCAACATAATGATGTGAGTAACTTAGCTTACGGAGCTCTGGAGTCGGACTGGATATAGCTGTGTGTCCTATGACATGTAAGTACCTCCCGGAAACATCCGCTCGATGCTATCACGATATTATCCATGTAATGAGCTTGGACTTGTATTTAGCATCACATACGAAGTGGTAGCTACTATTTCCACCATAATAGTCCTACTGTATAGTGCCGTGGCGTTCAGGAGGGACTTAGTTGGGAAAGGAATTGAATAATATTTCTTTTTTTAAGGGTTAGGGTGTTGTTTTTACTGTATATTGTTAGATGAAATACTTTTGTGTTTTTTTTGTGCAGCGTTAAACACGTGGCAGTAAGTTATTAGTGAATCGAGTGAGGAGGATGCTGTGACATCTCCTGGTGGTTTGTGTCAATTCCTCTCAGCTGGCTCATTATTTGCAGCATCAGCCTTTTGCTTTTAAAGCCACACTCCTACTTCACTGTGTAGTATCTGACTTGGACTTTATTTATTTTTTCCTGCTTGAAAAAAAAGGAGAAGATGATTCTTCTCCTGTATTGGCAGAAAAGGAGATGTTAATGTTCACCCAATCCCCCTAACACTTAACCACTTTGATAAATATTTCAACATAACTTGCAAATTGCACCCTGACTCTTTTACATTATGCATCGTTAAACGCCGGGCCGTGATTGGCTGCTGCTCTCCGTCTCTCTGTGTGGCAACAGCCTTCCCCATCATCATCATCCACCCAGCAACTCCCTATTCCTCATGCCGTGGTGATTCTCTGCCTCCGAGGGGCCTTTTCCGCAGCATCCCAGCGCGGTAACCATGGCAACGGGAGCCTGACCCTGGGCGTGCTGTTACTGTTACTACGGGCTTGACCTGAATTCCTCGCCGCATCCCATGGCAGGCACACACACACACACACACACACACACACACACACACACACACACACACACACACACACACACACACACACACACACGACTTGGGCGACTGACCTGCTTCTCTTTGTTAGTGGTCAAGCAGCTGAGGGTGTCGGTTGAGGCTGTGGCACTGAAACGCTGGACGGATCAATAAACTCAGCTGTGGTTGGACTTGTGTTGTAAGAGGAGTCTGTCTGTACACTTGTAGTGTTATCAGTTTCATGTCTAGTGAGGACAAAGGGACATCCGAAGACACCACTTTAGGCTTTTGGGAAGGATGATGGGTATTTTTTCACTATTGTCAACAGACAGATGCCTTGTAGGCTATACCTACAGTATGCTGAACATGCACTTGAGCGATAAGATGACATCACTGGCTGGTCCCTGCACCATATTAATAATAAAGATGGAGAATGTTGTTATGACATCAGTTGGATTTGACCTTGTTTCTAATGTCACATTGTGAACACGTTGCACTTTTGCTTCGAGTTTCTGCCGTCAGAGTTGGCCTCCCCTCCACATCAAATCCATCCTCACCTGTGGAATATCTCAACATTAATCACACATCTCCCTTTGTCTTCCTACAATGTGACTGTGGCCAGTAATGCAAGTGTGTGTGTGTGTATGTGTGTGTGTGTGTAATTCATTTCTTTTGGGATAAATGAGCAGATGTTGTGGATTTAGATGCTGCTGGAATTGATTTAGGAGATAAAAGCGTTCGTGTAGCGATTCCTGCACAGCCCACAGCTCAGATGTAGGCTCCCTGAGGTGTCAGCTTGTTGGCGGAGCCAGACTGTGTAGGGGTGCCTATTTCTGTCCTTTCTCCAAGGGGCCTCTCCCTTTCCCTCCCTCTCCCTCTCTCTCTCTCTCTTCCTCTCTCTCTCTCTCTCTCTCTGCCACTCAATGCAGCATAACAGAAGTCAGCTCAGTCGGCCTCTGTAGATCTCTGCCTGTCTGTCTATCACTGGGATCTCTCCTCTACAGCTTAGCTTAGACTTAGGAGCTCCTCAAGCAGTCAGAGAAGCAGCAAAGAAGAATAGCCATTGATTTCAAGCCTTTATCTTTGGAGAGAAATCAAGATCTCCAACATTAAATTGTTTAGTTGATCAACATGATGTTATCCCTTTCAAGAAATGTCAATTATGTCATGCCTCCAGCTTTTTTAGTGTGTATTATTTTCTTTTTGCATTGCTTTGTCTTGCACATGAGTGCACTTTATACTTTTTTGGTTTGGTAACACAAGTAGTTTGATTAAAGCCAGAGTACAATAAATCCTAATTAACAAGAACATAAAGTAATGGGAAGCTGAAGATCGCTGCTTGAGCTATTTCATGTCCTGTGTTGCTGTTGTTGTGCAAATTTGTCCACCAGAGCACTCTTGTACCACTGCTGCCAACAGCCTGCTCCCCGTTAAGTCATTGAATGCATCACAGCTCAGCTGTCTTTTAAATGGCCTGTTCTGTCTCACTGACTATTTAACCCCAACAAATACAATGATTTTGAAAGAGAACAGGAGCAGACCTGTTGCAACCACAGAATCTATGACGTGTTTTCTTTTTAAAGCTGCTGTAACATTTTTTTTTTATGAAAATGTAGCCGATAATGTGAAAACAATGCAGTGATGTGAAAAGGGGTTTGTCTGCTGCTCTCTCTGGGTCCACTGAGCTTCATGCTGAGTTGCTGACCTCCAGCCTGTTCAGCTGTCCGGCCCACAGCTGTACTGCTCTGGTTTTCAGAGAAAAAGCTCCTATAAACCCAGCGTACACTACCTGCTGACCCCAGACAGACACAGTTAGCAGCTAGCTGGTGAACAGAGTGGAGCATTTTGCAGCCAAAGAGTCCAAGAGCTTGAGAAGACAGTGAGTACTTCACTTAGATTCAAGTAGAGATGAATCTAAATGAGTGACAGTGCTGCTCCGAATCTACCACAAATGTAAATAAGCAATATATTGACATATTCACACCTTTGAATGTTTATTGTTTATTGCTGCTTACATCGCTAAAGAATTAGTTATTGCAGGTTTAACATCATTTTTTATTTCAAATTTTTTTGTGGCAAATTATGGATCAAAAAAATGAATTAGTTATAATAAGATAATACTCAGATTGACTGTTATAAATCTTAATTGTTAATCGTAGATAGTGCAGATAGCCTAATAAGCATTATGTTATTTGTTTGTCTGAATCATGATAAAAACAAACACAAATATTTCATATATATTTTAAATCTATCATCAGTATTATTAGAGAACACAAAAAAATGGACTGCTTGTAAACAGGTCTATAAAAACCTTGGAATCAATCGAATGTCTATAAAAACAATGAGAGACCAGAAGGAACTCTTGACAAGCAGCCGTTTGTCAGTAGCAGTGTCCACGATTTGCAGGATGCTGTCGCTGCTGCGTGCAGTTAAACCGTGCAGTGCATTCCTGTGTACTTCACTGTCCGCAACTGTGCAGCTTAAAATATTATGAAGTCTGCAGGGAATACAGCCTGCAGATGTCTGCGCTGACCTCAGAACAGGCAGTTGTGCTCAGGCTGAATTTATTTATCCTCTGAGTGTCTTTCAAGGCATTTAAAAAAAAAAAAAAAAAGCATTCATTGTCTGCATGTTTTTTTGGGTCCGGGGAGGTTCTAGCCGCCCCGAAACCATGTGAGTCACTCGCAAACAATGTGATTCTCTGTCTTTTCCCCCCCACCACCACTCGCTGCTCCTCAGAATTAGACCGGAATCAATAAGGCATTTACAGCCAGTGACCCACATTTGGTAGCTACTCTCACATGATGATGGGATGTCAGTTAGTATTCGTGCAATTGCGTTAGAAGTAACGTGAAAGATGTCTCAAGTCCTCACTTCATTAAAGCGCTGATTGATGTCACTGCCGCCTGTTTCACGGTTGATTTGCAGTTTTAATGCAGCTGTGTTTGTTGTGTGTGTGTTGATGCAGATGGGATGGACCAGCAGAGGGTGCTGCACTCAGGTTGCTTGGTCTCAGGGGTTCGTACGCCTCCCGTCCGCCGCAACAGCAAGCTGGCGAGTCTGGGGCGCATCTTCAAGCCCTGGAAATGGAGGAAAAAGAAAAACGAGAAGCTGAAGCCCTCAGCGAGTGAGTATTACGTAAGACCCTTGGATCGGTCGGGGGGGGGGAAGTAGCAGCGTGGAGAGCGACGTATTCACAAAAAACCACATGTTTTCATTTCTAGTGCAGTCACTGAACTGGTTTCATAAATGTTTGTGTTGTTCAGCGGTGGAGAAGAAGGCAGCTGTACGACAGAAAAGAGATGACCTCGTCAAGAGGAACCCCGGGGAGACGGAGACAGGTGCAAAATGAGACATGAACACACACACACACACACACACAGACGTGCATATGACTCCAGGCTGATAACAGTTCATTTGTTTAGCCACATGATGCCCGACTCATCCCTGTGCTTTCGCTTTCTCTCTCTTTCTGCATTTGCAGAGTCAGATCTTGCCTGTGGGGGCAACAGTGAAGATCCAGAGACCCCCACTCAATCTGATGCTGAGGACAGAGACGAGGAGCCTGTGGCGCCTCTGGCCAGCACCAATGAAGACCTGGGAAGTGACTTAGAAGCATCAACAGGTAGAGTGCAAATACAGTGGCCTGTAATCATTCAAAAAGAAAAAAATCAATAAGTATGCATAGCACAGCACTTTGTGACAATATTTGGTTTGAAGAGTTAAAGCTGCATTAAGCAATCACACCTGCTGAGAGTACAGAAAAATAAAAGTAAAATTAATGGATCAAATGTGTAATGTGGAACATATTGTTCAAGTAGTTGCCTCAAGAGAAACGGCATGTGACTCTGCAGTTCCTGTTAAGCTTTACTGAGCATTTTAGCATCTTTCTGCTCTTTTGGTTTTATGGCCCTAACTTTATTGTTTTGATTTAATCTTCCCCCCTCTCGTTGTGTTATTCACAGCAGCAGAAGCAGCAGCTGCGTTTAGTCAAAAAAAAAAAAAACTCTTAAAATCCACTGTACAATGTCCAGCATGAAGACAGCAGACAGACACAGACTCATAACATTTAGCCGAGGAACATTGTGGAGCGTTTAACAGCAAAAAAAGAGCAGATATTTCTCTCAGGAGTGGATATTGGAGTTTTACATTCTACAGGTGGCCAGAGGCACAACTCCAAAGACTAGATTAGTATCTGCAGGACTATACATGGGCAAATGTTTGATAGATTTATGAGGCGATAATACTTGTATGTCAGTGTTTTGTTTACAGCTCGCTGCAGCGCCCTCAAGGGGCCAAACAATGAATGAATTATCTGAAAGTCATTGAGAGCCTGAACCAAATATATCTCACTGTTCACTATATGAGGGGTTTGCATTTTATATACTGAGCTAGGCAGTGGCGTGATATCAGCCTCTTACACAAATGATGATATCTGTGAATTTGTCTGCTGATACATTAGACAAAAGTTCATTTAGGTTTAGGTTTATTTAGAAGTAGTGTCACTGTTAGAGTCCCAATTTATCCAGCGGGGACTTTTTAGTGTCTTGTATGAGATGTAAAATGTCTTACAAATTTAAGTAATCAATTTCTAGAATATATTTTCTTTTTAAAGCAGTTGAACATGTTGCTTTTAATCATGCTTTACATTTTCAGGATCATGAACTGAATTTTAAATGGATCATTGTTGGGTGACTGCCTCCACATTTTGGGACATTTTTGTCAGGCAGAAAAAAAGACATATGAACTTATTGTCTGAGCTTATCTACAAAAAAAAAAATCTTTCTTGTGTATGTACTTTATGTATGTGTGTAAGGAGCAAATTGATCTAGAAAAAATAGATTTAAAAATGTGTAATTAGATAATAAAAACCAGCAAGTTATTACATCTACATTTACTAAATTTGATTGTTTTACATTTGAGTGAGACATGGAAATCTCTCCTGGTGCAGTTGTGTCACACTCCCCATGACTCTGATTGTCCACTAAGTGGAGACAGAGACTAGCTGAACAAACCAAACCTTTGCTGTTACCATCACTGATGCTTCATTTCAGTGCATGATGTGACTGAAGACACAAAGACGGTGGGAGACCCCGGTCACAGTGACGATGGAGAAGACGAGAGCACCTCACTGAGCAACCCCGGCGAGGAGCAGCCGATAGGGAAGGCGGAGGCCGCCGAAGGGAAACAACAGGAGGCCACGGCGGCTAACCCTCCTCAGAGACGAGCCAGCACCCCGCCCCCACCCAACCTGCCAGTCAAACTGCTCACCAGACTGGGCAGCCTCGACGGTGAGTTCACCAGGGAAAGAAGACTGGTGACGCAAAGCTCCCCGTCCGCACCCTAATGTCTCACACTGATGATTTCTCACCTCAGGTGCCCCCCCAGTACCGGTGAAGAAGTCCCCAGCCACCTTACCCAGAAATTTCACACTTCCCAAAGACCCTCACGGCTCCCTGTTGAGAGGCAGGATCTCCACACCTACTGGGTCCCCCCACCTTGGAGCGCTGCACCCACAGCTGCCCCCTAGCTGTATCATTGAGGAACTGCACCGTGCCCTGGCCACCAAACACAGACAGGACAGGTCAGTGTTTGGATGTTAGGCATTTCTAATGCAAATACTTTCCCTTATATACCTTAAATGCTATAACAATATTCTATTAATCTTTGCAAAATAAACAAAATTTAAAAAATCCAATGACACCTCAATCAATTAGCTGGTTGAGTTGGTGAAAGACCCATAAAAAACAGACTGCTAAAAAGAGCTGCTTATATCGATTATGTTCATTATACAGTACACTACCAGTCAAACGTTTGGACACATCTTCTCATTCAATATTTTTTCGTTTTTTTTTATTACTTTCTACATTGTAGCTTGATACTAAAGACATCAAAACTATGAAGGAACACATGGAATTATGTAGGAAACAAAAAAATGTTAAACAAAGCAGAAAATGTTGCACACTCACTCTTGACTTTCTCTCATCAGCTTCATAAGGTTGTCAGTGGAAAAGTTCCAGTAGTCTTTAAGGAATGGGTGACAGATAACACTTTTGTTTATATGAACACTTTTGTGTTTACTACATAATTCCATATCTGTGTTCCTTCATAGTTTTGACGTCTTCAGTATGAATAGAAAATAATGAAAATGTGTGGGGTGTGTCCAAACTTTTGACTGGTAGTGTAATTCAAGTAATTCTGCTAAGGTTTTAATTGGTTATTCTTTCTATGAAATAGTAAAATATAGAGAGATGCAACCGTTTTTGTTTTATTCATCTGTGAAATGTATTGAGTTGATCTAGTGCATTCAGGAAGTATTCAGTCACCTTCATTTGTTTCATATGACATTATGTTGCATCTACACTCAGTAAGCCATAATGACCAACTCTGTGAGATCTTTTTTCAGCCCAAACAGTCATGTGTATCGGATATGCAAGAATATGGTGGTTGTTATGAACTTTATTTAAGTTACAGGATAGATGCTGCTTGAATTAACATAACGATGTATCAAACAGAAAAATGTGTGGGTTGTGTTAAAAAAAAGACTCTTTTCATAAAGGATATTCTTCTTAACTGGATTGACATTAATCAGTGACTCAAGTCAGCAAACACATCCCTGGATTTAATTATCCATTGAGCTATTTAACCACTTTGTGGAAGTAATCCAGTCCTCACACAAGAAGGTGTCACTGACAGGTTTCTATGTTGTGATGTGTGATCTCAGTTTCCAGTCGAAAGAGACGCGCTCATCTCCAAAACGGCGTCTGGACGGCCGTCTGTCCCGCACGTCCAGCACGGAGAGGGAGCCCGCCGGGGAGTCTGAGAGCAAGAAGGAGTCTGATGAGAACAAGGAGAACTGGCGTCTGGACAAATACTTGAATGACCAGGACAGCTGGAACGAGTCTGTGATCTCTGGTAAGTCCCCCTCAGACGTGCCGAAAAATTTGCTTTTTTCCTATTATCCGCCTCTTAATGTACAAAGCCAACAAAATCAGGGCATCCTGTCAGTGGATAATGAAGCGGCATAATCTCTGCTGATATTTGTTTACAGTGAGAGCATGACAGGGAGATTTACAGCACTGACGAATAGCAGACTTACTGGTGTTAAATTTCAGTGGCTCGTCAACATCTGCTCTGGTGGCCTAATTCTCGGCCATTCATGTGGGTCATGGGTGCATGGCCACGTGCCCTCGACATGTCTGTGACTCCAGGGTCAAATAAAAAGGATAAAACGTGGGGCTAGATGGACGCGACAGATGAGCACGCCACCAGCACGAGGGTGACGTGATGCAAATGTGTGCTGACAACAGAAAAATGCCTGTGTGGAACACATTCTGGTATTAAGTATATCATATGACCAAAATATAAAACAACCACGTTAATTGGGCTAATTTACTAATGCGGTTTTAGTACCTTCTCACTCTAAATGCTCTAAATCTGGTGTGATTTGTGAGCTGAGCCCACAACACAAATCACCTGATACCTTGCGTGATGTGTAACTAGACCTTGTTTTTTACCCCCGGAGTCTGACTGTGCTCATTAAATCAATCAGGACCGTGTGATGTCACATTCCACATATTAAGAGTTGGTGTCCAGGAAATGCATTAGTGCACGAGTGAAGGAAGAGTGGGAAAGGCATATTGTTGGATAGTGTAATCAAGGTTTTAAAAGTATGTATGTGCTGTGGGGTTATGTCAGAACTATGAGAGACAAGTTAAATTGACATCTTTTTAATAAAACAATTTCATTTTTTTTGATTATCATTCTGGACAAAGTATTATGTCATACAGTATTTAGTATGTTATAATAAAGTCCTGTGACTTGGCCGTCCACGTTGTAGATGAACTGCAACTGTGAAGCATGTAAAGTTGTCCATGGGAGAAATGAATGTAACTTTAACCTGGGAGGCTACATGCATTTCATAACTCTATAAATGAGCTGCATGGTTTCACAGCAGTGGGGAAGACACAACTGTTGCTTCACTGTTGTTTTCTGATTGACACACAGGAAGCCACTGACACTGAAACACACGTGGAAGAGACTGCAGACTGTCGAGTCAGATAATATATCTTTTTGACTAATGAACTAAACTGCCTGTCACCATGAAGCATGGCGGTGACAGTAGCTATCAGCAGCTCTTGAACCCCTGTGAAGGTTGAGGGGAACTTTTTGCAGAAAAAAAAAAAAAAAAAAAAATCTGGATTAAACTTTGGTGCAGTGTGGGTGAAGATTTGCAATATTTCCAAGAACTGTAACCAAACACACAAAGCCAAAGCTACACAAGAATGGCTTGGAAACCAAAACAATGTTAATGCCCCACAGAAAGCAGGGAGTCACAGTCCAGACTTCAATCCAGCCCAGAATTTGTGGCTGGACTTGAACGTGGACTTGATCCACTGTTATTCAGGGTTGTGCAACAAATACAAAATACAGGGTCCAAGGAAGGTAACACTTCTATCTGTCTTTTTATCTGTCGATAATGATATATTTGAGTGTTATTTATGTAAGTATAGGTTACATCTAATAGCTCAATAGTGTGTGTGTGTGTGTGTGTGTGTGTGTGTGTGTGTTATTATGCTTTTCTTGCTTGTATTATCTGCTTTTGCTGCCTACTGTTTTAATACCTGGATTTCCCCCTGGGGATTAATAAAGTATTGTTATTGTTATTGGTATTATTGTTAATTAATAGGGTGTTAGTTTGTTTAATACAGCTGCTGCTCAGGTCTTATGAGAAAGCACAAAAGCACACTGTGTGGTGATTAGCACCAGTTCAGCGGCTTCAGCTGGAAAACTATGCGTGGCATCTCTGAAGCCACTGTGTCATTATTATTATTATTGACCTTAATTTTGTGCTCCACACCCACAGGGACTCTCCCACGCAGGATGAGGAAGGAGCTGCTGACCGTCAAGCTCCGGAACCGGCCCAGCAAACAGGAGCTGGAGGACCGCAACATCTTCCCCGTCCGCAGCGACCAGGAGCGGCAGGAAATCCGCCAGCAGATTGAGATGAAGCTGGCCAAGTGAGTGGCTCTGTGTGGACCCAGATCAGCCTGCCATCAGCTCCCACCCACATCCCCCCCATCAGACCCCCTCCCTCACCTCCTCATGTATGTCTGTTTCATCACTCACTGCTTCTCTGTTTTCATTCCGCCATCTTCTAACACTAACACTCTGTCCTTAAACACACCACAAGGCCAGACCAGCTATTCTAGACCAGCTATCCTGTACCTCATTACTACATTTTTGGCAGCAGTACAGGCTTTTTAGATATAGTCTAGGTCAGTGGCAACTAGTGGCCCGTAGGCAAAAACTGGCCAGCCAGCAATAATATCTGTCCCGCCAGATTATTTTGATAATCAGATTTTTTTTTTATCTCTCAACATTGGATTGACAATCCCACATTTAGCCATAATGTCCGAATAGAGATTGTAACCCCTTCCACATGAAGACGTTTATTACACTTTTATCCATGAATGACAGACACAAGCTGTCAAGCATCAGGCCGCCTGCTGCACTGTAGTCAGTGCACAGCGCCTGGAGCTAAAATAGACCTCCATCATGGCAGCAACAGTTGCCCACAGCAAGTTTGCCTCCAAAATAAAAGCATCAAGATCTTTCTTTCAAGTCAGAGACAGGTAAATTAAAATTGCATTTTTATCAATCAATTTCCTTAAATTATCCTTTGAATATGATCTGGCCTGCTACTTAATAGATTAGGGAAACATCTTTGCTTTGGCTCCTGGTCAAGTTTAGTTTTTTGTCACTACAGAAGCAAAACCTGGCTCATGTTAAGAATGAAATGACTTTTAGAAGTTGTGCACAGTCACTGCATCCAGCTGTTGTTTGAATGAAATAATATTTTTGAATATTTCATTCAGAATCAGAATCAGCTGATTCTGAATGAAATATTGCAGCTCTGGATTTGGTGTAGAGCAGTGTGGATCTTTTGTCTCACTGTGAGAGAGTATTTACATAAACACTGTCAAATACAAATTTCCGCTGCACCAAAATAATACTCCATTATTTTGTCAATATGATAGTTACATAGTCTATTCCAATAAATTTGCGAATACCGTCTCTCCACTCAGCGCTCCTCGATGAAAAAAAATCAGTGTTAATCCGTGTGTGGCCTCGCTGTCGATGGCTTTCTCGTTGAGCCTGTAATCCTTTCTCTGAAAGCCCAGTTCTGGAGCATCACAAACTTTTCTAGGACGATTCCTGTGTTCCTAGACTCTCTCAGGTGCTGGATTGAGCCTCCAGACATAATGACGCTTCACACGTGAAAAAAGCAGAAGGCCATTTTTGCTTACGGCAAACTCCCTGGTAGAGGTAGAACACGTGACTTGTGCTGCACAGCTGTCTCCTCAAACAGTAGATCTAAATTTCTGGTGAAATGCACAATACAGAGATCTACCTGGAGCTGACATGCTTTATAAGCATTGTGTGGACTCCTGTGGAAAACAGCTTGAATGTAATGCCCACGTGTAACCCACAGACATTGAAATGATCCAATTATGTGGCAAAAGGCAGTTGAGTATTGTCTATTTTGTTGGCATTATGTTGTTTTGTGTCCAGCGACTGTCAGGCTTTTATGTTTGTGATCTGTGTTGTTATTAACCATCATTAGCTACAGCTAAAGCCAGTTCTGTGTGATTAATCCGACTTTTATGAACTTGTTCACCCTTAGTTGAGGAGATAGTCAGTGCATTGCACACAGCCAGTGTGTTGTATGTGTGTGTCATTAACTGGTTTTTTATCTTTGGTGTGAATCGTCACAACAAATCACTCTTGAGTTGTCGTTCCTCTCCTTTTCCTGGATCCTCGGTTGTGGCTTTTCTGGGTCAAGCTAGCAGGTCTGATTTTTGGAGTGTGGAACATGATTTTTCCGAAAGGCAGTGGATGAATGCAACACAGAACATAATCGTATTTGTTGTGTTATGTAAAAAGCAATAGGCTGTTGTTATGGTAACTTTAATAGGATTAACAGTCAAATCATGTTGGGTTTTTTTTTAAGGAATAATAGTGTAGCAGGGTATGGTGCTGCTGGGCTTATGCAATGCTCAGTGGGAGAGGGAGGGTTCAGTCACTCACTCTCTGGAAATGTTGTAAGACCAAATGTATTGTGTGGATGTATAGGGACCTGACTGTGAGGCATGGTGGCAGCTTTAATCTCTAAAAGTGTTGCGCATCAGGTGTGTGTGCTGGACAGTACAACCTGCAGCTCTCTTGGCAGTGGGTGTCCGTTTGACTCACACAGACTTGAAGCTGCTTTTGTTACTGTTAGCACTTTTCCCTCCACGGACTATTAACACATTTTTTTTTTTTTATACCTTTGTTAAAACAAGCAGCAGTGATAACAGCCTGTTGGCGACAGATTCACACTTTGCTGTGTGCTGCTGAATGCCACCGACCGCCTTAATTTGAGGTTGACCCACTTTCGGCTGCCGATTTTTGGTTTGAAACAGATGCCGTTCTTCACTGCAGGAGATAAACAAACCGCAAACTTCTAATTAGCATTTTCAAACATGTACATGCTTAAACGATTTTACAGCTCCAAATAGCTGAAAGTGTCGTTTTAGCTTTTTAAAAAACACATTGGATGAACAGAAGTCGGCAACAGAAATCGCATGTGCATCTAAGCACCATCTGTTTATATGTCAGCTTGAATCATACAGACATTTTGAACACATTATTACTGTGTTATGAAGTATCATGCTGCTAGTTATACACGTGAGTGCAGGATAACATGTTCGGCAGATGAAATAAATAACAG
The DNA here is from genome assembly GCF_905171665.1 of Trachurus trachurus. Classification (NCBI taxonomy): domain Eukaryota; kingdom Metazoa; phylum Chordata; class Actinopteri; order Carangiformes; family Carangidae; genus Trachurus; species Trachurus trachurus. The sequence continues at coordinate 14,948,934 of NC_139896.1, forward strand.
ATTGCGCCAACGTAAAGCCTCGGTCGAACACAGCACACAGTGTTCATGTCAGATTCATGACACATGACAACATGTTGGTGACATTTCCCACTGTGTGTTTGCTGTACATACTGCATGATGGCTGCTATTCATCTCACACAACTGATAAAATATTTGATCAGTTCTTTATTGCATTAACAGTGGGTCTAATTAGGCTGTGTAATGCAGTGGAAGTAAAATACTCTGTTTCTCTCAGTGTGATATATTGAATTATGAATTTCTGATACACTTCAGTCTTGGCAGCATTTGAAGTTTTTTAGCTGGTTGAGATGGACCCAGTGTTTTCACTTATGTCACCCTAATTAGTGTTAAGCCTATTGACCTCCTCTTCACCCACCTGCTGAGTTGGTTGCACTTGCACAGTGTAGGGCAACAAACCCTAATCAGCGCTCAGCTCACGTAATTCCTAATGGCAGGCAGCTGTTTCCAGTGAACCCGCAGTACACAACCTGTCCTACGGCAGATGGTGGACTGACAGTTAGCAGGTAGCTGCTGACTGATATCAAACATTTCTGACACACAGAGATATAAGGAGAGGGATGTCATATTAGTCAGATGGCAATGTAGTTGTTGTTGTTTAAGTTGGCTGAAAACAATCAGCAGCAGCTTTAGTATCACTTGTATCACTGTGCAGTGCAGTATATGGCCGAACAAAGTGCACAAAGAAAACAAAGCTGCACAACATGAGGATGCATGTGAGGATTTTCTGAGACAAAAGATGGATGAAATAACATAATATCCTCTTTTGTGCTCTTGTTCTATGGTTTTAATTGTTTTTGTCCAGCTTGAAGTATGTATTGTTTGTTGACTATTTACAAAAAAAGTTTTTAATATTCTTAAAGGAATAGTTCAACATTTTGGCAAATTGGCCCATTGCCATAATCCCTATAGTTTTAGGAGTAGGTTTGTTACCTTTAATTGTCGGTGTAAGCTATTTTTAGAACGGCGGAGCAGAGCCGCAAGCTGCTCAGAGCCATGGCGGCTCATGGGATTTCTTGGTTTCCCTCATCAAACTCATCAAATACACAATCCAACAACTCCAAAACGCTCTCCTGGACAAGTTGTGACCTGCACATTCACCACGCTATGAGATAATAACAGAACGTTACGAGACAGAGTTGTTTTAGAGGTAAATTCATGCAAAACAACTGATGCGCGTTCCCGTCAGGGGCAGTTTTTCGGCAAGCAGTCTCTGCATTTCCCTCGAAAACAGCTCCGTCTCGTAAAGTTCCATTATTTCTCATAGCGTGGTGAATGTGCAGGTCACAACTTGTCCACAAGAGCATTTTGGAGTTGTTGGATTGTGTATTTGATGAGATTAATGAGGGAAACCAAGAAACCCCATTAGCCTCCGTAGCGTAGCTCTGAGCAGCTTGCGGCTCTGCTCTGCCGTTCTAAAAATAGCTTGCACTGACAATTAAAGGTAACAAACCTACTGCTGTGACTATAGGGATTATGGCAATGGGCCAAATTGCCAAAATGTTGAACTATCCCTTTAATAATAAGACTCGGAGGAAGAATCATCCATAATAAAATTAGCTTACTCAGGAAATCAAATTCAGTCAAATTTATTATGTTTGACACAGTGTTGATCGTCTCAGGGGTCCAGTCTTCTCCGCTGAGAAGCAGATGAACTCACTACATGTCGTCACTAAGCAGAGTCGCAAAGAGCTGTTTACAGTAGAGTCTGCCTGTGAACCAAACGTGCCCACTGAAAACGAGCTTTGTAGTGGTTGTCCATGTGATTCCTCCACAGAGCGTGGCACAGCGAGTGCTGTGGAGCTGTCACATTTGTCTGTGAAGTCGGAGTCACTGAATTGTAAGAAGTCAAACAAGCTCAAGTCAGTCTGCCCCTCATCACCCTGGAGCAACCCAAGAAAATGACACAACATCACAAATGATTTCCTTCATTCAAACATTGTTTTTATTTCATGTATTTATTGACTATTATTTAGTACCATCAAGTGCCAGCGCCGCACTCTACTGAAAACTATTTTCACTCGTCTCGACAACTTCAATGAAATCTCAAACAGGGACTTCTGAGCTCTACGTCATGTGTTTTCAATGGTAACATGTTGTAAGTGGCTCAGTCACGGCTGCATGATGTGTAAAATGTCTGATAATTATAAGTTAAGTTATTACAATGTTCAGACAAAGGCTGTTTTATGGTTAATGCACAGCACTTAAATAACATTTTTCTATTGGCAACTCAAAGCACTTAACAATACATTCATACATCATATCCATACACAAATGGAAGAGGGGGGGTAGTTGACCATCTGACGAGCAGACGTTTAAAAATTGTTAAAATGTAATTTAGATGACATTTACAGTGAATCAAATGAAAATTAAATCCATTAAACTACAGTCTATCTATTGTTTTATTTATACCTACATAATTACATAATTTCTTTTGAAGCATAAAGGTCAGCAATGAACTCAGTGAACTCCAGGGAGCTTGGGATCCCTTTGTGTTCTGGGTGTGGTTTCATTACATACCCAGTGCTATCACAGGTCACAGCAGCAGCTAATTAGAAAGATGAACAATTGGAGCCGAGAGAGAGAGAGAGAGAGAGAGAGATGTTGTTTTGCTCCTGTCCGACCTCACAGAGAGGGAAACAGGGCAGCGAGTGCTTGATGAAGCCTAATTAATTGGCAGCTAAGCCTTTTGCCCCCTGCTTTGTAACTAAACTGTGAGGGATGAGTAAGGCAGGGTAATATCAGACAAACCAAGTAACACTGCCCATCAGCTTCTCTGAGCCTGGCATCACGCTCCTCCATGTGCCTCTGTCTTCCTGCACCCTCGCCCCAGGCATTTCACAGATGCGTGTCAATCTGGATAGTTGGAAGTGGCTTTTGCGTGTCTCTGACCTATGTGACGTTATTGTAAACCGCGTTTGTTCCAACCACACCTCGATGCATGTGAGCCTCTCCGTGCACACGTGGGGGAAATTCCAACAAGTGAGTGCAAAATAGCAATAATGCTTCACAGACTTAATCATGGAATACGCTGGGAGTGTGATGGTTGACGGTGTGCGGAGGGCATTGTGTTGAGGCGCACAGCTGCTGCACATCCACAACACTGCTTATGTAAAGCAGACTCCTGATTACTATTGCATAATAAAAACAGGAACTGATCAATTATGTATCAGAAGTGTGGCAGTGGGAGGCCGGGCTGTGGACCGTATGTACACTGTGTTGGTTGAGGACAGAGGTCAGAGCAGCAGGTCTGCTCCGAGCCAAGCTCCCTGCTGCTCATATAGTTCACTCAATGTGTTACATTACTGCAGTGATTAGGTTTCAAACTAGAGCATTCTGCATTATGGCCAACCTAATCAATCACCACCACTCAAAGAATGCTGTTATTTAACGAGAAACTATTTGATAATGTGACACATGATTGTCATTATATTTCTTATTGTCATCTAATCACAGGATAAGACCAAAACCAATAAGAATTGATTATACTAACAACTGTTTGTGGATAAACACATCAGTGGGCTAAATCATTGCACCGGGGACATGTGTTCATTCATTACCGCGAACATACCGGTAGACATTGTAGTTTTTTGAGTCAAACACTCACTGCAGTATCAAATGTACACAAAAATGCAATATACAATAATACAATAATATTTCCTTCTCCATTTGAAGATTTATGTCTTTTGTCATTTGGCACAATTAACCTTCAACAGACAGAAAAAGGAATCAGAGATTATTGAGAGATGGAGTAATGCACTCTCTTGTTTGGCCTTGTTTAATTTGTTAATGATAAATCACACTGAACAACACAAGTCTTGTCTTTTTATCTAATCATTTACAAATGAGTGGATATCTGACAGTTTGGGGAAGAAAAAGTGACAGAATATTATTTTGAAGTTGGAAGATTGAAATGAATTTGAACAAATTTCCCATCAGAGACAATATAAGTATATTGAATTGTATTGAACTGAATTGAATACAGACTTATGCATTTAAAGTAGTGGGTTTAAGAAGAGGACACTTTTTATTTTGGTGAGAAAATCTGTTTGAACCATCACAGTGTGGTACAATTCTATAAACAGGGTGACAGAAATGCAGCCGCATTTAACCACTGGGAAAGTTTTCTCTTTTTTTACACGAGAGGGAAGTTTTATATTTGTAGAGGAATTTTTATCACCCTTCGACGGAAACGTATAGCAGTAGTAAACCAGCCAGTTCAAGTGATACTCCCTGTCCCAGGGCTTGTCACAGCTAAATTCAAACAAGAGACGTGACACTGTGGTATGCCGTTTTTTTCTTGTGATCTGTTATTTAGATTTGGCTGTTTTATTTTTAACTCGCCTCTATTTTTTTGCTACTATAAGGAATGCAGCGCTACTAATCTAAGTTTTGTTGTATCCACATTTGCAATGTCAATATATTGTATTAAATCTATCACCTCTGGAAGTTTGGTAGCAGCAGCAACTGGTGCTGAAAATGGGGCTAACAAAATACTGCTTTAAAGCTGCATTAAAGATTGTGTTATTAAGACAGGCTCATCAGTATGAACTAGATATTATAAAGTGCAGTTCCACAGCAGGATAAGGATTAGCTTTTAGATGGACTCACGAGACAGAGTTGTTTTCGAGGCAAATGCAGAGACTGCTTGCTGAAAACTGCCCTCGACGGGAACACGCATCAGTTGTTTTGCATGAATTTGCCTAGAAAACAACTCTGTCTCGTAACGTTCCATTATTATCTCATAGCGTGGTGAATGTGCAGGTCACAACTTGTCCAGGAGAGCGTTTTGGAGTTGTTGGATTGTGTATTTGATGAGTTTGATGAGGGAATCTAAGAAATCCCATTAGCCTCCGTAGCGTAGCTCTGAGCAGCCCGTGGCTCTGCTCCGCCGTTCTAAAAATAGCTTGCACCGACAATTAAAGGTAACGAACCTGCTATTACTATAGGGATTATGGCAATGGGCCAATTTGTCAAAATGTTGAACTATCCCTTTAAGTTTTCAGACAGTCCCGGCAGTTTATGACTCTGGTTGAGCTTCTCTAGCCAGACGCTGCGTCTGTGAGCTGCCAGAGTTCTCACAGGTGCTGCAGCGGCCAGCTCCGACTGCAGGACTGGCCGCTCAACAAGAGCTGCCCACATCGACTGAGTCAGAGCTGTGGACAGCTGAGTATGCCATTGTTTTGGGTGACGCCACCATGTGCTCGTCTGCCAGCGTCTCCGTCCTGCTGAGCACACGGTCTGACCGAGGGCGTGATGTTCCCCTCCTGGCAGCTCGGGAGCCCCCGGCAGCAACAGAAGCCGAAGGGAAAGGACCCTCTCTCCCATATACCCGCCCTCTAAACATCCATCTCATCCCAGTGTTTGTGTACGAGCTGAGTGAATCATACTGAATCTGTCATATTGAATGAGTCGTGCTGCATCGGAACAGAGCGATGTTTGTGGAGGAGGCTAGCATGCTGTGTCCTGTCTGAAGCGCTCATACCAGTGTTGTGAGGGGCCTTGAGTAGCGCAGCTGTCCGTACAAAATCAGGAACAGAGCAGCCTTCATCACAGACACAGGACAATCAGTCTCTCTCACCTTGGACTCCCGGGGACAGCAGCAGCAGCGGTGCTGAGGCATTCATCTGAGTTTCCCTGTGCAGAGTCAACATTAGCTGAAAATCAATGGAAACATTATGCCAGTATTTTACAGTGAGCAGCTTTTAAAGCCACTCTGTGGTTTTAATGTGATTCGATGAATGTGATGGAAAAAATGTTGGTTGGCGCGACATGATGGGACACATTTGGTTTAGTCTGTGTTTTATTTTCAGTCTGATTCATTTAAGTAGTTGAAACTACCTCTGTCAGGATTCACTTAAACCTATGCACTGATTTTTGGGGTGTTTTAAAATAAAGTATTGGGACATTATTGGGACATTTCTACTGCGACCAACTTATTTTGTGCTTTCATGTGCGACTGCCATCCCAGCCGTGACTCAACATGTTTATGATAAAAGCTGAGAGCCCTCCACAATATAGACATCTCAGTCTGTGATTATAAATCCGCAAACTCTATTATGTCTTTCATCGTAATCAGAATATATGTATAATTTAATAAAAATCAGAAACTCACATCCAGGACTAAGGTCACATGGAGTGATATAAACAGACCTACCATTTATCCTTCTATTCAGTGTTGTCTTGGAATCTAGAAATAAAATTGTGAAAGTATTGTTATTGTATTGTATTGCAAAGTGCCAGTGTACAGAGCCTAACTGAACGCAGTGAATTATCTGCAATATAAACACAAATGAAACAGACTAGTGAGTATAAGGTGTTTTTTTCTTCAGAGGAAAACGGATTTTGGTTTGGTTTGCAACAGTTGTTCAGTTTGTCCTCCATGTATTTGGACAGATTTGAAGATATAACAAGAACACATCAGAAAATACCAATCTTGAATGTGTTTTTGATCATTACATGAGTAGTTTAGCTTCAACACTGCAAACGTCGTTGCAAATGAATATTCAGAATAAGAATAAAGATGGATTCTCTCTCTACCTTTATAAAAGACCCCACCCAACCCACCCACAAGAAAACATCATAAATCTCTTTCCATTTCTGTTGTGATGTAACACACATGGCATGTGGCATCGATTTGCGATAGTGGAGCGCAGAGCAGCACTCTGCAGCAGAATGCAGAGCAGTGGGCTGGCCTGGGATAGCAGAAGGGAATCCTCTGTTTCTAAATTTAGCTCTCTTTGCGAAACACTGCAGCATGAGCAGCAGCAGCAGCAGCAGTCATAATCAATTGCCTATCTACGTCACAGCACCAGCTCGCCCTCCCCTCCGCCCGTGTGCCTCGCTATGGTGGAGAGAGACTGCATTTTCTCTCCCCCCCCGATTCCCCACTGTTTGAACTGTGTCCCCTCTCCCCTGCGGGAGCTGGGCACAAGTTTACTGCAACGATCTACATCTCCGTCCCTTTTGCAGGCATCATCAGCTCGTGCCCTCAGCTGAGGACATCATTATGTAAAAATAACACTTCCTTTGTAACACACTGCTGACATTTTGCTGCATCCTGCCAGATCATCTGAAGTTGTGAAAGGGTGGTCCATCTGATAAGTTAAATAAAAAGAGAGATAGAGGAGCTCGAGCTGGCAGGAGTCATTTAAAAGGAGCATGAGCATCTGCATTTTGTCTGAACATGAATGCAAATGACATCGGATTTTACACAGGGATGAAACGATGCAAGGCTCATGTATAGAACATAATGGCAAAAACCACTGACTTGGACACCATGAGGCTGCTGTTGATAGTAAGGACATCAGCATCCAAGCTAGAGGAGGAAGAACCTGTAAATATGAATATAGAATGAATATAGAAGTTTCAGAGTTATCCGTGGCTTCTCTGAGTTACAGGGGGTTTCGGTGTAGCAGTGCGTCCATATAACGGTTGCAAATGGATACCAACTGTCTTCGTAACAAAAAGACACACCAAAAAACATCCAAATACCTCCATGCTGCTCGTATGTAATGTCCGTCTTGTATTGAAGCCCCAAAATGCGAAATTGTCCCGAAAAAAATTAAATAAGTCTATATTTCAAGCTTGTTTGTAGCGGAAGCTTCTTGAAGCTCCTCTTCCCGGTTCGTCAAATTTGGATGAACCAGGGTCTGTCCTCTTCCCAGTTTCGTCCAAATTTGACGAACCGGGAAGAGGAGCTTCGAGAAGCTTCCGCTACAAAACAAGCTTGAAATATAGACCTTTTTTTTTTCGGGACAATTTCGCAGCATGGAGGTATTTGGATGTTTTTTGGTGTGTCTTTTTGTTACGAAGACAGTTGGTATCCATTTGCAACCGTTATATGGACGCACTGCTACGCCGAGACCCCCTGTAACTCAGAGAAGCCACGGATAACTCTGAAACTTCTCCCAGCCCTTAGTCGACATGAGGGTGAGTAGATAATGTGTGAAATTTCAATTTTGGGTGAACTATCCCTTTAATACACATATTTAACTGGAGTTGCTGTTTCCATTTATGAAAAGGATTAAAGCAGATTAGCCTGTCTGACCTTTGAAATGCAATCAGATGTATAACATGAGGATAAGCTGTTCACAGTAAATGGCTGATGCAACAGGATTGTGAAAATCACGTTTGTAAACTTATATAATCACGAGTTCAAGTTCCTCTCCAGACATGTTTGAATAAAGACACTCTGATTGATTGATGTTTATTTGCCATAGTTTCCTCCTTTTGCCTTAAATGCAAAAACCATCTTCAGAATTCAAACCTCTACTTTACGCTCATTTACCCAGCTTCTACTACCAGGTCTGCATTAGTGAAACAGTATACAGTGAGGTCTAAAGGTGCCTTGGCCTCAGAGAAAGGAAGACATTGATGCAGTGATGATGATGATGGTGATGATGATAGATGCCTGCCCAGTGTCCGCCTCAACCTGCTGAGCCATGAATGAACTAATAACTGGATATTTGTGTCACATGGACCAACTTCTGCTGACACCACAGCTCACTGTGTGAAGCAGGACGGAGCAGCTGCTGCCCAGCGCTGCTTTAAATAACCGAGTATTACACTCAGGCCACTGAGTGTAGCAGCTGACTGCAACATGGCAATATTAGCATTGAGAAAATCCAATGCTTGGACGTATAGTTCAGACTGTTGTTGGGGTTTTCTCCATCTAGAGTCGCTCTGAACTGCATAAACAAATAGATTCGGTGGGAAATGATCTTGCTGTGCTGAGACAGATTTTCCATTTTCAGCCAATCAGATCTTTGTGAAGTCCAGACAGTAACCCAAAGGCTGAAACTAAAGGAAGTTGAAGTTCATCGGCTTAAAAGAACTGTCTCCTTAAGTATCATCAGAGCATCATCTTTATTCTTCCCTTCATTCACTTTCCATTAAAACGATATCACTATGAACTGTATTCAACACAGTCGCAGTTTCCAGGCAACCGAGGCTGTCAGCCTTGGAGTTTGATAATCCCTTTCACCCGAGATGAAATATTAATGCATTCTCTGCTCGGGCTCCCCCCTCTCCTTACCTATTTTTTTTTCTTGGGTTCCCCTCCTGCTGGTAAGAAAACTGCGAGGCAAGTGACTGCTTTCTCAAAAGCCAGAAATGCCTGAGTGCTCAGTTTTCAAAATAGTGAGGAGCGTCATACGTTATACAACAAAAACCTGGCCTACTTACAGCACAGAATTGATATTAAGTAAAGAGGACACACAGTGTAATTGATGCGGAAACCAGGCCCAGTGATGCCAGGGGTCTCAGACCAGCACTCAACGCTGCGCCACCTATGGTCAAGAAAGACAACTTCATTTCAGTGCGTTCTTGCACGTTGTGTGTGCTTGACCTGCAAAAGATATGGGTCTTGTTAACTGGAGCGTGTTTCCTGCTCATCAGGTCAGAACTGTTCCTGTTGTGTCTTCACTTCGGAGAGAGATGGCAGCTGGGTAATCCACAGCCACCATGACGGAACAAACATAATTGAAATTTGCTTGGGAAAAATATAATAACAAGTTCTTATTCTTTATTATTATTCATAATGATCAATATGTTTTGACATTTAAAATGGTATATTACAAAAATGGTATATACAGGATATTCTTTTAAATATATTTCAAAATATGTTTTCTTTTTTCTTATTTGTTTTGTCATGGTGACAGTAATGAGCTTCTGTACTTAAATTGAAATAAAGACAAAATATGCAATAAATGACAGGTTAGGTTTATTTCTGTCCTTGTTGCTGAACATTTGAACCATTCACTTACTGAAATAAATTTTGTGTGTTTTTTCAGCCTTTTTAAGGTCACTGTAGGATCACTCACAGTCAAGTGAAAGTTGGATTTCATAAAAACCTAAAAAGTCAAAGTGGGAAACCTCAGACACACAAATAGGAAACAGCAGCTTTTACAAGAGGAAAAACTGCAGCCGTAGCAAACATTGTCTGAAGGTGATGCAAGTGTTGAAAATGCTGCAGTCATTTCTTCCCTAGCCCGGAGGCAATGATACCAATTTCTCTTCATCTGCGACTCCTAACTGCAGCTTTTATTTCTTACCTATTCCTTAGTTTGACGGATGAAGAGCTGATTATTGACCCAACAGCTCGCCTCATAGGGAATCTGCAGTCTGCTAAATGTGAATTAGTGTTTTTGCGAGTGAGTCCCAGGTGATTTACTATTTGGTGAAACAGTTGAGAGTGACTTGCTTTGTGTGCAGTTTAGCAAAATGTCAGCGTCTCTGAAACCCTCTGACCCTCGCACCTCCGCCGTTGTCCATTACCCTACTCTAGTAGGTGTAAATCTGTCAGCTGAGGATATAAATAAGAAAGTCTGTAGTTTTTGTCTTTGTGGTTTTGCATTTTGAGGAGTGCTCCTCTCAGGATTTTTATTTGTGCCTTTATAGTGAGCAGCATCAGAGCCGGGCATCAATCCAATTACAGGACTGGAGTTGGCAGATATGGTAAAGCAGTTGGAGAGACGTAAGCAGCAAGATGAAACAGCCTGTACATATATGGCATGAAGCGGAATCCTCAAATTACATGTTGCCACCACTATAGACCATCCCTGTCCCACATGTAGTAATTAACATTATACAATGGTTTTTTTTCCTACAGCTCTGACTGCGTGTACCCTCTAATTGAAATGTCAGAAGTCTCAAAGCCTCTGCACCCACACAGACGTTTTTCTCTCCTTTCGAACTCCATGAAAAACGGGTAGCTCACCAATGATCAGAGGCGTGACTGGTGACATATGCGGCTAATTTTGTTTGCTCGTCGCCCACTGCTACTTTTCACAGCCTCTAAATAAACAGATACAGTGAGTAGGGGACATATTTGTCGTCCCTGTCTGGCCATTGTCCATCTCCAGCATTGATCCCGGCACCCCAATTGACTGTAACTGTGTTCATTATGCAAACAGAATCAGAAATTGATTTGGAAATAGGTTACATCTGCTATGTTGGCTAATGGATTGTTTTAGAAATTCAATGTTAGCTCAGGCTTTTCAGAACAGTTAGTGGATAAGGATAAGATTCTTCACTTAGACTCAGATTATTAGCCTATAGCTTCTTGCACAGGTTTAAAGGCAATGTCGGTTTATTTGTACTTGATGGATTACTGTTGAATTTTGTATAGGCATATACAGGCGGCATAAGACATAGGTGATACCCCGAGTGCTCTTGTAACATATTGGCTTTTAGTGAGTTGCTAGGCTACATTTTCATATTCATATTCCCACTGAGGGAAAATCTATTTTTAATCTTCTTAAAACCTCCTCCTCCAATGGAACTACAGCGAACCAATGACAGGATCATGACAATAGATTCAGACAGCCATGGATTCATGAGTGTTTCAAACTCAACCTTGTCAGTCCAGAGATAAAGCGTTTGCATTAGCACAAACACTCACACTGTGTCCATCACTGACAGTAGAATACAAACAATGTAAGAAACCTGAAATACACCCAGGAATCCCTGGGATTTTTCATCCAGCGGCCGAAGAAATGTGCTGTGTTGTGTTTTGTGCTAGTTCGCACATGTTAGCATACTGAAATGCTAAACTTATGCTGCATTTCAACTACATGGTACGAGCTCGACTCGACTATACTCAGCTTTGGTACCAGGTACTATTCTAGAGGTCGTTTCATTTTAAAGGGATAGTTCACCCAAAATTTCAATTTCACTCATTATCTACTCACCCTCATGTCCACTAAGGGCTGGGAGAAGTTTCAGAGTTATCCGTGGCTTCTCTGAGTTACAGAGGGTCTCGGCTTAGCAGTGCATGTCCATATAACGGTTGCAAATGGATACCAACTGTCTTCTTAACAAAAAGACACACCAAAAAACATCCAAATACCTCCATGCTGCTCGTATGTAATGTCGGTCTTGTATTGAAGCCCCGAAATGTGAAATTGTCCCGAAAAAAATTAAATAAGTCTATATTTCAAGCTTGTTTTGTAGCGGAAGCTTCTCGAAGCTCCTCTTCCCAGTTCGTCAAATTTGGACGAACTGAGGACAGACCCTGGTTCGTCCAAATTTGACGAACCGGGAAGAGGAGCTTCCGCTACAAACAAGCCGAACATTACAGACGGACATTACATACAAGCAGCATGGAGGTATTTGGATGTTTTTTGGTGTGTCAATCATCTCAGGAGACCAACTGCTTGTCCTGGCCGGGCAGCTGGTGCCATAGGTGTGCTCTTTGAGCAAATTTCCAAAAAGGCTTTATGTGGGTGAACTGACCACATATTGGGGATCTAAACAGTTACTTTCCTGCATGAAAAAATAAGAAAACTTAATAAAGTGACATATTAACAGCCCAACAGCAGGAATTAAAACAGTCTTTTTGATTGATGACAATTCTCGACCAATCAGTGGTCTGCAGTGTTTGCACGTCACCTTTTAGCACCTCTCTACTATTTTGGAACCTTGGCCGAGGTGGTACAAGGAAAGGAGTACCAGGTACCAGATTCCAGGTACTTTTATCGGACAGAAACGCAAAAAGGGGCGAGTAGAGTCGAGTTGAGCTAGTACCATGTAGTGGAAATGCAGCATAGGGTAGCGCCTAACACTGTAAACATTAGGTTGGCTAAACATCTGTTACTGTGTGAATGCGTTAACATGCAAGCATGCGCATTTACCTCAAAGTTTTGATTATTTTTTTTGGACTATCAAACTCTGCACATAATGGATGTGTGTCCTTGACGGACTGAGCCACGTGAAGTTTAAATCCTGTAGAGTAACCTATTATGTTTTCTTCAGTGCAAACGATTATGGCTTATGTACAGTAAGTCTGTTTGGGTTTGAGGTTGGACCATGCTATTTGAAGTTGCCTCCTCCACACTGTGCTCCCAGCGGGTCGTTCAAGAGCCAGACATGAACCCCCGCTTGATCTGTGGACCCGTGCTAAAGGGCAAAGCCTTGGGGACAAACAGCCAGCTAGATATGCAATTGATTTTTGGTTTCATGTCTGAGTCTTTGAATGTGTCTATCATCAAAAGCACAGCAAGCCTTTGAACAGAGGGAGTCTTACAGAGGCACTTGAGTGATTTACTGAATGCTTTTTGTTGTTTCTTTACATTTATTGTATAAGGGGCTGCAATAGAGTGTCAGGAGATGCTGAAAATATCCAAGCAGCGTTATCCTCAAGACGGTCTTTCGTATTCCTGTGACCTAGTAACGGTGGGAGACATCCAGGTCAACACTTAAACACAACCGCGTTACATAAACGCCGAGCTTCTGTCAGCTCAGAGGGTTCCTTTAATTATTCCTGGCAACTAACCACCAACCGGCCTCCCTACACACCCCGTCCCCCGGGCCGTCCTGGGCTCACTCTAGAGACTCCACATCTAACCGTGGCGCTCCTGTCCCCGGGCTCTGCCACCGAGGGGAAGGAGCGAGGCATTAGGACACACCTCAGTGGGCAGTGTAGCTGGCTGCTGCCCCGGCCCGTGGTGCCTGACTCATCCCATTCTCCTCCACTTTTCACGGGCTGACATTCCCATCAGCCCTTGCTCTTACAGGCAGCTCATTGCTTTGACATGCTGGTGAGTTTCTCCAACAAACAGGGGAACTTTTACCTCTGACCAAACAAGAGTGGGTGAGCACTTGTGAAGCGCAACCCGCTGCAGGAGGCTGCCTGTGACTAAAGGCCCCATTAGGATTGTTTGGCAAAACATACACAGGCTGACTCACCCCTGCTTGTACGGAATTTGGATCTCGTCCTTTGTCCATAATCAGCACCTACATTTTCTAATGGAAAATACATCAGATCTTTTTTAAATGTGGCCACGGCAGATTTGATTCACTTTGTCAACTCAGGCTAATGCTATCGACCTATGGACCATGTTTTCTGCTTGCGGACCACACATCCTGCCACAGCTCTGCTCCATTTAGCACATTGACCATCGGCTTCCAATATTGACATGTCCGAGGTCCTGTTTTGTAAGCCCACAGCTGAAGCCCTTACAGAACAGGGAGCTTTTTTTAAACCCACTCTCTAGGTGCCATCCACTTGCTCATCATTTTTAGAACTGTAGATGAAAACTTGCAGCTCATGAATGCTTCTCCACTACTTTGTTTTTGTCTGAGCTCAACTGATCTGTAGTAGTGTAGGATTATTTAGTTATGCCTTTGAGAAACATCCACCATGAGATCCTGATCTGAGTTCTTAAAATTATCACCGATGCTTAATATTTACCCTAAACTTCCAGCGGCACAGTGTGCACTTGAGCTGCAGCAACCTGAAAATAGGAGCGATACAACTCAATTCATCCTGACAGACTTTTTGGTCCCATGATGTTCAGTACACACAGATTAAATAAACAGCTGCAGGAGGTTGATTAAATATGCATCTGACGCATTGAAATACCATCTGTGGACTCACTTCATCTGGCACTTTATTTTTCACCAGCCACTTGATCGCGGTTTTGGTCCGAAATTATTAAACATGATCAGCTCCAGTTATTGATAGTATATGGCATGACATAAAGACGGAGATTGATTCCTGAAGTTGATTTGATTATGATGATTGTTCTCTCGTGAATGATCTCTGGCTCACTGAGAACACACAGGAACAACAGGCTCTCCATCATGTCTCACACTGAATTAACATTAATTAGCAGCAGTAAACACTCTGTGCTGCCAGTGAATCTTGTCATTTAAATCGGTTGAAAACAACAGTGGGCACCTGAATGTTTTGTTCGCTACTTTGTGCTAATAGGAAAGCAAGGTGTGCTAAAATCCTTAAATACACGTGTCCTAACTTATGTTTGCACACTATGAAGACGAGCAGCTTTGCTACAATAGCAGTCTGAGACTGAGAGTTTAGAAATACAGAAATATGCCGGGATCAGTGCTGATCCTACATACTGATCCTTTGGATCACTTTTTTCATGCAGCATCATGACACAGTTTTGTTTCCTTTGTGCATGACCCTAAGTCGGCACATGCAGCCACCAGTTTTACAGGAACTCTGTTATCAACAGC